>NC_058090.1:83861542-84461542 GCF_014858855.1 Bufo gargarizans
AAAGCCTCCCTGGGCCGGCAGCACAGTGTTGAGTGGACAGCACTAAATCCTCCTGGGCACGCTCTGTGTAGGTAAAGCATCAGCCAAGATGGTGGTTGAGGTGCCCTTGATGTTAGGGGTGCTTAGGGTGCTTGTTGCGGCTGAGTCCCTTGATGGTTTTTGTCGTGACGCCAGTACCGTTAATGGTGGTACAACCAATAGTGGTAATAATGAGGTAGACAGTGGTAAGATGCAACTCACAACTTTACTGTGGATGACTTTGGTTGCAAGCAGTACAAAAAACAGTCTCGAAGTTAACAGAGTTGATTCTGCAAATTCACTGTTTCTAGGCTTTTCAGGTTTTAGTTTGGAGCCGTGGGTTAGGTGTACCTGGTTCCTTTAGATGTGTGGGATCCTATTCCTTGTCTTTCCCTACAAGCTGAATATTTAGACAGGGAAATTCATCTGTCTCTCAGAAGTTTGGTGTGGCTGCCAGAAGCTATAAATCCTCCACCATGCAAAGGTGTCTGTGGCCCTCAATAATGGCTCTTATCACCGATGATTCCTTAGGAAAGCTTGTTTCTTTTCCAGGGAGGCAAACTCTTCTCCTACTGGTCAGGGATGCAAGTCTATAGTCCGGCCACAGAAGGAAAACGCTCTTCTGCGCCTCACACCTGAGTATCACCTCCTAGCGAAGTTGGCTCCACTCACTAATCTGTGTCATGGAGTCTTCACTCTGCATTTTCTCCCACTAATCTGATCTGACTACCTCAGATCTGCTCTCTTCTGAACTACATTTTTACTCTACTATCATCTGATCTGCCTCACTAGGCCTGACCTAGGTATATACAGTATAAGACCTAAGCTATATCCCCATCTAGTGGTGGGATGTATAAATTACACCTAATCTGCCTGGTAACACGGATTTTGCAGATAAATTGTACAAAGTTATACAATACCGGACAATACAATTGTTAAGACAAAAATGTTTTAAGCAGTGCCCACACACACGTAGTGGGACGCTGCATACCCCATGGTAAAATGTCGACCTCCACGTTGGTAATGTCTGAAGCTGTGGATCTCTAAGCCGTGTACTGAAATACACCAAATACACACCACCAAATATGCACATGTGAATATAGACATTGCAATGTATTATCATGACTCTTCAATAACCTCCTGTGAATAAAGGGTTATGCACAAAAATACATTCTAGGCAAATATATAAAATATATCACATACACTTTCTTTATGGTAGATGTGTTACGGCCAAAAATGGTTATTAGAGAATGATCTCACATAAAGGCAGTAAAGTCAATGATATGGTTCAGAAGACAAAGTCCATACCTAAAATGGGGTATAAAACATGTATAAAAACATTTAAAAGTGCAAAAATTTTGTTGTAGAACAGTTAAGCACAGAAAATTCTTTCTGGGTATTTTACTTTAAGCGTTGCGTTAATAAAGTCCCTGGATAACCTAAAAATGGGGTAAAAAGGGGTTAAACATGATTAAAACACAACTGTAGTGTCTGGATTGAAGTGGAGTCCTTGCAAGAAGTACTTAGAGAGGGACTCAAAACAAAAACAATAAGAGAAGTCCTCTCAAACAAATGTCAGCTCCTGCTCCATGTAATTGTTATTAAACAGCCTACTTAGTTGTAGGGATCAGAACATGATGACATGTCTGTTGGAATTGGGCTTCCAGAATCCCATGAATCAGGGGATGATCCCTCTGGTTGTCCCTCCATCGCTCTC
Source organism: Bufo gargarizans (assembly GCF_014858855.1). Classification (NCBI taxonomy): domain Eukaryota; kingdom Metazoa; phylum Chordata; class Amphibia; order Anura; family Bufonidae; genus Bufo; species Bufo gargarizans. Next base: position 83,863,278 of record NC_058090.1, read on the forward strand.
TGTTTAGGTGTAGATGGCAAGTTGAAGGGAACCTGTCATGTGGATATTTGATTATAATGTAACTAATTATATACAATCATTAACTACTAAAAAGTACCTTAGATGTATTCACTTACTGGTGTGACAGATGGTTACCTCATAATATACACACAAAGATGCCGCATGCTAATGAGCTGATTGGAGTCCAGCATGATGTCATTGAGTCCAGCGTATATTTAATTCAGAGCTATAGCCACTCCCCTGCCCACCTGCTGCTGATTCACATGGAAACAAACTGTCATTCAGCAGCAGGTGGGCGGGGAGAGTCAGGAGCTCATGAATATTCATGACTCATCATTATAAGCTGGAGCTTTTCAATACAAGATGTTGGCAGATTGACTGGGTCAATTAAAGAAAGTGACCCAGCATTTTGCTAAGCGAATCAGTCACTTATTTATGTTGCCCTTAGTTAGGACACCATAAAACTGGTGACAGGTTCCCTTTAAGTTCCTGCTTCACTTTCTCAAAGATAGGAGGCTGTTCTTTTTTTATTTTACAAACCAGCCCAACTGTAGGGTCACTCCTGGTCACAGGATTTGATCTTTCAGATGGCTTTTTCTGTGTTGAAGAACCAGCAGGCTCCTCTCCATAATGTGGAATAGCAAATCCCTGTCTTTGCTGTACAGCCAATTGTTGCAATAGCATAGCACAGTCCTCTGTAGCAGTAGTGAGGTTTTGTGGCTCGGGCCTTCTTCTCCTAACCCTTTCTCTTTGAGGTTTAGGCTTTACATCAGGGTCTCTGGTGACAATAGCTGGTTGCCAAAGAATGTTGGTTCCTGCAAAACCAGTAGCATACTGATTCTGAGTTGTACTTGGTGGTATATACTTTGCATCAGGCCGCACGGGGGCGGTAGAAAGTTCCTTTTCTGGCTCTTCCTCAGACTCAGTCTCTATCAATCTCCTGGGTCTCTGTAGGTTGTCCTGGCCTGCGGACCGCAGGGGCATAGGGTCCACGTGTACCCTCTGCAGGGGTGAATTCGACTACTTCATTCACATACAAGCTGTGTAGCCAAGGGGGAAGATCTTTTCTCTTCACTGACCGGCGGTTCACATAATAATCGCGGTCATTCGCCAGGTCGCGGATAAATCCGAATCCCCGCTGCTTACAAAGGTCCGGCACTCGGCCCAGTTTTCGTACCGGTAGCGGGAAATCTTTTTCTGGTGTCTCTAGTAGTTTACGAGTCAGTCCCTCGTTATAGTGTTTGCAGGCATGAGTGCGCGGAAGTTGAGCAGACTTTATTTCTGCGGACAATCTAGCCCAAAGCGCGGTATGTTCCATAGTGGGCCACACTACGGCGGAAGCATCTTCAACCAGACCAGACCTCTCTGCATCTTTTGGTGGCTGGTGTTGCGGCATCGCGACTGCATGCTGACCTGCACTGCTCTCTGCAGATTCAGGGCCGCGGTCTCCACTACACTCCCTCCAGTGACGGTCCCACAACTCCTGCACATGAACCTGTAGCTCCAGAGTAATATTCGTGGGGTCTGTGAAGAGCTCCTTTAGCTGTTGACGCTCTGACTCATTGGAGCACGCGTTAGCTATAGATATTTGCTCTTCCACCCGTTCCTGAAATTCTGGAAAGATTTCAGGCTGACTTAACTCGTAAGTTTCTTCAAGCTCACTAGTTAAATTATTTTGGGTGTAGCGTACCTTATCCTTTCCTTGTTGGCATAACTCCTACTCCTTTTCATCGATCTCCTGGTTGAAAACCAATGACGACTCTTCGATGTGGCATGTACCTTCTTCAGAACTGAAAGGATAAATAGAGAGGATATTAAATCACCCCTCAGGTGTTGAGGAAAAACATTGTTCCACTACTTGCTCTTCTGTTAGGTATTCATCAGGAATAAGTCCAATTACATCATTCTGGAATCCAAAAGTATAGTATTCCGAATCCATAGGTAGACCAATTACGGTGTTCTTCTGCAGGAATATGCTATGGGGAGCCATGTTCTGGATTATCATGTGCAATGGATCCTGATGGATGTTAATTATAGGAGTGGGATTTACCTTTATGCCGAGTTGCTGCATCCGGTTGGACAAACAGATCGAAGCGTCTGCGTTCTTGTCACCGCCAGGTCTCTGAGAAGTTCTGACAGACGTTCTTCAGTACTTCCTGCATGATGTTCTTTTGTTTTGGTTTCGCTTTGACATCTCTTCTGCCTCTTCCAGCTGTCATCTATTAGCAGTGATTGCCTCCCTTCATATCCCCTCCCATACTGCCTCACTTTGCGGTTTATACTATTTCCTGGATTGTGCGCACTGCTTGAAGTTTGCTACTGCTGGTTTCTCAGATAAGTCTATCCCGTTATTTGTGTTTTCCTGTTGGATTGATTCTAGGTGACCCTGACTCCCTCTGTATTAAGTGCATGGAGCCGGTGGTCGTGTCCCCGCACTATTATAGGGTATTCAGGTGTCACTCAGTCTAGGCACGTGGACATGCAACTTTCTATCACAGAGATCTTTGCATGGGCTGAGCAGTCAGGGAGAGCTATAGGGCTTTAATAGGGCTCACCCTTTTGTTCCTTAGTTTGGGATCAAGTCAGTCGATCTTTATTTGTTACTTCTTGTTTTCTGCAACACCATCCGTAACATTATAAACCGCCAAAACCATCATAAGCATGAATCCGGTTTCAGCCTTTATTGACCGCATGCAGGGTCTTTCACTGGAGGTAGCAGATCTCCGGAAAACTGTCTCTCAGTTTGAGGTGACCGTTTCTGCTTGCGTTCATGGAATTTATTCTGAGCCTAAAATCTCACTTCCAGATACGTTCTCCGGAAGTAGTGAGAATTTTGTTTGTTTTAGAGAGGCTTGCAAACTCCATTTTCGCCTACTTCCCCATTCCTCTGGTGATGAGGAGCAGAGGGTGGGGATCATCATCTCGCTACTCAGGGATAATGCTCAGTCCTGGGCCTTTTTGCTGCCGGTGGGGGCACGGCCCCTCCATTCAGTGGATGATTTTTTTTTAGCCCTGGGTCAGATATATGATGATCCGGATCGTATTGCTCTGGCTGAATCTAAACTGCGTCTTTTATGCCAGGGTAAACAGTCCGCAGAGATATACTGTACAGAATTTCGGAGATGGGCAGCTGATACTGGTTGGAATGATGCTGCACTCCGAAGTCAATTTTGCCATGGTCTTGAATGTTGGTGATCTGGTGTGGTTGTCTACTAAGAATATCAAGTTGAAGGTTCCCTCCTGGAAGTTGGGTCCTAAGTTTATTGGGCCTTACAAAATCTTGTCCGTCATCAATCCCGTTGCCTTCCGTCTTCATCTTCCTCAGACATGGAATATCCATAATGTTTTCCACAAGTCCCTATTAAAACCTTATGTCCAACCCACTGTACCCTCCTCTTTGCCCCCTCCTCCGATTGTGGTTGATGATAATCTTGAGTTTCAGGTCTCTAGGATTGTGGATTCTCGTGTTATCCGCAGTTCTCTCCAGTACCTTGATCATTGGGAGGGTTATGGTCTTGAGGAGAGGATGTGGATCCCAGTGGCGGACATTAAGGCTACTCCTCTTATCAGGGCGCTCCATAGGTCCCATCCTAAGAAGGTGGGCTCTGAGTGTCCGGAGTCTACTCGTAGAGGGAGGGGTACTGTCAGCGCCAGGTCTCGGAGAAGTTCTGACAGACGTTCTTCAGTACTTCCTGCATGATGTTCTTTTGTTTTGGTTTCGCTTGGACATCTCTTCTCCCTCTTCCAGCTGTCATCTATTAGCAGTGATTGCCTCCCTTTATATCCCCTCCCATACTGCCTTCACTCTTTTTGATTAATAATCAATACACAGATGTAACACCACACTGGCTAGCTACAAAGAAATGTGGAACCTTTCACTATTTGCACAATCAATTAAAGAATTACTCTATCTCGGTGCAGACCTCCATTTATGTCATATATCTTCTATATAAAAAGAATCTTCATATAAAAGAGAGGATTAAAAAAAAACATAATTATATTATCCTTCAGGCAGACAATTATATTATCCTTCAGGCCTCTAAGTTCTTTTTATCGAGTATCTTAATTTGATTTGTGCAAGCAGTGAAACAAAGGGACAATTGTATATGCAAAATATATAATCGTTCATTATAAAGACAAAGAAAAAAAAATCAATACAATTGAAAAACAAATTATGAAGTTACAAAATAATACCCAAAATGTACCACACGGTGGTGCTAACACACCCCTATCTGATCAGCACTGTGTGACTTAGCGATTTATGACAACCAGTGTCATACTTTTAACAAACAGACTCATATACCAAGAGAAACTTAGGATCTTCTGTTTATCAAACAGGCTATAACAATAAAACACGGATTTACAGAAAAATAACTTATCCCTTGACTCTGTTTTCCTATGACCAATCAAAAATATATGATATTAATAGGATAAAATATTCAGCTCGGCAATCAGACTATGGAAAATAACTTTCCAAGGGTTTTAGTCCTCTTCTCAAAAAAAGTCAGCTCTTCCATTAACAATATGCATCTTTGCTAAGAGAATAATCAGCATTATGGAGGTGCCTAACACTATATATTCCCACAGTATGGGAACTCTTGGCTATATATCGAGAGAAATATCTTATTAATATCACGAGCAGTAAACACAAATATACGTTACCGGGTCAAAGGTAGACAGAGTTCAGATGGGACCAGTTCTCAAGAACTTTCCTAGTAATCCAAAAAAATAATCCAAGTTTCTTCTGGTAAAGTTTTCTTTTTGAGTTTCTTTTGGTTTTGATTCAATGAATGGATGGATGGATCTATGGATCTATGGCTCTCTGGATCTCACCTGCTGCTCCGCACACAAGTAATTATTCCCCCCCTTATCTAAGAATCATCCCCTTTTAGATTAGGAATTTCCAATCAGGTAAGGTGGGTGTATTCGCATGCTAATAATACAATGATGTCATATTAACTCCTAATATGGCATAAAACAAATGATAAAATAATATAATATTGTCCATCTGCCTCCAGATGGCACTGTGGTACTGCAGATGAACATCACAACTTTTAAGCATTAAAACGAAATATCTAATAATACGTTCACATGACCTTCTTAACCTTTTAATATACATCATTGAGGAAGGTATTTTCCTGACACTTTTAATTACCTATGTCCTGGACTTGTTGGAGTCACTTTCTTCTCCTATCTTTTTGAAATATGTGTTGACTTGATAAAAAAAATCATAACAGCTTTGATGCTTGGCATCGGAACTTGTACATTTCACTTATATACACCCATGAATAACTATTGTTTTGAACTAACATTTACTCTTCTCAGAAATCCAATTAACATAAACTTAATTCAATGTTTTTGTACCTTCTACAATACATTCTAAATGATAAATACATGGCATTATATCTATATAAATCGATACATTGTTATACATGGATAACACATTATATGGATTATTGGTTAAAATATGTTGTAAACTAAATAAACCATACAGAGATATATATATATATATATATATATATATAAATATAATATAATTATGAATATATATATATATATATATATATATATATATATATATTGAACCTCATACAGCAGGTGTGCCTCAAGTATATTAATTCTTATCTCATCATGGCTTATCCATGAAACAAGCTTGTTCCCTTCAGACAGACATGTCTGAGGAAGCTGGTGTACTCCCCATAGATAAACCCATATCTTTAGCAATAACTTTAAAAATATAATGTCCGTTCATGTTCACAATTATTATTATTTTTTATACAAACTGAACTTGCCATGAACTCATCTTGGCCTCTTCAGCCACATAATAGAACTTTTGGTTCAGGCTGATTTTATTCTTAAAGGCAATGAGCATTCATTTTGGCTATAATATCATTAGATAATATTGTATACTTATAAAAATGCACAACAGTTTTCATGGAGTTCCTGATGAAGATCTCTCGGATCGTGGGATGCAGTTTAAATCAAAGTTTTGGCGTAGTTTTTGCACAGTACTTGATATTGATATTAATCTATAAACCAGCTTTCACCTACAATCTAATGGACAAACTGAACGCACCAATCAGACTCTGGAACAGTATCGTCAATGCTATATCTGTCATTTACAAGATGATTGGGTCGATCTGCTTCCTGTGGCTGAGTTCTCTTACAAAAACTCCCAAAATACCTCCACCAAGCAAACTCCTTTCTTTGCAAATTTGGGGTATAATCCAAATATTCTTCCCAAATTCCCAGCTGTTTCACCTATTCCAGCAGTCGCAGAAAGGATCTTGGCATAACAGCAAAATTTAGAGCTACTAAAAGGAACATTAGAGAGGGCTCAAGAAAATTACAAGAAGGCGGCAGATAAATTTCGCAGACCAGCACCAATCTTTAAAATAGGGGATTAGGTATGGCTTTCCACCAGAAATTTTAAACTTAAGGTTCCTTCACCAAAACTAGGACAAAAGTTTGTTGGGCCTGATAAGATTATTGGGATAATTAGTCCAGTAACTGTTCGGCTTAAACTCCCACGATCTATTAAGATTCATCCTGTTTTTCATGTATCCCTACTAAAGCCTGCCATGCCCAACCCTTTTCCGGAACATGTCCCTCCTCCTCCCGATGCGGTGGAGATAGATAAAATCTTGGACTCTAGAATTTTCAGGAACCACCTACAATACCTCATTAAGTGGCAGAGTTATGGGTCTGAAGAGAATTCTTGGGAACTGGTAAGTAATATTAATGCTCCCCGACTGATCAAACAGTTTCATTATAGACATCCTGGGAGACAAAGTCAGGTCTCATCCAGAGGCCGCTGTTGAGGTGGGAGTAATGTCAGGAATTCCTGCTATGTCTGTTTAGTTCAGACTGTCTTGCCCTTAAATTTTCCCTCAGTTAAGATGGTGGATTGTGTCAACTGGGTGCCATCTTACTTCCTGTTTCATATATAAACCTCTCAAGCCTGTTACTCATTGCTTGAGTATTGAATTTTAGCTCTTGCTTGTGCAGTCCTCTCGCCTGGAACTTTCTCTCTGTTTTTTTCCTTCTCCTTGCGGTTTACCCTGCTACTCCTGGACACCTGCTGACCGCTCGCTGGTTTCCTCCTGACCACTCGTCTGGATCCTTGCCTTCATCTACATTCCTGCTACCTCCTGTGTTTAGTCCTTGTCCCTGCTATTAGATTACAGCAGTATTCCACTAGTATTGTGACAGTGTATGTATTATTTTGTAGCTGTTAACATGTGATTTGGCTGGTTCACCAGCAGATGGCGGAAACATTGGCAGAGTTAGTTTCCCTGGCGAGTAACAGTCTAGTGCCATTCCAGTCCTTTCTAGAGAGGGAGGAGTTAGTTCAGTCTAGTTATTGTAGGTCAGTCTAACCTACCCCTTTGAGGGGAAAGATTCTGTTCTAGTTTGTCCCCTGCTGGGGAAGGAAGCATGCCTTGTCCTGTCTGGACAGGCCCTGCCTGTAAGTTCCTAATGGTTGCATGTCCTTCCAGGGCTTGCATTGCCTAAATTCAAGCTAAGTGAGCTTGAAGTCAGGAACAAAGATTCCGTGAATTAAGCAAGATAAAGTCAGAGTCAGACTACAGAAAGCTAAGTTGCAGCCTTCAGTAGAAAAGGAAAAGTTCCTATTTACACAGCCAGCATAGCAGAGCTGAGAGAGTTCAGATGTAGCAGAGCTAATTGCATTTGCCTGACAAAAGTTAAGCCAAAGATAAAGTTTGGAAGATTGCCTCGGATGCAAGTTTACTCAAGTAAAGCTGTTAACTACTTCAGTATCCGTCTGGATGCAATTTATTCTGCAAATCCCTCAACTGTTAACCCTTTTATAACTGCTTCGGATTCCGGATATCCAGGTAGGAGCACCATGACAAGTGCAAAGCCACACCTAAAGGGACACTGTAGGCAACCCTTACACCACTCTGGCATTCCTACACCTGGGTCCCACCATCACCTTCTACATAGGGGGATTCATTGCCTCGTTGCTGAAATGCAACTGGCGCCATGACAAAAACTTTCCAAAACTCACATAACACCTGTAGAAGAGACCCCGGGCATCAGTTATAGTCCGCTGCATGTGTACTCCCATGTCTGCATCTCCGCGCAGTTCTTGTCACTGGTGCGGTGTAGGCTGGCTGCAGGTTCTCGCGTACTGACTGCAGGCTGACACCTGTGTATGCTGGTTGCTTGGGACTGTTTGCTGGCTGCGGTTTTGTGAGTCAACTCTGGCCTGTGTTTGTGGTTCCTGTCACCGGTGCCGTGCAGGCTGGCTGCATGCGCTTTTTGTACTGGCTTTGGGCGTTCCCATGTATGCTGGTTCTGCGATGCGTGCCGGCTGCGGCCTTGTGTGTGAACAGGGTCTGAGTATGGATGCATGTCTGTTTGTATTACAATATGGTTCTGTTCCTTGTTGCTGTGTAGGCTGGTTGTCTGTAACCTCGTACTGGCTACAGTTTATCCTGTGTATGCTGGTTGTCGTTTGGGCGTGCTGGCTGCAGCATTCTGTGTCTGGTGTGAACTGTCACTTGTGATTGTATGTTCGGTGCGCCTGGTTCTGATGGGGTTAACATTCCCCGCTCTGTTCCTGTGTGTGGCTTATCAGGTGCCATATCTATCTGTAAGCTGTGGGGCTTGTGGTCAGTCTATCGTCTGCCTTGCTGGGTGTAGCCCCTTGCTGCTGACCCAGGGGGTTTTGCCATCTGCCCTTGTTTGTGGTGTCGCCTGGCAATGCATTGATGTTGTTGTTTTGTCTGTTTTTCTGTACCTGTCCTGTGACATTGATGTTGTCCTTTGTGTTGATGTTGTCCTTGCCTGTTCTTCTGTACCTATTCTCTGTCTGGATCCACTTTGTTTCATGTCTAGCCTAGCAGTGCTCTAACTGTGTCTGATAGCCTGGCAGTGCTAAACTGCTTCTGATCTAGTCCAGTCCTTGTCTGTCCTCGAGTGCTTTACTGCTTCTGTTCCTGGCTCTCTCCTGCCTTTGTCAGAGGGTTCCTGGGTTCTCCAGAGGGAGGATATTTAGTCTGTGTGCAGCTCTGCCTGACACCGCCATGCTTCCATTCCGCTTGGGGTCCAGGCATCTGCTTCTGTGCTGGTTCCCGTTTGTCTTGTTGTCTGATCCATGTTTTGTTGTCTGTTTCCGCTGGTGGTTGCACTAGCGTAGTTCTTTGCAGGTAGGGGCCAAGTGTACGGGACCTTCCTGGAGGTGCGACCAGTAACCCCTCGGCCCAGTTCATCCCCACCACCAGGGGCTCGGTGAACAACAGGGCTCACTGGCTCTTCACTGTCCTGGGTTTTGCCTCTGGTCTGCCGGTGCACTTGGTTCTGTGGTAGTGCTACCACTATTGCCTCACCTGCTTGTCCTGTATTACTGTCAAGTTCCTTTATTACATGTGTAGTAAAGTACTCTGTTGGTCCCTGACCTGTACCTGCCCGTGTCCTGTTTGCTAAATGTCCTGGAGGTCTGCCCTGGCCTCCAGTACATGACACTTACAGGTTCATGCACATGGTATCGCATGTAAAGCAAACTCCTGCCCGACCTAGGGCTTGCTCCGCTTCATCCTTTGGGAGCTCCTGGCATTGCTACTGTGAGGGGGCACATATCTGGGCATATAACTGTGAGGGGACACGTATCTGGGCATAATCTGTGAAAGGGGCACAATGCTGATATAAGTACTGTGGGGTGGAGTAATAATACTATGGGGGGCTGCAACAGAGGCTCATTCCGCAAGGGGTCCCTTTAAGATGAGATAAGTGTTTTGTGATGCCAGTTGCAATGAAGCAACTATGGGTCAGAGTCCCTTTTAAGAAATGCTGTTGGTACCCACGTGTAGGAATGGCTGAGTGGTATAGGGTGGCCTATAATGTATCTTATTGTTTTGTGCACATGTCACGGTGCTCCTACCTGGATACGCTGGAACCCCCAGGCGTTGGCTCTGAAGCAGACAAAGGGGGTAGTTGAATGGTGGGATGATGAATAAATTGAGTCCAGACCTTGTGATGAAGTTGAAAAGCAGCTTTACTTTGCATAAACGTTTCTCCAAACGGTTTACAGACTTTATCTTGGTCCCAGCACTCTGGCAGGCAAAGAAACTCAACTTTGCTACATCAGTTGCTCTCTGTTTCTGCTGTACTGACTGGCTGACTGAATAACTTTGCTTTAGCTGTATGCTGCACTTTCCTTCTGTAGTCTGTCTCTTAAGTTATACCAGGGAACTTTCTTCCTGGCTTCTGAGGCTTCAAGCTTCTGCCTCCATGTCCAGCTGAGCTTAGGGTGCTCTGGCTGGCTTGGTTTGTGCTTTGGTACATCCCGAAGAGACGTGGTGCTGCACAACTTCACCTAGCTTGGGGTAAGCTAGGACTGACCTCTAACTAGTCTCCACCCTCAAACCTCTTTGATTGATATGGTGAATACTCTGGGCTTAAGATAAATTGGTCTAAGTCAGCATGCATCCCGATTAATCCTCTGAACAGTTTTATTCCAGGAGCACTGGATATTAAGAAGATTACCGAACCAGTTAAATACTTAGGTATTCAAATAACCCCGAATCCCAAGGACTATATTTAATTGAACATGACCCCAAAGATAAAAGAAATAAAGAAAAAAAATAGAGGTATGGAAAAGATTGTACGTCTCGATGGCAGGTCGTATCTCCTTGGTGAAAATGTGCCTGTTACCATCCCTTAACTATGTCCTATGGAATTCACCGATAATAATCCCCCCAAAAATATTTAAGATAATAACTAGCATATTAATGGACCTGATCTGGCGAGGAAAAAAAACAAGGATAAAAGCACAAATATTGTGTATCCATGAGAGGGCGGATTATCAGTTCCAGATGTGGAACTTTAGGGTAATATCCATCTTACTGATCTGATGCTGATCGAGCAGACATTGTGGTGGAAACATGGAGTCTACAAACTGGGCCAGATATGAAAGCAAGGCGACATAATAACATACGAAGACCTTAAAAAGGGGTACAAATTGGGTAATTCAGAAGTGGGATTTTTCTACCTACAGTTAAAATGTGCAGTACGAAGGTTGGTAGGAAAAAGTACACAAAAAGAGACCCTTCCGCAGCCGCTGCTTAATATATCTAGATTAACGGCAGGGGGGAAGTTAGTCTAAAAAATATATAAATGTTTGCTACATCAAAAGACTAAGGGAAGAGCGACTTCCAGCCTAAAGTATAAATGCAGAGCGGTTATAAATCCGCAGCAAGAAGAGTTTTGGGTAACAGCAATACAGCAAAATAATAGGGTCTCAAAGAATTTTTCACATAGGATCACCCAATTTTATATACTAAACCGTCTTTATTATTCCCCTGAGAAACTCATGAAATATTATAAACCTAAAGTATTTAGTTGTTTAAAATGTGGGGAAATAGGGGTGGACGATGTCCATATACTCTGGAAGTGTAGAATGATTCAGGAATTCTGGGGACAGGTTAAGGACAAAATAGAGCAATATCATCAGTTTATAGTACCTAATAAATTTGAGATTTGTGTACTGGGACTGATGGATAAAACGGACACCCCCCAATATCAAGAAATTGCATCCAAACTCCTCTTTCAGGCAAGGAAATGTATTATGGGACATTGCGGAGGTAGGGCTTCCCCCTGGATAAAGAATGGGAGAGGCTCACTAAAAATGCACTAACTAGAGAAGAATTCCATTTGGTAAATATTCAAAAGAAAAATAGATTTGCAAAACTATGGAAGATATGGATGTTTTTGGTTACTTTTTTCTCCGGTGCGCTGGGGCCCCGGGGTGTGGGGAGAGAGAGAATGCAGGGAGGTATTATAACTTTTTTTTTTTCAATTTTTTTTAGGAAGCAAATAAAGAAAAATGAGGGGGGGGGGTGTTGTACATGGAACTGTAATTTTAAAGTTGTTATGATGTTTTGTATGATGCAAGAAAATGTATAATAAAGATTATAAAAAAAATAAAAAATAAATAAAAATAGTCTCCACCCTTCATGTGGAACCCCTGACTGGTTAAGGAGGGGGATCTGGGACTTCTGGGACCCCCTCCCCATTTTTCTTAGTGGATCCCCCCCCTCTCTTTTCCTTCCTGGGGGGTTAAAACTATGGGGTGTCTTTGAGTTAGCAGTTGCTGCATCTCCAGCAGCGTGGGGGTTAAACATCACTGTGCTGTTTGTTGTTCCCTCCTCTTTCCTCCATCCTCACAAATGTGCTAGCCCCCACAGTATTTAAGGTCCTTTCCCTTCCTCTTACCCCCTCTTGGCCCGCCAATGTTTGTTCCCGCCTGCCCACCCTTGTTCGGTTGCAGGGGATTTAGGTTGTGGTTTCTGTTATTCCCATTTTGCCAGGGTCTTCTGCGGCCCTAATTTCTGTTTCCTTTTAGTGTGGATCGCTTCTACTTCCTATTAAGTCACAGCTGGCAGTATGGACACAATAAAAACTATGGGGTGAAGAAAAATGGCGGACTTGCCCTCAGAAGGGTTCCATTCTCTCTAACTGTAGCTCTCCCATGCTTGCTGTCACCTACTGGTGAACAGGTACATTACATAAACATATACAGTTGCATAGGAATAGCAATGCACATTGAAGTGTTGGCCCATAGTAGACAGTAGCGGGGTGCGAAGTGGCACTCTGGGTCATTACAGGGGCATTTGAATTTGGTGGGATTAGGTGTTTAGTTATGTTTTGGGCGCAGTTAGAGGCGTGGCCACATAGTGTCCCTCTTCTTTTTTTTTTTTTAAGTTGGGAGGTATGAGGTTTGTTGTGACCTCCCCATTCCTGTGCAACTTTGTGGAAATTCAGGCACGAGCACATTTTCATGGGAATGATGATAATTGGGGAGTGTAAATGATTTCACTGTGCGTCCTGGTGACTGATCCCCCTTCACACAGCGATGGCTGTACCCAACTGCGGACTCCAATCCACAGGAGCAGATCTGTTCAGAATCATACCACTCAGAACCGAACCAGTTCAGTTCCAAGGTTTTTTACAGTAATAATCAATTCACAAAGTTATTACACAAGTCTCAAGCAACGTCGAGAAGTAATAATTTTGGCTTATCGGAGACCATACATTCTAATGCTGTACGGAGAGAGATCTAATGCCCCCAAAAATAAAGAACTCGCCTCCTCCATTTGATGGCTCCGCTGTGAACACTCGCTGCACTGGAAGCTATGTTCCTCCATTATGACGTTACACAGGTCCTTTCCTGAGCTTTCAGTGAGCAGCGAGTGTTCACAACAGCGCCATCAAATGGAGAAGGCAATTACTATTTTTTTTAACACAAGTGGGGGAGGGGCAGGAGTTAAAGGCTGTACTAATGAGCTCTCCACAATGGAAGCATTCATTAGTAACAGTCCATATAGGAAAATGTCGGGAATTATTATTGGCGGTAGAAAAAAACTTATTTACCGGCTTGGCTGGTGAGTTAAAGGCCGGTTGGCAACCCTAGCCACATGTGAACATGCTGTAAAGTGAGGACATTCCTCAGGGGTTCTGGATCTCTAGGACATGGACATATCCTATAGCTGCCGCCATTCCTGACATCCACCACACACAAGAGGCGGCTTCTAGTGATGACATTTATGGATTTTCTCTCCACAGTCACAATCTACAGATTTTATACTAACGCTCTGTGGACGCCTCACCCACATCTTATCTTTTTATTCTTACAGTTTAGGTAATAATGGTCTACCAGACACTTCCTGCATCCAGTTGGCATCTGTAATAAGGAATAACCCGTCCCTGAAAAGACTTAATCTGTCTGGTAACCGTCTGTCTGGTCCTCACTTCAGTGACTTGATGGAGGCTCTGTCCAGTCCGACCTGCAGAATAGAGGCATTAAAGTGAGTATAAGAGATGTGTACAGGACGGAGACAAGTTATACATGGAGTTTATTCTATTTTATGCTCCGCACCATTGTTATGTCTATGAGATAAATTGACTAGGGTTGTCACGATATCAAAATGTTGATTCGATTTCAATACCATAAAAAAGGATTGCGATACTCTATACCATTTGAAACCATGCAAAAAAATAAAACACCAAAAAAAGCCGCGTGCATTCCGCATTTTATGGAAGGTCCGGCCCATAATAGAACAGTCCTATCCTATTTTTTGGCGGGACGTGGTGACTAAAAATGGCGAGTTGTGATTTAGATTTTTTTTCTTACGGCGTTCACTGCATAGGAGATAATTATTTAATATTTTAATACTTTGCACTTTTTCGGGCGTGGCAATATGTAATAGGTTTATTTTTTTTTGTTTATAAATTTTATATGTAAAATTGGGAAAGACCGTGATTTAAACTTAATATTTTGGTGTTTGTTTTTTTTTTAAACTTTTTTTAAACTTTTTATTTTACTTTTTTTTCAGTAGCGTCCTGGCTGCCATGGTAACCGATCGGTGCCTTACAATTACACTGCTGGGGCTCCGATCGGAACTGCCACTGCCACCAATGAAGAGGAGGGTAGGGGATCCTGTGGCTACTGCTACCAATGATTATAACAATGAGGGGGCGCCTGTGGCCACTGCCACCAATGATTCTAATACTGGGGGGACAGCGCACTGCACCACCAATGGTCATAATTTATAATACTGGGTCCTCAATGAATGTAATTAACACATTAATTCAAATGTAGGCAGCGGGTACTAGCGGCAGTATCACATACCCGGCCTCTATAACAGGGCATGTGTCATGCCTTGCCCTGTGAATGTGCGGAGATCTGTCAGACTGGCTGCACATGTCTGAATTCTTGGCTTGTTTTGATTTGGATTTGAGCTGGATCCACCTTCCCTCAGGTGTACTGGGTTTCATTGTTAGGGAGGCTATTTATCCCTCCTTCCCCCAGTGGCCTGTCAGGGTTATAGTTCTTTTCCTGGGAGCTGTTGATTTGTGGTGGATCGTCTGCTTCAGCTCTACTGAAGATAAGTCCTCTCCTTCATTTCCCTTTGTGTGTTTTATCTAGGCCTCTAGGGAGACGCTTGCTTCTTCCTGTTTGAAGAAGCAGGTTGCCTCTTCCCTTTTCCCTGTTGCTTAGGGTTTGCCCAGTGAGTTCAGGTTTAGGTAAGAGGGCATGGTACCACCCTAATGGTATGCACATGGGCACAGCAGCTTAGGGAAAGCTTTTAGGGATTGCTAGGAGGTGACCCTTTCTCCCTAGCTTTTGGGCCTAATCGTTTGTTCAGTTTGTTTTCCCGTGTTTGGTTGTTTCCCTGCTTACCTACCTGCTGTGACAGCATGCGATCCACCAAACCGCGGCAATTAATCCCTCAGGTGCCACATATGAGGGATTTGTTTCCGTGGTCCGGCGGATTGCATGCCCCGTCATAGAGGGCCGGGTATGTGATACTGCTGCCGGACCCCGCTGCCTACACTTGAATTAATGTGTTAATTACATTTATTGGTAGCGCAGTGGCCACAGCCCTACCCCTCACCTCAGTACAATGATCTCATTGGTGGCAGTGGCAGCTGCGTCACAGGGGGGAGGGAGAGAGAGAGAGTCCCTCCTTTTCCACTGTTCTGCTGAGTAAAACATGGTGCGTGCTGAGAGCAGGGAGCGCCATGTTCTCTAACAGATAACAGTGTAGCCTAGTATCGTTAAATAGGAAGACCCGATGTCGTATCGATCCGGGTCTAAAAGTATTGATTGGGTATCGATACTTCGATACCTGGTGTAACTCTATTCCTGTCAATGCTCTGTGATGTCCGGCCACGCTTCTTCTCCTGCTAGGTTATTTTTAAGTATTTGTGTGTGACACACACAGTTCTGATACACACACTCAGCACTGCCATACACACATACAGATCTGCTACACCCATACACGTCTACAACATACATACAGCTCTGCTACATGCACACAGTTGTGTTACAGACATAGAGCTCTATCTTCAGGAACAAAACAATCCAGCACATGCACTACGGATAAAATCCAGCCTTTTTATTGTAATTATTAAAAAAATTCCATGAGCTGATCAGAGCGCTTTGCGATCTACGCTTTTCGACAAGACCATACTGTGTAGCAAAATTTACTGATTTTTATCTTCAAATTGGAATCGAGGGTGTGTCTGGTGACATCATAAAATACAAAACTACTTGCAAAGAAAAAAAAGATGAGCATTTACGACAAACACTGGAACCAGGGATTCAAGTTGTAAGCAGAAGAGCTTCAACTATATCAACAGCATTATCTCCGAGTTTTTTTTTTTATAAAACGGGGTCTGCAAGTAATACCTGGTTGAACGTTACTGGCTGCTACAGATGTGGACACAATGTATGTATTACCTGCCGATTTATAAAAAAAGCAAGAGTTTTAAATCTAGTGTCACAGGAGAAGAATTTAAAATTAAATCATATATAAACTGTAATTTATTTAGCCACCTGCAGCAGCTGTAGTGTTCAATATGTGGGTTGCACTTCAAATTGTTTGAAAATCAGAATAAGGCCTCATGCACACGACCGTTGTGTGCATCCGTGGCCGTTGTGCCGTTTTCCGTTTTTTTTCGCGGACCCATTGACTTTCAATGGGTCCGTGGAAAAATCGGAAAATGCACCGTTTTGCAGCCGAGGCCGTGATCCGTGTATCCTGTCCGTCAAAAAAATATGACCTGTCCTATTTTTTTGACGGACAACGGTTCACGGACCCATTCAAGTCAATGGGTCCGTGAAAGAACACGGATGCACACAAGATTGGCATCCGTGTCCGTGATCCGTAGGTTGCTTTCATACAGACGGATCCGAAGATCCGTCTGCATAAAAGCTTTTTCAGAGGTGAGTTTTCACTTCGTGAAAACTCAGATCCGACAGTATATTCTAACACAGAGGTGTTCCCATGGTGATGGGGACGCTTCAGGTTAGAATATACTGAAAAACTGTGTACATGACTGCCCCCTGCTGCCTGGCAGGTGCTGCCAGGCAGCAGGGGGCAGACACCCCCCCCCCCCTGTTTTTAACTCATTTGTGGCCAGTGCGGCCGCCCCCCCCCCCCTCCCTCCCCTGTAGTTAACTTCTTGGTAGCCAGCCCCCCCTCCCTCCCCTGTAGTTAACTAATTGGTGTCCAGTGGGCCCCCCCTCCGTCCGCTATAGATAACTCATTGGTGGCCAGTGGGCCCTCTCCCCTCCCACCCCCTCCTAATTAAAATCGCCCCCCTATCATTGGTGGCAGTGGTGAGTACCGATCGGAGTCCCAGTGTAATCGCTGGGGCTCCGATCGGTAACCATGGCAACCGGGACGCTACTGCAGTCCCGGTTGCCATGGTAGCTTAGCAATTTGTAGAAGCTTTATACTTACCTGAAGAGCAGCGATGTCTGTGACCGGCCGGGAGCTCCTCCTACTGGTAAGTGACAGGTCTGTGCTATAAGCAATGCGCCGCACAGACCTTTCACTTACCAGTAGGAGGAGCGCCCGGCCGGTCACAGACATCGCAGCTCTTCAGGTAAGTATGAAGCTTCTACAAATTGCTAAGCTACCATGGCAACCGGGACTGCAGTAGCGTCCCGGTTGCCATGGTTACCGATCGGAGCCCCAGCGATTACACTGGGACTCCGATCGGTACTCACCACTGCCACCAATGATAGGGGGGCGATTTTAATTAGGAGGGGGAGGGAGGGGAGAGGGCCCACTGGCCACCAACGAGTTATCTACAGCGGAGGGAGGGGGGGCCCACTGGACACCAATGAGTTATCTGTAGCGGACGGAGGGGGGGCCCACTGGACACCAATGAGTTATCTATAGCGGACGGAGGGGGGGGCCCACTGGCCACCAACGAGTTTACTACAGGGGAGGGAGGGGGGGCGGCCGCACTGGCCACCAATGAGTTAACTACAGGGGAGGGAGGGGGGGCGGCCGCACTGGCCACCAATGAGTTAAAAACAGGGTGGGGGGTCTGCCCCCTGCTGCCTGGCAGCACCTGCCAGGCAGCAGGGGGCAGTCATGTACACAGTTTTACAGTATATTCTAACCTGAAGCGTCCCCATCACCATGGGAACGCCTCTGTGTTAGAATATACTGTCGGATCTGATTTTCACGATGTAGCTCATATCCGACAGTATATTCTAACATAGAGGCGTTCCCATGGTGATGGGGACGCTTCAAGTTAAAATATACCATCGGATTGGAGAAAACTCCAATCCGATGGTATAAAAGAACTCCAGACTTTACATTGAAAGTCAATGGGGACGGATCCGTTTGAAATGGCACCATATTGTGTCAACTTCAAACGGATCCGTCCCTATTGACTTGCATTGTAATTCAGGACGGATCCGTTTGGCTCCGCACGGCCAGGCGGACACCAAAACGACTTTTTTTTCATGTCCGTGGATCCTCCAAAAATCAAGGAAGACCCACGGACGAAAAAACGGTCACGGATCACGGACCCACGGACCCCGTTTTTGCGGACCGTGAAAAAAAACGGTCGTGTGCATGAGGCCTAAGGAAACACCTCTCAGACATCTCAAACTTGAAGGTAGTGAACATTTCCATGTTGTCTCGACATAACAATAGTATTGGTTAGGCCGCTCGGGGCCTACTAAACCCTAACTTTTTAACTGTCCCCCCACCCATTAAAATAACAGCCGAACAACGGTTTGCAATGAATCGGCCACAGCAGCTGTTTTTTATTAAATAACAAATAAATAACACATAAACATCCAACATAAAATAACCTAACCCTGAGTAAATGACGAGTGAGGTCCTAGAAGCCCCAATAACCACTGCACCCAAATAAACTGGCAACTCCATCTTGCCCCCAGCCGATGAACGCCAGCTCAGAGGCACCAACTGATGGATGCCTAATTCCTCCACTTCAATTTAACCATGAGTCCAGCCCCAACTGTCAACTACCACCATATTCACAAATTTTGAGAACCTCCCACAGCCACAACTGCCCCGACATTTACCCTAAAATTACCCCCCCCCCCTTTTATGACTAAAATACCTCCACCTCTCTTATTCTTCTTCTTATTTTATTTTTTGGGGACTCCCTAACTACCTGCACTATTTAAAGGGCGGGAGTTACCTCTTTTCTACCTAAAATGGCGCACGTTCACCCCCCAGTACCTCCTATATAAAGCCCCACAACCACTCCCCCGTTACCCTAGCAACCCCTGCCCCTTAACTAAATGGCCAGACCTATTAGCCCTTTCCTACCTACCTCGCTCACCAAACCATCGTTATGATGGCCTCCCCCTAGGTCTGCGCCCCCAGTCTAGCCCCACTTGACAATGGTATTGGTTAGGCCGCTCGGGGCCTACTAAACCATAACTTTTTACCTGCCCCCCCCCCCCCCCTCCTTTAAAAAAACTGCCAGACAATGGTTCGGAATGAATCGGCCACAGCAGCCATTTTTTTTTTTAAAAACAAATAAATAACACATAAACATCCAACATAAAATAACTTAACCCTGAGTATATGACGAGGAAGGTCCTAGAAGCCCCAATAACCACTGCACCCAAATAAACTGGCAACTCCATCTTGCCCCCAGCCGATGGGCCCTCCCATTCTCAACTACCACCATATTCACCAACTTCGAGGACCTCCCACCGCCAACAACGTGCAACTTGACCACCTTAAGATTGCGCGTCCTTCCACATCCTCAACGCTGTTTTGATCTCTCCCTGAATCGATTTTCTTATGTAGGGTCTCATTTTTAGCGGGCTGAGGGGACGATTTTATTGGAACCATTTTGTGGGAAATACGCCTTTTTGGTCACTCGGTGTTGCACTTTTTGTGGTGTAAGGTGACAAAAATGGCTTTTTTTGACAGTTTTTATTTTTTATGGTGTTTATCGGACGGGGTCGATCACGTGATATATTTAGAAAGACTGTCATTACGGACACGGTGATACCTAATATGTGTATTTTTTTGTCATTACGGCAACTTATTTTCTCGCCCATTTTCCTTGGGGGACACAGACCTTGGGTATAGCTCAGCTCCCTAGGAGGCGTGACACTAAGTAAAACTGTTAAGCCCCTCCTCCATCAGCTATACCCTCAGCCTGGAGATAGAGGCTACCAGTTTTAGCTTAGTGTCCAAGGAGGCAAGACACTCCCTGCTACTGCAGGGCTGTTTTCTCCTTGTTATTTTTACTTTTTCTTCTAATTTTGTTATTTTATTTTTTCCTAGGGATACCAGAGACGCATTAGACCTCTCTGCTCTCCCGGGGTTGAGCTGCGCCAGTGCCAACTTATCTGCACTGCTGCCTCCCCCACAGAAGCAATAGGAGGATCTGGGCAGCAATGGCTCCCCTACATCCCGCCAGCTAGGGGGTCGCCCGCACGCCAAGCCCCTCTTCCAGCTTCCTGCCACTGCGGTGCCAGTGGCTGAAGGGGCGACCCTGCTGGAAAGGACTGAGGGTGAAGACGTCGGACGGTGAGATGGCTATTCCAGCCCATACCCCGTCCCTATCTGCAGCATCTACCCCTCTGGGTAAGGGGGGCACCCGTGGTCGCTCATTCTGAGCGCTCATCTGCAGGACAATGCAGCACAGCAGCATCCTCAGCACCCCCACGCCGTTCCCCCCCACGCTGCTATCTTTCTCCCCCCCTCCCCCTCATTCGGGGCTGACTCCATTTTTCTCTTCTCTCTCTCCCCCTTCCCGCCGAGAACGGGGGGCGGGGCTTAGCGGTCCCGGCAGGGGGCGGGGCTTACGCGCGCGTCATTTTGGGGGCGGAGCTACGTTCTCCTTCACAGGAGACATTTCAAGCGCTGGAGGGGGCGGAGCTTGTTCCCCGCGCTTTCTGCTGAGGTTTCCCGCGCTTCCTCACTCCTGACAGGAAGCTGGGACACGGTGGGGGACTCTAACCTCCTGTGTACATCGCTCGGCTTCTGTGGGCGCTCTCTGCTGCTCACTGCTGTTCACTGCTTCTCTGCTGCTGCTGATCTGGGCCATCTCCTGACGTTCTTCTGAGGCACTGGTAGGACAGTTAACCCTCTCCTAACCCTCCTGGTCATAGCTGCTATAACCCTTTGTGGTCTCTATATTAGAGTACAACCACACTTCAGCATGTCAGATCCCACAGGTGCCCCCAAACCCTGGTACCATGCCTGTACCGCCTGTAAGGAACTTTTTCCGCGGGGGCAATCTGAGCCGCATTGCCTTGCATGTCAGGCCCCGGTGCAGGGCCCGCTTCCCGCTGCGCCCCCCGGTGCCTCTGAACCCCCTGACTGGGCTAGGTCTCTGTCTCAGGCGGTGGAAAGCCTTACACACGTAGTGGGCCGTCTCGTGGATAGACCGCCTCTCCCGCAGGCTGCCACAATCCCTGTCGCACCCGCTGGGACTACCGTTTCTGCCGCCCCCACTGGTTCCCTGCCTCCCAGCGAATCTTCCAGGGCCCGGCATACTCAGAAACGTTCAAGGGTTGAGCGCACATCTTCTCCAGATGCTTCGCTCTCTCCGCCATGCGTGCGAGCTCAGTCAAGTCTATCCTCTCAAAGGGATACGCTTTCTGAGGGAGGACTGGCGGATTCGGACGTGGACATGGACTCAGAGCTTCCGTCCAAATTGGCGTCCGCGGTGGGGCATCTTGTCACTAGCATCCGTGATACCTTTCAGCTACACGATGACCCCCCCAGCTCTGAACAGGCCGGCGTGTCCTTTCTCCGCCCCAAACAGGCCTCCAAGGTTTTTCCCATACACGCTGATTTTTCTTCTGTGGTATCCAAGGCTTGGACTCGGCCTAACGTCCGCTTTATTACACCCAAAAAGCTGGACATTTGTTATCCCTTTCCAGCGGATTCTGTGACCACGTGGACATCCCCGCCTAAGGTTGATCCTCCCGTGGCTCGCCTGTCCAAAAGCACTACTATTCCTGTACAGGACGGATCTTCCCTCCAGTCTGTTGAGGACCGTCGTACGGAATCCCTCTCCAAGGCCATATTTACTGCCTCTGGTTCGGCCCTTAGACCGGTCTTTGCCTCCGCCTGGGTTGGCAAAGCGGTCTCTGAATGGGGTTTGCAACTGGAACGGGAGTTAGGGTCGGACGTCCCTGTTCAGGACCTCCGTTCCTTAGCCCAACTAATTGTTCAGGCCGGAAAATTCGTCTGTGAGGCCTCCCTTGATGCGGGTGCCCTCATTGCCCGTTCCTCTGCCCTGGCAGTTTCTGTCAGGAGGGAACTCTGGCTGAAGGTTTGGGTGGCGGACGCCGCTTCCAAACGCTCTTTGGCCGGCCTACCATTCACGGGTTCCCGCCTGTTCGGAACCCGTCTGGACGAACTTATATCAGAGGCCACGGGTGGGAAGAGTACTCACCTCCCCCAGTCCAGGCCAATGGGCGCCCCCCGTGGTCGCGCTGGTTCGTCCCATTTTCGGTCCTTTCGCAAGCCCACCGGGTCTAGACCCGCGGCCAGTTCTTCTTCCTCTGGCCCAGCCCAGGATAGACGCAAGAAGCCGTTTTTTCGGACGCAACCTACCTGGCGCAAGTCCCAGCCTGCACGGGCTCCCACAGGCCAGCAGCCCTCTGCCTGAAGGTGCGCCCCCACCTTCTCCTATTCAGGAACGTATGGCGGGCCCACATCTCAGACGCATGGGCGCTCGAGATTGTATCTTGCGGATACAAAATCGAATTTGCGTCCATTCCGCCAGACCGTTTCTTCCGATCCCGTCCTCCGCGAGATCCCGTACGAGTGGCCGCCTTCTTCGCGGCCATTCACTCTCTAATGGACAAGGGTGTCGTCGCCCCCGTGCCTCCGACGGAAAGGTTCAGGGGGTTCTACTCGAACCTCTTTGTGGTTCCCAAGAAGGAAGGCTCAGTGCGTCCGATCTTGGACCTAAAACGCCTGAACCGTTTTCTCCGACTGCAGAGATTCCGGATGGAGTCTCTCAGGTCCGCAGTGGCCTCCCTGGAAAGAGGGGATTTCATGGCCTCAATTGACATTCAGGATGCATACCTCCACGTTCCGGTTGCTCCATGTCATCACCGCTTCCTGCGCTTCGCGGTGGGGGACGATCACTTCCAATTCGTCGCCCTTCCCTTTGGTCTGGCGACGGCTCCTCGAGTGTTCACCAAGGTCCTGGCCCCTGTCTTGGCCCTTCTACGTTCAAGAAGTGTTTTTCTTCTCCCATACTTGGACGACATCCTGGTCAAGGCACCCTCCTTCTCTCAGACATCCCGCAGTGTGGAACTCACTCTGGAGACCCTGACGCGGTTCGGTTGGATTATCAACCACCCCAAATCTTCCCTTACCCCCTCCAGACGGCTGATCTTCCTGGGGATGCTCCTGGATACAGAGTTGGCGGAGGTCCGCCTTCCGTCGGACAAGCGTCTGGCCCTTCGCGGGTCGGTTCGCAGTCTCCTCCGTCATCACCGCCCTTCCCTCAGATCCAGCATGCGGTTGTTGGGAAAGATGGTTGCCTGTTTCGAAGCGGTGCCGTTCGCACAATTCCGATCCCGCACCTTTCAGAGGGCAATTCTGTCGGCCTGGGACAAATCACCGAGGAGTCTGGACAGGACCTTTCTTCTGCCTCCCCTGGCTCGGGCTTCCCTCGGCTGGTGGTTGCATATCCCTCTAAGGGGGAAGTCCTTCCGTCCACTGAACTGGCTGGTGATTACCACAGATGCCAGCTTACGGGGGTGGGGGGGGGGTTTTCCCTCCCCGGTCCGTCCAGGGCGTTTGGTCTCTATCGGAGTCCAGACTTCCAATCAATATTCTGGAACTGAGGGCGATTCTTCTGTCCCTCAGACACTGGACCCATCTGCTGAGGGGCCACCCTGTTCGGATCCAATCGGACAATGCCACGGCTGTGGCATACATAAACCATCAGGGAGGCACTCGCAGCGATGCAAGAGGTGACCCTCATTCTCCTCTGGGCGGAGACGCACGTGCCGGCCTTATCTGCGATTTACATCCCGGGGGTGGACAACTGGGCGGCGGATTTCCTCAGCCGGTCCACCATCGACCCGGGAGAATGGTCCCTGCACCCAGAGGTGTTCGAAGCCCTTTGTCTTCGCTGGGGTCGCCCCGACGTGGACCTCATGGCCTCCAAATTCAACCACAAGGTCCCCCTATACCTGGCCAGGGCACGGGACCCGAAGGCATACGGCGCCGACGCGCTCGTCCTTCCGTGGCGCGAATTCTCCCTTCTGTACGTCTTTCCTCCTTTTCCCCTCCTGCCACGGGTTCTTCGGAGGATCGCGGCAGAGGGCGTCCCCGCGATTCTAATCGCCCCGGATTGGCCCCGCCGGTCTTGGTACGCCGACCTAATGTTGCTGTTGGCAGACGCACCGTGGCCACTTGCCCTCCAGGGAAGACCTTCTCTCTCAGGGACCGATCTTCCACGAGCATTTAGGCTCGCTACGTTTGACGGCGTGGCTATTGAGACCGCCGTCTTAACGCGACGGGGTTTCTCCGCGGACGTAGTCCGCACCATGATCCGGGCTCGTAAGCCCGTATCCTCTAGGATCTACTATCGGGTTTGGAGGTCCTATCTGGGGTTCTGTGAGTCCCGGAGCATCCCACCTCTCCGGTTTTCTCTTCCCACAATCCTGTCCTTCCTCCAGTCGGGTCTGGACCTGGGGCTGTGCCTCAGTTCTCTGAAGGGTCAGATTTCGGCGCTGTCTATTCTTCTCCAGCGTCCCCTGGCCCCTCTAGGGCCAATTAAGACCTTTTTACAAGGGGTGGCTCACTCTGTTCCGCCGTACCGCCCTCCAGTTCCTTCCTGGGACCTGAATGTGGTGCTCTCGGCGCTCCAATCAGCCCCCTTCGAGCCTTTACGGGAGGTCTCCCTTCGCCTTCTGTCCTGCAAGGTCATCTTTCTTGTGGCCGTCACGTCTCTCCGACGGGTGTCGGAGTTAGCGGCTCTTTCTTGCTCCGAACCTTTCCTGATCTTCCACCAGGATAAGGTTGTGCTTCGGCCTGTCCCGACTTTCCTGCCAAAGGTGGTCTCCGCCTTTCACATCAATGAGGACATCGTCCTTCCGTCGCTCTGTCCCTCTCCTTCCCACCCCAGAGAACGGGAACTGCACCGTCTGGATGTGGTCAGGGCGTTGAGGATTTACTTGGAGGTCACCGGGTCCTTTCGGCGCACGGACTCCCTGTTTGTGGTTCCGGAGGGTTCGCGCAAAGGGTTGGCGGTCTCCAAGGTGGCTATTGCCCGTTTCATTAAACTGGCGGTGTCTGAGGCTTATCGAGCCAAGGGCAGACCTCCGCCTTTCGGCGTCACTGCTCATTCCACCAGAGCAGTCGGAGCTTCCTGGGCGCAGAGGCATCGGGCCTCGGCTGAACAGTTGTGCAAAGCAGCCACTTGGTCCTCTCTGCACACTTTCACAAAGTTCTATAGGGTGCATACGCATGCATCAGCGGATGCTGCTTTGGGCCGCCTGGTTTTGCAGGCAGCGGTTTCCTGATGCTCTGGTGGTGTTCCGCCTTGGGTTTGTGGTCCCTCCCTTCTTGGACTGCTCTTGAACGTCCCAAGGTCTGTGTCCCCCAAGGAAAATGGGCGAGAAAAGGAGATTTTTGTATAACTTACCAGTTAAATCTCTTTCTCGCTCTTCCTTGGGGGACACAGCACCCACCCTTCTGTGTTTGGTTACAGGGTTATGGTCTGGCGCCCCGTTGGGTTGCTGGCTGGTTGTTTCCGTTATTGGTTGTTATCCTTTCACTACTTGGACACGCAACTGGTAGCCTCTATCTCCAGGCTGAGGGTATAGCTGATGGAGGAGGGGCTTAACAGTTTTACTTAGTGTCACGCCTCCTAGGGAGCTGAGCTATACCCAAGGTCTGTGTCCCCCAAGGAAGAGCGAGAAAGAGATTTAACTGGTAAGTTATACAAAAATCTCCTTTTTTTAAATTACATATTTATTTATTTACAAACCGGATTCCCAAAAAGTTGGGACACTATACAAATCGTGAATAAAAACTGAATGCAATGATGTGGAGGTGCCAACTTCTAAAATTTTATTCAGAATAGAACATAAATCACGGAACAAAAGTTTAAACTGAGAAAATGTACCATTTTAAGGGAAAAATATGTTGAATCAGAATTTCATGGTGTCAACAAATCCCCAAAAAGTTGGGACAAGGCCATTTTCACCACTGTGTGGCATCTCCCCTTCTTCTTACAACACTCAACAGACGTCTGGGGACCGAGGAGACCAGTTTCTCAAGTTTAGAAATAGGAATGCTCTCCCATTCTTGTCTAATACAGGCCTCTAACTGTTCAATCGTCTTGGGCCTTCTTTGTTGCACCTTCCTCTTTATGATGCGCCAAATGTTCTCTATAGGTGAAAGATCTGGACTGCAGACTGGCCATTTCAGTACCCGGATCCTTCTCCTACGCAGCCATGATGTTGTGATTGATGCAGAATGTGGTCTGGCATTATCTTGTTGAAAAATGCAGGGTCTTCCCTGAAAGAGATGACGTCTGGATGGGAGCATATGTTGTTCTAGAACCTGAATATATTTTTCTGCATTGATGGTGCCTTTCCAGACATGCAAGCTGCCCATGCCACACGCACTCATGCAACCCCATACCATCAGAGATGCAGGCTTCTGAACTGAGCGTTGATAACAACTTGGGTTGTCCTTGTCCTCTTTGGTCCGGATGACATGGCGTCCCAGATTTCCAAAAAGAACTTCGAATCTTGACTCGTCTGACCACAGAACAGTCTTCCATTTTGCCACACTCCATTTTAAATGATCCCTGGCCCAGTGAAAACGCCTGAGCTTGTGGATCTTGCTTAGAAATGGCTTCTTCTTTGCACTGTAGAGTTTCAGCTGGCAGCGGCGGATGGCACGGTGGATTGTGCTCACTGACAATGGTTTCTGGAAGTATTCCTGAGCCCATTCTGTGATTTCCTTTACAGTAGCATTCCTGTTTGTGGTGCAGTGTCGTTTAAGGGCCCGGAGATCACAGGCATCCAGTATGGTTTTACGGCCTTGACCCTTACGCACAGAGATTGTTCCAGATTCTCTGACTCTTCGGATGATGTTATGCACAGTTGATGATGATAGATGCAAAGTCTTTGCAATTTTTCGCTGGGTAACACCTTTCTGATATTGCTCCACTATCTTTCTGCGCAACATTGTGGGAATTGGTGATCCTCTACCCATCTTGGCTTCTGAGAGACACTGCCACTCTGAGAAGCTCTTTTTATACCCAATCATGTTGCCAATTGACCTAATTAGTGTTAATTGGTCTTCCAGCTCTTCGTTATGCTCAAATTTACTTTTTCCAGCCTCTTATTGCTACTTGTTCCAACTTTTTTGGGATTTTTTGACACCGTGAAAATTTGAATCAACGTATTTTTCCTTTAAAATGATACATTTACTCGGATTAAACGTTTGATCTGTCATCTGCGTTCTATTACAAATAAAATATTGACATTTGCCATCTCCACATCATTGCATTCAGTTTTTATTCACAATTTGTTTAGTGTCCCAACTTTTTTGGAATCCGGTTTGTATTTTTACTTTTATTATTTTCACTTTTTTTTTTATCAAGTCCCACTTGGATCTTGAAGATTCAGTGGGGCTGATGGCTGTACCATACTTTGTAATGCTTTTGCATTGCAAAGTACAATACTATCAAATGTCCTGTAGATGGCAACACCGGGCGCTTTTGCAAAGCGTCCGGTTGCCATGGCAACCATGGGGCGCTGCTATCACAGCACGGCAGCCCCGATGGTTGAGAGAGGGAGCCCCCTCCCTCTATTAACCCCATGGATGCCGCTACCGCGGCATCTAAAGGGTTACAGCAGTATGTCAGCATACAGCTGACACTCGCTGCTGATCAGCTCGGCACTCGGCCCAAGTGTGGTTCCCACGGGAACAGACTATGCCGGATGCGCTGATGACGCGAGCGCGCCTCGGCCGCCCCCGCCTCCTGCAACCACGCACATAGCGCATTGTGACAACAGGGACCACAATAGATTGGGGATGAAGGAAAATGGAGGCCACAGGGACCACAGACTGAGGGCCACAATAGATGGAGGAAGGAGAGCTCTCAGCAGCTGATGACGCTGACACAAGTTCCTCCAGCTTTATGACTCTTGTACATTCATGTGCTGCCATCATCACTGATTTATGACATGCCATAAAGTGAGGACACTCCTCAGGGGTTCTCTGGATTTCTAGGACATGGACATATCATATAGCTGCCGCCATTCCTGACATCCACCACACACAAGAGGCGGCTTCTAGTGATGACATTTATTGATGTTACTAACAGTCGGGGACATTTTCTCTCCACAGTCACAATCTACAGGTTTTATACTAACGCTCTGTGGACGCCTCACCCACATCTCATCTTCTTATTCTTACAGTTTGTATGATAATCGTCTACCAGACACTTCCTGCATCCAGTTGGCATCTGTAATAAGGAATAACCCGTCCCTGAAGGTACTTAACCTTTATGGTAACCGTCTGTCTGGTCCTCACTTCAGTGACTTGATGGAGGCTCTGTCCAGTCCGGCCGGCAGGATAGAGGAATTACTGTGAGTATAAGAGATGTGTACAGGACTGAGACATGTGGGGCACACGTTATACATGGAGTTTATTATATTTTATGCTCCGCACCAGTGTTATGTCTATGAGATAAACTGCTGACTAGGGTTGTCATGATACCAACATTTTTGATTCGATTTCGATACCATAAAAAAAGTATTGTGATACTCTGTACCATTTGATACCATGCAAAAAATTAAAACACCAAAAAAGCTAAGTGCATTCCGCATTTTATGGAACGTCCGGACAAGGTGACTAAAAATGGTGTATCGTGCGGTTTAGATTTTTTTTTTTTATCAGTTACGGCATTCACTGCATAGGAGATTTTTTTAATAGTTTGCACTTTTTCAGCCGTGGCAATATGTAATATGTTTATTTTTTATTGTTTATAAATTTTATTTGTAAAATTGGGAAAGATGGGGATTCAAACTTAACATTTTGGTGTGATTTTTTTTAAAAACTTTTTACTTAATAACTATTAGCCCCCTTAGGGGCTAGAACCCCTGTCCTATTCACCCTGATAGAGATCTATTAGGCCTCTTTCACACGGATGAGATTTCTGCGCGGGTTCAATGCATGAGTTGAACGCATTGCACCCGCACTAAATCTGGACCCATTCATTTCTATGGGACTGTGCACATGAGCGTTGTGTCAAAATCGCAGCATGCTCTATTTTGTGTGTTTTTCGTGCAACACAGGCCCCATAGAAGTGAATGGGGCTGCGTGAAAATCGCAAGCAAGTGCGGATGCTGTGCGATTTTCATGCACAGTTGCTAGGAGGCGATCGGAATGGGGACCCGATCTTTATTATTTACCCTTATAACATGGTTATAAGGGAAAATAATAGCATTCTTAATACAGAATGCTTAGTAAAATAGGGATGGAGGGGTTAAAAAAAAATATATAATTTAACTCACCTCATCCACTTGTTCGCGCAGCCTGGCTTCTTTTCTGTCTTCTTCTTTAATGATCAGGAGGAAAAGGACCTGTGGTGACATCACTGTGCTCACCATGGTGATGGATCATGTGACGGACCATGTAATGAGCGCAGTGACGTCACCACAGGTCCTTTTCCTCAAAGAAGAAGAAGGAAGATAAGCCGGGCTGCGTGAACAAGTGGTTGAGGTGAGTTAAATTATTATTATTATTTTTTATCTCCTCCATGCCTATCCTGAGAGACATCTCAGCCCTT
The DNA here is from genome assembly GCF_014858855.1 of Bufo gargarizans. NCBI lineage: Eukaryota > Metazoa > Chordata > Amphibia > Anura > Bufonidae > Bufo > Bufo gargarizans. Next base: position 83,892,894 of record NC_058090.1, read on the forward strand.
ACCGCCATAGAGCACTCATCTCTGCCTGTGCTACATTACAGCTGTATGGCGGTATTATTACTGATGACCCCGGCTGTAATTTACTCAGAATGGAGACGATTACTGCTCGTTATCAATAAGTAATAATCAATACCAGCAGAATCCAGAGAAACCCAGAATGTAGTGTAATGTCTACTAATAATCCATCCCCCAAATAACTGACAGAGTGAGGGCAGAGCCACATGTGTCCTGTAGTAACGTGAGGAGGAGAACGGGGGCCACAGGGACCACAATAGATGGTGGAGGAAGGAGAATGGAGGCCACAGGGACCACAATAGATGGCAGAGGAAGGAGAATGGAGGCCACAGGGGCCATAGACTAAGGGCCACAATAGATGGTGGAGGAAGGAGAATTGAGGCCACAGGGGCCAGAATAGATGGTGGACTAGGGAGAATGGGGGCCACAGACTGATGGCCAAATAGATGGTGGAGGAAGGAGAGCTCTCAGCAGCTGATGACGCTGACACAAGTTCCTCCAGCTTTATGACTCTTGTACATTCATGTGCTGCCATCATCACTGATTTATGACATGCCATAAAGTGAGGACACTCCTCAGGGGTTCTCCGGATTTCTAGGACATGGACATATCGTATAGCTGCCGCCATTCCTGACATCCACCACACACAAGAGGCGGCTTCTAGTGATGACATTTATGGATTTTACAAACAGTTGGGGACATTTTCTCTCCACAGCCACAATCTACAGATTTTATACTAACGCTCTGTGGACGCCTCACCCACATCTCCTCTTATTCTTACAGTTTGGGTAATAATGATCTACCAGACACTTCCTGCATCCAGTTGGCATCCGTAATAAGGAATAACCCTTCTCTGAAGATACTTGTCCTGTCTGGTAACCGTCTGTCTGGTCCTCACTTCAGTCACTTGATGGAGGCTCTGTCCAGTCCGGCCTGCAGGATAGAGGAATTACAGTGAGTATAAGAGATGTGTACAGGACTGAGACATGTGGGGCACAAAGTAGACATGGATTTTATTCTATTTTATGCTCCGCACCATTGTTATGTCTATGAGATAAACTGCTGACTGCTCCTTGATATGTGACGTCTCTAGTAATGTCTGACTAATGCACCAGGTCTAGTTGTGTCAGCGGCCACCGCCCCCCTTTCCTGCACCCCGGATTTTGGCACAGTCTGTTTATGTGTCATCTGCAGCAGATTTATCACCTTCTCTCCACATTACTGATAAGTATTTTCCCTTTTGCTTTTTTTACCGACTTCTAAGAACCATAACGTTTTTACTTTTCCGTTCACATAGCCGTCTGAGGGCTTTATGTGCGCAGCTGTATTTTGCGAAGAATAGGACGTTTTATGTTTTTCAAGACCACAGGGCAGACTTCAGGGTGTGGGGGGCACACGGTGTAATGTCCGCATGTTTTGTGGCCCCATTGAGATTAATGGGTCTACATCAGTTTAGCAGATCGGACGCAGACTGAGACTACGGTTGTGTGCATGAGGCGTAAGATGTACTTTTAATTTAAATTACCATAACCTGTATTGAAAACACAGGAAAAAAATATTTTTGGGGCTACAATTCCACAATTTTTTAATGTTTTTTTTTACTGTGTTGACGGTGTGCTAAAACTGATATGACGACCCTATTCTGAGGATCGGTACAATTACAGCAATACCACATTTATATGGTTTCTATTATATTTTTCAATTTTTAAAGTAATAAAAACCTTAGAAAAATCAAAATTTCCTTCATGGCCGTATCCTGACCCCATAACCTCTTTATATTTCCATCTACAGGGCTGAGGCTTGTTTTTTGCCGGGCGAGCTGTAGTTTTTATTGGTGCCATTTTGGGTCACAAATAACTTTTTGATCTTTTTATTTTCTTGTTATTTTCAGGGGGTGAAGTGACCAAAAAACAGCGATCGCTGTGCGGGATAATTACTTTTACATTTTAATAGTTCGGACATTTTCGGATGCGGTGATACCAATTATGTTTATTTTTTATTCTTTATTTTTATATGTAAAATTGGAAAATGGGGAGATTAGAATTTGTATTTTCTTAAAGATTTTTTTAGGTTTTTTTTCTCTTACTTTTAACTGTAATAGTAACTATAATTCACTTTCTATGCAGTGGATGAGAACAGACAGAACACGATGGCGCCTGCGGTTTATATGGAGACTATATGGAGTTCTGTATGTCTCAGTTTCTGCACTGATCCATGGTGTGTGGACAGAAAAGGGTATATGACAGGCATCTCAAACTGCAGCCCTCCAGCTGTTGCAAAACTACAACTCCCAGCATGCCTGGACAGCCTACAGGTATCAGCCTACAGCAGGGCATTGTGGGAGTTGTAGTTTTACAACAGCTGGAGGGCCGCAGTTTGAGATGCCTGGTATATGAGGAAACACAGGGAAATCTATGGACACGTGAGTTGTCCACGGAGGACACGGACAGATGACTGGCGCGTTAATCAGCCCGTGCGGGGTCAGAACTCAGCCGCACTTCAGAAATGTTTTACATGGTTTTAAAAGTAGTCACTAAAAGACCCTAAAAAATGCAGCAACATCAGCAGGTGACAGAACAGATTTTTTCCATTTTCAGACGCGTTTCTTTTTGGACGTCTGTGAAATGTTTTTCCTCTATAGTGAAAGATGTAGAACCGCCAGATCTCCAGCACACTGCGCTTCTGAAAACAGGCAGAAAAAAAACACATAATTAGAAAAACTCCAGGAATAAAACTCTTCTGTGAGATACTTTCCATAGACCTTTACTGCAAAAATCACACAACTCCAGAAAACACCAGTATAAAGCTGTGTGTGTGTAAGCCGCGTACCGGGGAGGGCTCCCCAGGATACAGCGAAGTCACAGACGAGGAAAGCGACACAGACACCGGCTTCTGCAAACAAACACTTCTTTAAGGTACTTTCACACTTGCGTTTTTCTTTTCCGGCATAGAGTTCCGTCCTAGGGCCTCAATACCGGAAAAAACTGATCAGTATTATCCCCATGCATTCTGAATGGAGAGCATTCCTTTCAGGATGCATCAGGATGTCTTCAGTTCAGTCTTTTTGACTGATCAGGCAAAAGATAAAACCGCAGCATGCTACGGTTTTATCTCCAGCCAAAAAATCTGAAGACTTGCCTGAATGCCATCATTTTTCCATCAATGTATTAGTGCCGGATCCGGCATTCAAATTACCGGAATGCAGGATCCGTCCTTCCAGTCTGCGCATGCGCAGAACGAAAAAAAAGGTGAACAAAATAAATGCCGGATCCGTTTTGCCGGATCACACCAGAAAGACGGATCCGGCATTTCAATGCATTTTTCAGACTGATCCGGCATTTTTCAGACTGATCAGGATCCTAATCAGTCTTACAAATGCCATCAGTTGGTATACGTTTTGCCGGATCCGGCAGGTAGTTCCGGTGACGGAACTGCTTGCCGGATCACTCTGCCGCAAGTGTGAAAGTAGCCTTACTGAAGCATATCAATATCACCTGCAGCTCTGAAATACAGTTAGAATTAAATAAAGTTACATACACTCAGCCTGCTGCTGAGACCCCTGTGTTGCACAGCACGGCGCCCTCTAATGGTAGTCGGAACAATTTACCTACTGCGAGCAGAGTTAAAGAGTTTCTGTCACCAGATTTAACCCTATTAAACTGGCTGACATTAGTGATGTGCTAACTCTCCTAATCTTATGCTTCTGGATGCCCCCGTTACTGCACAATTTTAACTTTTATAATATGCTAATTAGCCTCTAGGACAGGGGGGGGGGTGTTGCTCCTTCTCCTAGACGCTTCGTTCGCCCACTGCAAGTCACGCCCCCCGCCATCCTTGATTGAAAGAGCCAGCGCTCGTCTTCTCCGGCCGGCCCTGTATGCCGGATAAATCTTGTGCATGCGCAGTCCCAGCACACAGGGCCGGAGACGATGAGCGCTGCCTGGCCCTGTCAATCAAGGACGGCAGGGCATGACGTCAGGTGGGCAAACGGAGCCTCTAGGAGCAGGAGCAACGCCACTTCTGCTCCTAGAGGCTAATTAGTATATTATAAAATTGTGCAGTAATGGGGGCATCCAGAAGCATACGATTAGGAGAGTCAGGGTCTGCTGACATTAGCACATTGCTAATGTCAACCAGTTTAATAGGGTTAAATCTGGTGACAGAAACCCTTTAACACTGCCTCGCCATACCGGTTATTATCCTAGAGTACAGGAAGGATTGTTTGGGGTGTAATATACAGGCTAGCCCGCGGAGCAACACAGGAGCTTACAATCTTATTAGCTTATACAGTGTTTCCCCTCCCCTTCCCAAAACTGGTAATGTGACACGTGCCTAATATATTACTCCGATAAAACGCTGGGCTGACTGGAGATTATGGTGAAGTCCTCTCTGCTCTCAGGAGCGAACCACAACTTTAACTGTTAAGTCCTTGTAATGAATGATCCACAATATGTAAAGCCTGCCACACATATAGACCCTATCATAGACCCTATCTATCTAACTAGCTAATGGCAGGTCTAAACTCAGTCTCTGATACTTTAGACGCCACTCTTACAATGTAATACGTGCACGATTTTACTGACTCGGGTCTGCTCTGTCTCCACTGATGATTCCGAATCAAACAGTCTTTCAATCAAACGTGCGGTACCACAGAAAAGGTGATTCGATCCTCATCTCTAAGCAGTACTCCTGGCAGGCATCCTCTCTCCTGGTCAGCATTTGGATCCTGGATTCGATCAGCTACTTTTGGCTGCGGTACTTGTCACAAAAGAACGCTTCCAAGCACTTGGATGTAGAGAGATTCACCTCAGTCTTTCTTTTTCTCGCCTCACAAAATGGCGACTGCTTCCTGTCTTGTTAACCAGACCTCTGATGCATATTGTTATCCGAGCAGAGAGTGAGCTGTGCATGAGAAACAGCGACCTCTTGTGGCTAAACAGTAAAATAACAGTCTAGAACTTAAATGGAACAGTATTCATGCAATAAAAGCTGCTTCTTAATCTCACATGTGAACGCGGCCTCTGGAGGGCGCTGCAGATTGCAGTTTGTGGCCGCCTGTGATCTCACCTCGTATGTATCGGCATGTAAAGCTGGAGGCTTCAGCAGCATTCTGCGCACTGTCCGCCTGCGACGTGTCGCAGTATAAAGCTGCACATCACAACCTAAATTGTGACATGTCTATAACCACACGTGACATCATCAGATATCAGGCTCCAGTAGAGAATGCTTCTCTTCATCTGTATCACTATTATTGCCCCATTATTTCCTCTATTAGGCTGGTCCTGAAGGGGTTAAAGTATCTGATGTGCCACACTGTGATGTGGCATGACAAGTGCAGTATGTGGCGGCACTTTATATTGTAGTATAGGTATCGTATACGGCTCAGACAGGTGACAGGGCTCTCAGTGAGATGATATCTCCTGCTACATGAGTCTGTGTGCGCCACCTAGTGGTTGTCAGGTGACCTGCGGCCTGCCAAGGGTTTTACAGGCACGTCCTGATATTGTATTGATATAATGAGAAACTGGAGACCTTAACATGAGGGTGGACACATCCATCTATTAGTATTACATGAGCAGCGAGTCATGTGACCACAGTATGGCGGTATTATCATATACACAATATGTAGTATTATATGTCATATACTTGATTTTCCCTTTTATAAGACTCTCCCCAGGTTTAGACATAGGAAAATAAGAAAACATATTTTCTATATCCTCTATGAAGGGAATGTGGTTTAGTGAAGTGGAGGGGTCGAGGTCCGGAACTTCAGGTGTAACAACCAGCAATGGTGCATGTGGTCCCCTCATTAATGTACCTCCAAATAAATGTGTCTCCTGTCAGTGCTCTGTGGTGTCCGGCCACGCTTCTTCGTCACCTAAGTTATTTTTAAGTATTTGTGTGTGACACACTCAGTTCTGCTATACACACAGCTCTGCTATACACACATACAGATCAGATATACACACAGCACTGCCATACACAGACAGCACTGACATACACACACACAATGCTGTACTCATACATCTGTTACAGAAAAAAAGTTCTGTTACACTCATACAGCTCCGCTACACACATGCAGCTTTGCTATACACACTTAGCCACTTTAGTAAAGACTCAAATTTCCCTACACCAGTGCCAGCTGTACAGTCTTCCTGCTCTGGCTCCTCCTATTGATGATATCATCAAGGGTCCTTAAAGGGATTCTGTCACCTCCCCTAACCCAAAAAACGATTTTAAAGCAGCCACGAAGCACAGCTTACCTTGATTAGGCTGTGCTCTTTTATCTTGTGATCCGTCCAGCAGTTTCTGCAAAAAACAACTTTTATTGATATGCAAATGTGTCCTGAAGGTGCCCAGTGGGGCGTTTTGTTCCTCTTAGAGAGCCCATTACCGCCCCTCTTACAGTGCCCAGCCCGCCTTCCTTGCACTGTCTAACCGCCCCCAGCCTGCCACAGCCTCTCCTCCCCCTCCCTCACGGCCGAACGAACTCTCGCACAGGCGCAGTACCCACTGAGGGCTGCGCCTGTGCGATCAGCAGGAGACTGAGGGCAGGAGCTTCATCCTCGTCACTGGGCATGCGCCGAGCCCAGTGACGTCCGATGCTCGCTCTTCCCTCAGTCAGCAGGGAAGAGCGAGCATCGGACGTCACTGGGCTCGGCGCATGCCCAGTGACGAGGATGAAGCTCCTGCCCTCAGTCTCCTGCTGATCGCACAGGCGCAGCCCTCAGTGGGTACTGCGCCTGTGCGAGAGTTCGTTCGGCCGTGAGGGAGGGGGAGGAGAGGCTGTGGCAGGCTGGGGGCGGTTAGACAGTGCAAGGAAGGCGGGCTGGGCACTGTAAGAGGGGCGGTAATGGGCTCTCTAAGAGGAACAAAACGCCCCTCTGGGCACCTTCAGGACACATTTGCATATCAATAAAAGTTGTTTTTTGCAGAAACTGCTGGACGGATCACAAGATAAAAGAGCACAGCTTAATCAAGGTAAGCTGTGCTTCATGGCTGCTTTAAAATCGTTTTTTGGGTTAGGGGAGGTGACAGAATCCCTTTAAGCTGTAGTTTTCATCTCCTTTCAGTACAGTGTAGGACCTTCCTCCCCATGCGCTGAACGGATGGTTCTACTGCCTGCCAGCTCTCTCACTGGTCAGGCAGATCTGTATGAGCGCTCTGCATGATCAGTAGTGAAGCACTCAGGGGTCTGGCCATGCTGGATCCCCCTGACTGCTGTTTATAAGACACTTTAAGAAAGATTTTTTTCTTACTAAAAGGGCGTCTTATAAATTGTAAAATGCGGTAAGTCTGATTTTCAGTGATGTGGTCCCGGTCATAGGATAGAACTGCTGGAAAGTAGCTACATTGTAAATGGGTTCTCTGGGACTTTGATATTGATGGGTTGTCCTCAGGAACAATATCTGACTGGTGGGGGCACCCCCGACACCCTGCCTATCGGGTGCTTAAAGAGGCAGCGGCGCCAGGTGAGCACTTAGGTGCCAATTTATTAAGACCAACATTTTACACTCCTTTCTTAATAAAACCCTACAAGAAAATTTAGACTAGCACATCCAAAGTCACAGGTGCACATCCATAAAGCTAGCATGCAGGCAGCTCACCCTAACAGGCTTAGGTTAGGCCCAGGAGAAGCAGTTCTGATAGTGTTAGGTACCTATCTGTGGAAGCCACCTTGACGACGGTAAATGGGCCCAACACACATATGATCAAATATGTGTGCAAAGGGCTTACATTTTTCATGTATAGTACTACTGTAATCTAGAATAATCCCTAATTCTGGATTCTATTATTAGCATTAATAAAGCCCTAAACTGGCGGTAAATCCGTCGAAGTTATGAGGGGCAGGCCTCTCCTTAACTTCGGGGCATCCAGCGCCAGTCCTAAGTGTAATGTAATAAAAATAACAGCAATGAGAGGTATTCTTTGATTGCAGTTTATTTTTTTGCAGGTAATGTGCGACATTCATGTGAACGCGTTTTCGGCTATATATTAGCCTTCATCAGACACATTGCCGCTGGAGATGAAAGGAGAATGTGGAGGTCACACAGTAGTAGATCAGGTGCTGTCAACACACACCACAAACCACTGGTGCTGACAGCACCTGATCTACTACTGTGTGACCTCCACATTCTCCTTTCATCTCCAGCGGCAATGTGTCTGATGAAGGCTAATATATAGCCGAAAACGCGTTCACATGAATGTCGCACATTACCTGCAAAAAAATAAACTGCAATCAAAGAATACCTCTCATTGCTGTTATTTTTATTACACTATATTCTGGGGTGGGAACCCTATGTACAGCTGAGACAACCCGGTGTGAACAAATTTGTTCTACAGTCCTAAGTGTAAGACAGCTTCTGAGCCGTCTTACATATACACCTTTTTCAAAAACGTGAAAGGGGCATGAAAAATGGTAAATGAGAAGGGTCTGCTGGCCCATCCCCTTCCCCGACTGTAATACTATACACATCCGCCATACACTGTACTACTCTGTAATACCAAACATCTTGGCCCCTCTGTAGATGCTGCAGAGACCAGGCTTCAGTGTTAAGCTTGTATGAGACAGGCAGATAGTCTGCCAGATCCTCACTAACAAGCATTCGTAGTATCGCTTGTTAGCAATGATCTGGCAGTGTAAAGCCTCATTCACACGTCATTGTTTCACATATTCCTACTGTACATGTTCTTGATGGACAGCACACTCACCCATTCATTTTAAAGTGTGTATTCAAACATCTATGTTTTAGCATGTATGTATGCTCTGTTTTGTACGTCTTGACGGATCCATCACGCCCATTATAGTCTATGGGTCAATGAAAACTATGGATCATTTTGGAAGAGATGCTTTGAAAATAGGATTTTTTGTGCTTACCTGTAAATTATTTTTCTTGCTAAGTTCATTGGAGACAGAGGAGACCATGGGTACAGCTGCTGCCACTAGGAGGCGACACCAAGATACAAAGTGTTGGCTCCTCCTCTTAGCTATACCCCTCCTGTATACACTGAGCTTATTAGGTTGTACAAAAGTAGTAGGAGCAGTCATGAGAATCCATCAGATAACGAATAAGAAGAGAAGTGGAGATGGGTGAGAACCAAAAACTGGTGGGACCCATCAAGAAGAGCCAACAATGTACTTACAGGGTGGGAGCAGTGTTCCCCAATGAACTTAGCAAGAAAACGATTTTATAGGTAAGCACAAAAAATCCTATTTTCTTGCCCGTATCATTGGGGGACACAGGAGACCATGGGACGTTCTAAAGCAGTACAATGAGGAGGGAACAAAAGACCAGAACAATCTAAGGCTGGCCATGAGATCCCGCATGGAAAAAGAACCCTGAATAGGACAGGAAGAGCATGAACCAGGAGGGCCAGCCAGAGAGCATAGAACACGCAGTGATTTAGACTGGGCAGAAAGAGGAAAACTGAGTTAAACAAAGTTTGGAGATACATCAAAAGAAGTGGATACCAGCACAGAATATCCTTAAGAAGGAGAAGCATTTCAGACGGCTGAAAATGATATCCGGAAGGTACATCTGGATATCGAGTACCACAGGACTGGTGTAGAAGTCCGGACTAAAAAGCCAGGACGTCTTGCATGACAATAAGCCCCTTGGAAAACTGAGGGAGGTCTGCAAAATAGGGTCTATAGAATCCGGGTATGTATGACATCTGGCTGACAACAAGCAACAGGAAAACCCATAGAAAACTCTACCCAATGTGTACGTGATGTGTACGGAATTTCAACATAGGTAAAAAACTTCAACTGGAAGTCGAAGGCAGAGTACCAGAGTAGACACTCCCTTCTGGAAGAGAAGAGGGAAAAAAAATGGAATATGGTCACTCATCAAGAGGTGTGGCCAAGGGAGATGAACAGGCACAATGGAAACCAATCAGAGGTTTAAACTGAAAATCATAGGTAAATGGGGAAACGTCTGAGAGGGAAAAAACTGTGTCCTCAGGGATCAATAGCATCCCAGCCATGCCACAGAGAGGAATGTGGCATAAGAGTGTAGCCAAACCAACCTCCGTCACGTAACAAAAGGAAGACTGAGTGATGCTGGATCCAGGACTGGTCTTAGACAGCTTGAGGTAATGGAGCAGAGACAGGGCGACTGCACTGTGAAAAAAGAGCAGGCTACAATCTGTGCTAGAGAGCACATACATTTGCCAGGAATACACTTTTCGAATCAGATCCAAAAGGTAAGGACCGCAGTGTACACCTCAGCTATAAAATAAATGCTCCATAAGGAGAAGATAACCTGGTAGACAGATAGGGGGGAGGTGTTGACCATATTCACCCCATCTTCATCCCCTTCTCTTCACCCCTCCTCGCGGAACAAGTAGGATCACCTCTTCAGCCGCTAGCACCGAGGTGGTAGGGAGGCTAGAATGGAGGGGGGACTGCAGAAATGCAGGTGATCCCAGCTGGGCTGCCCTGGTCCACTTTGCCTTCTTGGGGGAGGTCAGGCGGTGAGGGGAACTGACACCTGCCTTCCTCCCCAAGTAAACAGAGAGGCAAGATGTCTGTTTTCCATGCCTAAAGGGTAAAAAGGTAAAATAACAAACTAAAATAATAAATAAAAATGGCAGCTAGGTGCCCTGCAAAGCAGGAAGGTCTGCCTCATACAGACACTAAGCTAAAACTGACTAGTTCGGTAGGGGTATAGATGAGAGGAGTAGCTAACACTTTTTTGCTTAGTGTCAGCAGCTATATCCATGGTCTCCTAATGATATGAGCGAGAACATTATTTTTCAACTGCACAGTGTCTGTGAAACAGAAAAAAACTGACAAACCGATCCTTCACCGAGGCATCTTTTCATTGACCATCATAGATCACCTTTTCACGGATTTGAGCACGGACACAGACGCGTGAATGAGGCTTAATACTGTCGCCAATTTCCACATGAACTAGTAAACACTTGGTCACTAGGTAATTGGAATCTTTTAACAGAATTAAAACTCATTAGTCGGTGGCAAATCATGCTTTGTAACCCTGATCTGCTGCCGAGAAACAATGATTCAGTACTGGTTGTTACATAGTGAGCTTTCCAGACATCACCAGTCCCTTCATCAGGCGTCCTACAAGAATGTATGACGAAACAATAAGAACAGAGACATGGGGAATGAATGGACATTTGAAAAACAACAGAATATCAAAGATCTTGCAAATGAGTCCTTAATTATGTGACAGATAAGGGGTGTGAAAGTTTTATGGTCTCTAAATTGATGTTATCTCAGAGACCCGGTGCCCCCACTATGTCCATTCATTCCCCAATGTCTCTGTTCTTATAGGACATATAGTGATGTTTCTTCATATATTGTAGTACACCTGATGAAGGGACTGGTGATGTCTGGACAGCTCACTATGTAACATCATTACTTCTATTTTTGTTAGCCATTAAAAAGTATCAAACCTGCAAGACTCTGATTTTATTTCTCTTAAAGGAGTTCTCCAGGAATTTAGAAAATGAAAATGCTCAAATATTACTTTATTGTAAATATATTTCCCAATACCTTTCATTATTTATAATGGCTCATTTTGTTTGGGGAGAAATCATTAGGAGAAACAAAATGTCCGCCGCCCAATTAATACACACAAAACTTGTTCTAATCATACAGGGGGACAAGTAACTTCCGAGCACTGAGGTAAAGAGCTGCCTCATCCTCCTCTCCTACTTGTCAGCGATTATGATCCTGAATACAGATTATAAGAACTTTAACTGAATCTATGTGGGAATGGAGTTCATGAGGAGACATGAGGGACAGACAAAAGCTGCTGCTCATTATCCACATCACCCGCACCCTCCTCTCTGTACTTCATGCCTCCTCATGAACTCCATTTCTACAGAGATTTAGCTGAAGATCAAATTACTGTCATGGTCCCTCCCGTGACAGATGTCAGAAGATCAAAGAGACTGGCTACACGTGAAGGGATCTAACAGCCACTTTTGCTTAAGTGTTGTTGTGTATGACCACACCTTTTGTTTCAGGTGTAGCTTAGTGGTCATTACACTTCCCCTATATAGTCTGACCTCACCCTTCTGGTTATGCGGTTGATAGCTTCATTTGGTTTTGGAAGAATTGGTGTGTTGTCCTCTCTAGAGTTCCTGCTCGTCCATCTCACTACAGAAGTGTCTTGTTTCTTTGTGGGTTGTTGACCCTCCCCGTGTCTGTTGTTACTAGGCCTCAGGGAGAAGCTGTTTTCTTCATCTGGGAATGAACGGGTTGTCTCAAGCCCTGCCAATACCCATAGGGCTCTTTAGGGTCTCTAGATTCCGGTATGTGGGCATTCCTACCTTCAAGGTGTGCCCATATGGATAGGAGTCAGGGCAGGGAGTAGGGTTCTATAGGAGGTGACCCTTTCCCTAGCGTTGAGGCCTAGTGGTTTTTCCCTTCCCTCCTGTTGTTAGTGTAGTGTTCCCTCCCATACCTCATTGTGACATTATTAACCGCCATTTTTTTGTTCGGCAGTGCTGCTATGGATCCTATGTCTGCACTGGTCGAACAGCTGCAGGGTCTGTCTTTGGAGTTAGTTGACCTCCGCACAACGGTCTTGCAGATCCAGAGACCACAGGAGGCTTGTTCCGGTGGCGGGTACCAGACCGACCTGAACCTAAGGTTGCCCTCAGTACAGATTTTCCGGGGGTAGCGACAATTTCATTCAGTTCAGGGAGTCATGTAAAGTTGACACGCAGTCTTGGTCTTTTTCTCTGCCGACCAGATCACATTATCTCCAGTCGGTAGCTTAATTTTTTAGAGCCTTATTTATGATGACCCGGATCGGATCTCTCAGGCCGAGACCAAGTTACATTGTTTACAGCAGGGAGAGCGCTCTGCGGAGACTTATTGCTCTGAAATTAGGAGATGGTCTACAGATACGGAGTGGAATGATCCTGCTCTCCGTAGCCAATTCTGTCAGGGTCTATTTGAGAGGCTGAAGGACGCTTTGGCCTTTCATGAAAATCCTGAGTCATTGGAAGCAGCTATGTCCCTTGCCGTATGTCTTGATAGACACCTGAGAGAGATCTAGGGTTCCTCACCCTCAGGACGTATTGTCTAATAATGTGGCGGCTTCCTTTGACACTTATGGTGGAGAGACACCTGTGGTTACACCTTCTGACCAGCCTATGTCATTAGGGGGAGCTACTCCTGGAACTGCTGGCAATAAGTATATTTAAGTATATTCATTTTCCTAATTCCCGGAGAACTCCTATAATGAGAGCACTAAACCAAAGGGGTGATTTACAAAACAAATGTTCAGGAGATCAATTCACTGACTGGTCTGATGTCACAAGGAAACCTTACTATACAACCTCACTAATGCTGGGGGCGTTTTCTCTTTTAGTATGCTTGGCAATGGATTACCTGGAGCCATAAAAAAACTGGAAGAGCAGAAACCAAATATGAAGATATATTACTGAACAGAGAAGAAGCTGGATTCCGCTCTGTAATGAGCAGATAACAGGACTTTGGTGGAGAAGACTTCTTCAGAGGTTTGGTATTAGGAGCATCTCCTGGTGCTTTATGGGTAACAAACAGATCTACAGAAGATAAGGAAATGTCTAATATTATAATAAAGATTATACCAGAAATGTTCTGCTCTAGCTAATTATATGTCCAGTAACTAAATCCCTTCGTAATGAGTCCAAATCCAGGCCTATGGGATGGAGCAGCGTCTCCTGAAGGTCAGGTACGTAGTAAGCAGTATAATACTGGTTGTCACACGGGAGGAGGCCGCACATTGCACAGTGTAAATAACAAATCACACAAACTGTTATTTCAGTTTCTATTTTAACTTTTACTTGATGCGACTCACGGTGTTGTGAAAAACTACTCAGAAAACGCATTCATCAGGAAGAATAAGGCTTATAGCGGCTATACACATAACCATCCTAAACTTTACAACTTTTCTAGAGAATTTGTTCAAGTCTATATTTCCTGGAGCCTCCTTCTCCTCGGCCTACGATGTGGAAAGGGCCCGCAGTGTCCCTGCCAGAACCCCACCCTCAGGAGCCCCTCCCAGGCTGCTTCTAGCCTATTTGCTGAACTGGAAAGATTGAGACCTCATCCTAAGTTTGGCTAGGAATACACCCAACATATCACTTGAAAATGTGACCCAATGTTTCTTCACTTGCAAAACCACAACGGGGAGATTTTTATGAAAATGGGATCCTATGTTCATTCACAGAAATACAGGGAAACTCTGGACTCCTGCGCATTCACTCCTATAGATATCTACAGGTGCACCACGCTCTTCACGCACAGTTTTGAGATGATAGACGGGCTATTTCTAATTACCCCCTGGTAGGAGTTCTCACCACAGAAGGACCAAAGGGTATTATATCTAATCTATATACCCATTTATTGAGCAACCGCATGGTTTTAAATCAGCTGAAGGTTGAATCTAAATGGAGGGAAATTTTCTCTCTTAACGGCGGAGGAATGGCAGGAAGCATTAGAATCGCCACTATATGTCTCACCCTCTACCAACAACAGGCTAAGGCCTCATTCACACGACCGTTGTTGTGTTCTGTTCCGCAAAATGGGGTTCCGTTGTTCCGTTTTTGTTTCCGTGTGTCTTCCTTTCTTTTTTGGAGGATCACCAGACATAGATAATTTTTTACTTTACTTTTAAGACAGGTTTGCCATGCAAATGATTGGAAAAAAACGGACGAGCGGACGCAGATGACAATCTTGTGTGCCTCCGTGTTTTTTAGCGGTCCCATTGACTTGAATGGGTCCGCGAACCGTTTTCTGCGAAAATAATAGGACAGGTTATATTTTTTTGACGGACTGGAACCACGGATCACAGACACGGATGACAAGCGGTGCATTAGCCGAGTTTTCAACGGACCTATTGAAATTCAATGGGTCCTCAAAAAATCACGAAAAACGGAACAATGGACACGGAATAAAACAACGGTCGTGCGCATGAGGCCTAATACAATTATTTATTCTACATAGATGTTACCTCACCCCCACTAGACTATACAAGATGGGTAAACTATCGCACACTAGATGCCACAGATGGACACAGATAAATGACTTCTGGCATATTATCTGGGACTGTAACTACATCAAGTCCTATTGGCAGGAGGTCACTAATATGCGATCTACTGTGCTTTCCAGTCCGGTTCCCCATGACCCTAAAGCACGTTTGCTAGGAATTCTGGAGGATAATATATGGACTCATCATAATAGAATATTTTTAAGAGAGACATTGTTCCTGGCAAGGAAAGCCATTGCAATTAGATGGATAGCAGACCGGCCACCCACTGTGAATCAGAGGAGATCTCTGGTTAACCAAATTGTCCCCTATCAAAATGTGGTGTTCAAAAACACCACTGCTTCTAAAGTTTCCACGTGCCTGGTATTGCACCGGCCAAGCCGGTATTTTGTTCTCTACACTGGTACCGGTATTGTTTTTCTGGCCCGCACTATCTGACCAGATCACACAGTGGCCGCCTGTCCCTGCCGCATTGGGAAAGCTATTTATTTGCATATGTGTCCAGGAATGCAGGCTGAGAGCTTCCACCGCCCGGCAGTAAGGAGGCCTCTGATTGGTGAGAGCAGGCACCTCTCACAAGTGCTGGGCTGTTCCTGTGAACTAGGTGCTGTTCAAACATAATGGGGGGAGTGCAGGGGGAAGGCTCACTGACAGTGCCAGCCACAATGCGCACGTGCCGTCTCACTTCTCTCTTCATGTCCACCACTGTATGTCTATGGGACTGCAGCAGCGGACAGGAAGAGAGAAGGGAGATGTCACGTGCGCACTGCGCTTGCCTTCTCCTCATACAGCCGATCGGTGGGGGGTACTGGGAGTCGGACCCCTGACAATCTGATATTGATGACCTATCCTGAGGATAGGTTATCAGTAGAAAGGCCCCGGAGAACCCCTTTAACACGTGGTGTTAAGTCTCTATGTCATAATGTGGCTCCCAGTATTAATAATGCCCCCATTAGCACCCCCCAGTATTAACAGTGCCCCCAGCAAAAGTTGCTCAGTTCCGTGGCCCCGCAAAAAAAAAAAACTGTCCTATTCTTGTCTGTGTTGCGGACAAGAATAGGCAGTTATATTAATGGCTGTCCGTGCCGTTCCGCAAATTGCGGAACGCACACGGACGCCATCCGTATTTTGGGGATCCGCAATTTGCGGACCACAAAACACACAAGGGTCGTGTGCATACGGTCTAAGGGTGCAGTTTTGTTATTTTCTAGTAATGTAGTTTCTGTTGACCCCTCATTGTTGGCACTTTTAAACAATTCACGACCGGCCAATAACAGTACGCCGCAGCGGGACATGACTTGACGCACAGGGACGTACTATTACGGTCCAACAAACACCCGGCCCCCAGGCATAATCGCTTTGGAATCTGGGTGCAAAGGCTGCTCAGCTAAACAGGCAGACATGTTAACTAAGGGCTGTTATTGATTCCTTACACATGTGCATTACAGCCAGAGTAGCAGGGTGGTGGGGGTATCGTGGGATGTTTGTGAATATGTTATGTATACCAAATTATATTGATGTGTGCACATATTTACCCTCCTGGTGGGGGGTGTAGACATCCTCCTCTTCTGGAGGTGGGGGAAGAGAATCCCGTGGCTGGGAGGGTCCAGGCTGCTCATACTTTACCTCCAACATTTCGCCCACATCAGGTGGTGGAGGGGCCGCTACATTCTTGGAGGGTCCGGACTGTTCTGCCTCTACCTCCGACATTTTGGCCACATCAGGTGGGGGAGGGGCCGCTACATTTTTCGGAGGGGCCGGCCTGCTCTTCCTCCGCTGAATCTTCCTCATCTGTGGAGACCTCCACCACGTTTAGAAGATCCTTTTGGGCTCTTCGTTGTCTGACAGTTGGAACAGGAGCCCCTGTCATCACAGAATGTTAAGAATTTTGACAAACAACTCATAAATCATAACAAAGGTAAAGATCCATTAATTCCTATATGGAGGGATCTGCATGGGATTATGATTATCCACATGATGTATTTGCCTGATTTTGGGGTTATATAACATGCCAAAACCAGTGTTATAAATGGATAAAACTAGCCTAAGTTACAAGGTAGGATGAGGCAACAGGGGATTTGTTAGGAGGTTGTCCGATAGGGTATTGTGGCTGGGTTATTGACGTTTAGGGAAACCAAGCAACTGTTCTGAAATTAGATAAGGGGTATTGGATGGTGTTATGTTGGGTATATAATTTTTGGTGGCTGCCAGCGTTATACTGTCTGCAAAGCCACATCACTTTACTAGGAGGGGTAAAGTCGCTTGCCGATAGGTGGCGAGAGGACTAGATTTTTATATGCTATTTAGGACGAGTTTATCGTTGGTATATTCAGTGGTTAAAGGGAGTCTTTCACGTAAAATCATCATTTTACACACCACTAACATCATGATCTCTCTCACCTTCCCCCTATTAAAATCTTACCTTTCATATTGCATTTAATTAGTGGTTTATGAGGTTAATTTACTGGGGTGTGTGTATGTGTGTGTGTGTATATATATATATATATATATATATATATGTATGTATAAGAAGAAAAGCAGTGGCAGAACCGTCCTTAGAGTAAGATGGTGGGTGCATCTGGCCCAAAGTGGATTAAAGCCAATCCAATAAATACAAGATAAAGAAAAAATGGGCAGCACTCCAAAAAATAAAATTAGCAAAAAACTTTATTTACCCCAATGGAGCATGCGACGTTTCGGCTCTAGACAAGAGCCTTCCTCAAGGCTTAAGGAAGGCTCTTGTCTAGGGCCGAAATGTCACATGCTCCATTGGGGTAAATAAAGTTTTTTGCTAATTTTATTTTTTGGAGTGCTGCCCATTTTTTCTTATATATATATATATATATATATATATATATATATATATATATAATCCCATGCAAATTAAGTGGGGGATGTATGTAATGGATGGGGTCTTTCATGATGTTTGCAGTTTATGTATATATAAACAAAAATACCTATATATATTTATGTGTGTGTGAAAAGTATGAAATCATCCGGTGACAGCATACATCTGTACCGTGGTGTATAACTATATATATACACTCACAGCGAGGTAGAGATATATAATGTAACCGGATGATTTGTACGTGTCCCGCTAATAAAATGCTTTAAGTTTTTTATTTTTTTATGGCTTTTGTTTATAGATAACGCGATGAGTTAAGAAATTTGAGTTAAGAGGTTGTGTGTTAACCCTACTACATCTGTACGGATTAGCAGCATAACTGAATATATACATTACAGAGTGTTGTAGCGAGAGATACAAAAGTCATGTAAGCATTGTACTTGGGCATAATCTTTCACTCATCTCTTTGACCCGAGCATAGTGGAAGCGCTTCAGATCGCACCATTTTTTTCTGGATGGCGTCCTTTTTGTGCCAGATTCCGAATTTTTGGTACAATTCGAAACGGAGAGCCCTGATGATGGCCCGCTTCTCATCTCTTTTTTAGGTCCTGTCATAGCCCCGCACCAACATTCGCTGCAGGATAAAGATGCAAGCATATAATCCCAATTTTTTTTAAATCAAAGTTTTCAAAAAATGTCCTCAGCAAAAAGTAGTTGCGTCTTTAAAGTGAAAATATTAGATTTAATGTTACCGTTATAAAATCGGATTGTATTGCGATTGTATGTGTGTGGGGTCTGAGCAATCAGATATTGGCCAGCTGAGCAGAGATGTACCTGTCTAGTGAAGTGATGGTACGGTATTGGGTGTACTGCTGGTTCGCCTCCCCGTAATCTATATATATTTTGTGTTTTTATCGTATATAGTGTATGGTATATATTAAGTGGCAGGAAAATGGTTGTGCTATGTGCATGTGAGAGATAATTATCTGTTGTCCATACATACATGCTACAGACATAGGGCCAGATTTATCATTAGCTCAGGTCAGAATAATGGAGTGAAAAAGTCCCAAACGCTAAAACTGCGCACAAATTTGTGACTTTTTTCTGCTCTGCACTACGCTCGCCAGTTTTCTGAAAGTGGGCGTGTTTTCTTATGTAAATGAATCTCTAGACAGATTTACTATTGGGACTATTTAAAAAGTCGCTAAAAAGTCGCAATTTCACTCCAGTGAGGACCATGCTTATCTTATGAGACTTTTTTTAATAAAACATGCGACTTTTTCATAAAAACTTGCGACTTTTGTAAAGCTGCTTACTGACGGATAAACTGCTACCGTCAAACCACATTTATTACAGTCTTAAAGGGCCGACCATAAATCTGACTTGGCTAAAACTGACTTTAGCCTTATGTTAAAGTGGAGTGAGCTGTCAGTCATGATAAATCTGGCCCATAGTGCTGTGAAGTAACAAGAATACTTAGTGCACCAATCAGTAATATCTACTCTTAACAGATAAACTGTGTTGTTTGTATTCCGAAAAATAAAAATCATATCAATATCGCTAATATTCGTATGTACGAATATTTTGCAAGACTCGATCTACATATAACAATTGTTCTGCCATGCATGCAATATGTAAAAAAAAGTGCTGTAATATAATATTACTTACAGTTAAAACGATTTCTTCCTCAGCTTTCTCAAAGTAGTTTCGAACCATTTTTTTCTTATCGGACAGGACAGACTTTCAACAGTATCGCAGGATGTCATATACAGGAGTATTATTACCTCAAACATAATGTACTGGTTTAGTATTATCTTCTACAACATATATGGGAGTATTATTATCTCACACATCATATACTAGTGTAGTATCAGCTTCTACATAATATATGGCAGTAGTATTACCTCACACATCTTGTACTAGTGTAGTATCAGCTTCTACATCATACATGGCAGTATTATTACCTCACACGTCTTGTACTAGTGTAGTATCAGCTTCTACATCATACATGGCAGTATTATTACCTCCATACATGGCAGTATTATTACCTCACACATTATGTACTAGTGTAGTATCAGCTTCTACATCATATATGTAGTATTATTACCACACACATTATGTACTGGTGTAGTATAAGCTTCTACATCATATATGGTAGTATCGTTACCTCACATCATATACTGGTGTAATGTTAGCCTTTACATCATATACCGGAGTATTATTACCTCACGTCTTGTACTAGTGTAGTATCCACTTCTGCATCATATATGGGAGCATTATTACCTCACACATTATATATTGGTGTAGTATCAGATTCTACATCATATTTGGGAGTATTATTACCTCACACTTTATGTACTGGTGTAGTATCAGCTTCTAAATCATATATGGCAGTATTATTACCGGACACATCATGTACTAGTGTAGTATCAGCTTCTACATCATATTTGGGAGTATTATTACCTCACACGCCTTGTACTAGTGTAGTATCAGCTTCTACATCATATTTGGAAGTATTATTACCTCACACGTCTTGTACTAGTGTAGTATCAGCTTCTACATCATACATGGGAGTATTATTACCTCACACGTCTTGTACTGGTGTAGTATCAGCTTCTACATCATATTTGGGAGTATTATTACCTCACACATGCCTTGTACTAGTGTAGTATAAGCTTCTGCATCGTATTTGGGAGTATTATTACCTCACACATCTTGTACTGGTGTAGTATCAGCTTCTGCATAAAGAAATATAGTGGATGGGGATTTCTTAAACTGGAGTAAAAGAAAACTGCCTCAGTTTCCCATAGCAACCAATCAGATTCCACCTATCATCTTCCATATGAGCTATGAAATTTGAAAGGTGGAATCTGATTGGTTGCTGTGGATGACTAAGGCAGTTTTCCTCACACATTACCTCAGGAAGTCCTGTAGCCGCCATGTTTCCTCAGGTATCTCCCCACTTACCTCACACACTGCAGACATGGCTGATATATCACAGATTACTGCTGGGTAATGCAGCTTCTCCATGACACCTGGTGTGCTGGAGTCTGGATGATAGGGGAGGACAGGGGCTGTGTACAGGTATCTGCCATTACTCCCATCATGTCCTCCCAGTGTCTAGTATTGCAGGGACCTGCACAGTGCTCATGGGGAGCAGCACCTGGGTCACAGGAACAGCCCAGCATTTGTGAGAGGCGCCTGCTCTAACCAATCAGAGGCCTCCTTACTGCAGGGTGGTAGAAGCTCCTGGCACCAGCACTTCTTCCTCTGCTCCTGCTGATGGCTCCTACACTTTCCATTAGAAGAGGACATCAGCAGCTTCCAGTGTCCTGCTGACTGCTTCCATCAGGTGAGGTAAGTGTGTATCTACGTAAGTGGACCTGGAGTATAATGGAGAGCATGGGCCTCACTGACAGGAAAACTGTCTTAGTTGCCGATAGCAACCAATCAGAGCTCAGCGTCCATGTTTTCTGATCACTAAGATATGAAAGGTGAGCTCTGATTGGTTGCTATCGGCAACTAAGACAGTTTGGTGAAATGAGGCCCCGTGTGTTAGGTGCACTGGGTGCACGGAATGTATGTAGGGCACATGTATGTAATGCAGCGCACATGTATGTAATGCACACTATGCTTCCCAAGAGCCTATTCTGTAGCAGGGTTTATGGGGATACAAACTCTGAAGGGGCGGAGCTGGTTAAATTAGCATAAGTGGGTGTGTCACAGAGAGGTGTGCAAGACTTAGGCCTCGTTCACACGAGGGAGTTTTCCACGCGGGTGCGATGCGTGAAGTGCACACATATTACCCGCACTGAATCCGGACCCATTCATCTCAGTGGGTCTGTGTACATGAGCGCTGTTCTTCACGTATCAGTTCTGCGTTGTGTGCGAATCGCAGCAGGTTCTATATTCTGCGATTTTCACGCAGCCCTGGTCCCATAGATGTGAATGGAGCTTCAGTGAAAAACGCATTGCATCTGGATGCAATGCGTTTTTGACTGATGGTTGCTAGATGTTGTTTGTAAACATTCAGGTTTTTTTCAAGCGCATGAAAAATGCATCAAAACGCATTTCACCCGCACAAAAAAAACTAAACGCAATCACAGACAAAACTGACTGAACTTGCTTGCGAAATGGTGCGAGTTTCACTGAACGCATCCGGAGCCAATCCGTATCGCTCGTGTGGAAGAGGCCTAAGGATACGGATCTGTTCAGGAAAAAACGGAAGGTTTTGTAAGCAAGTTCAATCAGTTTTGATGCGCGTGAAAAAAACTGAACAACAATCTACATCTCCAAGCAACCATCAATAAAAAATGCATCGCACCCGGACTTCATCCATGAAAACCAACGCTCATGGGCAGAGACCCATAGAGATGAATGGGTCAGGATTCAGTCCGGATTCTCTGCGTTGGATTCATGCATCACACCTGGATGGAAAACACGCCCGTGTGAAAGACCTTAGGCCGTCAGAACCATTGCGGAGCTATTCACATGGCTGGTTTTTTTAGCGGCCATCAAATAATACAATATGTCCTGTTTTTGGCCCTTTTCACAGCCAGACGAACCCTATTAAAATCAATGGTCGCTTAGACAGGAGTGCATCCATCTAACGGCTGTTAAAAACGGGTACACTATGGCATTTAAGGGGTTAAAAAACATATATACTCCCCTCATCCACTTGCAGAGGCGCTCACTCCTTTCTTGATTGAAAAGGACCTGCACTCAGCACGTGGACGTCACTGCGCGCTTCCATCACGCTCAGCGCAGGTCCTTCAGCAAGCCACACCCATTTTAGGCTAATTTAATAAGCCCCACCCCCTACAGCGTTTGTATCCCCATTTTTTAAAATGTTTTTAACTAAAAAGAAACATTACAGCTGGGGGCCACTAAGGGGGACATTATTACTGCAGCGGTCACCTTTGCGGACATTATGAGCCACTATGGGAGACATTCTTCCTGCTGGGGGCCACTATGGGGATCTTTATTACTGCTGGAGGGAAAATACTCCAAGGCTTCACACAGAGATCTCTACACCATGGTGGAACTTCTGGACACCAAGGGTTATGAAGATGACAAGGAAGGGTGAGCTCTTCACTACAGACAGGGCAGGTGACAGGTATGTTATGTAAGACATCCCAACACATTGACATCACTTTCCACAGTTTTGTTCGCTGCCTCTGTCCATTTTACTGCTCTCCTTTCGTCCACACTCACTGATAGCCCTCCACATCAGCCCCTCACCTTCCCTCCCCTGTGTACAGCTCCTACACTATTCACCTTTATTATTCATCTGAACCCATCATGTCCCGGGGAGCAGCACAATAAGCGCTTAATCACACAACCATTTACACTTTCTTTCATACATTTGCCACTAATGTCAGGGGAAATAAATCTGAACCTCGGCCACCTTTTCCACATTTCGTCTCCTTCCCAATCTCCCAAAGAAACCCCACTAATCCCATAAACATCTGTTGTCCTCTCCCCTCATTCCACTGTGCACTCTGGAACCCACTGTTGGTGTGCAACAAACTGCCATACATTCACAACTTCTTTCTGACTAATTCTCTTTAACTGTGGGCCCTTCTAAAACCTGGAGTCAGATTTCTGACATTGCTTCTGCTGATTTTCCTTTTTTTTATTGTACTTTTTACAGTACATATGACAAATGCAAGTCATAATCTGGGTAAGAATAGATAATATATTGGGGAGCCACTCAAATATATGGCAATTGTATGGATGGACAAAATGTGAAAAATAAAATATATTTATCACCTATGATATCTAAAACAGACGTAATCAATCAGGTAATTATAAATCCTAAACATTGTAAATCCCCATAATTGTTAGGCTACTTTCACACTACCGTTTCTGGGTCCGCCTGTGAGATCCGTTCAGGGCTCTCACAAGCGTCCCAAAACGGATCAGTTCGGCCCCATTGCATTCTGAATGGATAAGGATCCGCTCAGAATGCATCACTTTGCCTCCGTTCAGCCTCCATTCTGCTCTGGAGGCTGCTTGCAGCGTTTTGATGTCCATCTGACGAAACCGAGCCAAACGGATCCGTCCTGACTTACAATGTAAGTCAATGGGGACGGATCAATTTTCACTGATGGTGCAATTGAAAACGGATCCGCCTCCCATTGACTTTCAATGTAAGTCAAAACGGATCCGTTTGCATTATCATGAACAATTTTTTTTTATTTTTTTTGTTCATGGTAATGCAAACGGATCCGTTCTGAACGGATACAAGCGTTTGCATTATAGGTGCGGATCCGTCTGTGCAGATACCAGACGGATCCGCACCTAAACGCAGGTGTGAAAGTAGCCTTAGTTGATCAACTAAAATAAAAAAATTAAAGTATAAAAAAGGTGATGTCCGTTGAAAGGACCGCAGTCCTGAGATCCAGCAATTAATATGGTCCTGTATATACAGGTGAAACTCGAAAAATTAGAATATCGTGCAAAAGTCCATATTTTTCAGTAATGCAAATTAAAAGGAATTTCATTAATGCAGCTTAAAATTAGAATTTTGTGAAAAGGTTCAATATTCTAGGCTCAAAGTATCACACTCTAGTCAGATAATTAATCCATACCCCCTGAGCAAAGGGGACCTCAAAATTGCGACTTTGGGATTTCATAAGCTCTAAGCCATAATCATCCAAATTATAACAAATAAAGGCTTGAAATATCTCGCTTTGCCTGTAATGAGTCTCATATGTTAGTTTCACCTTTTAAGTTGCATTACTGAAATAAATGAATTTGAATGATATTCAAATTTTTCGAGTTTCTCCACACAAAGTTCATACAAAGGAGTCTTGCTGATATACTGTGATATTGGTAAATGTATTAGAATGTTTGTCCATCCATAAACTTTTGAATATTATCTGGGACTGGAAATACAGATTTTCCTTTTTCCCCCAGCCCCCCAAATATCTCTTCCTGCACCGACTTAGGCTTTTTAGGCACCTCCATCTGTATTGTGGCTCTAATCACTTTTATAAGCTCATCAATATCATCCGTATTAAATAAGAAACGCTTATATTCATTATCTTCATCAAAAGATGCATGTTTTTTCGTACGGTTCCAAGTCCGAGCCCTCCAAAACGTCAGAATCTGAGTCATACAGCGGATTGCGACTATCACGGATAATTTGAGGAGGGTTATTAGGGGGAGCGTGGATCCCGGGAAGCTAGTGCGGACTGAACTTCTTCTTTAACTAATGTCCTGATATCTTCCAGGAAACTAGAGGATTCAGCTTTTACCACATTAGAAGTACATTCTTTACATAAGGGTTTAGCTCCTGTACTGGGCAAACACAAAACATATTCCAAATTTTCTTGTCTTTTTTAGGAGCTGAAGCAGAATCCTTTTATCCCTGAAAAGTGTAAGGGTGAGAAGGATCAGCTAACCAGGGTATAGGGGTGATACACCACAAGCCTGATACCAGGCTACTCGCAACTCCTGGATTTGCTGCAGGCTCGGTTGCGTGATGGGGGCAGGAAAAACACTGGTGAAGGAAGGGAAGGGGTGGGATTTAAACCTGTCCTATCAGAGGAAGTCAGTCTCAGGATGTGGTGTCATGGAGAAGACTAGGAAAAGTACAATTAGTGGAAATATCTCCATTTAGACCTGGCATTGTCACCAAGTCCCTCTATAAATTCTCTGCTCTGTCAGCGGTTGTCAGGATTTTGTATGGTAGAACTTGATTGAATATTTTTTCAATATGTTGCAACCTATACTAATGTAATGTGCGACATTCACCCCTGGACAGATGTGTGTCCTGCGTCACACTACAGGAGTTCAGTAGTAAATTGCGCGCCAGGGCTGCATATATGACTGAATAGCGTTACTTTCCTGCATAGCCACGGCAGCTGAAGACCCATTATCACCAGCACTTAGAGATAAGCTGCACGCCATTTATATTGTGTTAGTGCTGTAATAAACCATTATAATAAGGTTACCAGCATACTTGACAAACCTACCTTGTGTCACCATGTTGACCGGAAAGAGTAGTGATCCTGGACTTCCTATACGGTAGGAATGTGAGGCACAATTAGCTTATACCTGATGCAAAAATGAATGTGGGAATATGGTAATAGACTGATCAAATTGAATGGGTCCGTGATCCATCCGCATTCTATTTTTTGCGGTGCAGAGGCACGGCCAGAAACACCACGGAAGTACCCCGTAGTGCTTCCGTGGGGTTCCGATCCGTGCTTCTGTTCCACATATCCATGAATGGGTCCGTATCCGTGATGAGGAGTGCACACAGGCTAGTGCCCGTGTATTGCAGACCCGCCGTATGAGGGCCGCAATACTGCCACGGGCACAACGACCATGTGCATGAGGCCTAATACACTAATAGTTTGCCTATGAGACCCAGCCTTGAGGCTGGGCCTCATAGGCCTCCATAGCTGCCAGGCCCCAAGGCCTACAGTAGTTATGCCCAGATATGTGCCCCCTTCACAGTAGTTATGGCCAGATATGTGCCCCCTTCACAGTAGTTATGGCCAGATATGCGCTCCCTTCACAGTAGTTATGGCCAGATGTGTGCCCCCTTCACAGTAGTTATGGCCAGATGTGTGCCCCCTTCACAGTAGTTATGGCCAGATGTGTGCCCCCTTCACAGTAGTTGTGGCCAGATGTGTGCCCCCTTCACAGTACACTAATAGTTTGCCTATGAGACCCAGCCTGGAGGCTGGGCCTCATAGGCCTCCATAGCTGCCGGGCCCCAAGGCCTATGGTAGTTATGCCCAGATATGTGCCTCCTTCACAGTAGTTATGGCCAGATATGCGCTCCCTTCACAGTAGTTATGCCCAGATATGCGCTCCCTTCACAGTAGTTATGGCCAGATGTGTGCCCCCTTCACAGTAGTTATGGCCAGATGTGTGCCCCCTTCACAGTAGTTATGGCCAGATGTGTGCCCCCTTCACAGTAGTTATGGCCAGATGTGTGCTCCCTTCACAGTAGTTATGGCCAGATGTGTGCTCCCTTCACAGTAGTTATGCCCAGATGTGTGCCCCCTTCACAGTAGTTATGGCCAGATGTGTGCTCCCTTCACAGTAGTTATGCCCAGATGTGTGCCCCTTTCACAGTAGTTATGCCCAGATATGTGCCCCCTTCACAGTAGTTATGGCCAGATGTGTGCTCCCTTCACAGTAGTTATGGCCAGATGTGTGCTCCCTTCACAGTAGTTATGCCCAGATGTGTGCCCCTTCACAGTAGTTATGGCCAGATGTGTGCTCCCTTCACAGTAGTTATGCCCAGATGTGTGCCCCTTTCACAGTAGTTATGCCCAGATATGTGCCCCCTTCACAGTAGTTATGGCCAGATGTGTGCTCCCTTCACAGTAGTTATGGCCAGATGTGTGCTCCCTTCACAGTAGTTATGCCCAGATGTGTGCCCCCTTCACAGTAGTTATGGCCAGATGTGTGCTCCCTTCACAGTAGTTATGCCCAGATGTGTGCCCCCTTCACAGTAGTTATGCCCAGATGTGTGCCCCCTTCACAGTAGTTATGCCCAGATATGTGCCCCCTTCACAGTAGTTATGGCCACATGAGCAAAAATTATTTAAAGCTATGTTTAACATAAGAACATGATTTAAACAGTAGGTTATTTTCTGATGGCACATTCCCATTAACATCACATATATTTACATGGCCAACGTGGTACCACACTATATTTTTCTATACTTTCCGAGACAGTAAACCCTCAGGCCCGCTCCACATCAAATCTGATCCCTTTGTCGTATATGACAGTAAAATCTCCATTTATCTAAATATAAAAACATAGTAGACTAGGACTATGCAGAAATATCTGGGCTACAAAGTCGATAGTGTGCACTATATGGGGGCAGATGGGCGGTGAATGCAGCTGTATTCCTATACAGTATGACACTATGGGGGCACTTGCTCAGCTATTTTTGCCTA
Source organism: Bufo gargarizans (assembly GCF_014858855.1). Lineage (NCBI taxonomy): Eukaryota > Metazoa > Chordata > Amphibia > Anura > Bufonidae > Bufo > Bufo gargarizans. The sequence goes on from NC_058090.1 coordinate 83,920,698, forward strand.
GCAGTGAATGAGACACATGCGCAGTGTGCTCTACTTATCTGACATTGGCCGTATCTTAGCGATGCCTCAGTCCTTTACCTACGAATCGGATGCTGTCAGTCTCAAATTCAAACAATGAAGTGGAAAACGCTGCGGAGGAACTGAAGCCAGACCTGATATCATAGTTTTCTATGGGATCGTTCTCATACATCTGGTCTACAGTTGTGATGCTGGATGCCAAATAGTGCCGGACAGGAAAATGCTGCACGCTCCGCTTCTCTGTCAGGCGCTATCAGTGGAGAGATGCCAGATCCGTGCACTGAAGTGCGGTGCAGATATATCAGTTGTGTCCGGCTCCCAGCCTACAATAGCGGGATGGACACCGCCGACATGTGAAGGGGGCTTAATAGGTGTAATATATATATCTCTATATCATGTATCACATGTACAGCAAATACGTTTGTGCCATCGGCCCAAGTCTAGACGTGCACGTCTGGAAATGACGCCAAGAGCTCCCCTAGTGGTCAGAAGAGAGAGGTGTCACTGCTTTTTTGTAGCATCCTAATCATAAGTTTCACATGGCTGGGCAACCCCTTCTTATTATAGGCCCTAGGTGAGACCCCAAATATAATAGATTCCCAGACCAGATTAAAATTAAAACAGACTCCAAAATTCATACAGAACTTTTACAGAATTTTTTATTGACCCCAAATCAGACTACTGCTTCCCCTATAACCAGCACCCAACCCATCTGCCCCTAAATGCAGACCGCAGAGCAGATGGAAAATAAATACTCCCCTCATCTCCTCCTCCGGGCGCCGCTACCACTCTGGCTCTTGATCTCACCACTGGGAAGCGCTCCACAGCGTTAGGTCATAGTGAGCTCCTACGCGCACTGGAGCTGTACACTGTCAGAACATAGGGTGGTGCCAGCGCCGGGTGAAGAGGACCAGGGTGCAGTGAGTAACGTCAGTGCACCCCTAGCGGTGACATACTGACTGCTCCCTGCTCCTTACTAATGAGCGCTCATCAGTTAATATCGCGCCTTTTCCCCCTGGAGGTCTCGCCATCACTGTTCTGTAACATCAAAAATCTGCCCTCCCATCAACCATCTGGTGCCTAGGGCATTGTGCAGAAAGTGACAGATAATGGAGACTGGGTACAGTATGCGGTGTATAACGCTGACCTGGCGATAGGAGGACCCGAGCCGTACAGGAGCCTCTTACAGTCTTCCATCTAAATCAGTGGAGTGTGGCATGCCTATAGAAAGCGGGTTCACAGATCGCGCTATACCCTTCAGGAGCGGAGGATCCAGCGAGAGGTCCAGTCCCCCCAAACCATGCCTCTGCTAAGTATTGAAAAGAAAGAGGTAATACCATGACGTCTCCAGATTTGGGGAGTATTTATTAACACCGGCGATTTAGATGCTGCGCTGGCGGTGCCGAAGTTTTGCAGAGGGGCAGGCCTCTACGTGATTTTGGTGCCGTCGGCTGTGACATGCTTTAACCCCTTAGTAACCACTCGTACACCTTTTTACAGCGGTCGCTAAGGGGCCGTAGGCTGGGCCGCTGCCTTTTCACGGCCTGGACCATCAGGAGTGCAGATCCGGGCTGTTTATTTAACCCATTACATGCTATAAGCAATGGCGCCCGCCGCACGTAAGTGGTGACAGAAGGAGCCGACTACCTCTCTCTCCAATTGGCACCCTGCAAATGCGATCGTGGGGTGCGGATGGGAGTATAGGCAGACTGGGACCTAATGTAGGCCCCAAGCCTGTCCCTCTCTTATCAATGTCAGTATAGCACTGGCCTTAAAATGCAATGCACTCTAGGGATAGATGGGGACAGTGCATTTTATTTTAGAAGCAATCATATGATCTCCTATTATAGTCCACCTGGGACTATTAAGTGGTTAAATGAAAGTAAAGAAAAAAAAGGTGAAAAAATTCCAATAAAAACTAGGCTTTGCAAGTAAACCAACTGCAAGAATAAAATCTCCCAGCCGCGCCCCGCCATAAAACAAAAAAAATCAAGTGGAAGACCCAAAAAGATTTCACCAGCACTGAGCCGGAGGATCCAATTGGCTGTCCGTCAACACACTGGACGATCCTCAACCCAAATTAAGGCCCTTACTGGTGCTGACTGCAGCCCCATAACCATCAAACGGCATCTGAGACTGAAGGGCTTCAAAAACAAAAAACGTCTTCAAAGACCTCGTCTCCTTGAACGCCACAGAACTGCTCGTTTGGACTTTTCAAGAGAGCACCAAACATGGGACATTCAAAGGTGGAAGAAAGTTTTATTCTCTGATGAGAAAAAAATGTAACCTTGATGGTCCTGATGGTTTCCAACGTTACTGGCATGACAAGCAGATCCCACTTGAGATGTTTTTTACGCGCCACAGTGGAGGGGGCGCCATAATGGTCTGGGGTGCTTTTTCCTTCAGTGGAAGAATGGAGCTTCAGGAAGTGCAGGGGCGTCAAACGTCCGCTGGCTATGTCCAGATGTTGCAGAGAGCATTCCTCATGACTGAGGGCCCTCGTCTGGGTGGTATCAGGACAATGCTACAGTACACAATGCCAGGACAGGGGACTTCTTCCAGGAGAATAACCTCACTCTTTTTGGCCCATCCTGCATGTTCCCCTGATCTAAATCCAATTGAGAACCTTTGGGGATGGATGGCAAATTCACAAAAACGGACAACAGTTCCAGACAGTAGATGGCCTTCGTGCGGCCGTCTTCACCACTTGGAGAAATGTTCCCACTCACCTCATGGAAACATTTACATCAAGCATGCCGAAACAATACCGGCGGAGCTACTCATTACTGAGTTCATGTTTGGAAGTAGGATTTCTGTTTTTGGGGGGGGGTTAGTTTTTTTTTTTTGGGAGTTGTGGTCCTAAACTTTTGATCAGCTGAAAAACAGCCCGTTTCAGTTTATTCGTTGTTTTCATTAAATTGAATGCTCAAAAAATGTTTTGTCTCCCTCCCATCTCTTCTTGTTGCATGGTGAAGCTCTACTGGGAACCTTGTTAAGATCCAGCCATGCTAAATAGGATTTTTCTGCCATTTTTCAAGTGGTCTAAAACTTTTGATCAGGACTGTATATTTACGTTGGGCGGTCAGGAAGGGGTTAAAGCATTGTACAGGGAGTCCCCTTGTAGCAGTAAACGCTGCTCCTCGCGGATCCGCAGGACGGTGTAATGTGCGCGTCCGTTAGGCCATTGTCGGTGTCAAGGGCAGTGAGCGTTGGAGGCTTCATCATAAGTCGCTTCTTTTAAAACTTGGGAGTAATACTGTACAGTGATTAGTCTACGTACAGTCTTAGAATGTATGGGCTCCGAGGAGCCGAAGTTAGTTATTCATGAAGTTGCGCGACACTCCATTGAATAACTCAGGTAGTTGATTTTTTAAGTGGAAAAACACTTTAAAACTTGAAACCGAACTCGGCTTCGGTCCCGTCTAGAACCTCTGAACCGAAGCAGAGTTCAGTTTAAAGTTTCAAAGTGTTTTTCCACTTAAAAAATCAACTGTTATTCAATGGAGTCTTGCGCGACTTGGTGAATAATGGACTTCGGCTCCTCGGAGCCCATACATTCTAATACTGTACGGAGACGGATCTCTGTACAGTATTACTCCCAAGTTTTGAATGAAGCATCTGAAGCTCAACGTCTGCGCCCGTCTCTACGCAGCTACAAGCGCTGGGAATACAGAAGAACGCCAATAAAAAATAATTAATAAAAAAAAAAAAGAAGAGAAAGGAACAAAAATATATCCCAAAATTTTTTGGGGTTCAACAATAAGTTTTTATTAAAAACAGTAAAACCGGCAGCTTTCACTTCGACTTGTACAGAAGAAATATCAGGTGCGGAGAAGATGGAAACCTGTTCTATTCAGTAACACGTGTCACATACAACGTGGCCTCCCCAGATAGCAGCCCGCAAACAAAATTACGGGGCCCCCCCACTACGCAATATTTTACAGGGCCCTCCTCCCCGCATACAATATTATACGGGGCCCCACCCCACATACAATATTATACGGGCCCCTCCCCCCGCATACAATATTATACGGGGCCCCCCCGCATACAATATTATACGGGCCCCCCCCCCCCGCATACAATATTATACGGCCCCCCCCCCCCACATACAATATTATACGGGCCCCCCCCCCGCATACAATATTATACGGGGCCCCCCCGCATACAATATTATACGGCCCCCCCCCCCCCCCCCACATACAATATTATACGCCCCCCCCCCCCCTCAAGAATACCATCTCACACAGCAGTCCCCCCTCACACCTCATAGAATTGTCAGCCCCCTCCACAGGCTTCACATGTACCTCTCAGGCAGACACTCTCCCCTGTCAGTGCTATAGACGCTGGTGCAGAGCTGCCATCTCTAACTTTCCTACTGTAATGGTAACACTGACTGTAATAGAAGCGCGCGCTGGCTGCCGACCCACGTGACCTAGAAATGTCACGTGAAAGTGTGACGTCAGAAGGTCCGTTTCGTGTCTGGCGTTTAGCCGCTACCGCTATATAACTCATCTATATATAAATCTGTCGGGGGGATGTGGGGGAGACTAAGGCCCCTTCAGAGGAGCGGGGGTCTCGCTGCGGACTCCCAGCACTGCCGGGGTCTGTGGAGCGCTGAGGAGGACTTGTTCTTCCAGCGTTCTCCTCTGTCTGCAGTCACTGAAGGACCTGGGATGACGTCAGAAGGCAGAGGGCAGCAGTTCAAGGACCTGCAATGATGTCACAGCCACGTGATCAGTGGAGGAAAAGGCGGGGCTTAGCGGAGGAGAGAACAAACAGGACTGATTCTATGTAAGAGGCTGAGAGAGAGCCTGGGATATGCTGGGAGTTGTAGTTCTCTTGCTTAGAAGGGGGAGGAGGGGAGTGATGTTATGTACATGGGACTGTATGTCGGAGGGGAGCCATGTTATGTACATGGGACTGTATGTCGGAGGGGAGCCATGTTATGTACATGGGACTGTATGTCGGAGGGGCGCAATGTTATTTACATGGGACTGTATGTCAGAGGGGAGTGATGTTATTTAGTCTATGGGTAGCGATGAGTGAACTTCTGTTTTCACGTTTGGCGTACAAGGTTGGGGTTATCTAAGAACTCTGTTATGGATTCCGTTACGACGGACTATAACGCATGGTCCGTGGTTCGCTCATTGCTACCTCTATGCACATGGAGGCGATAAATGGCGGTGTGAGGGCAGTGTAAATAACAGTCGTCACACGGCCATTTTTACAACCAATTACAGTTTGAGGCCGGTCACTCGGGTGTCAGAAAGCAGGACATGTCGTGAGATTAGGGGTTTTGTTATATTTGGGCGGAGTTAGAGGCGTGGCCTAGTGCTGAAAAATGTGCCTAATGTCCCTCTTTCCAAAAGTTGGGAGGTATGCTTCCGGTTCTGGACTGTCTTGGATAACACCGCCATAATGCTGTCACTGCAGTACAACACATCCCAGAACTGCGCCATATAGCATCAGAAATCAGTGTAATGCTATAGTGCTGGGCGTCCGCAGCGAGACACCCGCTCGTCTGAAAGAGGCCTACAGGCCCAGCCCCCGCCTCTGCCAACCCCCCTGTCATGGCAGTTTCGTCCTTGCCTTCACTTGTGGAAGATTTTGTTGCTGGAAATCTCGGTGACTGAGAAGCGGTGTCTTTCTCCTGAATGTGACGGTTTCGGCAGCGGACACGCGGATTTCTGCAGGTCCCATTCAGGTGACTGGAGCTGAAATTTCTGCCACAAAATCTGCATTGTGTGAACGTGGCCTTAAAACACTGTGATGGTGTGGTGTACGTCAGTGAGAGGGCAGGGCTCGCCTCATCCATGTCCCCTCTTTATATCAGCGCTCGTCAGTGTATGGCGTTGTACGTTATAGCAGATACAACTATGGACTTTCTAAGGTAAAGGCCTCATGCAACAAACAGTGGATCTGCAGAACACGGACCCTTCTGTGTGCACGCCGCGCCCTTCTCACTCACATCACTAGACTGTTCTACAATGCAGACCGCACATCATCACCTCCCTCTGCGTCCGGCGTGGTTTTTGGCAGAGCCGTAGAAATATACAGGTCTGTGTGCTGTCAGATTGGACATGGATGGAAGATACGTTTGTGTGCACGAGGCCGCATTATGGAGCCTCCGAAAGCCACGGAAGGACTTCGGAGTGTTTCCATGAGCTTCTGATCCCTGTCTCCACTTCTCACTCCTCAAAACATAGATCCACAGCTCCCCCATAACAGTGTGTCGCCCGCGGATCCCCCCATAACAGTGTGTCACCCACGGACACCGTGTGCTGTCCGCATCAGTATGTCCGTTCCGTTGCTCCGCCCAAAAAAATTGTGCATGTCCTATTTTCTTCTAGTTTGCGGACAAGGATAGGCATTATTACAATGGATCCGCAAAAAAAAAACAGATGCCATACGGAACGTCATCTGTTTTTTCTGCGGATCCGCAATTTGCGGACCGCAAAACACATATGGTCGTGTGCATGTAACCTAAATGTAATAAAGGTTTTTTATGTTGCAGGAGATTTTGATATCGTCCCAGGTCCAGGATGAGCATTATATCCCCCAGCGATGGTAAGGATTCCTCCTCTTCTCTCTTATTACTGGATGCGGTGACTGATCTACGACATCTGTACGAGTCTCACCTTCCAATGTCCTGATGAGGAACAGACTTATAGGAAATGGGGTCACACAGCAGATATATACTGTGATATGGCTGCTGCAGGGACGGACTGTGAGTAAAGGGGTTGTCTGAGATTTTGACATTGATGTCCTCTCCAGAATAGCTCATCAGTATCAGACCAGTGGGGGTCCCTCTCTCAGCACCCTGCTGATCAGCTGTGAAGAGACCACGGCGCTCCGGTGAGCTCTACAGTCTCTTCCTAAATCAGTGATGTCACATTCATTGGTTACATGGCCTGGGCTCAGCTCAGTCCTGTTCAAGTGAATAAGGCTGAAATGCAATACCAAGCACAGCCAGTATACAATCGAAGGTGCTGTGCTTAGTAAGCCGCGACAAGGCTGCAGCGCTCAATGGGGTGTCGCCTTCTCCTCAAACAGCTGATCGATGGGGGCTCCAGGAGTCCTACCCCGCCATACTGATACTATTGGCCTATACTGAGGATAGGTCGTCAATATAAAACACCAGGAGTTCTCTTTCAAAAAGCAGCCCTGGCACCAAAACACCACTACTCCTCATACAATACAGCCCCCCTCTCTCCATTAAAGGGGTTGTCCCATTTCATTGTTTCATAGCGAGATCAGAATAAGCGAAGGCCCCCTGTGGCCAAGGTCATGGAAACAGCCTAACAGGCTGACGCACCCCTGGTTCTGTGACTCCCATTGTAGTGAATGGGAGCTATGCAAACCGTGTAGCAGAAGAAGCCCCGCTGCTTCCGTAAAACCACACGATTAACACAAGAAGGAAAATAAAAGTGAAACATAGAAACGCCCGTTTGGGACTATTGAGGAAGGGGTTTTGTACTGGACTGTGGTACGTGGTTCAAGTGGGGAAGTACTTTCTATCCTTCACAGTGTGATTAGGTGTGAGCGGCGGCGATAATTTAGGGTAAGTCCGTGCACTTACATTTAGTGTTCAGCTGAGGTCTGGGTGCACTTGCGACTAAGTGCTGACGCATGCGCGATAAGGTACTTGCCCCTTTCACAAATTTCTCAGTCTAAGCGCAGTTCGCAAGCAATGTAGTATATTATGACTAAGCAACGCAAGCACGGTAGGGTGATATTTACTTTGTAGATTTCTAAGTGCAGTCGCACTATGGATGAGCGGTGTTAGGTGAGGGTAAGTCTGTGCGCTGATAGTGAGTGCGCAGCCCTTGTCAGTGCGCAGTCGCAGAGACACAATGCATTAACTGCAGTGCGACTAAGTGTTAACGCAGGCGCGATACGGCACTTACCCTCTCACATACTTCTAAGTTTAAGCGCAGCCGCATTGGAAATATATAGCGCTAAGAGAGAGTAAGTCCGTGCGCCTATTCACGGTGCGCAGCTCGTCACTTAGATACTCCCCTGTGTGGATGATGTAAGGGGATGCCATCGATACCTTGGCAAATCTCATTGGCCAACACCCAGGTGACTGTATTCTTTGAGCTTATTGGTCCTCCTTCCTGCAATCAAGGGGTGGGGGGGGTGGGGAGTCTTTATAAACCTTGTTTTCAGCGTCCGTTTTCAGCTTCTGCCCGATACCCCTGATGAAGCCAGATTAGCTGGCGAAACATGTTGGGGGGCAGGTGTTAGGTTTTTAGACTCTGTATACCACTATCAGTGCTCGCCAATACAGTGAATCTAATACAGTCTCACTTAGGATAGTATTACTGCATAAGCATTACTTTATAGCAGACGGTGTCTGTTGCAACAATGTATTGTTAATACAAACTGAGACAGCTAGTGTCCGTTCAAGGAATAGAGTGCGGGGTAGTGCACCCCCGTCCTCATCCGTGCAGGGTTTTCCCTGTATAATAGCACTCATAGGGTATCAGATAGTTTTATCCTGTGACCCCCCCCCCCCCCCCCCCATGTAGGCGATTGCAGCTAACCGCAGGTCAATTCAGACCTGCGGTTTGCTGTGTTTCCGGGTTATTCGGGTCTCTGGGGACCCAATAGCCCAGAACAGGATGGTGATCGGTAGTGTGATAATACACAACCAATCACCATCCTGCGATCCTGAGAGGTGATGGTGACATCACCTCTCAGGATCGCCTCTTATTGGTCGGCTGGGCGGGCATTTCAAATTACAGCAGCGGTCCTCTCCTCCTCTTTTTCAGTTCGAGAGCCTCTTAGAGGGAACATACTGGTGGAAAATGAGTCTCCCCTTGAAAGCAATGAGAAACTCGCCAACCGCGACATCCCTTCCAGGTACATAGGCCTCCAAAAATTTTGCCCCACAGTGATCGATGATCGGCCTGATTTTGTACAGGCGGTCATAGGCAGGATCACCATGGGTGGGGGGGGGCATGCTACATTATCTGCAAAATGCTGGCATTTCCGAATGGCCTCATACCGGGAACGTGTCATGGCCGTACTGTTAAGTGGGGTCTGGTAGAGGACTTCCCCACTCTAGTATTGCCTGATACTGTTTTTTTTTGACTAGGCCCATGTGCAGCACAAGGCCCGAAAACTTCCTCATCTCGGCTGCACTGACCGGAGTCCAGCCACCGGCCCTAGTTAAAAATGAGCCCGGGTGTTGAGAAATGAACTGTTAGGCGTACAAGTTTGTTTGCTCCACCATCAGATTCACAAAGTGGTCACTGAAAAAATGACTAAAATAGTCATATTCAGTGAAGCCCACTGTAGGAATCTGGATTCCTGGTTGGCCAACAAAAACAGGAATCACAGGCTCAAAATCCTCTGTGGTACACCGTGTAAGTTCGCTGGTAGGGGGCTCAGGTAGACTTATCTGGTGGGCCGGAAAACTAGTATGAGCCTCAGAGTTGCTCGTACTAGTGTGGGCCACAGGGTCCCTGGCATGGCGGTCTCCGCCGCCTTGGGGGCTCATCATCATCGCTAGATGATGAGGAGGACGCGGATTACAAAAGGAAAGTGGGGTCATCCTCGTCCTCACTGGGGCTCTCTGAGTCGGAGGCAAGCTGGGCGTATGCCTCCTCGGCCGAGAACGTCCGGCAGGCCATAGGGGAGTGTGTGTGTGCGCGTGTGTGGAAAACTTTATTTAGTGTGCGTGTGTGTGGGGGCACAGGTGTTTGCGTACTTATCCCTAAACCTAACAGAAGATTTTAAAAAAAGCCCAAAAAATGTGTGAAAAAAAAAAAAGATTCAAACTTGCTGATCAGCCGTCCGAAGCTGATAATCGATGGGGTGGGCGATGCGCTAACAGTGGCCGGACACTAAGAGTGCCGGCCACAGTAAGCGTATGCAAAAAACGAAAACACTGCTTGCGCCCCGAAAAATGTTTGTAGGGGGGTGGCGGGGCAAGCTGCAGCACCCCTGGGGGGGTCTAGGGTCACACAGCTGTGCTGTGGACCCCAGACACCCGATCAGGGTGATGCAACAGTTACATTTTTATTTTTTTTCTACATTTTCCCTGAATATCCCTGCCTAACCTAACCTTCCCTAAATACCTTTTAGATGGCACTGTGGAGGGTCAGAAGGGGGGTGCTGGGCTCAGATAGGGGTGCTGGGTCTGGAGATCCAATGCAGGCTCCTCTCTCCTCGCTCCCGGACACAGAAAGGAGGAGGAGAGGAGAGCTGCAGTAACTTAAACCTCTCGCCCTGCAGCCAATCAGAAGCGATCCTGAGAGGTGATGTCACCATCACCTCTCAGGATTGCAGGATGGTGATTGGTGGTGTATTATCACACCACCGATCACGATCCTGTTCCGGGTTATCGGGTCACCAGAGACACGAATAACCCGGAAAAGCAGCAAACCGCAGGTCTGAATTGACTTGCGGTTTGCCGCGATCGCCGATATGAGGGGGTCACAGGTCCCTCCCCACGTTGTCCCAGGGTGCCTGCTGATTGATTTCAGCAGGCACCCAGTTCCGATCACCGCCCGCCGCATGCCGAAGATCGGATATACACATGAGGTACCGGTACGTCATGTTTTCTTAAGTATCGGGACATCATGTGGCCCCAACAGGTTGAAGTAGAAATACATAAACACTATATAAATCGCCCTAAACACAGAACCCAAAAACTGTGGTGAAATCGTCATCCCAAATAATTTTTTTAATGTATGCAGTTCATTAGATGTACCCCAAAATGATACCATAAAAAAATTACTGATCTTGCAGACAACAAGCTCTCACACGGGTATGTGGATGGAAGAGCAAAAAAGTTTTTGCCTAGTCACCAAGGATTAACTACCAAATTAGACGGCGTCCTTAAAGGGAGTGTGTCCTCAGGAAACGACCTGTTGTCTCAGTCAAGTTTTTATGTTAAACGTCTTATCAGAATTCCTGGTGATACTGATTTTCTGGGCATGTCTGTGACCTGTGCAGAGGTCAGGAGGAAGAAGATAAGATGTAACCATTATCTGTAGAGAAAATGGTGGCTCCTCTGTTATCTATATAGAGGTGATACCTATCATTGTCATCCTGCCTGTGATGATAATGAGATGGCTACAGAAAAGTTACCTGTCCAGTAGCATACAGCAAGTGTGACATGAAACTACCCACATCTTCAGGCACAGTCACAGTATAGCGGTAAATAAATATACATGAGGCAGAGGTACAAATGATGGCAGAGGTGTACCCACCAACCAGATGCCGGGAGACCAATTTAGTATTGACAGAACTGCTGACCGACCCCCTCGGAGGGCAGTGTATTAGTGAGACTGGTTCTCTCTTGAATAAGGGGAGCGTTCCCCTCGCTTCTCACTAGTGACTGACATCTGCCATGTATCTCCATGTATAGAAATACTGAAATCAATGTAAAGATGTCTCCTGTGAATGTGTCCTGCAGGGATTGTGCTGGTGAATTACAGGGGGTTGTGGATTTCTCATTAGTGGAAACCTGTAAAATGATCCAGGACAAGAATATTCCACATAAACTGCCATCAGTCTCCTCCATGTTCTAGACGACTTCATTCTTGTGTCTCCTCCGTTTCCTAGATGATGAGACCCGGCAGTTCTACCATCAGCTCCGTCAGTATGAAGATCACTTCCTGAGGATGACGTATGAATATTTCCAAGATGATCTGCTCCACATTGTGGAGAACATGAGTCTTCTACCACTTCTGAGTGAGCTACATTCCCGAAATCTCCCTGATACTGAGGTGAGAGGACATGAGCCGCCGGTGTTGTATATAAATGACCTGTAACACGTGATATCACTTGGGGCATTTTTATAGTGGTGGTTGATGCCCGCCACCGCTCCGCTCCCTCTGGCGGGCATGGCTATCGCTGTGGTCACCTGCCTTCTAGCTCCTGGATGCCAGAGGTCTGGACTCACAAACATTTCTCTCCTCTGAGGACTCCAACTTCTGGAGTAGTTCTTCTCTTTACTCCATCCAGGCTGCGGCCTGAATTTCTATGGCCATGCTTCTCCATACCTGAAGGGGCACATGCACCATGCACGCTTATCATCTACTCCAACTTATGGCAGACCTCCCTAGGGTATTTAAGGAGCCTTCCCACAGGAGAGAGCCTCGGAACAATGGTTTCTAGTGACTAAATTCCTGCAAAGACGCGCTGTACTCTTTCTCTTTACCTGTGTACTGACTTCTGCCTGTTTTTCTAGATTTGTCTGCCTGACCACCTGATATTCATACTGACCCTGAGCTGCCTGTCCTGACCTCATACTGTTTAATAGATTACATGAACTCTGCCTGCCCTGACCTTGGACTTCCCCGGCTACAGTCTTGCATGATCACTCAGTGCTCTGCCTCAGCATCTCTTGACCCCTGTGTGTAATTAGTAGAACTACAGGTAACAGCACACTGCTAGTCAATTGCACAAAGCTATAAGCAAATACTGAATAAAAAATAGCTGCTTGGTGGCCATACTTACTGCAAGGGCAGTTAGAAGCTCTTTGATTAGAAGCCACCTTGTCGTGCGGTAGATGGGCCCGACATATTTTTGATCAATTATATGCGCAAAGAGCTTCTAACTGCCCTTGCAGTAAGTATGGTCACCAAGCAGCAATTTTTTATTCAGTATTTGCTTATTTTTTGTGCAATTGACTAGCAGTCTGCTGTTACCTGTAGTTCTACTAATTGCATTTTGTTTCAGCCAAGGTAGCGTGCACCTGCGTTCTCAAATTTATTTTTCTCGCCCAGTTTCCTTGGGGGACACAGAAGACCTTGGGTATAGCTCATCTCCATAGGAGGCGTGACACTAAGAAAAAACTGTTAAGCCCCTCCTCCACAGCTATACCCTCAGCCTGGAGAGAAAGGCTGCCAGTTTTTGCTTAGTGTCCAAGGAGGCAAGACACTCCCTGCTACTGCAGGGCTGTTTTCTCCTTGTTTAAATTTTGATTTTTACTTTTTCTTTTCTTTTTGTTCCAGACAATCAGGGACAACAGAGTCGCACTTGACCTCTCTGTTTCTCCCGGGGTCGAGCTGCGCCAGTGCCGGTCATCCGCACTGCTGCCTCCCCCACAGAAGGCAAGGTGGACCAGGGCAGCCCAGCTCCCCTGCATCCCGCCAGCGCAAGGGTCGCCCGCACGCCAAGCCCCTCTTCCAGCGTCCTGCCACTACGGTGCCAGTAGCTGAAGGGGCGACCCTGCTGGAACAGACCGAGGGTGAAGACGGCTATGGTGAGAGAGTGGCTTCTCCAGCCCTACGACCCCCTCCCCCCACCCCGGTCTCCTGCGTGACTGACCCCCATACTTTAGCCTATCCAAGCAGAGTGGCTATTGGGTGGCTGGACCTAGGCTGGTCCCTGGGGTGTCGCAAGGCGGCAATCTGCTACAGCACTCACCCATTCCCTCTCTCCCCTCCATAGATCATAAGGGACGCGGCAGCCTCACTACAGGATGGAGGTCCGCGCAAAGAGGGGGCGCTTGCCGGTGCGTGCTCAGGGCAGCTGCAAAACTTTAGTCCACGTTCGCGGCCCGCTGGGCCGCACCATCCGGTGCTCCTTCCCGGGCCCCTGACTCTTCCTGGCCGCGGGGTGGCTCCCGCGGCCGGCGTTACATGTGCGAGCTATGCTCCAACTAGGCCCGGCCGACCTTCGGTCCGGTCGGCCGGACGCCGCAAATTTTGGCCCAGGCGTCGCGGCCTGCTGGGCCGCACCTCACGCTCCTCTCGGGTCCCTGATTCTTCCGGCCGCGGGGTGGGCACCCGCGGCCGGCATTGGCTAGAGCTGTGCTCCAACAGGCCCCGGCCGGCCGTCGGTGCATTCCGGCCGGCCGGGCGCTGCATAGTTTGTCAGGCTTCGCGGCCTGCCGACCGCAATTCCGGCACTCGGGGTGGTCTCCCGCGGCCGGTATGTGGGCACCCGCGGCCGGCTTAGGCCGGCCGGTACTTTAAATGCTTGCGGCCCCGGTCATCCGGGCGCCGGTAAAATTTAGGCCCCGGCTTCACAGTCTGCTAGGCCGCAAATTCAGGCCTCTGTGGGGGGGGGGCGGGAACTCTCCAGGCGCGAATTCTTCCCGCCTGGAGGTTCCCCCGCCCCCAAGAGTTCACAGCGCCGAGCCCCCCCCCCCCCCCCCCACAGGCCAGATGCCTGTTAACCCTTTGGGTACTGGCCGGCTCCGGATGGGCCTGTACGGCCTGTGCCCCTGTATGGTTGCCCCCCTTTCTGCCTCAGGGAGGCTGTAATATTAATAAATAATAATATAATATTATTATTATAATAATAAAAAAAAAAAAAAAAAAAAAAAAAAAAAAAAAAAATTATAATTTTGTTTTGAATAACTGGTCTTGTGGGCTGCGCAGGACGCGGCAGCCTCATCATTCGGTATGCTGTCTGTAGGCATGCCCCCCTTTCTTAGGCGGTATGTCGCGCTCCCCGGCTGCGGCGCTGGCCAGGGCATGTTCCCCCTCCCAGGCGTTTTCTTGCCCTCTCCCGGGATACGGCGCTCGCCAAGTGCATGCATAAAAATTTTTCGGGCCAGTATGCGTCACCCAGTTCTGGTGGCTGCAGGTGCATGGCCCTCCTTCCTAGGCGGAATACTGCACTCTCTTTGGCTGCGGCCTGGCCTTGTGCATGACCCCCCCTTTTTTCTAGGCGGACTGCTGCACTCTCACCGGATGCGGTGCTGGCCATGTGCACGACCCCCTTCCACAGGCGGGACGTTGCACTCACTGGATTCGCTGCCGGCCATGTGCATGAACCCCTTCATAGGCGGAATGCTGCACTCTCACCGGTTACGGTGCTGGCCATGTGCATGAACCCCTTCCATAGGAGGTATACTGCACTCTCCCCGGATACGGTGCCGGCCATGTGCACGTTCCCCTTCCATAGGCGGAACACTGGACTCTCACTGGATTCGTTGCCGGCCATGTGCATGAACCCTTCCATAGGCGGAATGCTGCACTCACCGGATACGGTGCCGGCCATGCGCGTTTACCCCTCCCATAAGAGGTACACTGCACTCTCCACGGATACGGTGCCGGCCGTGTGCACGTTCCCCTTCCATAGGCGGAACACTGAACCTCACTGGATCCGTTGCCGGCCATGTGCATGACCCCCCCCCCCCTTCCGTGGGCGGTGTGCCGCACTCTCACTGGATTCGCTGCTGGCCTTGGACATGTCTCCTTTCCTCAGGCGACATACGTACACTCTCACTGACTGTGTTTGTTCTCTCGCCAGTGCGTTGCTGGCCATGTGCATGGCCCCATCCATGGCGGGGTGCTCGCACTCTCACTGGATGCGATGCTGGCCATGTGCATGGCCCCCATTTCTGGGCATGAGCATGCCCTCTAACTTGGGTGGAATGCTTGCACTCCCATGGAATCTGTGCTGGTCTTGTGCATGGCCACCCCTTATTCCATGGGCGGCATTTTGCACGCTCACGCGATCCACGGCTGTCCGTGTTTATGAAGTGCTGAACTGGTACACGTCCCCCTTCATTGGCGGAGTGGTGCACTCTCACGAAATTCGGTGTTGGGTGGATTTTTGCACAATCACTTAATGATAGAATAACCCTGTGCATGCCCCCTTTCCCTAAGTGTACCTTCCTGCGTTCTGCTGGACATGTGCGGCCATGGGCATGGCCCCCTTCTGGGCGGAATATGGTATGTCCTACTTTTCCATAGTAGGTACTGGCCTTGGTATCCCCCCCTTTTGGGGCGGGCTTCTGCACTCTTGCCGACTGCTGTGTTGGCCAGGTACATTTCCCCCCTTTTCTGGGCGGACTGCTTGCGTTCCATTGCATGCCGTGCTGGTCTTGTGCATGACTGCCTTTCAGGTTGCACTTGCACTTCCGTTGGTATGGTTGGACTCTGGCTGATCCTTCGCTGAGTGACTATTTTTTTGCAGTGAGCGGACTTTCTTGTGCGCTCTGTCCGTTGTTTGGGCCGGGTATGCCTTCTCCTCCCATGGGTGGGTTGGTCTTCTCACTGCTTACGGGGCTACTCGTACGTATGCCTCCCTTTCTCCTGCAACATACCTTTTTTTCTCTTGAGATACGATGCTTGCAGCTAGCCTTGCGCTATCTCTCTAAAGAGCTCGTTCTGTCCACCTGTGTGAGCCTACGGTGGTGTTCAACAAACAGCTAATGAATGCCCAATGTGTTCAAAGGTATATATATATAGTACTATAGTACTTGTTCGCTACTGCACCGAGCTGGGTGGTACTCATTCCTTTCGTCCCTTCCGCCCGGGGTGTGTTCGTGGTCCCTAGATGCGTACCGTTCGTCCTCCCGCGGCATTGTTTCCCTGCGTTGGTGGTCACATAGTCGAGAGTGCTGTCTGCAGCGTCCCTCGAATTCTGCGTTTTCTCTGGCGGGACTACGGTTCCCTCGCCTACGACCATTCCTCCTCTTCAGATGCGGTGTGGTGTGAGTCCTTCCGGTTGGTGCCCTCTGCGCTTCAGTCTGATCTGTTACCAGGTTCGGGCCGCTCTTCTCGGGAAGATCACCCAACTTCTCTTGGGTGCTCGCGTACCCAGGTCTGGAGGACCTCCATCTTGGGTTCTTCAGGGTATTCGCCTTCTGCGGGCGGTGAACCGGGCGTCGGTGTAGCGGGGTTCTGCTCTTGAGCTGTCCTATGGCTTCCCTGTTGCCCACCCCTCCTTTCGGTTGGAGGGTGTTATGCCGGCCTCTGTCTCGACTGCCTTTTCTCGCCGGCTCTGTTTGGCTCCCGCTCGGTACAGTTCACTCCGATGTGGCTTCTGTCCCGGCCATGCTTCAGAGGCTTTCCTTCGCTGCCCTCCCCTCTGGGGAGAGCATGGTTGTTCATGTGGATGGTTCCGGTGTTCCTTTTGGCCTCGTACTGTTTCCCTTGTTCGCACTGGCTGTACTAGCTGTGTGCCTATTTACCGGGTCTGCCGCGTTCTGTCCTCCAGCTGGGTGCAGATTGAGTTTTTTTCCATTCTCGGCACTGGTTCTGCCATGGATTTACCTTCTCGGTAACTTGGGAGGACTACCATTCGGTCAGGGTTGCCCTTGGATCTCCCACACTGGGACTGTAGAACGGCTTCCGTTCTGGCCGTGTTACTGGTCTGCGCATGATCTCGTTGGGTTTTCACCCGCTTGCCAGGCGACTCTAGCGGGCTCGTTAGTGTTCGCTCCTGGCCGTGTTTCGTCCAGGTTCTGTTGTAGGACTTAGGGTTTTTACCTGGGGTTCTGTGGGAAGCTGGGCGTTTTCCCCTCTCTGCCTTTCTTTCTCCATGGTTCTGTCTTTCTCCAGTCCGGCCTGGACCTGGGACTGGGACCCTGTTGCTTCAAGTGTCGGCGCTGTCCCTCCTCTTTCAGCGTTCCACGGCCCTCTGGGCATGTCAAGACCTTCTTCCATGGAGCGGCTCTTGGGTTCCCTTTGTACTGCCCTCCGGTACCGCCCTGGGATCTACATACTGGGTTCTTGGCGCTCCTATCTTTCCTTTGGAGCCGTTACAGTAGTTCTCTCTACTCCTTCTGTCCTGTGCGGTTGTGTTTCCGTAGCCATCGGGTCTCTGACGGGTGCCTGAGTGGCGGTCCTTCTTGTTCCGAGCCTTCTGTCTTTCCATAGGACAGGGCTGTTCTCCATCCCGTCTCTTCCTTCCTTCTGAAGGTGGTGTTTGTCTTTCAGTTCCGCGAGGCATTCGTCCTCCCCTTCCCGCCCCCGGGAACGGACACTTCACCGTTTGGACGTTGTTTGGGCCTTGCGTTTTTGCTTGGAGATCTCCGGCTCTTGTCGACGTTTGGTCTCTTGTGTTTCTAGGAGGTCCGTGCAAGGGTTGCGGCCTCCAGGGTGGCTTCCTCCGCTTTCTCAGAGTGGCTATTGTTGTGGTTACCGCACAAGGGCAGGGTTCTGCCTTTGGTGTCACTGTCCATTTCACCAGAGCGGTCGGTGTCCCCTGGGCCGGAGGCATTGGGCTTCGGCCATGCATTTGTGCAAGGCGGTCACTGGTCTTCCTTGCACACCTTACCGAGTTCTACAGGGTGCATACTCGGGCTTCAGCGGATGCTGTCTTGGGCTGCCTGGTCTGCAGGCGGCGGTTTCTTGATGCCTTCGGGTGCTTCGCCTTGGTGCTGTAGTCCCTCCCCTCTTGGACTGCTATTGAACGTCCCAAGGTCTTCTGTGTCCCCCAAGGAAACTGGGCGAGAAAACGAGATTTTTGTATAACTTACCAGTAAAATCTCTTTCTCGCTCTTTCCTTGGGGGACACAGCACCCACCCATTCTTTGTTTTTATCTACGCGAGTTTCCGAGTTTGTTTTGCCCGTTGGGTAGTTGGCTTGTTGGTTCCACTTCTTGGGCTTTGCCTTTTCTCACTACTTGGACACGCAACTGGCAGCCTTTCTCTCCAGGCTGAGGGTATAGCTGTGGAGGAGGGGCTTAACAGTTTTTTCTTAGTGTCACGCCTCCTAGGGAGATGAGCTATACCCAAGGTCTTCTGTGTCCCCCAAGGAAAGAGCGAGAAAGAGATTTTACTGGTAAGTTATACAAAAATCTCGTTTTTCTGGAGGTGCTGGTTCATTTGTTTTTCTTCCCTATTGACCCCTGTATGTCAGAAATCACTTGAACTCCAGGAGGTAGCGGCCTGGTGGTTCCCCTGTATAGAGGTTAAAGGGTAAAGACCAAGAGGCTGCTTAGATAACATTATCAGGAGTTACCCCAAGCCAAATCTCTTCAAGTGACACAGCAGATCCACATCCCCTGCGCAACATTCATGTCACCATCCTGCTGTCTACAAGAGGCTGAATGACAGCTGTGCTTCATACAGATATCAGGTAATGAATCCCAGCAGCTGTGTCTTTTGTAAGTAAGCTTCTTTTTATTTCATCAAAGCAAAAGTCCTATAACCAGGACCCGTTTCGGCATGCAAGCCTTTCTCAACAGGTACATCCAACAAAAGAAATCAAACTATATACAGTACAGACCAAAAGTTTGGACACACCTTCTCATTCAAGAGTTTTCTTTATTTTCATGACTATGAAAATTGTAGATTCACACTGAAGGCATCAAAACTATGAATTAACACATGTGGAATTATATACATAACAAAAAAGTGTGAAACAACTGAAAATATGTCATATTCTAGGTTCTTCAAAGTAGCCACCTTTTGCTTTGATTACTGCTTTGTACACTCTTGGCATTCTCTTGATGAGCTTCAAGAGGTAGTCACCTGAAATGGTCTTCCAACAGTCTTGAAGGAGTTCCCAGAGATGCTTAGCACTTTTTGGCCCTTTTGCCTTCACTCTGCGGTCCAGCTCACCCCAAACCATCTCCATTGGGTTCAGGTCCGGTGACTGTGGAGGCCAGGTCATCTGGCGCAGCCCCCCATCACTCTCCTTCATGGTCAAATAGCCCTTACACAGCCTGGAGGTGTGTTTGGGGTCATTGTCCTGTTGAAAAATAAATGATGGTCCAACTAAACGCAAACCGGATGGAATAGCATGCCGCTGCAAGATGCTGTGGTAGCCATGCTGGTTCAGTATGCCTTCAATTTTGAATAAATCCCCAACAGTGTCACCAGCAAAGCACCCCCACACCATCACACCTCCTCCTCCATGCTTCACGGTGGGAACCAGGCATGTAGAGTCCATCCGTTCACCTTTTCTGCGTCGCACAAAGACACGGTGGTTGGAACCAAAGATCTCAAATTTGGACTCATCAGACCAAAGCACAGATTTCCACTGGTCTAATGTCCATTCCTTGTGTTCTTTAGCCCAAACAAGTCTCTTCTGCTTGTTGCCTGTCCTTAGCAGTGGTTTCCTAGCAGATATTCTACCATGAAGGCCTGATTCACACAGTCTCCTCTCTAATCTGAGCTGCTGTTAACCTGTGATTTCTGAGGCTGGTGACTCGGATGAACTTATCTTCCGCAGCAGAGGTGACTCTTGGTCTTCCTTTCCTGGGGCGGTCCGCATGTGAGCCAGTTTCTTTGTAGCGCTTAATGGTTTTTGTGACTGCACTTGGGGACACTTTCAACGTTTTCCCAATTTTTCGGACTGACTGACCTTCATTTCTTAAAGTAATGATGGCCACTCGTTTTTCTTTACTTAGCTGCTTTTTTCTTGCCATAATACAAATTCTAACAGTCTATTCAGTAGGACTATCAGCTGTGTATCCACCTGACTTCTCCTCAACGCAACTGATGGTCCCAACCCCATTTATAAGGCAAGAAATCCCACTTATTAAACCTGACAGGGCACACCTGTGAAGTGACAGCCATTTCAGGTGACTACCTCTTGAAGCTCATCAAGAGAATGCCAAGAGTGTGCAAAGCAGTAATCAAAGCAAAAGGTGGCTACTTTGAAGAACCTAGAATATGACATATTTTCAGTTGTTTCACACTTTTTTGTTATGTATATAATTCCACATGTGTTAATTCATAGTTTTGATGCCTTCAGTGTGAATCTACAATTTTCATAGTCATGAAAATAAAGAAAACTCTTTGAATGAGAAGGTGTCCAAACTTTTGGTCTGTACTGTATATAGGGTCTAGTACCGCCCATAGGGACGTCTCCACCCTTTTTAGTGGCTGGTGCTTGAGCAATTGTCAATCAACCAATGAAACAAAGTAACAAAAAGTTAAACAAAGTGACATATGGCAGAGATTATTTTCTACCTTATTGGAGAATCTAAATCTCCTTTTCATCACAAGGCAGAGGTCTAAAAGGAATACATAAGAAATGTATTAAACATTTATATATATATTAACATATTTATATATGTGAAGACCTCACAAATGTGTGACCTCATAGTCCCTATTCAGACCCCTTGGGTGCAGTGTGTCAAGGGTATGTATCCAAAAGGCCTCCCTTCTAAGGAGAAGCCTCTTGACATCACCACCTCTCTTTGGTCTCTTCACCTGCTCTAATACTTGAAATCGCAATTGTGCGATGGTGTGCTTGAATTTGTCAAAATGATTTGGAACTGGTAACATCTGTTTTTTTGTCCTAATATCGGATTTATGTTTACTGATCCAATACCTTACTGCCTGCATTGTCTCACCCACATATATATAATCAGATATATTACATTTGCTGAGTCACAGGTAAAAAAAACTTTTACTCCAAAGCTTTTACCAGTATGTGGATGATGAAACGACAGGCCTTTAATTACGTGGGAGCACTGTAGACAATGCAGGCAGGGGGATGTACCCATCCGTGGTGTGGATATCCGCTATTGTTTTAATATGGCTTTGGTGCTGCCCAAATCTGCATGTACTATTTTATCACGATAATTGGGATTCTTTTTATTGCAGATGAGGGGTGGATATTTGAATTCATCAACCTGGGGATATGCTTTATTCAACAGGTGCCAGTGTTTCCTGACCGTATTATCAATACCTACATTAAATGGATGAAACTTGTGGATAAGAGCAATTCTGGACATCTTGCCTCCATCTTGTGAAACCCTTTTACCTTCTATCCCCTCTCTAGTTTCTTTTAAAATAGTCTGCGGATAACCTCGCTCCTGAAACCTCTTTGTCATTTCTGTCATTCTTGTATTTTGTAGGACCGGGTCTGAGACTATTTGCTTCACTCTTTGATATTGAGATCTAGGAATGGCTTTTTTAAGGGACAACGGGTGGGCACTTTTTAAATGAAGTATACTATTTGTGTCAGTGTCCTTGCGATGAATATCTGTAGATAAACGGCCTCCAGGGTCCTTAATGACCCTGGTGTCCAGGAAACTTACCATATTGGTGTCAAAAGTGACGGTAAACTGTAGACCATCAACTGCAGTGTTGAGATGATTCATGAAACCAGATAGGGTCTCACGGGACCCCGCCCATATGCAAAAAATGTTGTCGACAAACCTTTTCCAAATAACATTTTTGCAAAATAACTCATCGTTGTATACATTGTTTTCTTCAAATGCCGACATAAATATATTTGCATAGGGGGCGGGGCCACGTTCGGCCCATCGCGGTACCACGCTTCTGGAGGTAAAATGTATCCATAAATAAAAAGTAATTTTCATAAAGGACCAGTTGTAATAATTCTCGAAAAAATTCTTGTTCTGATGTCGTGTAATTGGTTCCACTCAATATGTTTGAAACAGCTTGTATACCCTGCTGATGACCAATGGAGGTATATAAACTGACAACATCAATGGTCACCAGGAGGCTATCGGGGGGAACAAGAAAGAAGCTTACTTACAAAAGACACAGCTGCTGGGATTCATTACCTGTTATCCATTGGAGGCTGCTCCTCTCCCGTGCAGCGTGCAACACAAGGTGAAGTGCGGACCCGTTTCCTTTTTGAGTACTTCATACAGATATAGCATCGCTAGTGCTGTGAGGGCAATTACCCCTGCGTCTATGATTATGGGTTCCAAATTCAAAGAGTGTAATGTGCACAGAGAAGGCTGATACACGCAATGGTTGTAATCAGTAATCTGCTTTATTTTAGCATTAGCACATTATCTTATAGAATAATTATTGGTAGACGCCCAACAGCCGTGCGTCACATAAACCACAAAAAGACAGAAGAAATGAAACCTTTAGCAGAAAGAGGATCTTAAACTTAGAACAGCAAAGACTAGCATGTATACAAACATTTTAATAACCTCTAATTGAACTCTGGTTCAGATAGATATAGGATGTACAAGATGGAGTTCTATCTCTCACAATTCCCCCATTTTCAGAAATCTGTGAACTGTTACCGCCCAAAGGTACTTCAGAACAAGCTAATCCTATTCTGCCCTAAGGATTCCCTTCAGGGGGAACAGTACCACAGATACTATCAATAATCTAAATATTGTATCCCCTTCTTACAAACTTTATTAATAAACATAACTATGTCGGAATGGGGTATTATAAAGGTTGCAGGAGTAAGCCGAGCGATTGTACATAAACCAGTGACATTTCTGAGCAACCATTAGTATTCCTTATGCCCACAGACCACCGTACTATTAAACAACTGAGTTATCAATTTGGCCAGTCGGACACCTTCTGCCAGTTCTGGTCCCTTTTCCTGACCCTCTGAGGAGTTAGAGGTTATTCCAGCAATTACCTCAACTAAGGTACGGTTATTGCAGGCCAGATTCTTACCCTTTACAGGATCTATATCAACACCAGTCATTGCAGCCGAATTTGTCATGAGGACATACCTTTCGACCATATTTGCAAACAACAACAGTGTGTCCAACTTGGAAAGCATGACACATTGCACCACATGTTCTCGTTCCAGGGGGTAAAGCTATAATCAGCTCGTGGCCCTAATCTGTTTACTATGAACCATCCTGCAACGGGTAAGGGTATCTCCCTGTTTTTAGTTTGGACTTAACCTGCTTCATGCCTGTGAAAAAGATAGTACAGTTGGCCAGTTCAGTCAATTCAGATAAACTGAGGGGCATGGCAAAATAGGGAATATTGGCTGAACTCACAGGACTGTGAGTACAGATCCAAAAGTCTGTCACTTTCCATTCATCCCTTCAAACAACACCTGATGGTGCTGTATCAAAACATTGTCCCATTCATCATTCAGTGGACGAAACACTGCTGACACGCTCAGGGTCAGAGCCACTGTCAGCAGAAGGACCTTCATCCCGTGGTTCCAAGACTTTCTTGCAGTGAGAGGTGTGTATCCAATTGGGTTTTCCTTCAACCTTTACCGCGGTGTGGGTGGTCAACAGTTTCTCACATGTCTTTTTATCACCACCCAGTCTCTGGGCTGCAAGTTGTGAGTTCCTTCTATTAAGTCAGGATGATCTAGAAATGAAGCAAACACCTGTTTATGTGTGTATTCTAGCCTTTTTGTGAGGGCCCATATGAAACTGGTCAGACTGTCATTATTCATCTGCTGGGGAAAGTACAACGCTAACCTGGGGGCACTTCCAAACAGGATCTCAAATGGGGACAACCCTGTCCTCTTGTTTGGGGTAGTCCTTACTGAATATAGAGCCAGAGGCAAGCACTCTATCCAGGGCCTCTGGATCTCCCGCATGGCCTTTTATCTATTCAAACGCTCAACTCGGAAAGTGTAGATCACCCCTAATGCCTGCATAACTTCCCTTTTCACTTAAACTGCGAAATGAGAACCTCTATCTGACTCAATGACTTCAGGAACACCATACCTGCATAACAGTTCACTGACCAGTTTCTTTGCCGTATTCTTGGCATTTGCTTTGGCTATTGGGAAGATTTCCGGCCAAACTGAAAAGAGATCAACACACACGAGAATGAATTCATACACACCTACCTTTGGTAGTTGTATATAGTCTGCAGTCTCTGAAATGGGTAAAGTGGCCTGGGGGGGTGCTTGCTTGGAGTCTTCACCACTTGACTAGGGTTATTCAGTGCACAAAACCCTGGAGCAATTCACCCTGCATTAACCACACTTACCATGGCACCTTTCGATAGGTGAGTGGTCCCGTGGGCCCCCTGAGCCATCATAGGATAGAGGGCTCTGGGTAGGCATATTTTTCCTGACACTTCCCAGAGTCCCTGCCCATTTGGCACTGCTCCTCTGAGTCCAGGAGGTCTTTTCTCCTTCATCTGCCTATGCAGACAGTTTAATCAACACATCTTCAGACATGGGCTCCGAAAGGGATTACCTCGGGTTTCCAAGGCTTCACTGCTGCCTCTTGTGCAGCCCCATCTGCCCTGTTGTTGCCCCTAGCCTCACAGGTTTGTTGTCTGGTATGTGCCATTTCAGGCATTCCTACACGGCCATGGCGCACTTTTCCTATATTCAGCGGCGAAACAACATGCCAGTGAGGCGCTTGATTTGCGACAGCCTGACACGTTGGAATTCAACACTCCAAATGTTCGACCGCCTGCTCCAACAAGAAAAAGCCGTCAATGAGTATTTGTATGACCGGGGTGCTAGGACAGCCTCTGCAAAGCTGGGTATTTTTTTTGCCACGTTACTGGACGCTCATGCGCAATGCCTGTAGGCTCATGTGTCCTTTTGAGGAGGTGACAAACCTAGTCAGTCGCACTGAAGGCACCATCAGCGACATCATCCCATTTGTTTTCTTCCTGGGGCGTGCCCTGCGAAGAGTGCTGGATCAGGCCGTAGATGAGCGTAAAGAGAAAGAGTTGTGGTCACCATCACCACCAGAAACAGCCTTGTCATCATCGCTTGCTGGACCTGCGGCAACGCTGGAAGAGGAGTCTGAGGAAGAGGAGTCAGAGGAGGAATGTGGCTTTGAGGAGGAGGAAGACCAACCACAGCAGGCATCCCAGGGTGCTCGTTGTCACATATCTGGGACCCGTGGTTTTGTACGTGGCTGGGGGGAAGAACAGACCGTCAATGAGATCAGTGAGGACGAGGAACGGGACATGAGTAGCTAGTCATCCAACCTTGTGCAAATGGGGTCTTTCATGCTGTCATGCCTGTTGAGGGACCCTCATATAAAAAGGCTGAAGGAGAACGACCTGTACTGGGTGGCCACGCTACTAGACCCCCGGTATAAGCAGAAAGTGGCTGAAATGTTACTGAATTACCGGAAGTCTTTCATGGACTCAATATGCCCCTCACGGAATACCTTGGGGTGTCTTCTTTCCGAAATGGGGTCACATGTGGGGTATTTATACTGCCCTGGCATTTTAGGGGCCCTAAAGCGTGAGAAGTCTGGAATATAAATGTCTAAAACATTTTACGCATTTGGATTCCGTAAGGGGTATGGTGAGTTCATGTGAGATTTTATTTTTTTACACAAGTTAGTGGAATATGAGACTTTGTAAGAAACAACAAAAAAACTATTTCCGCTAACTTATGCCAAGCAAATGTCTGAATGGAGCCTTACAGGTGGGTGATCAATGACAGGGAGGTGATCAGGGAGTCTATATGGGGTGATCACCACCCTGTCATTGATCACCCCCCTGTAAGGCTCCATTCAGATGTCCATATGTGTTTTGCGGATCCGATCCATGGATGCGTGAATCCGTAAAACACATACGGATGTCTGAATGGAGCCTTACAGGGGGGTGATCAATGACAGGGGGGTGTATATGGGGTGATCACCCCCCTGTCAGGCTCCATTCAGACGTCCGTATGTGTTTAGCGGATCCATGGATCGGATCCGCAAAACACATACGGACGTCTGAATGGAGTCTTACAGGGGGGTGATCAATGACAGGGGGGTGATCACCCCATATACACTCCCTGATCACCCCCCTGTAAGGCTCCATTCAGATGCCCATATGGATTTGAAATGAAACTAACAAGATGTGCTTTAACTGCAGACTGTCAGCTTTAATTTGAGGGTATTTACATCCAAATCAGGTGAACGGTGTAGTAATTACAACAGTTTGCATATGTGGCTACCACTTGCGAAGAGAGCAAAAGTAATGGGACAATTGTCTTCTCAGCTGTTCCATGGCCAGGTGTGTGTTATTCTCTCATTATCCCAATTACAATGAGCAGATAAAATTGTCCAGAGTTCATTTCAAGTGTGCTATTTGCATTTGGAATATGTTGCTGTCAACTCTCAAGATGAGATCCAAAGAGCTGTCACTATCAGTGAAGCAAGCCATCATTAGAATGAAAAAACAAACCCATCAGAGAGATAGCAAAAACATTAGGCCTGGCCAAAAGAACTGTTTGGAACATTCTTAAAAAGAAGGAACGTAGCAGTGAGCTCAGCAACACCAAAAGACCCGTAAGACCTTGGAAAACAACTGTGGTGGATGACCGAATAATTCTTTCCCTGGTGAAGAAAACACCCTTCACAACAGTTGGCCAGATCAAGAACACTCTCCAGAAGGTAGGTGTATGTGTGTCAAAGTCAAAAATGAAGAGAAGACTTCACCAGAGTGAATACAGAGGGTTCACAACAAGATGTAAACCATTGGTGAGCCTCAAAAACAGGAAGGCCAGTGTGACGGTCACGTACACACAGGTGGGAGTATAGTGACCACTGCGCTCCACCCTCACCCCTGGCCCTGCCTACTTGCCTCGCAACTCCTAATGACAGGGGACAACTAGACGGCAGTCCCTAACTTAGGATACGTGCTGGGAAGACAGACAAGACAAATAACGGAACGTGAACAGACCGGGTCAATACCTAGAGAGCTATGCTGTACTAAGGAATGAGCAGAGAATAGTCAGGAAAAGCCAAGGTCAAATACCAGGATAGAAACGAAGTACAACAGGAGTCCGCAAAGAATCGTCAGGTGGAAGCCGGGGTCAGGATACCAGGAGAGACGCGCAGTAAAGGAGGAGCAGGCAAAGGATCGTCAGGGAACAGGGTCAGGTAGTATTCAGTAGTCGAACAAAATGCCAGGAACCTAGAATTAACAGGCAACCTGTGGCCAGCAGGCTGCCTGTATTTATAGTGGGGAGTGAGGGTCATGTGACGTGGCCAGCATCACATGACCGACAGACCAACCAGTCGAGCACCGAGTGATCAGCTCGGCGCTTAAGGCAGACCTAGGAGCAGGGAGTCTCCCAGCTAGCAAAACCGCCCTGGGAACGAGGTCAAACACAGATCCTCGCTCCCAAAGCTAAGCAGCAGGTCTGCGGCTGATGGGAGACCGAGTGCACCTTCGGCACCCCGTTACAGTACCCCCCCTTTTACGAGGGGCCACTGGGCCCAAGACTTCAGGCGATGGCCTTTCAGGGTGTTCTAAATTAAATTTTCAAACAAGTCTAGGAGCATGAACCTCCCTGGCAGGTACCCAAGATCTCTCTTCAGGTCCATACCCCTTCCAGTGAATCAGGTACTGTAAGGAATTACGCACTCTCCTGACATCCACTATCTTAGACACCACATACTTGACAGCATCACTAACAAGAACCGGCGGAGGCGAGGCTTTCAACAGTACAATAGGTTCAAAATACTTTTTAAGTAGAGATTTATGAAATACATTATGAATGTGGAACGACTCGGGCAGCTCCAACTTAAACGATACCGTATTAATCACCTCTGTGATCTTATACGGTCCAATAAAACGAGGAGCAAATTTTCTAGAAGCTACCTTGAGAGATAGATTCTTGGAGGACAACCATACTTTATCCCCAACCTGAAAGTTCACCCCCTTGGAACGTCACCTATCGGCCTTGAGTTTTTGAGAACTTTGAGCCTTTTCTAGGTTCGATTGAACCCGGGCCCAAACTGTGCACAGTTCGGAGGAGAGTTTATCCGCTTCAGGGATAGAGGAGGAGACGGACGACCCAGAATGAAAACGGGGATGAAAACCATGGTTACAAAAGAAAGGGGAGACCCCAGCAGAAGAATTAACATGGTTATTCAAAGCAAATTCAGCCTACGGAAGGTATTTAACCTATAATTGCTGGTCATCAGCAACATACGACCTCAGGAATTGTTCCACAGACTGATTAAGGCTACTTTCACACTAGCGTTCGATCGGATCCGTTCTGAACGGATCCGATCATAATAATGCAGACGGAGGCTCCGTTCAGAACGGATCCGTCTGCATTATATTGGCATATAAAAGCTAAGTGTGAAAATAGCCTCGGACGGATCCGTCCAGACTTTCAATGTAAAGTCAATGGGGGACGGATCCGCTTGAAGATTGAGCCATATTGTGGCATCTTCAAACTGATCCGTCCCCATTGACTTACATTGTAAGTCTGGACGGATCCGCACGCCTCCGCACGGCCAGGCGGACACCCGAACGCTGCAAGCAGCGTTCAGCTGTCCGCCTGTCCGTGCGGAGGCGAGCGGAGCGGAGGCTGAACGCCGCCAGACTGATGCAGTCTGAGCGGATCCGCATCCATTCAGACTGCATCAGGGCTGGACGGAAGCGTTCGGGTCCGCTCGTGAGCCCCTTCAAACGGAGCTCACGAGCGGACCGACGAACGCTAGTGTGAAAGTAGCCTTAGGCGTTCAGTCTGCCCATTACTCTCTGGGTGGTGGGCAAAGGAAAAAAAGACAATGAAATCTGACACCTTTGACAGAAAGCCCTCCAAAATTTGGACACAGACTGCACACCCCTGTCAGATACAATATTTTCCGGGATACCATGTAACCGTACAAAAGCCAGGGTCTTGGCATTCGGGAGTTTAGACAAAGGAATGAAGTGAACCATCTTGTGTCACGATCATGGTCATGGTCGTGACTCCTTGGGACCCGCATGCATTTGCCCGCGTTCTGGTATTGTTGTCAACCACAGGTGAGGGCTAGTATCTTGCCTCATGTGTGGTTGCCGCTGGCAACTTGTGGTTGTTGGGCAGTGGAGCAGCCTGAGCTGGTTGCTGGGCGGCTCGCTGTCCATGCATGCGGTCGTCTTTGGCAACGTGTGTTTATGTGTGCACTTTCCTTGTCTGGTGTGCACGGGGTTTATTGTGTGTATTCCCCTTTTAAGTTGCTGTCTTCCTTTCCCTGGTGTTGGAAGGGTTAACTTCCTTCCTAGTGTGTGTGCACTGGGTGTGTCTGTGGGTGTGGCTACATGGGCTATAAAGCCTCAGTTTAGACCTGAGGTCTGGGGGGTACTCCAGCCTTGTAGTAAGCTGGAGGCACTCTCCTGGTCCCATTTACCATCTGCCAGTGAGGGCCACCCTTGTGGTCACAAAATGTGATACACGTCGTTATGAGGATGTGTTTGTGTGTTATGCTTATTTATTGCAGCGTATGGTTTCCTGGCTTCCTGTGTGGTGTGTGCTGTGTCCGTGTGTGTTCTTTGGATAGCAGCACTTATACTTGGGTTCCAGGCTATGTGTCTGTGGCAGGTAGGTGTGGTACTAGTTGCACTTACCTGCCATTGCCATATGTCTGTTTCTGTTCCCCTTTCTTTATAGCTTGGCCAGTGAGACTCCTGTTCGTCCGTATCTAGGAGGAACAGGTAGTCTTACCTAGCTCCCAGTCCATGGCCACCCTGAGGGCTAGCAGGAATATCAGGTTCCGGTGTATGAGCCCTCCTACCTTCAGGGTCGGCTCATACAGGCTAGGAGACAGGGTCAGAATTAGGGATTGTTAGGAGGTGACCTGCTCCCTGATTCCTGTCCTGGCCATGCTCTGACCGTCCATCTTCTGATACCGCACGGCTGAGGGTTTTCCCCATCCTCAGCCGTGACATCTTGCTAAACCTATCGACCACTACCCAAACAACAGTCTTACCCTCCGCCGGCAGCAGGTCAGTAATAAAGTCCATTGAGATATGGGACCAGGGTCTACTGGGAATGGGTAGAGGTCGTAGGTTACCAGCAGGGCGAGTCCTAGGTGTCTTAGACCTAGCACAAACCTCACAGGCTGACACATAGGACTTGACATCCCTAAATAGAGTGGGCCACCAATAAGATCTAAAAAACTGCTCTCTAGTGCCCTCAAAACCAGGATGTCCACAAAAGGCAGAATCATGACACTCACCCAACAGCTGGAGATGAAATTGTATGGGGACAAACAACTTATCTGTTGGGGTGGTTGCCGGTGCCAGATGTTGTTCCGCCTTAATGAGAGCCGAGATATCTTGGGTTAAGGCTGCTACGAAGATATTTGCTGGTAGGATGGATTCAGGCGGTGCCTCTGTAGGCTGAAAAGCATGGAAGCTCCGAGATAATGCATCAGCCTTCACGTTTTTACTTCCAGGCCTCAAAGTAATGGAGAATTCAAAACGAGTAAAAAACAGTGCCCCTCTAGCCTGACGAGGATTCAACCTCTTAGCAGATTCGAGAAACATAAGGTTCTTATGGTCAGTGACAACAGTTACACAATGCCTTGCCCCCTCCAGAAAATGCCTCCACTCCCCAAATGCCCACTTAATGGCCAGCAACTCCCGATTCCCTATGTCGTAGTTTCTCTCGGTGGAAGACAATTTTCTGGAAAAGAATGCACACGGTCTCAGGTTAGACTAGCAGGACCTTGTGAAAGGACTGCTCCTGCGCTGTCCTCAGACGCATCCACCTCTACAATAAAAGGTCTCTCCTGATCTGGCTGGATCAGAATAGGAGCGCTACTGAATGCCTTTTTTAGTGTTGAAGTAATGGCATCAGTAGACCAGTTCTCCAAATCCACCCCTTTCTTAGTAAGGTCGGTCAATGGTTTAGCAATTACTGAAAAATTCTTAATAAATTTACGGTAGTAATTGGCAAAACCTAAGAACCGTTGTAAGGCCTTTAAGGATGAAGGCCTTACCCATTCCTTAATAGCTAGTACCTTACCAGGATCCATCTTGAAGGCGTGAGGGGTCAGGACATGCCCTAGAAACAGTATCTCCTGTACACCAAAGACACATTTCTCTTTTTTAGCGGACAACTGATTCTCCCTCAACACCTCTAATACTTGTCTAACATGAGACACATGAGATTTGAAATCAGGAGAAAATATCAAAATGTCGTCAAGATAGACCATTACAAATTTACCTAAAAAGAATATCATTCATAAAGTTTTGGAACACAGCGGGGGCATTGCTGAGTCCAAAAGGCATAACCTGATATTCAAAGTGTCCTGCCGAAGTATTGAACGCAGTCTTCCATTCGTCTCCCTCCTTGATTCGGATTAGATTATATGCCCATTTCAGGTCAATCTTAGAAAACCAGGTTGCCCCCAGAACCTGGTTAAATAAATTAGGAATCAATGGGAGAGAGTATCTATTCTGGATAGTGATGTTATTCAATTTCCGGTAATCAATACAAGGCCTAAGACCACCATCCTTCTTCTTACCGAAGAAAAACCCCGCTCCCATAGGAGAGACAGAAGGTCTAATGTGCCCTTTACCGAGGCTTTCCTTAATATAATCCTCCATGGCCTTGCGTTCAGGCTTAGAGAGATTATAAATGCGCCCCTTAGGAAACCTGGCACCTTCTACTAACTCTGTGGTGCAATCATAAGGTCTATGGGGTGGTAGAACCTCTGGGG
Organism: Bufo gargarizans; assembly: GCF_014858855.1. Lineage (NCBI taxonomy): Eukaryota > Metazoa > Chordata > Amphibia > Anura > Bufonidae > Bufo > Bufo gargarizans. The sequence continues at coordinate 83,952,487 of NC_058090.1, forward strand.
TAGATGATGAGAACACAGAATATTCCCTAATGACCGTGGGTAATATATCAGATTCTACTGAGACCCCAGCTTGTAGCACAGACAAGCACGAGTCACACTTAGGTCCCCATTTCACCAACTCCCCCCTGGACCAATGAATAGTGGGGCTGTGTAATCGGAGCCAAGGCAACCCTAGTACCACCTCGACCGGTAAGTTCTCCAGGACTAAGAGGGAACATTTCTCAGAGTGGCACACCCCCACGGTTAAAGAAATCTCTGAGGTACATGACCTCACCATACCACCTACCAGGGGAGTGGCGTCAATAGCCATGACATGGATAGGTGTAGGAAGAGAAAAAATTGGAATACCCAGTCTAATGGCGTACTCATAGTCAATAAAGCTTGCCGCTGAACCAGAGTCAATAAAGGCCTTACAGGCCATTTATTAATCCCCAGAGATATTGTTATAGGTACCAAAAGCTTACATTTCGTAATATCAGGGTGTACCTGGTCTTTAGGTTGCCTTGCCTTGGGAGACTTAACGAAGAGGGCCTTCTTAGGACACTGGTTAATCCAATGGTCAGGATCTCCGCAGTAAAAACACACTCCACGTCTGCGGCGCAGATTCCCTTGAGTCATGCCGACCTGCATGGGTTCTTCGGTAGAGACCTCAGCGTTGTTTCTGGGATAGACCTCAGGCTGAACCACTACCTGAGGAGAGAACTGTTGTTCCTGTCGTCTCTCTCTAACCCGTCGGTCAAGTCGGACTACAAGGGGCATCATCTCCTCTAGAGTCTCTGGAAGCTGATAACTCACTAGAAGATCCTTTAAGTTATCAGACAGACCTGACCTGAACTGACTCTTAAGGGCTGGTTCATTCCATCCTGAGGGAACACACCACCTTCCGAATTGGGTGCAATACTCTCTGCAGGTAGATTGCCCTGAACCAGAACCTTTAGAGCAGTCTCAGCTACCAGTGTCCTGTCTGGTTCATCATACAGGGTACCCAGGGCCTGAAAAAAAACCTCCACTGATGTTAAACAACTGGCGTCAGCAGGTAAAGAAAATGCCCAGTCCTGGGGATCACCCTGTAACCGGGAAATAACAATGCCCGCGCGTTGACTCTCGGGGCCAGAGGATACGGAGCGCAAACGGAAAAAAAGTTTACAATTTTCTTTAAAGGAAAGAAACTTCTTCCGATCTTCAGAAAAGGGCTCAGGAAGCTTAATCTGGGGCTCTAAATGCGGACTGGAGGCCTGAGGGATGGAAGTACCTTGTCCTAGCTTAAAAGAACAGAGTTTCTCCCCTAGCTCCTGCACCATCCGCATCAGGTTAGAGACATGGTCAGTCAGGGTCATCAGAGGATTCATGATACAGTGGTTAGGTTATGGCCTGTTAATCTGTGACGGTCAAGTACACACAGGGGGGAGGATAGTGACCACTGCGCTCCACCCCGGCCCTGCCTACTTGCCTTGCAAGTCCTAATGACAGGGGACAACTAGACGGCAGTCCCTAACTTAGGATACGTGCTGGGAAGACAGACAAGACAAATAACGGAACGTGAACAGACCGGGTCAATACCTAGAGAGCTACGCAGTACTAAGGAATGAGCAGAGAATAGTCAGGAAAAGCCGAGGTCAAATAAGCAGGATAGAAACAAAGTACAACTGGAGTCCGCAAAGAATCATTAGGTGGAAGCCGGGGTCAGATTACCAGGAGAGATGCGCAGTACAGGAGGAGCAGGCAAAGGATCGTTAGGGAACAGGGTCAGTTAGTATTCAGTAGTCCAACAAAATGCCAGGAACCTAGAATTAACAGGCAACCTGTGGCCAGCAGGCTGCCTGTATTTATAGTGGGGAGTGAGGGTCATGTGACGTGGCCAGCATCACATGACCGACAGAACAACCAGTCGAGCACCGAGTGATCAGCTCGGCGCTTAAGGCAGACCTAGGAGCAGGGAGTCTCCCAGCTAGAAAAGCCGCTCAGGGAACGAGGTCAAACACAGATCCTCGCTCCCAAAGCTAAGCAGCAGGTCTGCGGCTGATGGGAGACAGAGTGCGCCATCGGCACCCCGTTACAGCCAGATTAGAGTTTGCCAAACGACATCTAAAAAAGCCTTCACAGTTCTGGAACAAAATCCTATGGACAGATGAGACCAAGATCAACTTGTACCAGAGTGATGGGAAGAGAAGAGTATGGAGAAGGAAAGGAACTGCTCATGATCCTAAGCATACCACCTCATCAGTGAAGCATGGTGGTGGTAGTGTCATGGCGTGGACATGTATGGCTGCCAATGGATCTGGTTCTCTTGTATTTATTGACGATGTGCCTGCTGACAAAAGCAGCAGGATGAATTCTGAAGTGTTTCGGGCAATATTATCGGCTCATATTCAGCCAAATGCTTCAGAACTCATTGGACGGCGCTTCACAGTGCAGATAGACAATGACCCAAAGCATACTGCAAAAGCAACCAAAGAGTTTTTTAAGGGAAAGAAGTGGAATGTTATGCAAGGGCCAAGTCACCTGACCTGAATCTGATTAAGCATGCATTTCATTTGCTCAAGACAAAACTGAACGGAAAATGCCCCAAGAACAAGCAGAAACTGAAGACAGTTGCAGTAGAGGCCTGGCAGAGCATCACCAGGGATGAAACCAGCATCTGGTGATGTCTATGCGTTCCAGACTTAAGGCTGTAATTGACTGCAAAGGATTTGCAACCAAGTATTAAAAAGTGAAAGTTTGATTTATGATTATTATTCTGTCCCATTACTTTTGGTCCCTTAACAAGTGGGAGGCACATCTGCAAACTGTTGCAATTCCTACACCGTTTACCTGATTTGGCTGTAAATACCTCAAATTAAAGCTGACGGTCTGCAGTTAAAGCACATCTTGTTTGTTTCATTTCAAATCCATTGTGGTGGTGTATACAGCCAAAAATTTTAGGATTGTGTTGATGTCCCAATATTTATGGACCTGACTGTGTGTCTGTGTATACATGCACCCAATCTAGTTGTAAATAAATAAATAAATAGTAGCAGGCAACACTTACAAGTGGAGTACGTGTTTATTAACTAAAATCAGGACAATAACTAAAATAATGACCAGCAATAAAAAATAGCAATACATATAAAATAGTGATAGATCCAGGAGCATACACAAATTAATTAATATCCCATAAATAGGTCCTTCACTAACTGCCTGCTGTCTCTGTTATATGGCAAATTCCATTAAAAGATCGAAGCGCTGACATTGATAGTTACTTACCAACTACTGCCACCTTGTCTATACTGCAACAAATTGCTGTGAACTTGGATACATATATAGTAAGGCTGGTAAAGGCCTGGATTTGTGGGTGGGGCTGCCCTCTATATAATCCCAAGCGGCCTCACCCTGGGGACGGTCGCTTCGTGCTGCTTCCTCCAGTCGTTTCCGTCACTTCCGGTTCGTCAGTGTTTCCCCCAGCCTAAGTCACTTCCGCTGTAAGTCGCTGCTCTGCAGCTTCCTCCGGCCGGGGGCAGCAGTCTGTCCGGCCTGCCAGCGCTGGGCTCGGCCGGGGCTTCCTCCCTCCTTCAGCTCCTGGAATGCCTCCTCGCGGCAGAGCGAGTCTCATATTGCTGGTTGGGGCCTTACGGCAGCGGCATCTACGGCGCTTCAGGTAAGGCTGACCGCTCCCGCTGGGCTCGGCTTGCGGCACTCCCCGTCAAAAGCCGCACCACTCTGTGTCCTCGTCATCCCGTCTAATGTAGCTGACTCCATGAATGTTGTCTTGGTAGTGGGGTTTGTTGCTTTACAGCAATTGGGCTGCAGGATGCCGGTAGTGCCAGAGGCGCACATGGCATGGATTGGGTCCGCAGCATTGCTCCGGTAGGACTCCGACCCATCCCATGCTCTGGGCCTGGGCTTAAGGTGAAGGTACTGCCGTGCACATCGGGGAGTTCTCCAGTCATCTGGAGATCATCAGTCTCCGCTTGGCTGACACACATGATGGGGTGCAGGATGTCCCTTAACCGGGTCCTTCCCTTCCCAGGTTAGGTGGAGGTGCTATTTTCCGGTTTCCTAATGTACCATTTTGGGCAAATTTTTCTAAAACAAACAGGGCTGCAGTACTGTCTGATATCCAGTCCTCCTGATCAGCCAAGTAGCTGCTCAACAGCTTCCTGAATTCTTTAGGTATCACGCATTCGTAATTTTTTCTGTCTTCCCTGATTCTTGTCTCGCTCTCACACATCATCTGATGTCTCCCTGGATCGCCCAGGCCCATGCTTCCTCTGTCATCCTGGATCGCCCAGGCTCGCTCTGTTTCTGTCATCCTGGATCGCCCAGGCTCGCTCTGCCTCTGTCATCCTGGATCGCCAAGGCCCGCTCTGTTTCTGTCATCCTGGATCGCCCAGGCTCGCTCTGTCTCTGTCATCCTGGATCGCCCAGGCTCGCTCTGTCTCTGTCATCCTGGATCGCCCAGGCTCGCTCTGCCTCTGTCATCCTGGATCGCCAAGGCCCGCTCTGCCTCTGTCATCCTGGATCGCCCAGGCTCGCTCTGCCTCTGTCATCCTGGATCGCCAAGGCCCGCTCTGTTTCTGTCATCCTGGATCGCCCAGGCTCGCTCTGTCTCTGTCATCTTGGATCGCCCAGGCTCGCTCTGTCTCTGTCATCCTGGATCGCCCAGGCTCGCTCTGTCTCTGTCATCCTGGATCGCCCAGGCTCGCTCTGTCTCTGTCATCCTGGATCGCCCAGGCTCGCTCTGCCTCTGTCATCCTGGATCGCCAAGGCCCGCTCTGTCTCTGTCATCCTGGATCGCCCAGGCTCGCTCTGCCTCTGTCATCCTGGATCGCCAAGGCCCGCTCTGCCTCTGTCATCCTGGATCGCCCAGGCTCGCTCTGCCTCTGTCAACCTGGATCGCCAAGGCCCGCTCTGTTTCTGTCATCCTGGATCGCCCAGGCTCGCTCTGTCTGTCATCTTGGATCGCCCAGGCTCGCTCTGTCTCTGTCATCCTGGATCGCCCAGGCTCGCTCTGTCTCTGTCATCCTGGATCGCCCAGGCTCGCTCTGCCTCTGTCATCCTGGATCGCCCAGGCTCGCTCTGCCTCTGTCATCCTGGATCGCCCAGGCTCGCTCTGCCTCTGTCATCCTGGATCGCCCAGGCTCGCTCTGCCTCTGTCATCCTGGATCGCCAAGGCCCGCTCTGTTTCTGTCATCCTGGATCGCCCAGGCTCGCTCTGTCTCTGTCATCCTGGATCGCCCAGGCTCGCTCTGCCTCTGTCATCATGGATCGTCACGTTTTTGCCACCAATGTCCGTCGCCGACTCACTTTTATTAGCTAGTGGCCGTCGCCTGTTCCGTCTGTTTTATAGCTGTCTAGGCCTTCCTGAGCACGTCAGGTCCACTTAGCCGGACACTTTCACCAGACTGTCTTCTACCTGCGCCTCCAGGGTAAATTTTTCTGCCTGATTTGCTCGGGTATTCTTGTCGGCCAGTGTCCACCTGAATCGCTCAGGTCCGCGAACTGGCTGTCTCTTTCCTAAAATAACGCAGACGCCAGCCACTATTAGGGTCCATCTTAGTTTCCACCTCATAACTATCCGGTGCCTTCCTGAATCGCTCAGGATATTTAACAGCCCGGCACCTGCCTGAATCGCTCAGGCCCATGTTATCTCCTGTGTCGCTCGGGTCATTTTTTCTGTTACGGCCACGTACAGCCACCTGAATCGCGCAGGGTTAGGTTCTTCGTCCTGAATCATTCAGGACGTCACTCGATTCACTCAGGTCCATTTGGCATTGTCACCGGAATCGTTCAAGTTCCTCTAGTCACCAAATCACCCGACCCCGTCCTCGGCACACTCCGGCCCCCTATTTCCCGGCACTCCGCATCTTTCGGGTCGGGTCCTCCCTCTCGTTCTTTTTTCCGCCACTCTCGTCCTTCCTCGCTCCCCGTCCACGGTCCTCCATTCCGTTGGCTTTCACGAGGCATCTTCTCGTGATCTAGTCCCCTTTGCTTCCTGGCTCCACCCTCCTTAAACGCCATCTCGTTCGGCAGGGTGGCCAATTTTCTTTATTTCTCCCATCTTCCAAAACTAGTCAGATAGGTCCTCCCGTCGAGATCAAGTTCTTCCCCACGTCAAAACAGTTGGTGTCTTGTCAAGGTGCTGGGAGACCTTGCTGAGTTTCTCCTTCCTCTTTCTCCAGAGGACCCGCTTCTTCCCCTCCAGGGCAGGCCCCTCACCGCGGCTCAGTTCATTTCCCACATCCGCACGTTAGCAGCATTTTTGGGGTATAATCCAGATACAATTTCAGGGCACTCGTTCCACATAGGAGCCGCCTCCCCAGCCTCCAAGCACCCGGTGCCCGCGCATGTTATCCGCAAGATGGGGCGCTGGAAGTCCTCGTGCTTTGCTAGGTATATTCCCAATCCGCAGGGCGGGATTTCCAGGGCTTTTTGTTAGTTGGCATTGTGACTTGTCCTGTTCGGTTTCAAATAAATATTTCACACCTAGCAGTGTTGGTAGTCTTTTTGCCCACATATTCAGGCCTACCCCGCACTGGCTCCGGGCACAGTTCAGCCAGATAGATCATGGAGGGCTGGTAGGCACCCCTCCCAACTCCACGTTCATGCACACCTCAGCCCAGACCACAACTATATATATTCTCTATTCTCCTATTCTATGCTGCTACAATTATATTAGAATATGGAAGTGAACTGAACTTGTCTTATTCCCCTCTGTGAATTGGAACAGTATCTAACTCAGGTGCTGCTACATAAACTATGATATTTATGGGATATTAATTTATTTGTTTGTGTATGCTCCTGGATCTACCACTATTTTAAATTTATTGCTATTTTTTATTCATTGCTATTTTTTATTGCTGGTCATTATTTTAGCTATTTTCCTGATTTTAGTTAATAAACACGTACTCTACTTGTAAGGCCCCTTTCACACGGGCGAGATTTCTGCGCGGCTGCAATGCGTGAGGTGAACGCATTGCACCCGCACTGAATCCGGACCCATTCATTTCTATGGGGCTGTGCAGATAAGCAGTGATTTTCACGCATCACTTGTGCGTTGCGTAAAAATCGCAGCATGCTCCTCTTTGTGCGTTTTCCAAGCAACGCAGGCCCCATAGAAATGAATGGGGTTGCGCGAAAATCGCAAGCATCCACAAGCAAGGGTGGATGTGGTACAATTTTCACACACTGTTTCTAGGAGACGATCGGGATGGAGACCCGATTATTATTATATTCCCTTATAACATGGTTATAAGGGAAAATAATAGCATTCTTAATACAGAATGCATAGTACAATAGGGCTGGAGGGGTTAAAAATAATAAAAAAAATTTTTTAACTCTCCCTAATCCACTTGTTCGCGCAGCCCGTCTTCTCTTCTATCGTCTTCTGTGCTGTGCACAGGAAAAGGACCTGTGGTGACGTCACTCCGGTCATCACATGGTCCGCCACCCGATCCATCACCATAGTAGCAGATCGTTTGATGGACCATGTGATGAGCGCAGTGACGTCATCAAAAGTCCTATTCCTCAAAGAAGAAGACTGAAGAGAAGCCGGGCTGCGTGAACAAGTGGATTAAGGTGAGTTAAATTTTTTTAAATACATTTTTAACCCCTCCAGCCCCTCCTCGCCCGTGTGAAAGGGGCCTTAGAACCTATTGTAGCCATACTGAGAGTGCGGGGTAGGGTGTAAAGTAACACCATATACAGTAAACAATGTATACCACGGTCAATAGACCAAACCCCAGCCCTACACACATATCAGCTGTTCACCAGAGTCATGCGCAGGCAGTGTAGTCAGCGATACTGAGGTATAATACTGCAATGTACACCATTAATTGATCCTTTTGTATGTACTTGCAACCTTAATGAAGGGCGGCATTAGCATATGAATCACGATTTGCATCTAAATACCTTCAGTGTTTAGGGGATAAGAAAGTTATTAGAGAATGTCCCAATTTCAAGTAATAAGATAGTTTGCTTCAAGTATGTCAGATACACAATCAATATTATTGCATTCATCTGTTTATTTATCCTTTTAAGTGTATATTGTTTTGTATCTTGATGCAGTTTTCTATATTCATTTTTATTTATTATTAGTTTTTCTCTAAAGTAGTGGATACAGAGTGTATTTATTAGCTATGTTCCTATAGTGGCTGAATGTTAATACAGTATTTATATTATATATACATTTACATATAGTATAATTAGTGTAATATTGTATAATTATTTATTCCATGATCCATATGAGGTATGGTGATTTGGATATAGTGTATTGTACAGTATAATGGACATATATAGATAGAAAGATAGATAACCTCTGTATTAAAAAAATAATTATACAATATTACACTAATTATACTATATGTAAATGTATATATAATATAAATATATAAAATATATTTATATATAATAAATCAATATAGCAGCAACGCTGTATATATTGGTCTATTTTTGCCTGTAAACTTTTGGGGTATTTTAAAACTCACCCAGCGCTGGAGCTGTATTGATTTATTTATTTTAGTTTTTCATGTAAAAATATTATTTGTTTTAATGGTGTCAGTGTTAACATCATAATTCATATTAGGTTTCCATTGCACAATTGTGGAGAAAGAGATCCAACAAGAATAGCAAGAATAGGTGTGGGAATGTGGGAATTGTCCTGGCAGAAGGGGGGGGGGGGGGCCGTCAAGGAGGAAATTATCAAAAGGCTTTGGTAAATACAAATGTATCCATACTGAACATGTTGTTTTTCGATACTGTATTAACATTCAGCCACTATAGGAACATAGCTAATAAATACACTCTGTATCCACTACATTATATATCTGTATACTGTTCACTGCTCCATTACATATCTGTATACAACACTTCGTTATATATCTGTACACACCGCTCCATTATATATCTGTATGCAGTAGACCGCAAAAAATCCGGTACAATGTATCACCAGGTGTTATCCAAATCTAATCCACATGTATCACAGATCTAAAGACATAATGGAGCGGTGTCTACAGATATATGCAAATATATAGTCTAATATTCTCGATGTACTGAATCATAATTGTGATCGATACATAAATATATGAATGTACAGTTAGTCCATTGTACAGTAGTTTATTATTTTTTATTTATTTTTAACCCCCTCCAGCCCCCCCCTCGCCCGTGTAAAAGGGGCCTTAGAACCTAATGTAGCCATACTGAGAGTGGGGGGTAGGGTGTAAAGTAACACCATATACAGTAATATATATTTGTACTGTATGTATTTTTTTTATTTAATTAGGCTATCTTTCTATGCTTATTTTTTTATTTTAGTTTTACATTTTTAATCATTAGGAGCATGTTATCTCACAGTGCTATTTGTTAAATAAACTTAGATGCAAGACCAGCAGAGGGTGTGCACACCAAAAAGTTTTACTTTTAGATCGATAAATACGGTAGATAGCTTAATAATATCATACTTGGTTTGGATTGCACCAGTATGATATTAATAAGCGCTATAGCTGGGTTATATTACTGCCTGTGTAATTTTAACATATTCTTATATGTACTGAACATATTTTTTAAATAAAAAAAAATACATACAGTACAAATATATTTTCTATAACATAGATATCAATAAATCAACATTATTTATTATATATATATATATATATATATATATATATATACACAGTACACTGGAGATTACAAGACTAATAAAAGTGTGAATTAGCTATAGTGTTTTGTACAGTATAATGTACATACAGTACAGTCGGGTGCAGTAGGGCACAGGACAGTACAGTCGGGTGCAGTAGGGCACAGGACAGTACAGTCGGGTGCAGTGGGGCACAGGACAGTACAGTCGGGTGCAGTGGGGCACAGGACAGTACAGTCGGGTGCAGTGGGGCACAGGACAGTACAGTCGGGTGCAGTAGGGCACAGGACAGTACAGTCGGGTGCAGTGGGGCACAGGACAGTACAGTCGGGTGCAGTAGGGCACAGGACAGTACAGTCGGGTACAGTAGGGCACAGGACAGTACAGTCGGGTGCAGTGGGGCACAGGTACCATCGCCAGGCTCCTGTATAGTGTCGGGATGACTACGGGCTGTATCAGGAGCCGGATAGCGATATTAACTTTAACTCAACACCGCCATCTACTGGCATTGGTGTGTATTGATAGACTGAAGGAGATAAAATCGCGTTTAGTTAGTAACGAATTGCGAAATAAGGGATCGGTAGCGATGACACATCTGTATGTCAGAGTAAGATGTTGGACAATAATAGACAGCAGCTCATATCTGATGGAGAACCCCCCAGAAGTGTATAATCCAGTATTGTGGAGGATTTATCCCCTCCCCCGCACACGTACATCAGGGGTCACTACATCCTGGAAACATAGAAAAGATGGACATGTAATATCTGCAGTGTGTTAACCCTTTGTGTTATGTATCTGTATAATGCACCTTATGTCTGATCTTTCTTGGGTTCTAGAAATACCACAGTCTAGAAGATGATAGAAGAAGATTGGCGCGGACTTTACTACAGGATATATTTCTCAGAGGAAGAGAAGCTGTGATAGGACTGTGGGTCAGTCTCTATGTATTACGGAGACATCATGGTTCCCCCGGCCTGGACGCTGTACTGGAGGAACTCCGTCATAGAGGTAACATCGTGTATGAGACGTGTCACCCATGATATAGAGGTCTTCATGACTTACATTGTCCACAGTAATAAAGATCTCCCTCTGGATTTATTAGGGATCTGAACCAATTTTGGAGTCTAGTCTGGGGTTTGAAGTTTAGGTCTTGCCTGTGGCCTGAATTGATTTGGGTCTGGCTTAGGATTTGATGTCAAAATGAGCCACAGGTGATATTAAAAAATAGCCCAAAAGTTACTCAATGTGAACATGACAAACACATAAATGATAACAGCAATTGCCAATGAGGCTTCAGGGCCCCTCATGTAATGACCGCCACATACAGTGACCACCACAGTGTCCTCATAGTGACCACCACAATGCCCCTATATACTTTATCACATACAAACAATCCCTTCTCAACTTCAAGTCCACACTCACTGCTGCAAAACAGACCTACTTCACATCATATCTTCTCTGTCTCACAACCCTAAACAACGGTCTAACCCTTGTGACTCTCTTCTCCGTCCCCCAGTGCCTCCACCCTCACCCCTCATCTCAGCTGAGGACTATGCCACAGACATCAGAGAAGCTTTAGCCTACAGTCCCCACAGCCCCTCTACACAACTACTCATTCCTCTCCCCCCCCCAAACCTGCTTCTCCACCATTACAGAGGAAAGCCTTTCCACCCTACTGTCCAGATCACATCTCACAGCAGCATGCAGGCAGCATGCACAGGGTCACATCACTAGGGCCTGTTCTGGTTGGGGGCCAACTTGTCAGCCTGAACCAATTCCAAGGGCCAAAAATAAAACTTAACCACCTCAGCCCCCCTAGCTTAAACCCCCTTCATGACCAGAGCACTTTTTACACTTCTGCACTACACTACTTTCACCGTTTATCGCTCGGTCATGCAACTTACCACCCAAATGAATTTTACCTCCTTTTCTTCTCACTAATAGAGCTTTCATTTGGTGGTATTTCATTGCTGCTGACATTTTTACTTTTTTTGTTATTAATCGAAATTGACCTAAATTTTTCACTTTCAGTTGTAAAATTTTTCAAATAAAACTACATTTCTATATAAATTTTGCTCTAAACTTATTGTTCTACATGTCTTTGATAAAAAAAAATGCGATAAGTTTATATTTATTGGTTTGTGCAAAAGTTATAGCGTTTACAAACTATGGTACAAAAATGTGAATTTCCGCATTTTGAAGCAGCTCTGACTTTCTGAGCACCTGTCATGTTTCCTGAGGTTCTACAATGCCCAGACAGTAGAAACACCCCACAAATGACCCCATTTCGGAAAGTAGGCACCCTAAGGTATTCGCTGATGGGCATAGTGAGTTCATGGAAGTTTTTATTTTTTGTCACAAGTTAGCAGAAAATGATTTATTTATTTATTTTTTCTTACAAAGTCTCATATTCCACTAACTTGTGACAAAAAATAAAATTTTACATGAACTCACCATACCCCTCACGCAATAAATTGGGGTGTCTTCTTTCCAAAATGGGGTCACATGTGGGGTATTTATACTGCCCTGGAATTTTAGGGGCCCTAAAGCGTGAGAAGAAGTTTGGAATCCAAATGCGTAAAAAATGCCCTGTGAAATCGTAAAGATACTCTTTATAATTTGGGCCCCTTTGCCCACCTAGGCTGCAAAAAAGTGTCACACATGTGGCATCGCCGTACTCAGGAGAAGTTGGGGAATGTGTTTTGGGGTGTATTTTTACATTTACCCATGCTGGGTGAGAGAAATATCTCTGTAAAAGTCAACTTTTCCCATTTTTTTTATACAAAATTGTCATTTTAGAGAGATATTTCTCTCACCCAGCATGGGTATATGTAAAAAGACACCCCAAAACACATTGCCCTACTTCTCCTGAGTACGGCGATACCACATGTGTGACACTTTTTTGCAGTCTAGGTGCGCAAAAGGGCCCAAATTCTAAAGGGCATTTTTAGACATTTGGATTCTAGACTTCTTCTCATGCTTTAGGGTGGACTGCACGCAAGTGGGCGAACACTGCGTTTTTTGTAGAGCCTATAGAATATGTCCTATTCTTGTCCACAATTGCGGACAAGAAAAGGCATTTTCTAAATAGTTCAGGCAATGTGCGGATCCGCAAAATGCGGAAAGCACATTTCCGGTGTCCGTGTTTTGCGGATCCACGGTGTCCATGTTTTGCGGATCCGTGGATCCGCGGATCCGCAAAACACATACGGACGTCTGAATGGAGCCTTACAGGGGGGTGATCAGGGAGTCTATATGGGGTGATCACCCCCCTGTAAGGCTCCATTCAGACTTCTGTATGTGTTTTGCGGATCCGTAAAACACTTACGGACATCTGAATGGAGCCTTACAGGGGGGTGATCAATGACAGGGGGTGATCAGGGAGTCTATATGGGGTGATCAGGAGTTAATAAGTGACAGGGGGGGTGTAGTGTAGTGTAGTGGTGTTTGGTGCTACACACAGAGCTGCCTGTGTCCTCTGGTGGTCGATCCAAGCAAAAGGGACCACCAGAGGACCAGGTAGCAGGTATATTAGACGCTGTTATCAAAACAGCATCTAATATACCTTTTTGGGGTTAAAAAAATCGCATCTACAACCTGCCAGCGAATGATCGCTGCTGGCAGGCTGTAGATGCACTTGTTTACCTCCGGTTCCTGTGAACGCGCGCTCCTCTCGCGAGATGGCGCGTCCAAGAGGAATAAACCCGCCGATGCCAGGACGCAATCCTGCGTTAGGCGGTCCTGGGGTGGGTAAAGGGCTTTTACCAACTGAAATCCTATATTTATGGCATATTGAACATGCAGTATATATCATTAATGTCTAGTTACACTTCTAGTACAATCCAAAGGGAGAATACATGATAGATACATGTGAGCAGCCACAAAACATGGACATACATGTCTGTTAACACATGGTTGGGGGGCGCACAGAATGGTCTCAAGGGTCGCATGTGGCCCTCGGGCCGTATATTGTGCACCCCTGTTCTAGATGGTAAGCCCTCACGGGCAGGGTCCTCTCTCCTTCTGTTCCAGTCTGTAACTCGTCTTGTTCATGGGTTTTGCAGTTGTTTTCTATTATGTATGTATACCCCTTATCATATCTGCAGCGCCATGGAATGGATGGCGCTATACTAATAATACTACAGCCCCCTCATAGTAACGACCATAGTGCCCCTTCATACAGTATCCATCACAATGACCACCACAATGAGACCATACACAGTGACTAGCACAGTGTGGGGGACATGGACACTATTTCACAGCTGTACATTTAGGACCATTAGACCTCGTCCGGTCCCTTTATAATGTGATATTTCCTGTACATTATATGTCTACATCCAGCACTGATGACGTCTGTATAATTTCTTATTAGGTGACACTCTGGTGGAGCAAATCCTGCTGGATGAACATGGACACCAACTGTCCCCACAACTCAAAGGTAAGTGAGCTTTATATAGACCTATTATAATAAAACTGCTCATAGTTTACATTACATTACACCGGTCACATGGAACATGGTGTTTGGACTGCAGCGCGCTGTTATAGAGCAGGAGGAGTGGAGCAGATTCATATATAGTTTTCTGTGATGATTCAGTATAACTTGCATAACCTCCTCCTCATAGAGGGAAGGCTGTCAGTCCCTGATAGGACCTCCTCCTCATAGAGGGAAGGCTGTCAGTCCCTGATAGGACCTCCTCCTCATAGAGGGAAGGCTGGCAGTCACTGATAGGACCTCCTCCTCCTAGAGGGAAGGCTGTCAGTCCCTGATAGGACCTCCTCCTCATAGAGGGAAGGCTGTCAGTCCCTGATAGGACCTCCTCCTCATAGAGGGAAGGCTGTCAGTCACTGATAGGACCACCTCCTCATAGAGGGAAGGCTGTCAGTCACTGATAGGACCACCTCCTCATAGAGGGAAGGCTGGCAGTCACTGATAGGACCTCCTCCTCATAGAGGGAAGGCTCTCAGTCCCTGATAGGACCTCCTCCTCATAGAGGGAAGGTTGTCAGTCACTGATAGGACCTCCTCCTCATAGAGGGAAGGCGGTCAGTCACTAATAGGACCTCCTCCTCATAGAGGGAAGGCTGTCAGTCCCTGATAGGACCTCCTCCTCATAGAGGAAAGGCTGTCAGTCACTGATATGACCTCCTCCTCATAGAGGGAAGGCTGTCAGTCACTGATAGGACCTCATCTTCATAGAGGAAAGGCTGTCAGTCACTGATATGACCTCCTCCTCATAGAGGGAAGGCTGTCAGTCACTGATAGGACCTCATCTTCATAGAGGGAAGGCTGTCAGTCACTGATAGGACCTCCTCCTCATAGAAGGAAGGCTGGCAGTCCTGATAGGACCTCCTCTTCATAGAGGGAAGGCTGTCAGTCACTGATAGGACCTCCTCCTCATAGAGGGAAGGCTGGCAGTCCCTGATAGGACCTCCTCCTCATAGAGGAAAGGCTGTCAGTCACTGATATGACCTCCTCCTCATAGAGGGAAGGCTGTCAGTCACTGATAGGACCTCCTCCTCATAGAGAGAAGGCTGCCAGTCACTGATGGGACCTCCTCCTCATAGAGGAAAGGCTGTCAGTCACTGATATGACCTCCTCCTCATAGAGGGAAGGCTGTCAGTCACTGATAGGACCTCCTCCTCATAGAGGGAAGGTTGTCAGTCACTGATAGGACCTTCTCCTTACAGAAGGAAGGCTGTCAGTCACTGATAGGACCTCCTCCTCATAGAGGGAAGGCTGTCAGTCACTGATAGGACCTCCTCCTCATAGAGGAAAGGCTGTCAGTCACTGATATGACCTCCTCCTCATAGAGGGAAGGCTGTCAGTCACTGATAGGACCTCCTCCTCATAGAGGGAAGGCTGTCAGTCACTGATAGGACCTTCTCCTTACAGAAGGAAGGCTGTCAGTCACTGATAGGACCTCCTCCTCATAGAGGGAAGGCTGTCAGTCACTGATAGGACCACCTCCTTATGGAAAGAAAACTGTTAATCACTGATAGAACCAACTTCTTGACTTCACAGCCCAGAATGAGCATGATTATAAAACGACCCTGTCAGCATGATTAGCTGTCCACTGCTTGCTGACCAGTGCAGGTGCTGATGACATAATTAAACGCGGTAGTAGAGGCGTCCCTGACTACAGAGACAGAGGAGGATCGCTTCTGGGTTAAATGAGGTCATCGGCTCCTGTGCGGTATGGATATGAAATGCTCGGTAAGCAGCAGCACAGCTGTAGTACAGGCGCAGACATTTGGAGGTAGTACTCAGGTGCTGGAGACAGGGAAAGATAAGGTGTCTTGCTGCATCAATGAAATGTCAGGGTGCAGTGTTCAGCGCACCAGGGGTGCTTATAACGCTACAGCACACCCCTCGGTGTTCCATATTTATAAAAGTAATGATTTATATGCATTATTAATACCTAAAAAATATATAATTTGTATTTGAATTTAGAATGATCAACCCTACCAGGCACTATGTTTTTTTTTTTTATTACATTTTTTATATCTTTTTATTAAAGGATCAACATAGAGTACATCAAATATGTGGAATATCATATACAGAAAAGCCACATAGAAGGCCGTACAATGGTCGATCATTTTGACATAGAAAAGATATGAGTTTATGCACCAACAGTTTGTACCAATTTGTATCTCCTTTTTTTTTGTGGGGGGGGGGGGAACAACTAACAGTTCCTAAGGAAAGCCCTTTTCCCTCCCAATCCCAACTCTATCATTAACAATGGAAATTATATATTCACTTTAACCTGTCAATATAAGGAATGATGTCGTCATTCTGCCGTCATTAATCATCTCGTCACCCCCTCGCATCCTCCACTTCCAGTTTGCCCAAATTCCCTCCCAGCCGAGCCTCGAGATACCATTTTGTTTGTGTAAATGGAGCCATCACCTCCCTTATCTCCAGTGTAGTCAGAGATTTCTCAATAAATTTCCTACATTTTTTGACTAACTTGCCTACTGACTTTTCTTTATACCTTTCCATTTCCAGTCGTTCCATGAGCAGCATATGCTTCATGATTCCTATAACTTCATCCCATACTGGGACATCCTTTTGAAGCCAGTGTCTCAGGATGGCTCTCTTGATCGACATGAGCATTATGTGTATTCCTTTAATAGATACCCCATTGCCTTCTTCACTCGCCTGATCTACTGGGATAAATTGAAAAAGGCATTGTTGTGGGTTAAGAACTATATCTACTCCCCAGACTGCTGCTATGTAATCTTTCGCCTGAGACCACAAAGACGTGATGTTCAGGCAGTTCCATAAAGCATCTAATAAATTAGCTTTTCACAGTGAGCACTTGGGGCACTGTCTCAGATAGTGGGGCGGTTCGTTCCTAAATGACAAGTCAAAGGCGTAAGTGGCCTTGTGTATAATTCTTAGCTGCGTCTCCCGCCACTGTTCGTTATATATCGCCCTTTTTATCATCTCAAAGCCGTCCCTAATTTTTTTTGTGAGGTTCGGGGCCTTTATTTCTTGTTCCTAAGATGAGAAAGCCCTTTCGACCACACCTATGGTTTGTGTACTGTGTAACTTGCGATATAGTTCCGACAAGGGGAGCAGGGAGTCATTGGTACCTATAAGAGTGTCGAACCATGTCAACCTATCCGCCTCTCCTAACGTTTCTGACTGGGCTTTACAATAGGAACGTAGTTGGAGCAAAGGAAGAAAATGGGGGGTTGTCAGATTATATTTGGCCCTTCACTCTTCCCAAGTTAGTAGTTATCCTTGCCCTGTGGGAAAGCCGGTAATGACCATAATGGCATGTAATGCGATACGTAGATCAGGAGTTTGTATATCTTGTGGACCGCCTTCCATGCCATGATGGGTCTCTTACCAAAACCGAATGTTTGATGTGAGGCGGGATATCTTTTAACCTTGTATGTAAGGTCGCTTTCAAGTCCCATGGCCTGGCCAATTCCTGTTCAATGCTATCGGCTGTAAAGTGTGAGGTGCCCCATATCCAATCATTTACATGCCTGATTAGGGCTGCCAGGTTGTAGTGATGTATATTGGGCAATTGTAGACCACCTTCCCACCTCAACATTGTTAACTTTTCAAGGGCTATCCTGTGTCTTTTTCTCCGCCACAGAAAATTAACAAACGCAGACTGTAGCCTGCTAATATCTGCATGTTTTAATAATAGCGGTATAGTTTGAAGGGGATAGAGGAGTCTGGAGATGCTTGTCATTTTCAACAGATGGGCTCTCCCATGCAGGGACAAAGGCAGATCTTTCCACTTGTCCGATTCTCCTATGATTTTATGGATCAAGGGCGGGTAGTTTAACTAATACAGGGACGTGAGGGATCTCCCTATATTATTTCCCAGATAGGTGATATAATCCTGTCGGATTTCAACCTGTAAAAGTTGATTGAAATCCGCGATAGTGTTCCGAAGGAACAGAATCTGACTTTTGGATATCTTCACTTTATAACCTATTGCACTCCCATTAAACATGAGGGAGTCTAGGATTCCGTTGAGTTGTGCTTTTGGGTATCGGGAAAAGATTAGAAGGTCATCAGCGAAACAAGTTAGTTTTATTTCTTGAATTCCTATTTTAATCCCTTCAAATAGGGGGGATTGTATTAGAAATTGGGCTAGGGGTTACAGGGCTAGATTAAATAATAGGGGGGATAAGGGGCACCCTTGCCTCGTGCCTTTCCGCAATGGTATCCTAGTTGATAAGAAGCCCAGAACGTAGACCTGGGCATAGGGTTTATCATAGAGCGCTCCAAGATGATTCCTAAAGTTTCCCGTGATTCCCATAATGTCTAAGACCTCATCTAGCCAGGCCCAATTGACGTTATCGAAGGCCTTTTCCGCGTCAACTGCCAAAAAAGCCGGGTTGTCAGCATTTCCCCCTGCCTTGAGTACATCTAAGGCCGCTAACACTTTCCTGATATTTGAGACTGCTGACCGACCCTTCATGAAGCCCACTTGGTGGGAACCTATTAGATCGGGCATGACCTCCGCCAGTCTATTGGCTAAGATTTTAGATAATAATTTGATATCCTGGTTTATAAGGGAAATTGGTCTGTATGACCATGGTTGGGATAGATCTTTTCCTTTCTTTGGGAGTACTTTTATATAGGCCATTGTCCCTGAGGGTGGTAATTAGTGTTGATCACGAATATTCGAATTTCGAATTTTTATCGCGAATATAGGTACTTCGAAAATTCGCAAATATTTTGAATATAGTTATATATAGTCGTAATTTCGAATATTTGATTTTTTTTTTTTATTCAATGATTTTTTTTTTATCAGTACACATGATCCCTCCCTGCTTCTAGCTTGTGGGCCAATAAGAAGGCTGCAATATACTTGACTTTAGGAGTAGTAGTGTTTGCGAATTTTGCTCTATATTTGTTTTTCCGAATATTCGCTATATTGCTATATATACTTGTTTTAGAATATTACGAATATTCGAAAAAACTAAGTTATAGCAATATAGCGAATATTCGAAAAAAATCGAATATAGAGCAATTTAGCTAATATAGTGCTATAATCTTCTTTGTCTAATAGTTGTAAGTAGGGATGAGCGAACATTTTCGTAAAAGTCTGGGTTCGGTGTTCGTCGCTTTCTTGGCCAGTTCGTCTGTGATTGGCCAGTGCAGCATGTGACCCAGCCTCTATTTAAGCTGGAGTCACGTAGCGCCGCACGTCACTCTGCTCTGTATAGGGAGAGGATGCAGCTGCTGTTAGGGCAAGATTAGGCAGTGATTAACTCAGCAAAAACACTTAATTCAGTGATCGATCTACAGCTGTGGATCATTGAACTGCTGCTATTTAATTGCTCACTGATTTTAGGCTGCCCAGAGCGTTTTTATGTCACTTTTTTGTGGGGTGATCGGCGGCCATTTTGTGTCTTATGGTGCGCCAGCACAAGCTGCCACCAAGTCCATTTAACCATCAATAGTGTGGTTATTTTTTTGCTTTATCCTACACCAGGGGCTTGGCTGTGCTTGCTATTTTATTGAGGGGTGAAATACAATTGCCAAAATAGCAGTACCCTAAATCTGGTGTTTCAGCTGTGGCTAGCCAATTGTAATACGGTCTGCTGTCTGGCAAAGGATATATTTTTGTTCTGGGTTGAAATACAATTCCCAACTTAGCAATTCCCTAAATCAGTGGTTTCTGCTGTATCAGGGCTACTTTAAATCTATCCATAAAAGGGTATATTAGATTAAAGGTGCGGATAGGGTCATCCTCAATAACTTCACACGCTACCGTGCATTTCCAAGTCTAATTCTGTCCGTAAACGTATACCTGTCATCCAGCGCCTAAATAATAGGCCTAAAATTTATATTCAGCTAAATCTGTGTTTATTGCTGAGGCTGGTCAATTCATTTAGTGTCCGCCAAAGCACAGTTTTTGTTCTGGGTTGAAATACAATTCCCAACTTAGCAATTCCCTAAATCAGTGGTTTCTGCTGTATCAGGCCAACTTTAAATCTATCCATAAAAGGGTATATTAGATTGAAGGTGCAGATAGGGTCATCCTCAATAACTTCACATGCTACCGTGCATTCCCAAGTCTAATTCTGTCCGTAAACGTATACCTGTCATCCAGGGCCTAAATACTAGGCCTACAATTTATATTCAGCTAAATCTGTCATTATTGCTGTGGCTGGTCAAGTTATTTGGTGTCCGTCAAAGCACAGTTTTTGTTCTGGGTTGAAATACAATTCCCAACTTAGCAATTCCCTAAATTAGTGGTTTCTGCTGTATCAGGCTTACTTTAAATCTATCCATAAAAGGGTATATTAGATTGAAGGTGCGGATAGTGTCATCCTGTCACCACCAGACATCTGAGAAGCTCTGACAGATGCCTTTCAGAACCTCCTCCTTGAGGTTCCTTTGTTTTGCTTTCAGTTTCTCATCTCGTTAGCCTCTCTCAGCTGTCATGTAGTTGCACTGATTGCATCCCTTTATATCCCTCCCCATAGTGCATCAGTTTGCGGTTTATATTACTTCCTGGAGTGTGTGTGTGCATGCTGATCCTACTTCTCAGTCTTCTACAAGATAAGTGTTGTGCATTCATTTGTGTTTTTCTGTTTGCTGGATCCCAGGTGACCCTGACTCCCTCCGTATCTAGTGTAGGGAGCCGGTGGTCGTGTCCCCTCACTATTATAGGGTGTTCAGGTGTTATACAGTCGAGGTACGAGGATATGCGATCATCTACCATTGGGATTTTTGCATAGGCTGAGCAGTAAGGGAGAAAGCCAGGTCTGATGCAGGGGTCTCCCTTTTTGTTCCTTAGTTTTGGATCCAGTCAGTCGTATATTAATTTTGTGTTGTCTTGTTTCCTGTACACCTTCCGTGACATTATAAACCGCCCAAAACCGTCTCAAGCATGGATCCGGTTTCACTTTTGACTGAATGCTTGCAGGGTCTTTCATTGGAGGTAGCAGATCTCCGTAAGACTCTTTCTCAGTTTCAAGTGACCGCTTCAGCTTGCGTTCATGGAGTTTGTTCTGAGCCTAAGATCTCGCTCCCGGATACGTTCTCCGGGGGTAGTGAGAATTTTGTGCGTTTTAGAGAGGCTTGCAAACTCCATTTTCACCTACTTCCCCATTCCTCTGGTGATGAGGAACGGAGGGTGGGGATCATTATATCGCTGCTCAGGGATAACGCTCAGTCCTGGGCCTTTTCGCTGCTGGTGGGGGCACGTCCCCTCCCTTCAGTGGATGAATTCTTTTTAGCCCTGGGTCAGATATATGATGATCTGGATCGTATTGCTTTGGCTGAGTCTAGACTACGTCTGTTATGCCAGGGTAAACAATCCGCAGAGATATACTGCTTAGAATTTCGGAGATGGGCAGCTGATACTGGTTGGAATGATGCTGCACTCCGAAGTCAATTTTGCCATGGTCTTTCAGAGGGATTGAAAGATGCATTTGCCTTTCATGAGAGGCCTACCTCCTTGGACTCTGCCATGTCTCGGGCCGTTCGTATTGACAGGCGTCTTAGAGAGAGAGGAGAGATCACTCCTTCCTGTCATACTCAATCCCAGGACAGTGCGGCGGTCTCATTCAGTGCGCAGGGGTCTCAGTCGCTGTCAAGCCCTTCTGAGCAGGAGCCCATGCAGCTGGGGTTAATTGCCTCTGACAATAGAAGATTCAGCCCGCATGGGAAGGTTTGTTTCTGTTGTGGAGGTATACATCATTTGGCAAATGTTTGTCCCTCTAGGAGATTCAGGCAGTTTTTTTGGGAGTAATAAAGAAACAAAAAGAAAAAAATCCTTTAAAAATGTTCCATCTGTTACCATTGGCAGGGTTGAGGCGGAAATTGAAGGTTTTCCGTTTGCTTGTAGTTCCCGTTTTGTCCTACCTGCCAGGGTGGCGCTAGAGAGCAAGAACATTTTTTGTGAGATTTTTGTAGATAGTGGAGCAGCTGTCAATCTCATTGATAATCAATTTGCTATAACTCATGGTTTCCAGGTGCGCACTTTGGGAAAGGATATTCCTGTTTTTGCTATTGATTCCGCTCCACTTTCTCAGAAATCATTAAAGGGCATAGTTCACAATATCCGTTTAATAGTGAGTGATGCTCATGTTGAGGATGTGTCATGTTTCGTCCTTAGCGGATTGCCTACTCCTCTAGTGTTGGGGCTACCCTGGCTCCCTAAACATAACCCCACCATTGATTGGCAAGCGAGGAAAATAAATGGTTGGAGTGACTTTTGCAGAGAGAATTGCCTCTCGACGTCTCTTTCAGAGGTTTCTACTAAGACTGTACCATCTTTTCTCTCTGAATTTTCGGATGTCTTCTCTGAGAGTGGTGTTCAGGACTTGCCCCCGCACAGGGAGTACGATTGCCCTATTAATCTCACCCCAGGCGCCAAGCTGCCTAAATCTCGTTTATACAATCTCTCCCAACCTGAAAGGGTCGCTATGCGTGCTTATATCTCTGAGAGTCTGAGAAAAGGACACATACGACCCTCGAAGTCACCTGTTGCCGCTGTTTTTTTCTTTATTAAGAAAAAAGATGGTTCTTTAAGACCTTGTCTGGATTTCAGGGAGCTGAACAGTATCACAATTCGTGACCCTTATCCGCTTCCTCTGATCCCGGACCTGTTTAACCAGATTGTTGGGGCTAAAGTTTTTTCCAAGTTGGATCTAAGAGGGGCATACAACCTGGTCAGGGTCAGAAAAGGGGACGAATGGAAGACGGCCTTCAATACCCCTGAGGGCCATTTTGAGAATTTGGTTATGCCTTTTGGTTTGATGAATGCTCCAGCCGTTTTTCAGCATTTTGTGAACAGCATTTTTTATCATTTATTGGGGAAATTTGTATTAGTGTATTTGGATGACATTTTGATTTTTTCTCCTGATTTCAAGACTCATAAGGAACACTTACGTCAGGTCTTGCTCATCCTGCGGGAGAATAAATTGTACGCGAAACTGGAAAAATGTGTGTTTGCGGTTCCAGAAATTCAATTTCTGGGGTTTCTTCTCTCCGCTTCTGGTTTTCGCATGGACCCCGAGAAGGTCCGCGCTGTGCTTGAGTGGGAGCTTCCTGAGAATCAGAAGGCGCTGATACCTTTTTTGGGCTTTGCCAATTATTAAAGGAAGTTTATTTTGAATTATTCCTCTGTTGTTAAACCACTCACTGATATGACTAGAAAGGGGGTAGATTTTTCTTCCTGGTCAGTAGAGGCGCGTAAGGCCTTTTCTAATATCAAGGAGAGTTTTGCTTCCGCTCCCATCTTGGTACAACCTGATATTTCTCTACCCTTCATAGTTGAGGTTGATGCTTCTGAGGTGGGTGTGGGTGCGGTCTTGTCTCAAGGTCCCTCTCCTGCCAAATGGCGACCGTGTGCCTTTTTCTCAAAGAAACTCTCCTCCGCAGAGAGAAATTACGATGTGGGAGATAGGGAGTTGTTGGCCATCAAGTTAGCTTTTGAGGAATGGCGCCATTGGCTACAGGGAGCCAGACACCCTATTACCGTGTTTACTGATCATAAAAATCTGGCCTACTTGGAGTCAGCCAAGCGTCTGAACCCGAGACAGGCCAGATGGTCTTTGTTCTTTTCAAGGTTTAATTTTGTTGTCACGTTCCGCCCTGGGGTTAAGAATGTGAAGGCAGATGCTCTGTCACGTTGTTTTCCGGGAGGTGGGAATTTTGAAGACCCGGGTCCCATTTTGGCTGAAGGTGTGGTGGTCTCCGCTCTTTATCCTGAATTGGAGGCAGAGGTTCAGGTAGCCCAGTCAGAGACTCCTGATCTTTGTCCTCCTGGGAGGTTGTTTGTGCCTCTCGCTTTAAGACACAAGATTTTTAAGGAACACCACTATACTGTCCTTGCTGGGCACCCGGGGGCAAGAGCCACAGTGGATCTCATCGCTCGGAGATTCTGGTGGCCGGCGCTTCGTAAGTCGGTTGAGGGTTTTGTGGCAGCCTGCGAGACCTGCGCTCGTGCCAAAGTCCCTCATTCACGGCCATCAGGTCCTCTCCTTCCCTTACCCATTCCTTCCCGTCCTTGGACACATCTGTCCATGGACTTCATAACGGACCTGCCTCGTTCCTCGGGGAAGACTGTGATTCTGGTGGTGGTGGACCGTTTTAGCAAAATGGTGCATTTCATCCCATTTCCTGGCTTGCCCAATGCTAAGACGCTGGCGCAGGCATTTATTGATCACATTGTCAAATTGCATGGTATTCCTTCAGACATAGTCTCTGATAGGGGCACACAGTTTGTTTCCAGATTCTGGAAGGCTTTCTGTTCTCGCTTGGGGGTTCGGTTGTCATTCTCTTCTGCTTTCCACCCGCAGTCGAATGGCCAGACAGAGCGCGTCAATCAGAATCTGGAGACATATCTGCGCTGTTTTGTGGCGGAGAATCAGGAGGATTGGTGTTCTTTTTTGTCCCTTGCTGAGTTTGCTTTAAATAACCGTCGTCAGGAGTCCTCTGATAAGTCACCATTTTTTGGTGCATATGGGTTTCATCCGCAGTTTGGGACATTCTCTGGAGAGGGGTCTTCTGGTTTACCTGATGAGGACAGATTCTCCTCGTCTTTGTCATCTATTTGGCAAAAGATTCAGGATAATCTAAAGAGCATGAGTGAGAGATATAAGCGTGTGGCGGATAAGAGACGTGTGCCTGGTCCGGACCTGAATGTTGGTGATCTGGTGTGGTTGTCTACTAAGAATATCAAATTGAAGGTTCCCTCCTGGAAGTTGGGTCCTAAGTTTATTGGGCCTTACAAAATCTTGTCTGTCATCAATCCTGTTGCCTACCGTCTTGATCTTCCTCAGACTTGGAAGATCCATAATGTTTTTCAGAAGTCCTTATTAAAGCCTTATGTCCAACCCATTGTACCCTCGTCTTTGCCTCCTCCTCCGATTGTGGTTGATGGTAATCTTGAATTTCAGGTCGCTAGGATTGTGGATTCTCGTGTTGTCCGCGGTTCTCTCCAGTACCTCGTTAATTGGGAGGGTTATGGTCCTGAGGAGAGGATGTGGGTCCCAGTGACAGACATTAAGGCCACTCGTCTCATCAGGGCTTTCCATAGGTCCCATCCTGAGAAGGTGGGCTCTGAGTGTCCGGAGTCCACTCGTAGAAGGAGGGGTACTGTCACCACCAGACATCTGAGAAGCTCTGACAGATGCCTTTCAGAACCTCCTCCTTGAGGTTCCTTTGTTTTGCTTTCAGTTTCTCATCTCGTTAGCCTCTCTCAGCTGTCATGTAGTTGCACTGATTGCATCCCTTTATATCCCTCCCCATAGTGCATCAGTTTGCGGTTTATATTACTTCCTGGAGTGTGTGTGCATGCTGATCCTACTTCTCAGTCTTCTACAAGATAAGTGTTGTGCATTCATTTGTGTTTTTCTGTTTGCTGGATCCCAGGAGACCCTGACTCCCTCCGTATCTAGTGTAGGGAGCCGGTGGTCGTGTCCCCTCACTATTATAGGGTGTTCAGGTGTTATACAGTCGAGGTACGAGGATATGCGAACATCTACCATTGGGATTTTCGCATAGGCTGAGCAGTAAGGGAGAGAGCCAGGTCTGATGCAGGGGTCTCCCTTTTTGTTCCTTAGTTTTGAATCCAGTCAGTCGTATATTCATTTTGTGTTGTCTTGTTTCCTGTACACCTTCCATGACACATCCTCAATAACTTCACACACACGCTACCGTGCATTTCCAAGTCTAATTCTGTCCATAAACGTATACCTGCCACCCAGGGCCTAAATACTAGGCCTACAATTTATATTCAGCTAAATCTGTCGTTACTGCTGTGCCTGTATTAGTGTAATACGGTACCTAAATAGATAGCCAGATAGTGTTAGGTGTCTGTAAAAAAAAAAGGCCTGAATTTGAATTCAATACATTGGGCCAAATAATTTTTTTCTTATTGTGGTGAACAGTAACAATGAGGAAAACATCTAGTAAGGGACGCGGACGCGGACATGGTTGTGGTGGTGTTAGTGGACCCTCTGGTGCTGGGAGAGGACGTGGCCGTTCTGCCACAGCCACATGTCGTAGTGAACCAACTACCTCAGGTCCCAGTAGCCGCCAGAATTTACAGCGATTATTTGGTGGGGCCCAATGCCGTTCTAAGGATGGTAAGGCCTGAGCAGGTACAGGCATTAGTCAATTGGGTGGCCGACAGTGGATCCAGCACATTCACATTATCTCCCACCCAGTCTTCTGCAGAAAGCGCACAGATGGCGCCTGAAAACCAAGCCCATCAGTCTGTCACATCACCCCCATGCATATCAGGGAAACTGTATGCAGCAGTCTCTTATGCTGTTTGAAGACTCTGCTGGCAGGGTTTCCCAAGGGCATCCACCTAGCCCTTCCCCAGCGGTGGAAGACATAGAATGCACTGACGCACAACCACTTATGTTTCCTGATGATGAGGACATGGGAATACCACCTCGGCACGTCTCTGATGATGATGAAACACAGCTGCTGCGTGTTTCTGCAGTGTGCAGACTGAACAGGATGTCAGGGAGGAAGACTGGGTGGAAGACGATGCAGGGGACGATGAGGTCCTAGACCCCACATGGAATGAAGGTCGTGCCACTGACTTTCACAGTTCGGAGGAAGAGGCAGTGGTGAGACCGAGCCTACAGCGTAGCAAAAGAGGGAGCAGTGGGCAAAAGCAGAACACCCGCCGCCAAGAGACTCCGCCTGCTACTGACCGCCGCCATCTGGGACCGATCACCCCAAAGGCAGCTTCAAGGAGTTCCCTGGCATGGCACTTCTTCAAACAATGTGCTGACGACAAGACCCGAGTGGTTTGCACGCTGTGCCATTAGAGCCTGAAGCGAGGCATTAATGTTCTGAACCTTAGCACAACCTGCATGACCAGGCACCTGCATGCAAAGCATGAACTGCAGTGGAGTAAACACCTTAAAAACAAGGAACTCACTCAGGCTCCCCCTGCTACCTCTTCTGCTGCTGCCGCCTCTTCTGCTGCTGCCGCCTCGGCCTCTTCCTCCGCCTCTGGAGGAATGTTGGCACCTGCCGCCCAGCAAACAGGGGATGTACCACCAACACCACCACCTCCGTCACCAAGCATCTCAACCATGTCACACGGCAGCGTTCAGCTCTCCATCTCACAAACATTTGAGAGAAAGCGTAAATTCCCACCTAGCCACCCTCGATCCCTGGCCCTGAATGCCAGCATTTCTAAACTACTGGCCTATGAAATGCTGTCATTCAGGCTGGTGGACACAGACAGCTTCAAACAGCTCATGTCGCTTGCTGTCCTACAGTATGTTGTTCCCAGCCGCCACTACTTCTCCAAGAGAGCCGTGCCTTCCCTGCACAACCAAGTATCCGATAGAATCAAGTGTGCACTGCGCAACGCCATCTGTGGCAAGGTCCACTTAACCACAGATACGTGGACCAGTAAGCACGGCCAGGGACGCTATATCTCCCTAACTGCACACTGGGTAAATGTAGTTGCGGCTGGGCCCCAGGCAAAGAGCTGTTTGGCGCACGTCCTTCCGCCGCCAAGGATCGCAGGGCAACATTCTTTGCCTCCTGTTGCCTCCTCCTCGGCTTCCTCCTCCTCTTCTTCCACCTGCTCATCCAGTCAGCCACACACCTTTACCACCAACTTCAGCACAGCCCGGGGTAAACGTCAGCAGGCCATTCTGAAACTCATATGTTTGGGGGACAGGCCCCACACCGCACAGGAGTTGTGGCGGGGTATAGAACAACAGACCGACGAGTGGTTGCTGCCGGTGAGCCTCAAGCCCGGCCTGGTGGTGTGCGATAATGGGCGAAATCTCGTTGCAGCTCTGGGACTAGCCGGTTTGACGCACATCCCTTGCCTGGCGTATGTGCTGAATTTGGTGGTGATGAAGTTCATTCACAACTACCCCGACATGTCAGAGCTGCTGCATAAAGTGCGGGCCGTCTGTTCGCGCTTCCGGCGTTCACATCCTGCCGCTGCTCGCCTGTCTGCGCTACAGCGTAACTTCGGCCTTCCCGCTCACCGCCTCATATGCGACGTGCCCACCAGGTGGAACTCCACCTTGCACATGCTGGACAGACTGTGCGAGCAGCAGCAGGCCATAGTGGAGTTTCAGCTGCAGCACGCACGGGTCAGTCGCACTGTGGAACAGCACCACTTCACCACCAATGACTGGGCCTCCATGCGAGACCTGTGTGCCCTGTTGCGCTGTTTCGAGTACTCCACCAACATGGCCAGTGGCGATGACGCCGTTATCAGCGTTACAATACCACTTCTATGTCTCCTTGAGAAAACACTTAGGGCGATGATGGAAGAGGAGGTGGCCCAGGAGGAGGAGGAGGAGGAAGAGGGGTCATTTTTAGCACTTTCAGGCCAGTCTCTTAGAAGTGACTCAGAGGGAGGTTTTTTGCAACAGCAGAGGCCGGGTACAAATGTGGCCAGCCAGGGCCCACTACTGGAGGACGAGGAGGACGAGGATGAGGAGGAGATGGAGGAGGATGAGGATGAAGCATGGTCACAGCGGGGTGGCACCCAACGCAGCTCGGGCCCATCACTAGTGAGTGGCTGGGGGGAAACGCAGGACGATGACGATACACCTCCCACAGAGGACAGCTTGTCCTTACCTCTGGGCAGCCTGGCACACATGAGCGACTACATGCTGCAGTGCCTGCGCAACGACAGCAGAGTTGCCCACATTTTAACGTGTGCGGACTACTGGGTTGCCACCCTGCTGGATCCACGGTACAAAGACAATGTGCCCACCTTACTTCCTGCACTGGAGCGTGATAGGAAGATGCGCGAGTACAAGCGCACATTGGTAGACGTGCTACTGAGAGCATTCCCAAATGTCACAGGGGAACAAGTGGAAGCCCAAGGCGAAGGCAGAGGAAGAGCAAGAGGTCGCCAACGCAGCTGTGTCACGGCCAGCTCCTCTGAGGGCAGGGTTAGCATGGCAGAGATGTGGAAAAGTTTTGTCAACACGCCACAGCTAACTGCACCACCACCTGATACGGAATGTGTTAGCAGGAGGCAACATTTCACTAACATGGTGGAACAGTACGTGTGCACACCCCTCCACGTAATGACTGATGGTTCGGCCCCATTCAACTTCTGGGTCTCCAAATTGTCCACGTGGCCAGAGCTAGCCTTTTATGCATTGGAGGTGCTGGCCTGCCCGGCGGCCAGCGTTTTGTCTGAACGTGTATTTAGCACGGCAGGGGGCGTCATTACAGACAAACGCAGCCGCCTGTCTACAGCCAATGTGGACAAGCTGACGTTCATAAAAATGAACCAGGCATGGATCCCACAGGACCTGTCCATCCCTTGTGCAGATTAGACATTAACTACCTCCCCTTAACTATATATTATTGTACTCCAGGGCACGTCCTCATTCAATCCTATTTTTATTTTCATGTTACAATTATATTGCGGGGCAACCCAAAGTTGAATGAACCTCTCCTCTGTCTGGGTGCCGGGGCCTAAAAATATCTGACAGCGGACTGTTCCAGTGTTGGGTGACGTGAAGCATGATTCTCTGCTATGACATGAAGCCTGAATCTCTGCTATGGGACCTCTCTCCTCTGTCTGGGTGCCGGGGCCAAAATATCTGACAATGGACTGTTCCAGTTTTGGCTGACGTGAAGCCTGTTTCTCTGCTATGACATGAAGCCTGATTCTCTGCTATGACATGAAGCCTGATTCTCTGCTATGACATGAAGCCTGATTCTCTGCTATGACATAAAGCCTGATTCTCTGCTATGGGACCTCTCTCCTCTGTCTGGGTGCCAGGGCCAAAATATCTGACAATGGCCTGTTCTAGTGGTGGGTGACGTGAAGCCTGATTCTCTGCTATGACATGAAGCCTGATTCTCTGCTATGACATGAAGCCTGATTCTCTGCTATGACATGAAGCCTGATTCTCTGCTATGACATAAAGCCTGATTCTCTGCTATGGGACCTCTCTCCTCTGTCTGGGTGCCAGGGCCAAAATATCTGACAATGGCCTGTTCTAGTGGTGGGTGACGTGAAGCCTGATTCTCTGCTATGACATGAAGGCTGATTCTCTGCTATGGGACCTCTCTCCTCTGTCTGGGTGCCGGGGCCTAAATATCTGACAATGGACTGTTCCAGTTTTGGCTGACGTGAAGCCTGATTCTCTGCTATGACATGAAGCCTGATTCTCTGCTGACATGAAGCCTGATACTTTGCTATGGGACCTCTCTCCTCTGTCTGGGTGCCGGGGCCTAAATATCTGACAATGGACTGTTCCAGTTTTGGCTGATGTGAAGCCTGATTCTCTGCTATGACATGAAGCCTGATTCTCTGCTGACATGAAACCTGAATCTCTGCTATGGGACCTCTCTCCTCTGTCTGGGTGCCGGGGCCTAAATATCTGACAATGGACTGTTCCATTGGTGGGTGACGTGAAGCCTAATTCTCTGCTATGACATGAAGCCTGATTCTCTGCTATGGGACCTCTGTCTGGGTGCCGGGGCCTTAATATCTGACAATGGACTGTTCCAGTTTTGGCTGACGTGAAGCCTGATTCTCTGCTATGACATGAAGCCTGATTCTCTGCTGACATGAAGCCTGAATCTCTGCTGACATGAAGCCTGAATCTCTGCTATGGGACCTCTCTCCTCTGTCTGGGTGCCGGGGCCTAAATATCTGACAATGGCCTGTTCCAGTGGTGGGTGACGTGAAGCCTGATTCTCTGCTATGACGTGAAGCCTGATTCTCTGCTATGACATGAAGCCTGATTCTCTGCTATGACATGAAGCCTGATTCTCTGCTATGACATGAAGCCTGATTCTCTGCTATGGGACCTCTCTCCTCTGTCTGGGTGCCGGGGCCTAAATATCTGACAATGGACTGTTCCAGTTTTGGCTGACGTGAAGCCTGATTCTCTACTATGACATGAAGCCTGATTCTCTGTTGACATGAAGCCTGAATCTCTGCTATGGGACCTCTCTCCTCTGTCTGGGTGCCGGGGCCTAAATATCTGACAATGGCCTGTTCCAGTGGTGGGTGACGTGAAGCCTGATTCTCTGCTATGACATGAAGCCTGATTCTCTGCTATGACATGAAGCCTGATTCTCTGCTATGACATGAAGCCTGATTCTCTGCTATGGGACCTTTCTCCTCTGTCTGGGTGCCGGGGCCTAAATATCTGACAATGGCCTATTCCAGTGGTGGGTGACATGAAGCCTGATTCTCTGCTATGACATGAAGCCTGATTCTCTGCTATGACATGAAGCCTGATTCTCTGCTATGGGACCTCTCTCCTCTGTCTGGGTGCCACGGCCAAAATATCTGACAATGGCCTGTTCCAGTGGTGGGTGACGTGAAGCCTGATTCTCTGCTATGACATGAAGCCTGATTCTCTGCTATGGGACCTCTCTGCTCTGTCTGGGTGTCGGGGCCTAAATATCTGACAATGGACTGTTCCAGTTTTGGCTGACGTGAAGCCTGATTCTCTGCTATGACATGAAGCCTGATTCTCTGCTGACATGAAGCCTGAATCTCTGCTATGGGACCTCTCTCCTCTGTCTGGGTGCCGGGGCCTAAATATCTGACAATGGACTGTTCCAGTTTTGGGTGACATGAAGCATGATTCTCTGCTATGACATGAAGCCTGAATCTCTGCTATGGGACCTCTCTCCAATTGATATTGGTTAATTTTTATTTATTTTATTTTTATTTTAATTCATTTCCCTATCCACATTTGTTTGCAGGGGATTTAACTACATTTTGCTGCCTTTTGCAGCCCTCTAGCCCTTTCCTGGGCTGTTTTACAAGCTTTTTAATGCCGAAAAGTTCGGGTCCCCATTGACTTCAATGGGGTTCTGGTTCGGGAGAGTTCAGGTCGGGTTCGGATCCCGAACCTGAACATTTCCGGGAAGTTCGGCCGAACTTCTCGAACCCGAACATCCAGGTGTTCGCTCAACTCTAGTTGTAAGTTTAAAAATTTGCAATAAAAATTTGAATCCGAAAATTCGAATTACGAAAATTCGCATATTACACAATCATTACTTTGCCGATTTTTCGGGGAAAATTTTTTGCAAATTTTCGAATTTTTTAATATTCGACGAATATTCTAAGAAATATTCGCGAAATAACACAAATTCAAATATGACCCCTGCCACTCATCACTAGTGGTAATCCCTCCCCTCGCAAAATCGAGTTAAACAAGGATGTCAGGGTAGGGGTTACTTCTCCTTGCAGCCGTTTGTAAAATTCCGCTGGGAACCCATCTGGGCCTGGCGCCTTGCCATCCGAGAGACGTTTTATGGTGTCCCGCACTTCCTCTTCCCCTATCTCCTTGTTCACTAAGTGTAGTAATTCCAGGGTTATGGTTGGTAGGTTGACTTTGCTCAGGAGGTCTCTAGCCCTCTCTCTTTCATAGGGATCTTTCGCATATAGGGACCTAAAATAACTGCCCAGAATTTCTATGATGTCTTTTGGCTGGGTATGAAGTACACCTTTACCATCTCTTAGGGTTTGGAGGTGGGTTGTTTTATTATATGGTCTGGATAGATTGGCCAATAATTTGCCCACTTTATTACCGTGCCTGAACAGATCAGCCTTTTTACAGACCCCTTGCCATTTCTCCTTGCTTTTTAGATAAAAGTCAAAATTATGTTTTGCCATCACCCAGAGCACTTTGAGTGTCCGACGGATCTTGGACGAAATTTGTATAAGCTTCCCTTAACGCAGTAGCCGCCTCTTCGTACTTTTGTTGTGCATCCTTTTTCTTTCCCACTGTGTAAGCTATAATCCTCCCCCTCACCACCGCCTTTACCGTGTCCCAAAATATTTTGGGGTTGTGCTTGTGAGATTCGTTCTCCGGGGAGAACTCCCACCACCATCCTCGCAGTGTGTTCGCGAAGTCCTCATCTCTTAGCAGATGGTGGGGCATTCTCCATATGAAGTCAGAACGTTTTGGACCTCCGTCCCTCGGCTCAAGTACAACCGGGGCATGGTTCCGATATGACTAAATCCGAAATTACTATACCCTGCACTTTCTGAAGGAGATTAGCCGAGGCCATAAAGTAGTCTAGTCTGGACCACGAGGCCTGGGCGTGAGCGAAATGCGTAAATTCCCTATCTGCTGGGTGGTAGTACCTCCACACGTCAGTCAGTCCAGTTATGTCAAGGAAATGTGTGAGGGTATGAGGGCCTCTCGGATTCGAAAGCAATTTGGGTTTTAGTTGATGTCTGTCTTCCCAGTCGTCTTGAACCCTATTACAGTCCCCTTCTACAAGTAAAGGTCCTGTCCCCTCCTGTAGTAAATTAGTTTCAAGAGTATGGTAGAAGTTAAACTGGGCTGTGTTTGGTGCATAGATGTTATAAATCGTAAGGGCCCTGATAGAGTATCCAGAACCATTTTCAACTGCCTTCATTCCTTGTCTGAGAGAGTGGATCTCACCTCTGCCCTTAAATGCTTGTGCAACAGTGTGATTACGCCCGCCTTTCTCCCTTGGGAGGGCGAGCCATATACCTGCCCTACCCATAGTTTGCAGAGTCTCCCAAAGTCTTGTTCCTCTAGATGAGTCTCCTGGAGAAGGGCCACATCAGCTTTTAGCTTCTGCAAATGTCTCAATACGGACATGCGCTTATATTGGGAGCGCAATCCCTTTACATTCCATGTGACTATCTTCATGATATTTTTGTCATGCGACCCACTCCAGGAGACCCACCCCAAACCCAAAGGCTCCAGGCTGGTAAGAGTGCACGACTAAACATTCCTCCCACCCTGGCCAAAATTTGTGGTATAAATCAGGGCAAACCGTGTCCTCTTCAGGACCAAGGAGGTGCAAATGGTCGAGAATGCTCTCCGCCGCCTTGTGACATCCGCTGAATAATCGCTGAACAACAGCAACTTGTTATTGTTAGCCAGCAGAGGCTGAGTGGATTTCTTATAGGCGTTCAAGATAACTTCTTTCGCCGTATTATTTAGGTATTTCACAATAACAGAGCATGGCGTGGGAGAGCCCAGTGATTGGTTGTACTGAGCCGGAGGCCCCAACCTGTGCGCTCTTTCAACAGTGAATTTTCCCTGTAGACTCCAAGCTTGTGGTATGTCCTGAGCACATAGCTTAGCTAGCTGGCCTGGAGCGACTGATTCAGATAAGCCCACTATCCGCAGGTTGTTCCTCCTGGAACGATTTTCTAGGTCATCGACCTTGTCCCTCAGGACTTTATTGGCCTGTAGTATGTCCCTGATCTGTGTATGGGCATTTTCAATTTCTTCCTCCACCCTAACTACTCTGGTCTCCAAATCAGTTATCTGAGCCGTATGCTGCTGTGCTTTTGATTGAAGTTGTTTCAGTGCAGAAGATACTGTGGCTTCTAATGTGGCCTTTATATCCGGCGCTAATAGTTTGGCGACCTCTATCGCCATGTTTCTGCATGAGATCGGGAGGGTTACATCGGCTGACAGGGAGCCCTCTTCCTCCATCTGGACTGCAGCCTCCGACTCTATGCGGTTTTGTGGGGGCTGAGATGCTGACCTTGTTTCCCTGCTAGCTCTGTCTGTCGCGGCCGCCATATTGCCTCGCTGTCTCCTCTCTGTGTGGTGCAGGGGCACAGGTTCGGGTGTCTGGGATTCGCTGCGCAAGAGAAATCTCTCCATGCGGGTTCCCCGGCTGTGATGTAAGTGCCGGGTTAGGTGGAATTCACCCAGACGTGCGGGCTCCCTGATTTGCGGGCTGAAGGGACCGGAGCTTCTCTGCTCACGTCCTTACCTTGAGCGCGCCGGAAATTCACTATGTCTTTTTTAGTAGGGTTGATCATGCTGACAATGCTGCTTTTAATAAATAAAGTACAAATTTTACTGGATCTTTTCCCATAAACTATACACCAATCTGCTCAGCTCCTCCTGCTCTATGACATGCTGCCTGCATTTCATGTAAATTACACCGTACAGCATCACCACACCTAGTATTCTAGTTAGTAACATGCAGCGGTGGCCCGGGCAGAAGGTGAGAATATGTGTGTGATGGTGGTACTAGTACTCACGGTGGCTATGGTCCTCCCTGGTACTCATTGGACCGTGCACAGTGAATAGAGCACCCTTTGTCCCCCTCATGGCAAACCCTGGTTTGGGGTCTCCCTGGTTTGTGGTGCCCTTGGTGTTGTGTAAAGTTATTATCCAGATTTATCATCTAGTGTCAGTCTGTGTGATAAATCTGGAGCAGTGTCAGACTGTTTGGTCTTAGTTTAGGCTACTTTCACACTAGCGTTTCACGGATCCGTTTGAAGGGCATTTCAAACGGATCCGTCAATAAACTGACTAAACGGAGCCAAACGGAGCCGTTTGTACGGATCCGTCTGTATTACGGATCCGTTTGTCACGTTGGTTTCCGTTTTGTCATCCGTTTAGCGGATCCGTTTTGGAAGGAAAAGCATCTCTAGGTTCCATCTTCATGTATTGAAATCTATAGGGTTGTAATGCTCCTATATTTCTCCAGGGCTATCTTGTTGAAGTTCCAAAGCTGGTCCGACTTTGATAATGGACCACACCTTTCGGACTCTTGTACACGACTACATGCACTTAAAGATGTATAGTGTTCATTAGAGGGCCATATGTCCCTGATCGTCAATGATCGTGCGTACGGGAGTACAGAGCATTATGATGCTGACCATGTTGTGCCGCAAACTGGGCTATTGTCCCGCACTCATATGATCTATTAGTGCAAGACTATATCCCCGCGGGCAGCTCAACTTGCACAGGATGATTGTACACTATGATGCTGTGTACTCTCGTGCGCACGATCAATGCCACTACGGGACATATGGCCCGCTCACGGACCATATGTCTCTTGTGGCATACAGTCGTGTGCAAGAGGCCTTAAAGGGGTTTTCTCATCTCATACAATGGGGGCATACCACTTTAAGATATACCTACATTGTCTTATAGGCGCGGGTACCACGGCTGGTACCCTCACATATATTAAGAACGAAGCCAAGAAAGTAGATGAGGTCGCACTGTGCTGCCGCCCTCCATTCATTTCTATGGTTGAGGCGGGGATTAGCGCTTGGTGGTGGACATACCATGGGAAATGTGTCCTACAGCAACAGTGCTCCCCGCTCCGTTCTCAATATAGGTTCGGGTCCTACCAATGTTACCCACACCCATCAGACAATGGGGGCATATTCAAGTGAAATCCCCCCATTGTCTATGTGAATACCCCTTTAAAAACTGTATGTCCCTTGCGTGTCCCTTGTGGTAATCACACTAGTTATATTAGCGTCATCGGGAAATCATTAAACGTTAAAATCACAATTTATTAATGAATTCCTGATGATGCTGACCGTGACTCCCACAAGGGCTCATATGAAAGGGCACAAGATTGAACAACGAACAAGCATTTGCTTGTTCATGTGCCAATCATAGGGTCTACGATCAATAAAGAGCCAAAATTTAGCTCATTATTGATGGTCAGGTTTTAATGGATCTTACGACATTGGCACTAATGCTGTTTTGATATAAATCAAATATTAAAAATAGACTTGCTTTGTGACATCATATCAGCATACATACATACAAAATGTGTACAAATAGGCTATTATGTGCGGAGCTCACGCACAGACCTAAATGATTGGAGTACTCCTAGAAATGAGACCAGATAGCTACGGTGGGGCTGCGAGAAATAATCACTTGAATTAGACCGTTTAAATGTCCAGGGCATAAATATCTCTTTGCCAGATGATTGAAACAAAGGTTGCAAAGTTTCTTTGCTAGTTGCCACAGAAAGGTTCTCCGTTCAAATGTCCTGTAACAAATCGTAACTGCACTTAATTGGCAGTATTCCACTTACTGTTTCTTTATGTAGTGGAACTTCAGACTCGCTCTCTCAGCGTCTCACTGCCTCAGCGTCCCACGTGTCCAGCAAGTTGATCGATCGCTGGTTGATGACGTAGACGTCTGGAGCCGTCGAACCCACGAACACTGCTTAGGCTTGAATGATAATTGCCTAAACCTGTCAGGTCAGCGGCAGTGGATGCAACAAGATTTTACCTTCTGTTTGCGGTCATAATAAATATACTGTCCCAGGTTTTGATCCTCTTTAGGGATAGATGTTGAACCTTTCCAACGGTCAGGGACGTCTTCAAATCTTTATAAGAATATAGCGATGTTTGAAATAGAAGAAAGTCCTCTTCTCGCTTTTTTAAATAAAAACCGCACCAGTAGCCTTGGTCTCTATACACACTAGACGCGTTTCGGAAACAAGTTCCTTCCTCAGTAGGTAATCACAGAATGCTCAACACAGCTATAGTGCCAAGGTTCCCTGTGCAGTACAATAAAAACACAGACACAGTGCAGTAAAGTATAATTTTTTTTTTTTTTACTGTAAATAAATAAAATAAATATAAACTTTTTTTTAATAAATTTTCATAACTGGTAGGGGAGGTGGACTGTCGTGGACTTAATGCGCTGGGGCTGGCAATGGTAGCCCCCCTGTTCTGGCGATCCACTGAGGTTAAACTACGGGCCACAGGAAAGGATGCAGGGCGTAATCGTGGGGTGTGGAGAAAGGAAGGGTCTGAGGAGGAGGGGACCCGAGCATGTGTAGAGGTGGAGGGAGGTTGAAAAGAAGTAGGAGGAAAATAAGGGGCAGGAGAAGAAAAAGAAGAAGAAGGAAACACATGCTCGGGGGGTGGGAAGGGAAAGGTTGGCGGTACTGGCCACTGGTGTGGGATGGGGGGTAGGTGTGGGATGGGGGTGGGGGCGGTGCATGATTTCCCATGACCCGTTCTCTAGCATGATCTTAAACTCATGCAACTGCTCGGGCGTCATTGAGTCCATCAAACCGATCATGTTTAGCCCATAATGGTAGTTTGGGCTGCGTTGATACGCCGACTCCGCCCCCTCCCAGCAGCGAATCAAGTCAGCACCAAACTCCATCTGATGTTGGGCAAAACCTTCTAGAGCGTCGGAAACGACCTCTACAAGGTTTGCATTGGCACGACTTGGCCTACCGGATCTCTGCCCGCTCACCAGGGCTCTCAAATTTTGACGGAAACCTAAGAGCCTCTGTTGAGTGGAGGGACCCGGTAGGGGACTCAGATTATCCTGAGCCGATGCATGAGGGACAGGAGGGCTGGCGCTGGCGATCTGTTCCGGTTCCGCCTCAGGAGGTTGGTCAGGCTCCCGAGTGCTGCTGGCACTTCTGTAGAAAAAAAAAAGGAAAGTTAGGAATTGTTCTTTAAATAAAACATCCATGTTCTATGCTGCTATGTCTACCGTATACCATAGGGGGCTGGCCAAAACAGGGGAGCCAAACGCTACCCTGTCTCAGACAGCCCCTTACACTCAGACGAAGAGAACAGTTGTCCATCTGACTGTGGGGGGCTGGCCAAAACAGGGGAGCTAAACGCTCCGCTGTCTCAGACAGCCCCTTACACTCAGACGGAGAGAACAGTTGTCCATCTGACTGTGGGGGGCTGGCCAAAACAGGGGAGCCAAACGCTACCCTGTCTCAGACAGCCCCTTACAGTCAGACGGAGAGAACAGTTGTCCATCTGACTGTGGGGGGCTGGCCAAAACAGGGGAGCCAAACGCTACCCTGTCTCAGACAGCCCCTTACAGTCAGACGGAGAGAACAGTTGTCCATCTGACTGTGGGGGGCTGGCCAAAACAGGAGAGCCAAACGCTACCCTGTCTCAGACAGCCCCTTTACAATTTATTTTTTAAACAGTTGTTATAAATATTTACCTTTTTGGTGCCATTGCCTTTCGTAGGAACCCAAGGGCCGCCGTATGGATGTATGTGGTCCCTGAGGTTCCTCCGGAACCACTCGGGGCCTGAACCTCCTTGTTGTAATCCCTCTTGAAGCGGTCCCGGATAGATCGCCAACGCGTTATAACCAGTTTGACTATCGAAAAAAACAATAAAAACTAAAATCAGCATGATGAAAGGAAAAGAACAATATTTTAATGTATTAAAATACATATTGTTTTACT
The DNA here is from genome assembly GCF_014858855.1 of Bufo gargarizans. Lineage (NCBI taxonomy): Eukaryota > Metazoa > Chordata > Amphibia > Anura > Bufonidae > Bufo > Bufo gargarizans. Next base: position 83,991,510 of record NC_058090.1, read on the forward strand.
TACCATATTTCTCCTGAGCCGCCGCATCTAGATCCCCCCAGGTCTCAAAAACTTCAGCAGAGATGTCCCTCCAGAGCCGCTGGGTACGGCGATGATAGGCATGGTGGCGGTCGGAGTGGTCCCATAATGCTGGACGCGCCTCCACCAGTTGGATGAGGAGCAGGTTATCTACAGTGGCGGAAATAATTATTTGACCCCTCACTGATTTTGTAAGTTTGTCCAATGACAAAGAAATGAAAAGTCTCAGAACAGTATCATTTCAATGGTAGGTTTATTGTAACAGTGGCAGATAGCACATCAAAAGGAAAATCGAAAAAATAACTTTAAATAAAAGATAGCAACTGATTTGCATTTCATTGAGTGAAATAAGTATTTGAACCCTCTAACAAAAAAAGACTTAATACTTGGTGGAAAAACCCTTGTTTGCAAGCACAGAGGTCAAACGTTTCTTGTAATTGATGACCAAGTTTGCGCACATTTTAGGAGGAATGTTGGTCCACTCCTCTTTGCAGATCATCTCTAAATCCCTAAGGTTTCGAGGCTGTCTCTGTGCAACTCTGAGCTTGAGCTCCCTCCATAGGTTTTCGATTGGATTAAGGTCCGGAGACTGACTAGGCCACTCCATGACCTTAATGTGCTTCTTCTTGAGCCACTCCTTTGTTGCCTTTGCTGTATGTTTTGGGTCATTGTCGTGCTGGAACACCCATCCACGACCCATTTTCAGTTTCCTGGCAGAGGGAAGGAGGTTGTCGCTCAGGATTTCACGATACATGGCTCCGTCCATTTTCCCGTTTATGCGAATAAGTTGTCCTGTGCCCTTAGCAGAAAAACACCCCCAAAGCAAAATGTTTCCACCCCCATGCTTGACGGTGGGGACGGTGTTTTGGGGGTCATAGGCAGCATTTTTCTTCCTCCAAACACAGCGAGTTGAGTTAATGCCAAAGAGCTCTATTTTGGTCTCATCAGACCACAGCACCTTCTCCCAGTCACTCTCTGAATCATTCAGGTGTTCATTGGCAAACTTCAGACTGGCCTGCACATGTGCCTTCCTGAGCAGGGGGACCTTGCGAGCCCTGCAGGATTTTAATGCCATTGCGGTGTAATGTGTTTCCAATGGTTTTCTTGGTGACTGTGGTCCCTGCTAATTTGAGGTCATTAACTAACTCCTCCCGTGTAGTTCTAGGATGCTTTTTCACCTTTCTCAGAACCATTGACACCCCACGAGGTGAGATCTTGCGTGGAGCCCCAGAGCGAGGTCGATTGATGGTCATTTTGTGCTCCTTCCATTTTCGAACAATCGCACCAACAGTTGTCACCTTCTCTCCCAGCTTCTTGCTAATGGTTTTGTAGCCCATTCCAGCCTTGTGCAGGTCTACAATTTTGTCTCTGACATCCTTGGACAGCTCTTTGGTCTTTCCCATGTTGGAGAGTTTGGAGTCTGCTTGATTGATTGATTCTGTGGACAGGTGTCTTTTATACAGGTGACTAGTTAAGACAGGTGTCCTTAATGAGGGTGACTAATTGAGTAGAAGTGTCTAACCACTCTGTGGGAGCCAGAACTCTTAATGGTTGGTAGGGGTTCAAATACTTATTTCACTCAATGAAATGCAAATCAGTTGCTATCTTTTATTTAAAGTTATTTTTTCGATTTTCCTTTTGATGTGCTATCTGCCACTGTTACGATAAACCTACCATTGAAATGATACTGTTCTGAGACTTCATTTCTTTGTCATTGGACAAACTTACAAAATCAGTGAGGGGTCAAATAATTATTTCCGCCACTGTATGCTCGGAACCCCGAACTCCTCATCTTCCCTGGTGGAGCCTAGGGAACCCTGAAAAAAAGGAAATACAAAATTTAATGTAAATCCTAATACAAAATGCTAATTAAAACTACTAAATTCAATACTTACGCGTCTACGACCGCCACACTCATTCCCGCGGACTCTGGAGGCGACTGGGGGATTCTCGCTGGCGGCTCTAGGTGCAGATTGCTAATACAAATAATTTTTTTTTAGAAGACTGTACTTAAATAAAATAAAAAAATACGAAATATATATATAAATATATATATATATATATATATATATATATATATATTTATATATACTTACTTCTTGACAGCCCCGGTCCGGGCTTGGTCCACCTCCCCTGGATGCTGGTGATGCGGCAGGTGAGCTGGCCCCGGCAGCACCGCCCACTTCGGGAGAGCCCTCCGCAGATGATGAAGACGAAATCTATAATAAGAGCACATACTGATTAATGCAACGAATCAAACAGTAAAAACTCCAAGTGTTGATTTTATACTTACCGGCCACTGGATACGGCGGCGCCTTCTGGGTGGGTTACTCCAGTCTATGGCGGATGTCTTCTTTGATGACATCTGTACGCAACAGAATACCAGACAAAATGCAGATAATGTTAAAGGAACTTGTAGAGCACTATTTCCTCATATATCAACAATTTTTTATTTTATTTTTTTAATACTTACTTTTTAAAATATAGATCTGGGCTTCCCCACCGCAGATGTCTTTCAATTATTATTTTTTTTTTTTGGAACGACCCTAATAATAAAATGATTAAAAAAATTAATCCGACAGGAGCCATAATCCCCCCAAGTGCCATAAACACCCCCAGAGACAGCAGCCCCGCATAGTGCCAGCAGCCCCCCACAATGACATCAGGCCCCCAGTTCCAAACAACTTTCCCACAGTGCCCTCAGCACCACCAATGCCAGCAGCCCCCAGAGTTCCAGCCACAAACACCCCCGCAGTGCTAGAAGCACCGCACAGTTCCAGCCACAAACACCCCTGCAATGCCAGCAGCAAACAAAGTTCTAGCCACAAACACCCCTGCAGTTCCAGAAGCACCGCACAGTTCCAGCCACAAACACCCCTGCAATGCCAGCAAACCGCACAGTTCCAGCCACAAACACCCCTGCAATGCCAGCAAACCGCACAGTTCCAGCCACAAACACCCCCGCAGTGCCAGCAGCAACCACAGTTCCAGCCACAAACACCCCTGCAGTGCCAGCAGCAACCACAGTTCCAGCCACAAAGAACCCTGCAGTTCCAGAAGCACCGCACAGTTCCAGCCACAAACACCCCCGCAGTGCCAGCAGCAACCACAGTTCCAGCCACACACGCCCCCCCCCCCCCAGTGCCAGAAGCCCCCAATAAAGGCAGCCCACACCACCAGTGCCAGCGGCTCCCACTGTTCCAGACACACACACCCCTTCCCAAGTGCCAGCAGCCCCCCAACCCTAGAAATAGAGAGATAGATAGATAACACAGGTAGAAGGGTGTGGGCAGCACAGCTGTCTGGACGGTACGGTCGGAGTGCCAGCGGCTGAGGAGGCGATCCACCTCCAAAAGTATAAGAACAGAGAATTCCACAGCACATCCAAATAGTAAAAAGTAAAAAAAGTGACTTTATTCACCAGACATGCGACGTTTCGATCCGCTCAATGGGATCTTTCTGCAGATGTCACTGCTTGAGAAAGATCCCATTGAGCGGATCGAAACGTCGCGTGTCTGGTGAATAAAGTCGCTTTTTTTACTTTTTACTATTTGGATGTGCTATGGAATTCTCTGTTCTTAGATAGATAGATAGATAGTAAAAAAAGAAACAAACAGACAAAACTTCATATACTTACCAGTCTCACCAAGTCGATGATCCAAAATGGCCGACGATGAGGGGGAGGGACAGGAAGTTACTGGGCATGCGCAGAAACGTGAACGTTTTCTAACGGATCCGTGTCAAAGCGGAGCCAGGACAGACGGATCCATCCCCATTAACTTCCATTGTAAGTATGAACGGATCCGCACGGCCAGGCGGACACCAAAACGCTGCAAGCTGCGTTCGGGTGTCCGCCTGCTGAGCGGAACGGAGGCCAAACGCTGCCAGACTGATGCATTCTGAGCGGATCCTTATCTATTCAGAATGCATTGGGGCAGTACGGATCCGTTCAGGGCCGCTTGTGAGAGCCTTTGAACGGAACTCACAAGCGGAGCCCCGAACGCAAGTGTGAAAGTAGCCTAACACTGTCTTACTTTCAGACACTATTAGTAAATCCGCTCCAATGTGTCTAGAGAAGTCATGTTGCCAAGAGGAGCTGGAAAATTCAGCAATGTACAGATATCTGCTATTTCTTCATTAAGATTTTTAGTTCCGTTTCAGCTTCTTATCTTCACCTTTTATTTTCTTATTTTCTATAGAATTCCAGATCCGTCACAAGAAACATTTACATGAAAGAACTGAGAAACTTCGAGAGAACAAACCTCCAAGATGTGATCAGCGAGAGGAGAGTTTTCCATTCCGTACACGTTATGTCAACCTCATCATTGTCTCCACTGATCACTTCAGAGAACGCTCTGAGAATGAGCTCATAGAGACCGGGGTAAAACATGAGGAATGCTTAAAGAGAAATCAAAATGAATTACTACACATTTCCCCCAACAAACTGTTCCGCTGGTGCCACCAATCCAGACTTGTGCCACGTATGGTAATGGTAAGCGGAGTGCCCGGTGTAGGGAAGACCACACTGATGCAGAAGGTTGTCCATGACTGGATAAAGGGGGATCTCTATCAAAGATTCTCCTTTGTCTTTTTCTTCAAATTCCGAGAACTCAACAGACTGGATAAAGTTAGTCTGGAGGACATTATACTTCATCAGTACCCATATCTGGAGGAGCAGCTTAGTAACATCTTACAGGAACCAGAAAAACTTCTCTTTATATTTGATGGTTTAGATGAAAGTCTTCATAACATGGATTTCCCATCACGTCACTTGTGCCCTAATCCTAAACAGCCCGAACCTTGTGGTCAGATTGTGGTTAGTTTGGTGAGAAAGTCTCTTCTTGATGGTTGTTCTGTCCTAATGACCAGTCGCCCAACCAGACTGGCATCAATTGATTGTAGAGTTTTCCAGAGAATAGTAGAAATCATTGGGTTTTTACCGGAAGAACGACAGATGTACTTTCAAAACTTCTTCCCTGACCCTGAACTGGCGGAAAAGGCTTTTAATTATGTGAAGCAGAATGACACCCTGTACACGTTCTGCTACCTCCCGTCCTACTGCTGGATCATCTGTACAGTATTATCCAGGAGCTTCCAGCCAACAAGTAGTGATCAGCCGGTGTCATTATTGCCCAAAACCGTCACCCAGCTCTTTGCGATATTTGTCGCCAACATCCTGTCCAATCACTCCCTGGACAAAAGTGACGCTCAGAAGATCCTGCAGTCCATCGGATGGATGGCAGAACATGGAGTCGTGAATCACAGGCTTATCTTTGATGAACGAGATCTGGACTGTTTCCATGTGGACAATAAGTCAAAGCTCTTATCAAGTTTTCTGATGGAATCGGAGGAACCTGTGTCCTATTCCTTCTTACATCTCACAGTTCAGGAATTCTTCTCTGCCTTGGTGCATTATGTGGATTATTCTCCTGAAAAGTTACAGAAATCACTAAAAGATGCCAAATCATATCCTGATGGACGAGGTGAGATGTTCCTCCGTTTCCTGTGTGGTCTATCAGACGGCTCCACCAGGTCAATGCTAACTGGATACCTGGACAGACAAGTAGCTCAGACATCTATAGATGTCATCACTTGGCTAAAGAACTTTATTCTAGAAGAGAGGCCAATGGAAAGTAAGGACAACAAGCGACGTCTTCTCAGTACATTTTTCTATCTGTATGAATCCCGGAATAAGGCTCTGGTGCGGGAATCATTACAATCATACAGAAGTCTTGACTTTTCTGGTGTTCGTATGTCGGTTCTAGACTGCGCAGTGTTAGCGTTTATTCTGGACACCTGCACAAATATAGAAGAACTCAATCTATGTAGATGTTCCTTAGACACCGAAGGATTAGAAAGACTTGCTCCAGGATTACATAACCTGCAGGATCTGAGGTAAAATACTAATTATATTTCATCTTTCTGTAGTATTCAGGATCTGACAGATTTATTGTATGTATTTGTTGAGATGTGGGTGTAAATGCCATTAAAACAGTCTAAACTAAGTTTTTGGCAAAAGCAACGCTCATTTTTATTTTGAGCAAAAACAAAGCAAAATAACATCAAAATAAATTATCTTCATGGGTCTTTGCAACTACCTTGGTAGGAAGCAGCCCCCCCCAGTGTCCAGCTACCACTTTTTTTTTTTTTATATATATATAATCTTTATTGGTATTTAAAAAATGTATTACAATCATCATCATCAATATTAATATTTGTACATTTTAGAATATAATACAATGTAAATACCTTTCAAGGATTACCCTCCCCTTCCCCAATTCCTGTTACTCCTTCTCAATATCCTCCCGCCTCCATAACCCAGTGCCTCTCCCCCTACCCTCCCCCACCCCCATCCCCCGTCAGCGGACCACCCTTCTTGATCCTGTCAGCCTTTCAACCACTTCTGCCACAATCTAAAGAATCTACGTTTTTTTCTTTATCGATACTAAATGAAATTCTTCACTAATTATTGAAATTATAGCCAATTTCTCCCATTCCTTAACCGTTGGTAAGACACTACTACCCCAATGTCCAATGATAAATCTCCTAGCCTGAAACAAGAGTTTAGCTGCTATTTCTCGCTGATTTGAATTGTCTATCCTGTCCATCACTTCAAACATGAATACTTCGAACTCTACCAGGACGCTAAACCCATGATATGTCTCTATTTTCTTATTTACCTTACACCAAAAGTCTTGGATCCCTCTGCATGTCCAGAGTATATGGATGTCATCCACACCTATCTGTCCAAATTTTTTGCAGCTAAATTCACTAGGTTTGTAAAACTTCATCAAATCTTTAGGGGAGTAGTATAGTCGATATAGTATATTAAATTGTGTAACCCTATGGGAGAAATTATGTGACACTCCATTTTTGGCGTGTATCACCTTCTCACAGAACTCTATCTGATGGGAAAAAAGCTTCTGCCATTTATAGCCTAAATAGTTTGCTGCCCTTTTTTTTGTCTTCTGATATAGTAGATCTCGAAATATCCTTGATATCAGCTTCTTACCAGCTGTTAGCTTGGATATCTTTACTATAGGTTGTGGGAGGGTAGATAAATATGTTCCCCTCCCTACCGACGCCCGGAGGGCTTGTTTGAATTGTAAATAGTAGAAAGACAGATCTCTATTTCCAGGATCACATGCTTTTCTAAGTTCAAAATAATCAATTACATCTCCATCCTTCCATACCCGTCCCAATTTGTAGATACCATTTTTCCACCACACTTCTTGTTAAATAGATTTTAATTCTCTCAGATAGGTGTTGTCCCAGAGTAGAGTGCTCTCATGCACTCCAGTCTGGAGCCACATATCCCTTATCTACTTCCACATTTTGGTCCACAAGGTGTTAGCTTCCACTAATTGAAAAATACTGCATTTATCTAAGTTTTTATTAATCCCTTCTAACATAACTTTATATCTTTGTGAATTGCTCCAGTTTATCATATTTCTAATTTGACCAGAAAGAAAATAAAGTTCCAAGTCCGAGACCAATAATCCACCTTCTTTCTCTCGGATATACAGTATTTGCGCTTTAATTCTAGGTTTTGTACCGCGCCATATCAAATCCGTCAATAGGGATACTATCCTTTTAATAATTCTCTTAGGGATTATTATCAGCGCGTTCCACATAATTAATTCAAGGAAGGTAAGAATAGATAGACATTTCCACCAGTGAGATGCGGCCTGCCATTGAAACCTTTAATTTTTTCCACACTTCTACTTTTTTCTTTTTTTTCCTGTATTTTAGGAAGTACGTTTAGATGTAAGTAATCCTTAGGGTTGGGAGTAATCTGAATGCCTAGGTATTTTACCGGCTCATCTATTTTCTTAATTTTCAATTGGCCCGTTATTACTTTCTTTAGAGGGTCAATCGGGATACATGCTGATTTAGCCCAATTTATTTTAAGGTCAGAATATCTACCATAGTCATCAAATATCTGGAAAATCTTGGAAACTGAGCCATGTGAACCCACACATAGCATAATATCATCCGCGTATAAGGCAATTTTGTTTCTTCGTGAGAGCCATACCTAAACCCACAATCTCCCTATCTTGCCTGATCATATCCGCTAACGGTTCCATGGCTATTGCAAATAATAGAGGGGAAAGGGGACACCCCTGTCTAACACCTCTACCTATTGATATATTATCAGAGTATTCTCCATTCAATATTACTTTTGCAGATATATCAGTATATAATAACTTAACCCAAGAAACAAATATATCACCGACTCCCATTTTTTTTAATGTTGCAATCAAAAAAGGCAATTCTATGGTATCAAAAACTTTTAAAGCGTCTAAGGTTAAGATCATCCTCTCACCGCTATTTGTGGGTTCCACCTGGGTGTTTAAAAAGTATCTAATAAGATTGTCAGTTGTTGTTTTACCTGACATGAATCCCGACTGATCCTCATGTATAAGGACCGGCAGCACCTCCCTAAGCCTAGTCGCCAATATTTTTGCTAATATCTTATTATCGGTGTTAATCAGAGAAATAGGGCAATATGAATCTGGGGACGTTGGATTTTTCCCTGGTTTTAAAATAAGGGTAATTAAAGGGGTTGTCCAAGTTATATTTATTGATGACCTATCCTCAGGATAGGTAATCAATATCAGATCGGCGGGGGTCCGACACCCGGCACCCCCTCCGATCAGCTGTTTGAAGAGGAGACTCGCACGGTGTCAGCGCTGCCTCCTCTTCACTGTTTACCTTCTAGCCGTTGCATCTGCAGTGGCGAGCAGGTGTAATTACACGCAAGCCGTCCAATTCATTTCAATAGGAAGGCTTGGGTGTAATTACACCTGCTCACCACTGCAGATGCAACGGCTAGAAGGTAAACAGTGAAGAGAAGGCGGCGCTGACACCGCGCATGCCTTCTCTTCAAACAGCTGATCGGAGGGGGTGCCGGGTGTCGGACCCCCGCCGATCTGATATTGATCACCTATCCTGAGGATAGGTCATCAATAAATATAACTTGGACAACCCCTTTAAGGCTTTCCTCGGGCAATTTCCCACATTTTAAGTAAGTTCGGGATCAGTATTTCCCTATACTGGGCGTAGACTTCAAATTGGATGCCATTAGCACCTGGGGTCTTGGTTTTAGTCGTTTTTAATAATATATTATCCACTTCTGTTAAATCTAGGGGGATCTTCAATCTATCCCTTTGATCTATAGTGACTGTCTTGATCGTGATTTTCTCCAAAAAGTGTTGTATTTCTGCTGTGCTCTTCTTTATTTTGCTACTATAAATATCCTTGAAGTATTCTTTAAGTAGATCTATTTTGGCCGCTTGTTCAATGATATTGTGTTCGGCTTTGTCTACCAGGCAATATGTATACCTACTTTTATTTATCTGAGCTGCCACCAGAGCGGCTAGTTTTTTACCAGGTATGTGTGCATGGATGTAGTTATCTCTCACAAAATTCTCTTTTTGTTGTACCGCCATCAAGAACAACTCATCCTCAATTAAGGTAACTTTATCTAACCATACTTTATAATTTTGCTCTGTGGGGTTTTCAATATATTTTTTTTCATGACTTTCCACTTCGTGTTCTGATTCTAACCCTAATTCTGATATTTTCCCCCTTAATTTTTTTAAACATATTGCTGTGTATTTTATAATAATCCCTCTAATATAGGCTTTTGTGGCCTCCCAAACAGTATTAATTCCCGCTGAACCCTCATTTATGAAAAAATATTCCTTCATTTCTTTCAAAATTTTATCGTGTACCCCTATTATAGTTATCCAACCTATGTTTATATTCATGCCTCTTTTTTCCACCACCTGTTTTCGTATTTATAACAATGGGGTTATGATCCGAGACCCCCCGTTGTCCATACTTAACTCGTTCAATATCTAGTGAACCCTTATTATTAGTAAATACTAAATCAATCCGTGATAAACATTTGTGCGTTTTGGAGAAACACAAATATTTCCTTAATTTTGGATGTAATGCTCTCCAAATAACAATCCAGCCCAATTCTTGTATTGTGCTTTTTAATTTAGATCCCATACCTTTCCCTATTTTTTATCTATCTAGTTTTTCATCCATTATATTATTAAAGTCCCCTAACACCATAAATGATTTATCCCCTGCATTGAGCGTTAAGTCACGAATTATTAACAGAATATCTATTTTAAAAGGCGGCGGTATATAAACATTCACTATTATCCATGCTCTACCTTCTAGTAAACAATCCATAAGAATATAGCGGCCCTCCTTATCTACAACAGTTTTTACTATTTTAATATCAATATCACGGTTTATTAATATACTCACGCCCTTCGCATAGGATGAATAAACCAAGCGAAAAGAGTGCTGTATCCAAGGTCTACTTAAACCCCCCACCGTCTTGTTCGTCAAATGCGTTTCCTGCAGACAGACTATGGTGGGGAGAAACCTTTGTATTACATTGAACACAGCCACTCTTTTTATGCCCCTACTAAAACCCCTAATATTCTATGAGATTATTTTCATGAAAAACTATAATACTGTGCATCTCCTGCTTTGTAAGAGTCCGCAGGGGGAAGGAAACGGGAAAAAGGGAGGGGGGAACACAGGGAGACGGCAGGAGAGAGAGAGTAAAAAAGGGGAGGGTGACACAGGCATTGGGTATTTCCCACCCTTCACATGATCCAGGATAGCAACTAACCCTGGGTCTCTTACCTAGCATTACCCCCCTCCGACCGGCCCCTCTTTATCTTATCTTTAATCCATACGCTCACCTCCTCTACAAAACAAAAAAAACAAGTTCTATTCTCCCACTCTATCCGTAGTCTGGCTGGAAACATCATTGAATACTTAACCTTATTCAGGCGCAATATTTTGTTTACCTCAAGAAACTGACTTCTCTCTTTTACCATCTCCCTCGCATAATCAGGAAATAGCATTACCTCCAGCCTACCCCTTATCCTTGACTTACTCACGATCTCCTCTTTATCCCTTACTGATAGTAACTTAATCATTATCTGCCTCGGTCTTGTTCTTATACTCTGAGATATGCTGGCCTACTTGTTCCACCAGCCAATTTTGTATAAACCAATGGGGATCTCGTCCTTCCACCCCCTCCGGAACCCCCAAGCATCTTAAGTTAAACCTCCTGGACTTATTTTCTAGTTCTAATACTTTATTTTTTAGTTCTCTATTATCATCCTTTAGAATATTTTTTTCCTACCGTTAACTGGAGAAGGTCTTCCGCGTCTGATATTCTTTTCTCTACTTCTGATAATCTATCTTTGTATTTTTGTAAATCAGCTCTAAGGAGCCCCACTACTTCCCTGATACTTCCATTCTGGAGAGAGAGGTCTTTTATTGCTGTACTACAGTTTTTTATTTCTTGAAATATGTCCTGAAGACTCGGCACCTGTTCCCCCTTATTGGGGTTATTTTCTTCTGTCTCCTTTTGTTGTACCTCTCTTCCCAGGCTGGTGGTCCTCCTCGGCCATCTCCACAATAACGTTCTCTGTTAAACCCAGAGAACCATCATCCTGGTCTAAAGACACATCGTCCTTTTTTTTTCTTGGGGGGAGCTAATCTGTCCTTGCATATTAATCAATAGCTGTTGCTTGGGCCTTTCAGCCTTTTTAAGCCTTGGGGAGATTGAAGTATTTAATTCAGGCTGCCCCCTTCCCTTTTTCCCTGCCCCCTGTCTAGTCTTCCCTTCCATGATATACAACACCAGGAGTTATAACAAAGTCGCGACCCAGCAACAGTATATGTGCGGTCAGTCATGAAGGGCCCGGTACATGCTAGGTTACAGCCCACAATGTGCGATTTGAATCATATACATATTTTTTACAACACAACCGTGCACATATCCCATTTAATATAGTAACACTAATAGGAATGTCTTCCATCCAGTATAAGTTCCAGCATATATAGCTGACACCACTGAAGATTCCCCAATGCCCCACGGTTAGTGTGTTTAACTCCTCTGTATTAGCAGTCCGGGTAGATAGTTAGCAATAAGTGTCCCAGTCCAGTTAGTATATTACACACCGCCAATTGGCAAGGCCCTCACGTCTCTGCTGTAATGGAGCAATTTTGGCCAGCAAAAGTTAGTAGGGTTAGATCATGCACTGGCTATAAGTTGTTGCAAAATCGTCCAATATAACTGCCATACTCCCATCAGCCGTTCACCCTCAGCACACAGCAGCAGGGGCCACACAGCGATCCTTTGAGTTGTTTAGCATATTAATAGGGGCCTCCCTGGGACTGAATGTACAGGTGCTCCAATCAGGTACGCAGGGAAAGGGGGGGGAACTTCCAGGGGTCGCCCCCTTATACAATATGCAGAAGAGGGATTATTAGGCTTTTTATATCCTTGTTTTACCATGGAAGTCTCCCCTCTTCCTTACCACCGTTACTTCCCGCATCTCCAAGTTCCCCCCTATCCTGGGGGTAGATTTAGAACCGGATAGTACCCCGTCTAGAGATAATCTTCCACTCGTCCCAATCCCTCCACCGCCCCCACACCCCAAACCTCCCATCGCGTCAGCTGAGACCCCGTCGACCAAGTCCCCTCAGGACCGGCCTCTGTCCGTCTCACCTGAAGGCTGATCTTGACATCATGGTGATCCACATGCGGTAGATAGCTCGGAGCCTCCTGCCCCCCCCCCCGTTCCTTCTATCAGGCATCAAACAATCCAGCCTCCGGCACCATTTTCCGGCAGCCACTGCTCACCTGCCACCCCGTCTTCAAGATCAACGAGGAATTCAGGCCCATCCAACAAGCAAGGCTCCATAAGCGGGAAAACAGCGGGCTAAGTTCTGAGGAGCATACAATGTAGTCGGGAGGCGGAGGCAAAGGCAGTCAAACGGCCGCAGAGTCGGAAGCGATACACAGCACTGTGGCTACATCCGTTCACCACAGTGCGAGCCGATACAGCTGATGCGGGCTGGCGTTCAACAGCCGGAAGGGAGGTGCGCGCGTCACCTGTGTGCTCATGCTCCCCCCCCCACGTCCAGCTAACACTCTGAACTGAAGATGGGTTCCTAGCACATTGCACAGGTGCCTTTAAGTACATAAAACTCAGGATCACAACCTAAAAGGGATCCACACACTTTATATTTCCAAAACAAATGTTACAAATGAAACATAACTCATCACAGAGGAGCTTATAGTCCACTTAATATACAGATCATAAAATAGCAGTTATACTAAAGATACAAAACCCCTTTGTGTAACTGCGGCTCTGCCTCCCCGAGGTTAATCAGCTGCATGCGTCTCACAGTTTGTAATGCAGGCGAGGTGATAATGCTGGATGTTAGTGTGAACAGTGCCTAAGGCTACGTTACACTCGCGTTTTAGGCGGACCTGTCATGGATCTGCAAAAACTGATCCGTTACAATAATACAACCGTATGCATCCGTCATGAACGGATCCATTTGTATTATCTGTAACATAGTCAAACGGATCCATCATGAACTCCATTGAAAGTGAATGGGAGATGGATCAGTTTTCTATTGTGCCAGAGAAAACGGATCCGTCCCCATTGACTTACATTGTGTGACAGGACGGATCCGTTTGGCTCAGTTTCATCAAACGGACAGTAAAACGCTGCAGGCGGCCTCCAGAGCGGAATGGAGACTGATCGGAGGGAAACTGATGCATTCTGAGCGGATCCTTATCCATTCAGAATGCAATAGGTCACAACTGATCCGTTTTGGATCACTTGTGAGAGCCCATGACAGATCTCACAAACGGAAAGCCAAAACGCGAGTATGAAAGTAGCCTTAGTCTGCAGAAGTAATAGTGGCCAGAGGTTTGCTGGCCAACAAGGAAATTAAAGCATACAAGACAGACATACAGACGCACACAGACAAACTAATGACATATTCAGCCCCTAACATACCCCCCAGCTCAGGTGGAAGCTTGTCCTTCCACAAAATAGTTTTCCTGGACTTGGGTACCAAACCGAGATAGATGGTCAGCATTCTTATACTGGACTCCTGGTTTATACCTCGGTAAGGCTGTAAAGTCACGTACCATCTCGTCAGACAAGCATCGTTACCTTTCATGGTGTTTAGCCAAAATAAAGGGCGAGGATCGGAGATTTGTAAATAATAATGCAAACTCTCAATGGCCCATTTGATGGCTAAACATTCTTTTCCGCACGCCTCCACAACGGCACTACCTGGAGGTTGGCCCGCCTTTTCAGGGACAGGAAACAATAGCAAGATCAGCCAATAAAGGGCCCCCTCCCTCTTACCTCTCCAGTTGTTTCCTGTCCCCCAGAAGGTCGGGATCGCGGATCAGCAGCTCGCGCTGCCTTTCTTCTTGTGAGTAGTCCCGGCTCTGCCAGAGAGCCGTTGCAGGAGGAGGGTCCGCGGGATTCAGCTATACTGTCCCTCCCTCCTCTTGGTGTAAATCCGGCGGATGCCGGTAACCCCGGGCTTCTACCTCCCGCGTCCTGCAATGCATGGACCGGCGGATCTGTGGGCAGCAGGGGGCGTTTCTGGGCCTGGGAATGAACACCACGTGACTCCTCCATGCTCTGTGCTGACATAAAAGATCACGGCGGGACGCACGGGGGGAGGGGCTATGATGTCACTGGACCAGGAAGTGAAATACAGAGCGGGCTGCCGGCGTTCCTAGCCGCTATCGAGCTCTGTTTTCTGAGCAGTATGTCTCTGCAACCTGGATCCGAGTCCCCTAAAAAAAGTCCACGGATGCTCCCAGGCCCTCAAACCCGGTAAGCCTCCTCCCTATATTTTATTGGAGTTACTTTACAGGAAACTTTGGGTGTTTTGTGTTACCTTACAATTCTCTTTGGTGGCGGTTCCAAAAAAAGAATTTTATAAGTACTTACAGTGTCATCCTAAATTGTGTCTCCTAGGGGAGAGATGTCTCAAAAAGGGAATCGTCCCTCAAAAAGAAATGTGCCATCTGCAAAAAAGCACTTTCTAGTTCCTTCAAAAAGCCTCTATGTCAGAAGTGTTGTGACAAGGTGGTCTCGGATGAATCCCCTACACTAATTGAAAGCCTAAGAACCATTATTAAAGAGGAAGTTGGGGCTGCTGTAGAAGCAAAATGGTCTACTGTCCCGCCCAAACCCTCTACGTCAAGTGCCTCTCTTATTGAACAAGACTCGGACGTAGACGAAGGGGAAATCACATCCGACTCAGACTCATCGATTTCTGAGGACGTCTATAGGAAGCCTCTTTGCTCAATCGAAGAGACAGATTCATTACTGAAAACCATCTGCAGCCTCCCACTACATGTGTGTGGGCACTGCTTAAAAGCACTTTTTGATCTAAATAATGTACTAGGTTGTAATGTATGATTTTGTATTTATGTATCTGCAAAATCCCTGTTAACAGGCCTATTAGGTGTAATTTTTACATCCCACCACTAGATGGGGATAACGTTCAGGTCCTATAAATATCTAGGTTAGGCCTAGTGAGGGAGTTCTGAGTCCAGATCCTGGGAGTAAAGATGTAGTTCAGAAGAGAGCAGATCTGAGGAGATCAGATTAGTGGGAAGGAAATGTAGGGTGAAGACTTCATAACACAGATTAGTGAGTGGAGCCAACTTCGCTAGTAGGTGATGCTCAGATGTGAGGCGCAGAAGAGCGTTTTCCTTCTGTGGCCGGACTATAGACTTGCATCCCTGACCAGTAGGGGAAGAGTTTGCCTCCCTGTAAAAGAAACAAGCATTCCTAAGGAATCATCGGTGATAAGAGCCATTATTGAGGGCCACAGACACCTTTGCATGGTGGAGGATTTATAGCTTCAGGCAGCCACACCAAACTTCTGAGAGACAGTTGAGTTTTCCTGTCTAAAATATTCAGCTTGTAGGGAAAGACAAGGAATAGGATCCCACACATCTAAAGGAACAAGGTACACCTAATCCACGGCTCCAAAACCACGAAACCTAAACAGCCTAGAAACAGTGGATTTGCAGAATTAACTCTGTAACATCAAGAGATTGCATATTTGTACTGCTGCAACCAAAAGACATCCAAAGAAAAAGTTGTGAGTTGCATCTTACCACTGTCTACCTCATTATTACCACTTATGGTTGTACCACCATTAACGGTACTGGCGTCATGACAAAAACCATCAAGGGACTCAGCCGCAACAAGCACCCTAAGCACCCTTAACATCAAGGGCACCTCAACCACCATCTTGGCTGATGCTTCCCTACCACGGAACGTGCCCCAGAGGATTTTGTGCTGTCCACCTCAACACTGTGCTGCCGGCCCAGGGAGGCTTTCTGCTAACCGTGAGTAAACTGATGAACTGTGTGTTATTATTTGGCCCCTCATCGGTCCACCGTGCACCTCACGTGTTGCCCCTGCGACTGGCTGGTTACATAACTTTTATTGGCGTCACGAACAGGATATTAACCCTTGCGCCATATTTAAGAGACTGCCGTATGTGAATAAGCCCCTTTTATTTGCTTGAGAGACTTTTGCTTTTTGTGCGCTCTTTTGGGGCCCAGAACTGTTCAAACTGATTGCAAAGTATATGGAGGTGCTATACTAGTCCCCAGCATCAAAACCGCAGTGTTAAAAGTGGGAAAATCCAACATTTGGGTGTCACTATAACTGCTTGCTGTCAGTGAATAGACTGTTACTGTGCAATTAATATGGCCGCTGGAGCTCCGATTTGAAAAATCATACTGCGTCATCACTGTGTACAAGTTGGTGACACCCCCTGAAGAGCGGGAAAATAGTGTGCCACCCTTTTATGCAAAATTGTCTGGGTAAAGCCCATCCTACCTGTACTGTGCGGGTTCTGGGAGGCCAGCCCTGTATGCAACGCAACACCGCCCTCTTTTTCCTAGGAAGAGTCCTACCATTAAAAACTAAATCGGTGGAACTCTGTGTGGCCTAACAATGTGCCTACCTACTACCAGTTGGGACGAAAGCGCAGATGTAGATACAGTCCCCTATGAACATCTTTATACACAAAAGACTTCCCCAGCATTGTGTGTTACTAAACAACCAAACCCAGTTGGGGTACTGACCGATATTGTGCCAAAAGTCCGACTCGCTGAGACGGTCGCCTGTGTGGTAGATAATGGTTGCGCCGCTCCTGTCATTCAAACAGACCTGGGAGGCGGGCCTAGAACTTTGGAAGAGCGTGACATGCCTGCGCACGTTAGAAGCTGAAGTGTCGATCGCTGCAGAGAGAGAGAGAAGTAAAGTGCAGGAGCAGCATGGCTGAGAAACAAGAGCGCTCTGCACCTGAAAATGAATCTGGACTGAACCCGGTCACCGCTCTGACTTGGACCCCCACAGAAATGACTCCGGAGCTGCAGGTTCGTGTGCAGGAGTTGTGGGACCCTCACTGGAGGGAGCGTAGTGGAGACCGCGGCTCTGAATCTGCAAAGGGCAGTACAGGTCAGAATGCACCCGTGACGTCGCAACCCCAGTCTCTGAAAATAACCGAAAGGTCCGGTCAGTTTGAGGATGTACCCACTATAGCGTGGCCCACCATGGAACATACCGCGCTCCGGGCAAAGTTGTCTGCAGAAATAAAGTCTTCCCGGCTGCCGCGTAATCATGCCTGCAAACACTATAATGAAGGACTTACCTGCAAACTGTTGGAGGCACCGGTAAAGGATTTCCCGGTACCAGTACGCAAACTGGGCCGAGTACTGGATCTTGTAAGCAGCGGGGATTTGGATTCATCCTCGTTTTGTCAACAGATCGTGAGTACTATGTTAACCGCAGTTCCGTAAAAAGAAAAGAACTTCCCCCTTGGCTACATAGCTTATATATTGAAGAAGTGGTTGAGTTCACCCCTGCAGAGGGTACACGTGGGCCCTATGCCACTGCAATCCGTAGGCCAGGACAACTTACAGAGCCCCAGGAGCCCACTCAAGACTCTGAATCTGAGGAAGAGTCAGAAAAGAAACTTCCTACTGCCCCTGTGCGGCCTGATGCAAAGTATATACCGCCCAGTTCAACCCAGAATCAATATGCTACTGGGTTTGCAGGAACCAACATCCTTTGGCAACCCGCCATTGTCACCAAAGATCCTGACCCCAAACCCCAAAGGGAAAGGGTTAGAAGAAAAAGGCCCGAGCCACAAAACCTCACTACTGCTACAGAGGACTGTGCTATGCTATTACAACAATTGGCTGTACAGCAATGTCAGGAGTTTGCTATTCCCCACTATGGAGAGGAGCCTGCTGGTTCTTCAGCACAGAGAGCAACTGAGAGTCCAAATCCGGTGGCCTGGAGCGATCCTACTGTTGGGCTGGTTTATAAAGAAAAGAGAGAACTGCCCCCAATCTTTGAAAAGGTGAAGCAGGAACTTTGTCTTCCATCTACTCCTGAACAGAAAGTGATGGAGGGACGTCCAGAAGGATCATCCCCTGATTCCTGGGATTCTGGGAGCCCTATTACGACAGATGTGTCTTCCTGCTCGGATCCCTACAACTAAGTGGGCCGTCTAATAACCGTAATATGGAGCAGGAGCTGCCATTGTTTGAGAGGACTTCTCTTCTTGTTTTGCATTGAGCCCCTCTCTAAGTTATTTTGCGAGGACTCCGTGTAGGACTCCACCTACTTCAAGAAAGTTTTGCACTATAATTGTGTGTTTTACCTTGTTTAACCCCTTTTTACCCCATTTTCAGGTTATCAAGGGACTTTATTAATGCAATGTTTAAAGTGAAATACCCAGAAAGACTTTTCTGTGCTCAACAGTTTTACAACAACATTTTTGCTCTTTAAAATGTTTTTATACATGTTTTATACCCCATTTTAGGTATGGACTTTACTGCCCTGGTGCGAGATTATTCTCTAATAACTATTTTTGGCCGTAACACATCTATCATAAGAAAAATGTATGTGATATATTTTATATATTTGCCTTGTATTTTTGTGCATAACCCTTTATTTACAGGAGGTTATTGAAGAGTCATGATAATACATTGCAATGTCTATATTCACATGTGCATATTTGGAGGTGTGTATTTGGTGTATTTCAGGACACGGCTTAGAGATCCACACGTTCAGACAATACCAACGTCGAGGATGACTTACATTTTACCATGGGGGTATGCAGCGTCCCACTACGTGTGTGTGGGCACTGCTTAAAAGCACTTTTTGATCTTAATAATGTACTTGGTTGTAATGTATGATTTTGTATTTATGTATCTGCAAAATCCCTGTTAACAGGCCTATTAGGTGTAATCTTTACATCCCACCACTAGATGGGGATAAAGTTCAGGTCCTATAAATATCTAGGTTAGGCCTAGTGAGGGAGTTCTGAGTCCAGATCCTGGGAGTAAAGATGTAGTTCAGAAGAGAGCAGATCTGAGGAGTTTAGATCAGATTAGTGGGAAGAAAATGTAGGGTGAAGACTTCATAACACAGATTAGTGAGTGGAGCCAACTTCGCTAGTAGGTGATACTCAGATGTGAGGCGCAGAAGAGCGTTTTCCTTCTGTAGCTGGACTATAGACTTGCATCCCTGACCAGTAGGGGAAGTATTCAGTATTCATTTTGTAGGGAAAGTCAAGGAATAGGATCCCACACATCTAAAGGAACCAGGTACACCTAACCCACTGCTCCACAACCACAAAACCTAAACAGCCTAGAAACAGTGGATTTGCAGAATTAACTCTGTACCATCAAGAGACTGCATATTTGTACTGCTGCAACCAAAAGACATCCAAAGTCAAAGTTGTGAGTGTCATCTTACCACTGTCTACCTCATTATTACCACTTATAGTTGTACCACCATTAACGGTACTGGCGTCATGACAAAACCATCAAGGGATTCAGCCGCAACAAGCACCCTAAGCACCCTTAACATCAAGGGCACCTCAACCACCATCTTGGCTGATGCTTCCTACCACAGAGCGTGCCCCGGAGGATTTCTTGCTGTTCACCTCAGCACTGTGCTGCTAGCCCAGGGAGGCTTTCTGCTAACCGTGAGTAAATCATACGGACGTCTGAATGGAGCCTTACAGGGGGGTGATCAATGACAGGGGGGTGATCAGGGAGTGTATATGAGGTGATCACCCCCTTGTCATTGATCACCCCCCTGTAAAGCTCCATTCAGACGTCCGTATGTGTTTTGCGGATCCGATCCATGTATCCGTGGATCCGTAAAAATCATACGGACGTCTGAATGGAGCCTTACAGGGGGGTGATCAATGACAGGGGGGTGATCAGGGAGTCTATATGGGTGATCACCCCCCTGTCATTGATCACCCCCCTGTAAGGCTCCATTCAGATATTTTTTTGGCCCAAGTTAGCGGAAAATGTTTTTTTTTTTCTTACAAAGTCTCATATTCCACTAACTTGTGTCAAAAAATAAAATCTCACATGAACTCACCATACCCCTCACGGAATCCAAATGCGTAAAATTTTTTAGACATTTATATTCCAGACTTCTTCTCACGCTTTAGGGCCCCTAAAAAGCCAGGGCAGTATAAATACCCCACATGTGACCCCATTTCGGAAAGAAGACACCCCAAGGTATTCCGTGAGGGGCATATTGAGTCCATGAAAGATTGAAATTTTTGTCCCAAGTTAGCGGAAAGGGAGACTTTGTGAGGAAAATACAAAAAAAAAATTATTTCTGCTAACTTGTGCCCAAAAAAAACAATTTCTATGAACTCGCCACGCCCCTCATTGAATACCTTGGGGTCTTCTTTCCAAAATGGGGTCACATGTGGGGTATTTATACTGCCCTGGCATTTTAGGGGCATCCAAATGTCTAAAAATGCCCTCCTAAAAGGAATTTGGGCCGCTTTGCGCATCTAGGCTGCAAAAAAGTGTCACACATCTGGTATCGCCGTACTCAGGAGAAGTTGGGGAATGTGTTTTAGGGTGTCATTTTACATATACCCATGCTGGGTGAGATAAATTTCTTGGTCAAATGCCAACTTTGTATAAGAAAATGGGAAAAGTTGTCTTTTGCCAAGAAGACACCCCAAGGTATTCCGTGAGGGGCATGGCGAGTTCCTAGAAATTTTTATTTTTTGTCACAAGTTAGCGGAAAATGATGATTTTTTTTTTATTATTACAAAGTCTCATATTCCACTAACTTGTGACAAAAAATAAAAAATTCCAGGAACTCGCCATGCCCCTCACGGAATACCTTGGGGTATCTTCTTTCCAAAATGGGGTCACTTGTGGGGTAGTTATACTGCCCTGGCAATTTAGGGGCCCTAATGTGTGCGAAGTAGTTTGAAATCAAAATCTGTAAAAAATTGCCGGTGAAATCCTAAAGGTGCTCTTTGGAATGTGGGCCCCTTTGCCCACCTAGGCTGTCAAAAAAGTGTCACACATCTGGTATTGCCGTACTCAGGAGAAGTTGGGGAATGTGTTTTGGGGTGTCATTTTACATATACCCATGCTGGGTGAGAGAAATATCTTGGTCAAATGCCAACTTTGTATAAGAAAATGGGAAAAGTTGTTTTTGGCCAAGATATTTCTCTCACCCAGCATGGGTATATGTAAAATGACACCCCAAAACACATTCCCCAACTTCTCCTGAGTACGGCGATACCAGATGTGTGACACTTTTTTGATGCCAAGGTGGGCAAAGGGGCACATATTCCAAAGTGCACCTTTCGGATTTCACCGGTCATTTTTTACAGATTTTGATTGCAAAGTACTTCTCACACATATGGGCCCCTAAATTGCCAGGGCAGTATAACTACCCCACAAGTGACCCCATTTTGGAAAGAAGACACCCCAAGGTATTTCGTGATGGGCATAGTGAGTTCATGGAAGTTTTCATTTTTTGTCACAAGTTAGTGGAATATGAGACTTTGTAAGAAAAAATAAAAATAAATCATCATTTTCCGCTAACTTGTGACAAAAAATAAAAAGTTCTATGAACTCACTATGCCCATCAGTGAATACCTTAGGGTGTCTACTTTCCGAAATGGGGTCATTTGTGGGGTGTTTGTACTGTCTGGGCATTGTAGAACCTCAGGAAACATGACAGGTGCTCAGAAAGTCAGAGCTGCTTCAAAAAGCGGAAATTCACATTTTTGTACCATAGTTTGTAAATGCTATAACTTTTACCCAAACCATTTTATTTTTACCCAAACATTTTTTTTTATCAAAGACATGTAGAACAATAAATTTAGTGAAAAATTTATATATGGATGTCGTTGTTTTTGCAAAATTTTACAACTGAAAGTGAAAAATGTAATTTTTTGGCAAAAAAATCGTTAAATTTCGATTTATAACAAAAAAAGTAAAAATGTCAGCAGCAATGAAATACCACCAAATGAAAGCTCCATTAGTGAGAAGAAAAGGAGGTAAAATTCATTTGGGTGGTAAATTGCATGACCGAGCAATAAACGGTGAAAGTAGTGTAGTGCCGAAGTGTAAAAAGTGGCCTGGTCATTAAGGGTGTTTCAGCTAGCGGGGTTGAAGTGGTTAAACTACTAAGTGCTTGGTCACAACCACTTGTCCACTCAACAATGTTCCTCCTTGTTTTTTTTGTAAGATCACTTAGTGGGGCTGCTAGCTGGGAAAAAATTTGAATAAATCGGCGGTAATAGCCAGCCAGTCCCAAAAGTTTTTCGGAATTGGGGCATCCTTTACTGCTATGATCTTTATTTCCACCACCTATTAACTAACCAAGATAACATGTATCTTTCTGTACGATTGTACATTTGGCTGTATTGATTGTGAGTCCTGCTCCTGCTATGGCAGATATGACATTGTCTAGGTGCAAGATATGGGATGTCCAATCTGAACTATAGACAATGACATCATCAAGATAGGCTGCACAGTATGAGCGCTGAGGATGGATCGCAGTATCCATTAACCTTTGAAAGGTAGCAGGGGCGTTATGTAGGCCAAAAGGCATATAAGTAAACTGAAATGAGCCTTGTGGAGTGAAAAAAGCTTTTTTCATGGGAGTTTTTCTCAAGTGGTATAGCCCTTGGTTAGATCAAATGTGGAAATATATTGGGCTTCCCCCAACCTAGTAATCAGATCCTCAACATGGGGCATAGAATAAGTGTCAAATTATGAGATCTGATTAAGCTTTCTAAAATCAATACAGAATCTCATGTCCCCATTCTTCTTGGTACATTCACAATAGGAGAACACCAGGGACTACAGGATGGCTCAATGACGCCTAGCTTTAGCATATTTTGGACCTCCCCTTCTATTACTACGTTTTTCTGGTGCCCTGTAGGGTTTTTGTCGTATAGGTTTTGCGTCACCAGTGTCAATTACGTGTTGGGCTAAATGAGGGTGACCAGGTGTGGAGACAAACGTACCTTTATGTTTCTGCAGTAAAAGTCTTATTTGACTATCAGAAAGTTACTTACCTCGCTTAATTTCTCAGGTTTGTGAGCAATTGGGGGACAATACAGCGTAAGCTAATATTGGGATGATATTTTGATCGGCCCGCAGTTGCTTGTACCATTCTATCAACCCATTTTTTAAGTAGATTGTCATGGAAGATTATTTTTTTTCTCTTGAATTCAACCAGGCATAATGATTTCGTACAGGACCAGTCTGACGCAAGACTTCAAATGGTCCCTGTCACCTCGCTAGCAGTTTGTTATCAGAAGTTGGCAGTAACAGTAAGACCTTATCACCTGGTGAAAAATATTTATCTTTAGCAGATTTGTCATACCATTGTTTCATATGGGACTGTGTCTCAGTAAGGTTGATCTTTACAAAATCATCTAACTCAGTCAGTTTGTCCCTCATAGAAATAACATACTCCACCAGTTCTTTTGATTTGGGACAGGTTTTTCCCAGTGTTCCTTTATCACATCCAGTGGTCCTCCTGGTCGTCTCCCATAGAGCAGCTCAAAGGGGGAGAAACCACTGGAGGCTTGGGGAACCTCTCTGTATGCGAACAACACATAGGGGAGCAATTGATCCCATTGTTTTGGATACTGCTGCACAAACTTAAAGAGCATTCTTTTAAGTGTTCGGTTGAAGCGTTCAACCAAGCTATTGTCACGACAGGGAGTGGGGGAAACCCCCCACCGTACGGTGTTAAAGGGTAAAAGGGAATCAGCCTGGCCAAAAGGAGTAATAAGGGAGCAGGTCACCTCCTATAGCGTCCCTAATCCTCTCCTTAACTCCTAACCGTATGAGCGGACCCTGATGGTGGGACGACTCATACCCTGGATACCTAATATCCTGAGTCGCCCTGGAAATCCCTCATATAGGAGCAGGGGAGAGACAACCTGCTCATCCACAACATGGAGGAACAGGAGTCTCTATCTGAGGCCAGGCTGCAAGGCGGGGGGGGGGGGGGGGGGGACACATACAGCATAAGGAGATTGCAAGTAAGCAAAACCAATAACACATTTACCTGCCACAGACACAACAACTGGAACCCGTGCACTAGTGCTGCTGTCCTTACCAACATAAAAGGACATAGCACACCCACAAACCATACGGGAACCCAGGACACCCATAGCTGTAAAAAAAACATGAGACAGGGGAATATCTAGTAAACATGCTGGACACCAAACACCACCAGACAAGTAACGCCAAACTAGACATACAAACACCCTGAACATAACCCACTCCATACAAATAGGGACAGGAAGGGAAGGAGACACCTGGATAGCATTGAACATCTATGACCACAAGGGTGGTCCTCACTGGAAAGATGGTAAAGCCAGGAGCAGTGAACCACCAGCACACACCAAGCCTAGAGGAACACCGAGCAACAGGCTTCCAGCAGAGACTAAATAGCCCAAGCAGCCACACCCACAAACACATAAACCCAGTGTTCACAAAACACTAGGAAGAGAGTTAACCCTTCCAACACCAAACAGAGGAAGGAAGCCACTTAAAGGCGAAGTGCACACACAAGCAAACTAAGCCACACGTTATCACCGGCAACAGCATGCGTGGCAACCATGTCACGGCAATCACCCAGAAGGCCGAGACACTACCACCGCATGCTCTAACAGCAACACATTGCCGCATGCAACCGAAAGTGTGGCAACAGTGTCACAGTGCAATAGAGCAAGGACCGCGGTACAGTGCAGGTGATGCAGTGGGTCAGGATATGTATATATATATTTATGAGTTGTTCGTGACGCCAATTGCAGCTTGCACAGGTACTGTTGCAGGGCCCTTTAAGATGTTATAACTCACGTACCAGGTGAGGAATGCCAGAGGGAGATAATGTCTCTGTGTAATAGGTATGGTAGTGTCAACAGTGTCTCTTACCTTGGTACGGCTGGACTCCTGGATCCTGGCTCACTTGCAATAAAATGAGTGTTGTTAATAGGAGTACTTGAGGAACTTTGGTAGCAGTAAATGAGATCCAGACTGGAGATATAATCCAACTTGTCTTTGCTGAATAGCGGCATCAATCCATACAAGTTACAGCAGTAGTCTTTGAGGTCCCAGCAGGTATTGGCAATGTATGGCAGGGATCAATATCTCTTCTGCTCCTATACTATATGCCTGGAGAATCTGGCAGGTATCTATCTTCTGCTCTGTCTGTCTTCTGCTTGGTGTGGGCCTGACTAGCTGAGCAGGAATTTGGCTTCTCCTGGTCTCTGGATATGTTACTCACAGATTGGCTCACAGGGAATGCTTCTTCCTGGAGGCTGGAAAAGGCTGCTTTTCTTGGCAACCAGCTGAGGCTCATGGCTCAGGCTGCGAATGTGATCTTTGGTCTCAACCGAGACAAGATCCTGGGTTGGGATCCCTATTTTCTGGGAGCTCCTACTAACACAGCCTACCCATAGCCGGGGTGGCTGGTACACTAAAACTAAACTTCCTTCTCCTCCCCATGAGACAGGACATGGGACCAGCCCACTTCTGCTCACAGTGGAGGGGGCTAAAACTGGAATGAACTATTCCAGTCTAGCTATACTAAACTGGCTATGTTCCTGATCACACATTGCTGCCACCTGCTGGTGTACAGGGAAATTACTGCATAATATATGAAACAGGCCTAGAAATACATAAACTGACATTAATGACAATATAATTACACTTAACATATGGTAGCAGGGAAAAAGAGTTTGGTAACATAACTTCGGGATGTTACTACAGCGCAAACCAAAAGCCGTGACAGCTATCTGTTTGGGGATGGTATGGAGTCGTCCGTACAGCCCGAATTCCTCGAAGCTGATGGATTTGCTTCATTAATCTAGACTGAAAGTTTGAGCCTTGATCTGTAAGAACTGTATGAGGAACACACACAAGACAAAAAAACTTTATCATCTCCTTTGCAATTCTTTTTGTAGTGATTGTTCTTAAAGGTATAGCCTCTGAATAATGTGTCATATAATCACTTATAACCGGGATATAGCGGTTACCTTTTTTACTTTTTTCAGGGGGACCGACAATATCCAAAGCTATCGTTTCAAAGGAAGTGTCAGCCACAGGGACGGGAACCAATTTGCACTTTTTGTCACCTGGAGAAATATACTGGCATTCTGGACAGGATTCACAAAAATTGGCTTCATCTATATGTATTTTGGGCCAAAAGAACCTGTTCAGATACCGTGATAGTGTTCTCTTTCTACCCAGATGTCCTGACAATGGTATACTGTGAGCTATTTTCATTATTGACTCTGGATATTCAGAAGGCACCATTAGGCTACTTTCACACTAGCGTTCGGGCGGATCCGTTCTGAACGGATCCGCTCATAATAATGCAGACGGAGGCTCCATTCAGAACGGATCCGTCTGCATTAAAATGGCAAAAAAAAAGCTAAGTGTGAAAATAGCCTCGGACGGATCCGTCCAGACTTTCAATGTAAAGTCAATGGGGGACGGATCCGCTTGAAGATTGAGCCACATTGTGGCATCTTCAAACGGATCCGTCCCCATTGACTTACATTGTAAGTCTGCACGGATCCGCACGCCTCCGCACGGCCAGGCGGACACCCGAACGCTGCAAGCAGCGTTCAGCTGTCCGCCTGTCCGTGCGGAGGCAAGCGGAGCGGAGGCTGAACGCCGCCAGACTGATGCAGTCTGAGCGGATCCGCTCCATTCAGACTGCATCAGGGCTGGACGGCTGCGTTCGGGTCCGCTCGTGAGCCCCTTCAAACGGAGCTCACGAGCGGACACCCGAACGCTAGTGTGAAAGTAGCATTTGCCTCACTTGTTCTTTTCTCTGCGGATGCTCACACAGCCGGTACAAGATACCACTTTTAATTTTGTAACAAGGACACTGTTTCGGTTCCTCTGTCTCATCTTTCACCTGTTTAAACAGTAAGGACAGGGTGTTATCCTGTTTTTGTTTGACAGAAATGTCTTTTCCCCATTGTGGAGCATGGAAAGGCCCTTTTTCCAAGAGAGGATGTTCAGATCGCCATTTCTCACAGGGAAGCCGCTTTTCTCTCTTAGAAAGATGACTTTTGCTATTACCATCGAATACATCATCATCAAATGGAAATAGGTTACTCAAAACATCTGAATCAGTGTCACCACCAGACATCTGAGAAGCTCTGACAGATGCCTTTCAGAACCTCCTCCTTGAGGTTCCTTTGTTTTGCTTTCATTTTCTCATCTCGTTAGCCTCTCTCAGCTGTCATGTAGTTGCACTGATTGCATCCCTTTAAATCCCTCCCCATAGTGCATCAGTTTGCGGTTTATATTACTTCCTGGAGTGTGTGCATGCTGATCCTACTTCTCAGTTTTCTACAAGATAAGTGTTGTGCATTCATTTGTGTTTTTCTGTTTGCTGGATCCCAGGTGCCCCTGAGCTGGTGGTCGTGTCCCCTCACTATTATAGGGTGTTCAGGTGTTATACAGTCGAGGTACGAGGATATGCGATCATCTACCATTGGGATTTTCTCATAGGCTGAGCAGTAAGGGAGAGAGCCAGGTCTGATGCAGAGCTCTCCCTTTTTGTTCCTTAGTTTTGGATCCAGTCAGTCGTATATTCATTTTGTGTTGTCTTGTTTCCTGTACACCTTCCGTGACATTATAAACCGCCAAAACTGTCTCAAGCATGAATCCGGTTTCAACCTTGATTGACCCCATGCAGGGTCTTTCACTGGAGGTAGCAGATCTCCGGAAAACTGTCTCTCAGTTTGAGGTGACCGTTTCTGCTTGCGTTCATGGAGTTTGTTCTGAGCCTAAGATCTCGCTCCCGGATACGTTCTCCGGGGGTAGTGAGAATTTTGTTCGTTTTAGAGGCTTGCAAACTCAATTTTCGCCTACTTCCCCATTCCTCTGGTGATGAGGAATGGAGGGTGGAGATCATCATATCGCTGCTCAGGGATAACGCTCAGTCCTGGGCCTTTCCGCTGCCGGTGGGGGCACGGCCCCTCCGTTCAGTGGATGAATTCTTTTTAGCCCTGGGTCAGATATATGATGATCCGGATCGTATTGCTCTGGCTGAGTCTAGACTACGTCTTTTATGCCAGGGTAAACAGTCCGCAGAGATATACTGTTCAGAATTTCAGAGATGGGCAGCTGATACTGGTTGGAATGATGCTGCACTCCGAAGTCAATTTTGCCATGGTCTTTCAGAAGGATTGAAAGATGCGTTTGCCTTTCATGAGAGACCTACCTCCTTGGACTCGGCCATGTCTCGGGCCGTTCGTATTGACAGGCGTCTTAGAGAGAGAGGAGAGATCACTCCTTCCTGTCATACTCAATCCCAGGACAGTGCGGCGGTCTCATTCAGTGCACAGGGGTCTCAGTCGCTGTCAATCCCTTCTGAGCAGAAGCCCATGCAGCTGGGGTTGATTGCCTCTGACAATAGAAGATTCAGCCCTCATGGGAAGGTTTGTTTCTGTTGTGGAGGTATAAATCATTTGGCTAATGTTTGTCCCTCAAGGAGATTGAGGCAGTTTTTTGGGAGTAATAAAGTAACAAAAAGAAAAAAATCCTTTAAAAATGTTCCATCTGTTACCATTGGCAGGGTTGAGGCGGAAATTGAAGGTTTTCCGTTTGCTTGTAGTTCCCGTTTTGTCCTGCCTGAGAGCAAGAACATTTTTTGTGAGATTTTTGTAGATAGTGGAGCAGCTGTCAATCTCATTGATAATCAATTTGCTATAACTCATGGTTTCCAGGTATGCACTTTGGGAAAGGATTTTCCTGTTTTTGCTATTGATTCCGCTCCACTTTCTCAGAAATCATTAAAGGGCATAGTTCACAATATCCGTTTGATTGTGAGTGATGCTCATGTTGAGGATGTGTCATGTTTCGTCCTTAGCGGATTGCCTACTCCTCTAGTGTTGGGGCTACCCTGGCTCACTAAACATAACCCCACCATTGATTGGCAAGCGAGGCAAATAAATGGTTGGAGTGACTTT
This sequence comes from Bufo gargarizans, assembly GCF_014858855.1. NCBI lineage: Eukaryota > Metazoa > Chordata > Amphibia > Anura > Bufonidae > Bufo > Bufo gargarizans. The sequence continues at coordinate 84,020,736 of NC_058090.1, forward strand.
TGCAGAGAGAATTGCCTCACGACATCTGTTTCTGAGGTTTCTACTAAGACTGTACCATCTTTTCTCTCTGAATTTTCGGATGTCTTCTCTGAGAGTGGTGTTCAGGACTTGCCCCCTCACAGGGAGTACGATTGTCCTATTAATCTCACCCCAGGCGCCAAGCTGCCTAAATCTCGTTTATACAATCTCTCCCAACCTGAAAGGGTCGCTATGCGTGCTTATATCTCTGAGAGTCTGAGAAAGGGACACATACGACCCTCGAAGTCACCTGTTGCCTCTGGTTTTTTCTTTGTTAAGAAAAAAGATGGTTCTTTAAGACCTTGTCTTGATTTCAGGGAGCTGAACAGTATCACAATTCGTGACCCTTATCCGCTTCCTCTGATCCCGGACCTGTTTAACCAGATTGTTGGGGCTAAAGTTTTTTCCAAGTTAGATCTAAGAGGGGCATACAACCTGGTCAGGGTCAGAGAAGGAGACGAATGGAAGACGGCCTTCAATACCCCTGAGGGCCATTTTGAGAATTTGGTTATGCCTTTTGGTTTGATGAATGCTCCAGCCGTTTTTCAGCATTTTGTGAACAGCATTTTTTATCATTTAATGGGGAAATTTGTATTAGTGTATTTGGATGACATTTTGATTTTTTTCTCCTGATTTCAAAACTCATAAGGAACACTTACGTCAGGTCTTGCTCATCCTGCGGGAGAATAAATTGTACGCGAAACTGGAAAAATGTGTGTTTGCGGTTCCAGAAATTCAATTTCTGGGGTTTCTTCTCTCCGCTTCTGGTTTTCGCATGGACCCCGAGAAGGTCCGCGCTGTGCTTGAGTGGGAGCTTCCTGAGAATCAGAAGGCGCTGATGCGTTTTTTGGGCTTTGCCAATTATTACATGAAGTTTATTTTGAATTATTCCTCTGTTGTTAAACCACTCACTGATATGACCAAAAAAGGGGGTAGATTTTTCTTCCTGGTCGGTAAAGGCGCGTAAGGCCTTTTCTAATATCAAGGAGAGTTTTGCTTCCGCTCCCATCTTGGTACAACCTGATATTTCTCTACCCTTCATAGTTGAGGTTGATGCTTCTGAGGTGGGTGTGGGTGCGGTCTTGTCTCAAGGTTCCTCTCCTGCCAAATGGCGACCGTGTGCCTTTTTCTCAAAGAAACTCTCCTCAGCAGAGAGAAATTACGATGTGGGTGATAGGGAGTTGTTGGCCATCAAGTTGGCTTTTGAGGAATGGCGCCATTGGCTAGAGGGAGCCAGACACCCTATTACTGTGTTTACTGACCATAAAAATCTGGCCTACTTGGAGTCAGCCAAGCGTCTGAACCCGAGACAGGCCATATGGTCTTTGTTCTTTTCAAGGTTTAATTTTGTTGTCACGTTCCGCCCTGGGGTTAAGAATGTGAAGGCAGATGCCCTGTCACGTTGTTTTCCGGGAGGTGGGAATTTTGAAGACCCGGGTCCCATTTTGGCTGAAGGTGTGGTGGTCTCTGCTCTTTTTCCTGAATTGGAGGCAGAGGTGCAGGTAGCCCAGTCTGAGGCTCCTGATCTTTGTCATCCTGGGAGGTTGTTTGTGCCTCTCGCTTTAAGACACAAGATTTTTAAGGAACACCACGATACGGTCCTTGCTGGGCACCCGGGGGCAAGAGCCACAGTGGATCTCATCGCTCAGAGATTCTGGTGGCCGGCGCTTGGTAAGTCGGTTGAGGGTTTTGTGGCAGCCTGCGAGACCTGCGCTCGTGCCAAAGTCCCTCATTCACGGCCATCAGGTCCTCTCCTTCCCTTACCCATTCCTTCCCGTCCTTGGACACATCTGTCCATGGACTTCATTACGGACCTGCCTCGTTCCTCGGGGAAGACTGTGATTCTGGTGGTGGTGGACCGTTTTAGCAAAATGGTGCATTTCATCCCTTTTCCTAGCTTTCCCAATGCTAAGACGCTGGCGCAGGCATTTATTGATCACATTGTCAAATTGCATGGTATTCCTTCAGACATAGTCTCTGATAGGGGCACGCAGTTTGTTTCCAGATTCTGGAAGGCTTTCTGTTCTCGCTTGGGGGTTCGGTTGTCATTCTCTTCTGCTTTCCACCCGCAGTCGAATGGCCAGACAGAGCGCGTCAATCAGAATCTGGAGACATATCTGCGCTGTTTTGTGGCGGAGAATCAGGAGGATTGGTGTTCTTTTTTGTCCCTTGTTGAGTTTGCTTTAAATAACCGTCGTCAGGAGTCCTCTGATAAGTCACAATTTTTTGGTGCATATGGGTTTCATCCGCAGTTTGGGACATTCTTGGGAGAGGGGTCTTCTGGTTTATCTGATGAGTGCAGATTCTCCTCGTCTTTGTCATCTATTTGGCAAAAGATTCAGGATAATCTAAAGAGCATGAGTGAGAGATATAAGCGTGTGGCGGATAAGAGACGTGTGCCTGGTCCGGACCTGAATGTTGGTGATCTGGTGTGGTTGTCTACTAAGAATATCAAATTGAAGGTTCCCTCCTGGAAGTTGGGTCCTAAGTTTATTGGGCCTTACAAAATCTTGTCTGTCATCAATCCTGTTGCCTACCGTCTTGATCTTCCTCAGACTTGGAAGATCCATAGTGTTTTTCAGAAGTCCTTACTAAAACCTTATGTCCAACCCATTGTACCCTCGTCTTTGCCTCCTCCTCTGATTATGGTTGATGGTAATCTTGAATTTCAGGTCTCTAGGATTGTGGATTCTCGTGTTGTCCGCGGTTCTCTCCAGTACCTCGTTCATTGGGAGGGTTATGGTCCTGAGGAGAGTATGTGGGTCCCAGTGACGGACATTAAGGCCACTCGTCTCATCAGGGCTTTCCATAGGTCCCATCCTGAGAAGGTGGGCTCTGAGTGTCCGGAGTCCACTCGTAGAAGGAGGGGTACTTTCACCACCAGACATCTGAGAAGCTCTGACAGATGCCTTTCAGAACCTCCTCCTTGAGGTTCCTTTGTTTTGCTTTCAGTTCCTCATCTCGTTAGCCTCTCTCAGCTGTCATGTAGTTGGACTGATTGCATCCCTTTAAATTCCTCCCCATTGTGCATTAGTTTGCGGTTTATATTACTTCCTGGAGTGTGTGTGCATGCTGATCCTACTTCCCAGTCTTCTACAAGATAAGTGTTGTGCATTCATTTGTGTTTTCTGTTTGCTGGATCTCAGGTGACCCTGACTCCCTCCGTATCTAGTGTAGGGAGCCGGTGGTCGTGTCCCCTCACTATTATAGGGTGTTCAGGTGTTATACAGTCGAGGTACGAGGATATGCGATCATCTACCATTGGGATTTTCGCATAGGCTGAGCAGTCAGGGAGAGTGCCAGGCCTGATGCAGGGGTCTCCCTTTTTGTTCCTTAGTTTTGTATCCAGTGAGTCGTATATTCATTTTGTGTTGTCTTGTTTCCTGTACACCTTCCGTGACACTGCCATGTGATTGGTATACCAATTCATGCAATACCCCAAGGACACACAAACTAGCGGGTTTGTTTTTTACTGTGATAGCTGTACCATCAGAATCACTTGTGGCGTTTTTGTGTGGTTGCTCGCCTGTGATTGGTGGGCAGTAATATTAACATTTGGTGGAACAGACACGTCTATCTTTGTCCTTTTTGAGGGTTTGGATCCGGCTGGGGCTTTGTGGGCTGTACCATATGTGAGAGAAAGTGCCCAGAGGGATAAACCTTGATTGGTAATTGGAATCCTTCTGCCAAACTAACACCTTCTAACACCTGCGGCTGTCTGTGGAACCCCTACTCATTAACCCTATGTAACCAACTAGGATGATTATCTGACGCTGTAAAATGGACAGCAGCATTGCATAGTATCCCTGGGGGCTTTGTCTGTTTATGAGGATCGCATGACTGTTGGGTGTGAATCTATATGTTGGACAGATTGCGATACACAGAAATCGAAAGCTTTGCCCAGTGCGCGGGGAGAAGATTTTTTTTTTTTATTGTTTACCCGCCTTTTGCACCCTAGACTGACATTCTTGATCTGGGTGAGACGGAAAAAAGTGTGGACCTATAAGTTTGACTCCAACTTGGCTGTAGAGTTAACGTATATATACATTGTGGATCATTAGTGATATATAGAATGACTTTGCTGTTTAATCTATAACTGTAATTAATTTATTTATTTTTTCTGTTTTTTTTTTTGCTGTTTCCTTCCTCTCCTGTCCTAGACATCCAGGGCCGCCCCCAGACAATATAATGCCCCCAAAGGTACAAAATAGGAAATCTCTGGGTGCAAGTGGAAGCAGTCAAATTTCAAAAATGGACAAATTCCTGAAATCACCCCAATATAAGACCAGGACAAATCAGAAGGGTAATAAGAAAAACAAAGTTAACCTGATAGACCCACAAAATATAGAGGAAGTTAGTGATAGAGAAGAGGGGAAGAGTAATAAGAATATTCCAACGAAGGAGATAATAGAAATGGTGGACAAGAAGCTGACAGATATCCTGAATGCGGTACAGCAATCAAATCTAGCATTGGGCGATCTGTCGGCAAAAATTTCCACAGTTCAAGTAGACTTATCTTTGATTAAAGACGAAATGAATAAAGTACGTGAGAAAGTCAAGGATCTTCAGGTGATTACAAGAGACTTAAAACAGGAGGTGGACGGGATTAAGAATAGGTGTCACCGCCAGTTCTGTGAGAAGGTCTGGCAGACGTTCTTCTCTACCTCTTGTATGATGTTCTTTGTTTTGGTTTCACTTTCTCATCTCCTTTCCTTCTGCTAGGTGTCACTTATTTAGACATAATCGTCTTCCTTTATATTCCCTACCATACTGCCTCACTTTGCGGTTTATACTACTTCCTGGATGAAGTGTTCACTGCTGGAGGCTGCATCTGCTGTTTGCTCAGATAAGTCCTTTACTTTATTGTGTTTGCTTGCTGGCTTGATTCTAGGTGACCCTGACTCCCTCCGTATTAAGTGCAGGGAGCCGGTGGTCGTGTCCCCTCACTATTATAGGGTTTTCAGGTGTCACACAGGCTTAGGTAAGTGGGCATGCAATCGTGTACCATCGAGACCCTTGTATGTGCATAGCAGTCAGGGAGAGCTCTTGGGGTTTTATAGGGCTCACCTATGAGCTCCTTAGTTTGGGTTCAAGCCAGTCGCTCATTTATTTATAAGTTCCAGCTATCTGCAAATCTCATCCATGACATTATAAACCGCCATAACCGTCTTAAGCATGGATCCGGTTTCAGCCTTGATTGACCGCATGCAAGGTCTTTCGCTGGAGGTAGCAGATCTCCGTAAACATGTGTCTCAGTTTCAGGTGACCGGTTCTGCTGGCGTTCATGGAGTTTGTTCCGAGCCTAAGATCTCGCTTCCGTATACGTTCTCCGGTGGTAGTGAGAATTTGCAAGTGAAAAAAAGTTCAAGAGATCCGCTCACCTCTGTTACCCTCAGGGTAGGTGCACCAACCAAAACTTGAGATCACCCCTCAAAAATTAGTTGAAATATATAAACGGTATGGATGGGCACTCGTATATGGAGGTATAGGACACAATTTATTTGTAAAACTTACAATAAAATAGCAATAATAAAATTACAATATTATAATAACACTGTTAACATGAATAATAAAACACTATATTCAGGTTGAAAAATTAAAAATGATGATATAAGGTCCTATTTGGATTGCACAGAATGTGCTGAAATGTCACTGGGTATTCGGTAACAATTTGATCTGTAACCAGAGATATGCTGTCTCCTCTATGTTTTAACAGTCTCTACAGGATATATACGGTCTCTGTAGGTATGTTACATATGTTTCAAGTTTCGGTTATTGAAACGCAAAGTCCTTGGTGTATCTTTAAATGTACTTTGTTGTTTCCCCTTCTAATCTTGGTGTTGCTACTTCGGACGTTTTAACCCACTGTGTGGGCTTACCTTAGCCTCTCTTTTCCTTACTTGTTGGATAGGTTCACGTTCTCGCGATATAAGCCGGCGTCCCGGCTCTCAAGTTGGTCGCGTCCCACGTGTCTCTCAGCTGGCTGCAAGATATGACTTGGTGGGAGAGGTGTGTACCTTCCAGGCGCAGGTCAATGACGTCTTAGAGATTTTTTTCTCACAAAGTAGGAAAATTCCTTTTTCTGCCAGGCACTTGTAATTATAGATGATGGGGTATTTGTCCAAGGTATTTACGCCAGACGCGTTTCGGGGAGACGCTGTCCCCTTCCTCAGTGGCATACCCCAATCTCTTCGGTGGTTGTAATTTATACTGATCATCGGTCTATCTCAAGTCCCCCTCTGGATTTCAATTATATCTCAAAAGCCGGTCTGGATCTATTCTTTGTATGTCACTTTTATTCCTGCAATTTATATGCAATTTTCGGCAACATTTTTTTGCAGGCATACATTTCTATATTTATAATATGGTCCCCTTGACATTATTTCCAAATTGCTTCCCACAAATCTCATCATTCTAATATCTTATTATGTATAGTATATGTTAAAATGACATATATATATATATATATATATATATATATATATAATACACATAAACATAGAATTTAATAGAAACATGTAATTAAAATAAATAAATAAATAAATGCAGATCTTTCACAGCTTAGATTTTCCCTCTATCGATTACTATTCTTAGGGTCATTTCTGACAAAAAACGCATCTGCGGTTTTATTGCATTTTTTTTTAGATAGTCTGTGTTTTTAGCTTCTACTGTCATTTTTAGGGGTTCCGATTGTCATAGTACATAAAATCCACTTGTATAATTCATATATGAGAATTTCTATCTTCCTGGGAGAAAGAAAGAAGAAGAGGGTGGCCTGCGTGGGGTAGAGGGAGGGTTGCAGTGCTGGGACAAACAGCCTGATATGCAACTCTACATCGACACCCGCACAGACCACCCGTTCTCTATATGAAGCCGAATAATTCTAATTCAGCATTTAAGCCTCTTGGTAATAAGCTGCCAAATTCGTAAATCTTCCTTGATTCTACCCTCGATAATCTCTCAATCTGGTTTCCTCCCCGCCAATGTTTTTCGACCTTCTCCAGTGCCATAAAAGAGAGGCCCGCAGGATCTTGATTGTGTGCATCCTTGAAGTGTCTGGACAGTGAATGCTTTTCATAACCCTTAGTGATGTTGTTCAGGTGTTCTGCTATCCTGACCTTCAAGGTGCGTTTGGTCCTCCCTATATATTGTCTCTGACATTTCAGCACATTCTGTGCAATCCAAATAGGACCTTTATATCATAATTTTTTATTTTTCAACCTGAATATAGTGTTTTATTATTCATGTTAACAGTGTTATTATAATATTGTAATTTTATTATTGCTATTTTATTGTAAGTTTTACAAATAAATTGTGTCCTATACCTCCATATTCGAGTGCCCATCCATACCGTAGTGAGAATTTTGTTTGCTTTAGAGAGGCTTGCAAACTCCATTTTTGCCTACTTCCCCATTCCTCTGGTAATGAGGAGCAGAGGGTGGGGATCATCATCTCGCTGCTCAGGGATAATGCTCAGTCTTGGGCCTTTTCGCTGCCGGTGGGGGCACGGCCCCTCCGATCGGTGGATACATTTTTTCTTAGCCCTGGGGCAGATATATGATGACCCGGATCGTATTACTTTGGCTGAATCTAAACTGCGTTTTTTTATGCCAGGGTAAACAGTCCGCAGAGATATATTGTTCTGTATTTCGGAGATGGGCAGCTGGTGCTGGTTGGAATGATGCTGCACTCCGAAGTCAATTTTGCCATGGTCTTTCGGAAAGATTGAAAGATGCATTTGCTTTTCATGAGAGACCAGCGTCCGTAGAGTCAGCCATGTCTCTAGCTGTTCGTATTGACAGGCGTCTTATAGAGAGAGAGGAGACTACTCTTTCCTGTCATATTCAGCCCAAGGACAGTGGGGCTGTCTCATTCAGTGCGCAGGGGTCTCAGTCTGTCTCAATCCCCTCTGAGGAGGAGGCCATGCAGCTGGGTTTGCTCGTCTCTGATAGTAGAGGATTCAGCTCTCAGAGGAAGGTTTGTTTCTGCTGTGGGGGTTTAAATAATTTAGCTAATGTTTGCCCCTCTAGGAGATTCATGAATTTTTCTGAGGGTAATCAAAACAAAACAAAAAAACCCTCAAAAACTTTCCATTTGCTACTATTGGCAAGGTTGATGCGGAAATTAAAGGTTGGCCGTTTGCTTGTAGTTCCCGTTTTCTCCTACCTGCCAGGGTGGCGCTAGACAGCAAGAACATTGTGAGATTTTTGTAGTGGAGCAGCTGTCAATCTTATTGATAATCAATTTGCAACAACGCATGGTTTCCAGGTATGCACTTTGGAAAAAGATATACCTGTTTTTGCAATCGATTCCGCTCCACTTTCTCAAAGATCGTTAAAGGGCATAGTTTACAATATTTGACTGTGGGTGACGCTCACGTTAAGGATATTTCATGTTTCGTCTTAAGCGGATTGCCTAGTGTTGGGGCTACCCTGGCTCACTAAACATAATCCCACCATTGATTGGCAAGTAAGGCAAATAAACGGCTGGAGTGAGTTTTGCAGGGAGAATTGCCTCACGGCATCTCTTTCAGAGGTTTCTACCAAGACTGTGCCATCTTTTCTCTCAGAATTTTCGGATGTGTTTTCTGAGAGTGGTGTCCAGGAATTGCCTCCTCACCGGGAGTACGACTGCCCTATTAATCTCATCCCAGGCGCCAAGCTGCCAAAATCACGTCTATACAATCTCTCCCAACCTGAAAGGGTCGCTATGCACACTTATATCTCTGAGAGCCTGAGAAAGGGACACATCCGACCCTCGAAGTCACCTGTTGCCGCTGTTTTTTTTTTTGTTAAGAAAAAAGATACTTCTTTAAGACCTTGTCTGGATTTCAGGGAGCTGAACCGTGTCACGATTTGTGACCCTTATCCGCTTCCTCTGATCCCGGACCTGTTTAACCAGATTGTTGGGGCTAAAGTTTTTTCTAAGTTGGATTTAAGAGGAGCATACAACCTAGTCAGGGTCAGGCAAGGGGACGAATGGAAGACTGCCTTCAAAACCCCTGAGGGCCATTTCAAAAAATTGGTTATGCCCTTTGGTTTGATGAATGCTCCGGCCGTCTTCCAACATTTTGTGAACAGTATTTTTTATCATTTAATGGGGAAATTTGTACTGGTGTATCTAGATGACATTTTCATTTTCTCTCCTGATTTCAAGACTCACCTATGTCAGGTCTTGCTGATTCTGCGGGAGAATAAATTGAATGCGAAACTGGAAAAATGTGTGTTTGGGGTTCCAGAGATTCAATTTCTTGGTTTTCTTCTCTCCGCTTCTGGTTTTCGGATGGACCCTGAGAAGGTCCGCACTGTGCTTGATTGGGAGCTTCCTGAGAATCAGAAGGCGCTGATGCGGTTTTTGGGTTTTGCCAATTATTACAGAAAGCTCATTTTGAATTATTCCTCTGTTGTTAAGCCACTCACTGATATGACTAAAATTGGTGTGGATTTTTCCTCGTGGTCGGTAGAGGCGCTTAAAGCCTTTTCTAGTATTAAAGAGAGTTTTGCTTCCGCTCCCATTTTGGTACAACCTGATGTCTCTCTACCTTTTATTGTTGAGGTGGATGCTTCTGAGGTGGGTGTGGGTGCGGGTGTGGTCTTGTCTCAGGGTCCCTCTCCTGCCAAATGGCGACCATGTGCCTTTTTCTCAAGGAAACTATCATCTGCAGAGAGAAATTACGATGTGGGAGATTGGGAGTTGTTGGCCATCAAATTAGTTAGAGCCATTGGTTAGAGGCAGCCAGACACCCTATTACCGTGTTTACCGACCATAAGAATCTGGCCTACTTGGAATCGGCCAAGCGTCTGAACCCGAGACAGGCCAGATGGTATTTGTTCTTTTCTAGGTTTAATTTTGTGGTTACGTTCTGCCCTGGGGTTAAAAATGTGAAGGCGGATGCCCTGTCACATTGTTTTCCGGGAGTGGGGAACTTTGAAGACCCGGGTCCCATTTTGGCTGAGGGGGTGGTCGTCTGTGCTCTTTATCCTGATTTGGAGGCAGAGGTTCAGGCAGCCCAGGCAGAGGCTTCTGATCTTTGTCCTCCTGGGAGGTTGTTTGTGCCTCTCGCTTTGCGACACAAAGTTTTTAACCCCTTAAGGACTCAGCCCTATTTCACCTTGAGTACTTGGCCATTTTTTGCAAATCTGACCAGTGTCACTTTAAGTGATGATAACTTTAAAACGCTTTGACTTATCCAGGCCATTCTGAGATAGTTTTTTCGTCACATATTGTACTTCATGACACTAGTAAAATGAAGTCAAAACAAATTTTTTTTTTGCATAAAAAGTACCTAATTTACCCAAAATTTGGAAAAATTAGCAAATTTCAAAGTTTCAGTTTCTCTACTTCTGTAATACATCCCCCAAAATTGTGATGACTTTACATTCCCCATATGTCTACTTCATGTTTGAATTATTTTGGGAATGATATTTTATTTTTTGGGGATGTTACAAGGCTTAGAAGTTTAGAAGCAAATCTTGAAATTTTTCAGAAATTTACAAAAACCCAATTTTTAGGGACCACTACAGGTCTGAAGTCACTTTGCGAGGCTTACATAATAGAAACCACCCAAAAATGACCCCATTCTATAAACTACACCCCTCAAGGTATTCAAAACTGATTTTACAAACTTTGTTAACCCTTTAGGTTTTGCACAAGATTTAATGGAAAATAGAGATACAATTTCAAAATTAAACTTTTTGGGCAGATTTTTCATTTTAATATTTTATTTCCAGTTACAAAACAAGGGTTAACAGGCAAACAAAACTCATTATTTATGGACCTGATTCTGTAGTTTACAGAAACACCCCATATGTGGTCGTAAACTGCTGTACGGGCACACAGCAGGGCGCAGAAGGAAAGGAATGCCATACGGTTTTTGGAAGGCAGATTTTGCTGGACGTTTTTTTTTTACACCATGTCCCATTTGAAGCCCCCTTGATGCACCCCTAGAGTAGAAACTCCAAAAAAGTGAAGTTTTGTTGGTACTAGTTTAGGGTACATATGATTTTTGGTTGCTCTATATTACACTTTTTGTGAGGCAAGGTAACAAGAAATAGCTTTTTTGGCACAGTTTTTTTTTTGTTATTTACAACATTCATCTGACAGGTTAGATCATGTGGTATGTTTATAGAGCAGGTTGTCACGGCCGCGGTGATACCTAATATGTATACAATTTTTTTTATTTATGTAAGTTTTACACAATGATTTTATTTTTGAAACAAAAACAAATCATGTTTTAGTGTCTCCATAGTCTGAGAGCCATATTTTTTTCAGTTTTTGGGCGATTATCTTTGGTAGGGTCAAATTTTTTGTGGGATGAGATGACTGTTTGATTGGCACCATTTCAGGGTGCATATGACTTTTTGATCGCTTGCTACTACACTTTTTGTGACGTAAGATGACAAAAAATGGCTTTTTTTACACCATTTTTATTTGTTTACGGTGTTCACCTGAGGGGTTAGGTCATGTGATATTTTTATAGAGCCGGTCGACACGGACGCGGAGATACCTAATATGTATACTTTTTTTATATTTATGTCAGTTTTACATAATGATTTCATTTTTGAAACAAAAAAAATCATGTTTTACTGTTTGCATAGTCTAAGAGCCATAGTTTTTTCAGTTTTTGGGAGATTATCTTGGGTAGGGTATGATTTTTGCGGGATGAGATGACGGCTTGATTGGTACTATTTTGGCGTACTTGCGACTTTTTGGATCACTTTTATTACCTTTTTTGGGAAGTAAGGTGGACAAAATTTAAATTTCCTCATAGTTTTTATTTTTTTTATTTTTATGGCGTTCACCTTGCGGGGTAACATGACCATTTTATAGATCAGGTCGTTACGGACGCGGCGATACTTAATATGTGTAGTGTATTTTATTTTTTTAATTTTTATTCAGTGATAAATGTGTGTTTTTTTATCTTAACTTTTTTCACTTTTTTTTACATTTTTTTGACCCAGACCCACTTGGTTCTTAAAGATCCAGTGGGTCTAATGTCTGTATAATACAGTACAGTACACTATATAGGGTATTGTACTGTATTTTACTTACACTTTGTCTGAACAGATCTATGCCTTTAGCACAGATCTATTCAGCACCATGGACAGCAGGATGCCTGAGAAGGCGTCCTGTTGCCATGGGAACCTTCCCCATCTGCTCAGTTGTGGCCACAACTTCGCAGTCGGGGAAGGTTGAGGAGGGGGCTGTCTGGGGGCTCCCCCCTCTTACTGTTAACTTTTTCCATACAGCGGTCCGTATGGAAAGGGTTAAACGGCTGACATCGCGGCACAGATGTCAGCCGTAAAATGTGCTGACACTCTGGTATACCACTGGACACCAATGATTATTCAAGAGGAGGCAAGCGGGTGATCGCGATAAAATCATTCAGGGGTGCAGGGGGGATGAAATAAACTTTATTTGGGGCATTTTAAAGTTTGAATTGACCTGCGGTTTGCTGCGATCGCCGATACGGGGGGTCACATGACCCCCCCCGGCGTTGTGACAGGATGCCGGCTAAATGATTTCAGCCGGAATCCTGTTCGGATTAACCCCCGCAGCGCCGCAATCTCATTTTAAACTCATGATGTACCGGTACATCATGGGTCCTTAAGGAATCGGGAAACATGCCGTACCGGTACGTCATGCGTCCCTAAGGGGTTGAGGAGCACCACGATACTGTCCTTGCTGGGCACCCGGGAAATAGAGCCACAGTGGATCTCATTGCTCAGAGATTATGGTGGCCGGCTCTTCGTAAGACGGTTGAGGGTTTTGTGGCAGCCTGCTAGACCTGCGCTCGTGCCAAGGTCCCTCATTCACGGCCATCGGGTTCTCTCCTCCCGTTATGCATTCCTTCCCGTCCTTGGACGCATCTGTCCATGGACTTCATTACGGACCTGCCTCGTTCCTCAGGCAAGAATGTAATTGTGATGGTTGTGGACCGTTTTAGCAAAATGGCACATTTCATTCCCTTTCCTGGGTTACCCAATACTAAGACGCTGGCGCAAGCGTTTGTTGATAATATTGTTAAATTGCATGGCATCTCTTAAGACATCGCTTCTGATAGGGGCACGCAATTTGTTTTTAGATTCTGGAAGGCCTTCTGTTCTCGCTTTGGGGTTTGGTTGTCGTTCTCGTCTGCTATTCACCCGCAGTCAAATGGTCAGACCGAACGCGTCAATCAGAATCTGGAGACATATCTGCGCTGTTTTGTGGCGGAGAATCAGGAGGATTAGTATTCTTTTTTGTCCCTTGCTGAGTTTGCTTTAAATAACCGTCGCCAGGAGTCCTCTGATAAGTCACCATTTTTTGGTGCATATGGGTTTCATCCGAGGTTTGGGACATTCTCTGGAGAGGGGTCTTCTGGTTTTCCTAATGAGGAGAGATTTTCCTCATCTTTGTCATTTATTTGGCAAAAGATTCAGGGTAATCTGAAGAGGATGAGTGAGAGATATAAGCGTGTGGCGGATAAGAGACGTGTGCCTGGTCCTGACCTGAATGTGGGTGATCTGGTGTGGTTGTCTACAAAGAATATCAAACTGAAGGTTCCCTACTGGAAGTTGGGTCCTAAGTTTTTTGGGCCTTACAAGATCTTGTCCGTCATCAATCCCGTTGCCTTCCGTCTTGATCTTCCCCAGACTTGGAAGATCCATAATGTTTTTCACAAGTCCCTATTAAAACCTTATGTCCAACCCACTGTACCCTCCTCTTTGCCTCCTGCTCCGATTATTGTTGATGGTAATCTTGAATTTCAGGTCTTTAGGATTGTGGATTCTCGCATTATCCGCGGTTCTCTTCAGTACCTCGTTCATTGGGAGGGTTATGGTCCTGAGGAAAAGATGTGGGTCCTAGTGACCCTGACTCCCTCCGTATTAAGTGCAGGGAGCCGGTGGTCGTGTCCCCTCACTATTATAGGGTTTTCAGGTGTCACACAGGCTTAGGTACATGGGCATGCAATCATCTACCATCGAGACCCTTGTATGTGCATAGCAGTCAGGGAGAGCTCTTAGGGTTTTATAGGGCTCACCTATAAGCTCCTTAGTTTGGGATCAGCCAGTCGCTTGTTTATTTAGAAGTTCCAGCTATCTGCAAATCTCATCCATGACAATAGGATGGAGAGGATGGAAATAGAAAGGAAGTCACTACAAGATAGAGTTACTGAAATGGAGGATAGGTCCCGTAGAGCGAATATACATGTAGTTGGGTTCCCTGAAGGGGTGGAAAAATAAGACCCAAGTGGGTTTATTCAACAATGGCTGCTGGAGGTGTTCGGCGCGGATCAATTCAATAGAGGAGGGTGGGCGGATGGGGTTCTGGTGGTAAATGTGGGGCGCTCTCTCTCTTGTGGAATATTTCCATGTGGAATATTTACATGGAATATACGGGGGATGGCCGAGAGAGTGAAACGGGTGGTCATATTTGATGTAGTGGCGAGACATCTTCCCGCGATTATATGTCTTCTAGAAACACATCTTACATATGAGAACATCAGTATTGCAAAAAGGAGATGGGCTAAATATGACTACCATGCTTGCTGCTCGGCCTACTCCCGGGGTGTTAGTGTTTATGTCCATGGAAACGTGGATTATATACCAATTGCCCACAGAATTGATAGAGAGGGCAGATTCGTCTTCTTGCATTGTCGCTTGAACGGTAATATTTGCATAGTGACATTTGTCTATGTTCCTCCACCTTTTTCTATGTCTGTTATGTCAGACCTGGCGGACTTTATTGGCTCTACGGCAAGGTGCCCGGTTTTGATGTAATGAACCTAAAGGAGGACAGACTCTCCAAAGTTTGGCTCAGGTATATAAAGCAAACAATGATAAACTCACATTGCAAAGAAGGGTCTGCCGGGAATTAGCATTGACAGACATATAGCGTTATCTGTACGGAGAGAAAAGAGTTTTCTCTTGCTTTAGCCGTGCTAATACAGTTATGTCTAGAATAGATCTTGCCTTAGCGAACCCTGACCTGTTAGATATGGTATTAAAAATGAAGTATGAAATACGATATCTGACCACTCTCCAATAGAGTTGAGCGAAGACCTGGATGTTCGAGTTCGAGAAGTTCGGCCGAACTTCCCAGAAATGTTTGGGTTCGGGATCCGAACCCGACCCAAACTTCGTCCCGAACCCCCTTTGAAGTCAATGGGGACCTGAACTTTTCGGCACTAAAAAGGCTGTAAAACAGCCCAGGAAAAAGCTAGAGGGCTGCAAAAGGCAGCAACATGTAGGTAAATCCCCTACAAACAAATGTGGATAGGGAAATTAATTAAAATAAAAATAAAATAAATAAAAATTAACCAATATCAATTGGAGAGAGGTCCCATAGCAGAGAATCTGGCTTCACGTCACCCACCACTGTAACAGTCCATTGTCATATATTTAGACCCAGGCAGAGGAGAGAGGTCCCGTAACAGAGAATCTGGCTTCATGTCAGCAGAGAATCAGTCTTCATGTCATAGCAGAGAATCATGCTTCACGTCACCCAACATTGGAACAGTCCATTGTCATATATTTAGGCCCCGGCACCCAGACAGAGGAGAGGTTCATTCAACTTTGGGTTGCCCCGCAATATAATGGTAAAATGAAAATAAAAATAGGATTGAATGAGGAAGTGCCCTGGAGTACAATAATATATGGTTAAGGGGAGGTAGTTAATGTCTAATCTGCACAAGGGATGGACAGGTCCTGTGGGATCCATGCCTGGTTCATTTTTATGAACGTCAGCTTGTCCACATTGGCTGTAGACAGGCGGCTGCGTTTGTCTGTAATGACGCCCCCTGCTGTGCTGAATACACGTTCAGACAAAACGCTGGCCGCCGGGCAGGCCAGCACCTCCAAGGCATAAAAGGCAAGCTCTGGCCACGTGGACAATTTAGAGACCCAGAAGTTGAATGGGGCCGAACCACCAGTCAGTACGTGGAGGGGTGTGCACACGTACTGTTCCACCATGTTAGTGAAATGTTGCCTCCTGCTAACACGTTGCGTATCAGGTGGTGGTGCAGTTAGCTGTGGCGTGTTGACAAAACTTTTCCACATCTCTGCCATGCTAACCCTGCCCTCAGAGGAGCTGGCCGTGACACAGCTGCCTTGGCGACCTCTTGCTCCTCCTCTGCCTTGGCCTTGGGCTTCCACTTGTTCCCCTGTGACATTTGGGAATGCTCTCAGTAGCGCGTCTACCAATGTGCGCTTGTACTCGCGCATCTTCCTATCATGCTCCAGTGCAGGAAGTAAGGTGGGCACATTGTCTTTGTACCGTGGATCCAGGAGGGTGGCAACCCAGTAGTCCGCACACATTAAAATGTGGGCAACTCTGCTGTCGTTGCGCAGGCACTGCAGCATGTAGTCGCTCATGTGTGCCAGGCTGCCCAGGGGTAAGGACAAGCTGTCCTCTGTGGGAGGCGTATCGTCATCGTCCTGCGTTTCCCCCCAGCCACGCACCAGTGATGGGCCCGAGCTGCGTTGGGTGCCACCCCGCTGTGACCATGCTTCATCCTCCTCCTCCTCCTCCACCTCCTCCTCATCCTCGTCCTCCAGTAGTGGGCCCTGGCTGGCCACATTTGTACCTGGCCTCTGCTGTTGCAAAAAACCTCCCTCTGAGTCACTTCGAAGAGACTGGCCTGAAAGTGCTAAAAATGACCCCTCTTCCTCTTCCATCATCGCCCTAAGTGTTTTCTCAAGGAGACATAGAAGTGGTATTGTAACGCTGATAACGGCGTCATCGCCACTGGCCATGTTGGTGGAGTACTCGAAACAGCGCAACAGGGCACACAGGTCTCGCATGGAGGCCCAGTCATTGGTGGTGAAGTGGTGCTGTTCCGCAGTGCGACTGACCCGTGCGTGCTGCAGCTGAAACTCCACTATGGCCTGCTGCTGCTCGCACAGTCTGTCCAGCATGTGCAAGGTGGAGTTCCACCTGGTGGGCACGTCGCATATGAGGCGGTGAGTGGGAAGGCCGAAGTTACGCTGTAGCGCAGACAGGCGAGCAGCGGCAGGATGTGAACGCCGGAAGCGCGAACAGACGGCCCGCACTTTATGCAGCAGCTCTGACATGGGGTAGTTGTGAATGAACTTCTGCACCACCAAATTCAGCACATGCGCCAGGCAAGGGATGTGCGTCAAACCGGCTAGTCCCAGAGCTGCAACGAGATTTCGCCCATTATCGCACACCACCAGGCCGGGCTTGAGGCTCACCGGCAGCAACCACTCGTCGGTCTGTTGTTCTATACCCCGCCACAACTCCTGTGCGGTGTGGGGCCTGTCCCCCAAACATATGAGTTTCAGAATGGCCTGCTGACGTTTACCCCGGGCTGTGCTGAAGTTGGTGGTAAAGGTGTGTGGCTGACTGGATGAGCAGGTGGAAGAAGAGGAGGAGGAAGCCAAGGAGGCAACAGGAGGCAAAGAATGTTGCCCTGCGATCCTTGGCAGCGGAAGGACGTGCGCTAAACAGCTCTCCGCCTGGGGCACAGCCGCCACTACATTTACCCAGTGTGCAGTTAGTTTTATCGGATACTTGGTTGTGCAGGGAAGGCACGGCTCTCTTGGAGAAGTAGTGCCGGCTGGGAACAACATACTGTGGGACAGCAAGCGACATGAGCCGTTTGACGCTGTCTGTGTCCACCAGCCTAAATGACAGCATATCATAGGCTAGTAGTTTAGAAATGCTGGCATTCAGGGCCAGGGATCGAGGGTGGCTAGGTGGGAATTTACGCTTTCTCTCAAATGTTTGTGAGATGGAGAGCTGAACGCTGGCGTGTGACATGGTTGAGATGCTTGGTGACGGAGGTGGTGGTGTTGGTGGTACATCCTCTGTTTGCTGGGCGGCAGGTGCCAACGTTCCTCCAGAGTCGGAGGAAGAGGCCGAGGCGGCAGCAGCAGAAGAGGCCGAGGCGGCAGCAGCAGAAGAGGTAGCAGGGGGAGCCTGAGTGACTTCCTTGTTTTTAGGTATTTACTCCACTGCAGTTCATGCTTTGCATGCAGGTGCCTGGTCATGCAGGTTGTGCTAAGATGAATATAAATTTGAGGCCTAGTATTTAGGCGCTGGGTGACAGGTATACGTTTACACACAGAATTAGACTTGGAATTGCACAGTAGCGTGTGTGTGAAGTTATTGAGAATAACCCTATCTGCACCTTGAATCTTATATACCCTTTTAGGGATAGATTTAAAGTAGGTCTGATACAGCAGAAACCACTAAATTAGGAAATTGCTAAATTGGGAATTGTATTTCAACCCAGAACAAAAACTGTGCTTTGACGGACACTAAATAACTTGACCAGCTACAGCAATAATGACAGATTTGGATGAATATAGCAGGGGGAGCCTGAGTGACTTCCTTGTTTTTAGGTATTTACTCCACTGCAGTTCATGCTTTGCATGCAGGTGCCTGGTCATGCAGGTTGTGCTAAGATGAATATAAATTTGAGGCCTATTTTTTAGGCGCTGGGTGACAGGTATACGTTTACACACAGAATTAGACTTGGAAATGCACAGTAGCGTGTGTGTGAAGTTATTGAGAATGACCCTATCAGCACCTTGAATCTAATATAACCTTTTAATGAATAGATTTGAAGTAGGCCTGATACAGCAGAAAACACTAATTTAGGAAATTGCTAAGTTGGGAATTGTATTTCAACCCTGAACAAAAATATATCCTTTGCCAGACAGCAGACAGTATTACAATTGGCTGGCCACAGCTGAAACACCAGATTTAGGGTACTGCTATTTTGGCAATTGTATTTCACCCCTCAATAAAATAGCAAGCACAGCCAAGCCCCTGATGTAGGATATAGCAACAAAATAACCACACTATTGATGGTTAAATGCACTTGGTGTGACAGCTTGACCCTGATGTGGGATATAGCCAAAAAACAACCACACTTTTGAGGGTTAAATGCACTTGGTGACAGGCTCAGCTTGCCCCTGATGTAGGATATAGCCAAAAAATAACCACACTATTGATGGTTAAATGTACTTGGTGGCAGCTTGTGCTGGCGCACCACAAGACACAAAATGGCCGCGATCACCCCAGAAAAAAGTGACTGAAAAACACCCTAAAAACAGTGAGCAATTGAATAGCAGCAGTTCAATGATCCACAGCTGTAGATCGATCACTGAATGAAGTCTTTTGGAGGAGTTAATCACTGCCTAATCTCGCCCTAACAGTCGCAGCTGCAACCTCTCCCTACACTGATCAGAGCAGAGTGACGTGCGGCGCTACGTGACTCCAGCTTAAATAGAGGCTGGGTCACATGCTGCACTGGCCAATCACAGCCATGCCAATAGTAGGCATGGCTGTGACGGCCTCTTGGGGCAAGTAGTATGACGCTTGTTGATTGGCTGCTTTGCAGCCTTTCAAAAAGCGCCAAGAAAGCGACGAACACCGAACCCGAACCCGGACTTTTACTAAAATGTTCGGGTTCGGGTCTGTGTCACGAACACCCCAAAATTCGGTACGAACCCGAACTATACAGTTCGGGTTCGCTCATCCCTACTCTCCAACAGTAGTAACGATTAAAATTGGGCATAATAAGAAGAAAACGAGAAGCTTTAGACTAAACCCCATTGGATCAATTTGGTTAAGGATCAGGAAAAGATAATAAATGAGATGCGGCAAAATAACTAATTTTAAAAAGAAGGGTCCAGTCCTTACAAGGAGAAATAGATAAAAATATGAACTCCGCTATACAATCTCAGTTTGAAGAAGCTAGACTGGAATATAAAAATTATCTATTAGAAAAAGCACAACATAGTTTATTTTTTTACAGGAGACAAATATTTCTCCCATGCAGGGAAATCTGGAAGTCTTTTAGCATCCCTAATCCAAAACCAAAAGAATAATAATAGAATAAAAAATATTAGATTGGAAAATGGGGTGGTTACTACACGTTCAGAGGAGGTTGAGCGGGAGTTAGGTATTATAAAACCTTATAATCAAATAATAATAAGCAGCAGGATGGAGACGTGGATAGATTTTTTGAGAATATTAATCTCCCTAAATTAACAGAGGAAGAATCTAAAATCTTAAATCGACCTATAGATTTAAAGGAACTATCTGAGGCTGTCAAGACCATTCGGGGAAACTCTTCTCCAGGGACGGACGGCCTTCCGTTTGAAATCTATCGTCAATATGAAGATATTATCTTGCCAATGCTATTACAGGTCTTAAATAAAACCTATCAGACTGGGGAACTCCCTCCATCTTTATCTGAGGCTGTGATCACACTTATTCTTAAAAAGGGTAAGGATAAAAAAGAGATAGGGGCATTCCACCCAATCTCTTTCTTAAATACAAATGATAAAATCTGTGCAAAAGTATTCACCAATAGATTGAAGGGAGTTATTGATAGATTAATACATCCAGACCAGACTGGGTTTATACCTAAGAGATTAGTACAATCTAACATACGTAGAGCCTGTTTGAATATGCAGGTTGAGGAAGGTGGGGGCTCCCGCTCCATCCTGTCACTAGATGCTGAGAAGGTGTTTGACAGGGTGGAGTAGGAATACCTCTGGAAAGCAATGCATAGGATGAATCTGGGCCAACACTTTATTAAATGGGTCCAGATTTTATGTAATCATCCCAAAGTTAGAATAAACAGTAATGGAGTATGGTCTGAGCAAATATAGTGGTATAGAGGAACAAAACAGGGATGCCCTCTTTCCCCTTTATTGTTTGCTCTATTTATAGAACCGCTGGCAGCTAGAATTAGATCGGACGAGGGGATCAAGGGCTTCGGTATGAAGGTGACCTCTGACAAGATAAGTATGTACGCAGACGATATACTGATCTTTTTGTAGAACCCAGCATCTCAGCTGTCTTATCTCATGGAATTAATAAATAAGTTTAGTGATATTTCGGGATATAAAATCAACTGGGCCAAACCAGTACTGTTACCGCTTGATCAGGGAACCCTATTGAATTTTGTTGGAATTAGGGTATTAAAACCTACGGATCTTTTGAATATCTGGGGATTAAGCTGAGTGCAGGTATCCTAGATTTTGCGAAATTAAATATCTCTCCTTTGCTGACTAGATGCAGAAGTAAAATAAGTGTATGACAGAAGCTATCGATAGGACAGGGGCCTGTCCAGTTTGGATAGAGGATTGTTTCTTCACCCATCTGGAACGGCTGCTATACGATTTAATAAGGGTAAAATTAAAACAGAAATATATTTGGTTAGCGGAAGAGGATGGAGGGTTATCGGTCCCTTTTTTTCAGAGATATTATTTAGCTTCTCAAGTCCAGTGGTAAAAATCTGGAGGAAACAATATAAAAGAATACCTAGAAAGGGGCTTTAACGGCCCAAAATATTATATATTTTGAATTTTGGAGACGGGATTTATCAAAAATAAAGGGAAAAAGTGCCTAATATGTCAAATGGTTGATTTGGCTCGGGGGAAAATAAAAAAAACATTTTTCACATTTGTGGTGTAATAGCAATATGAGAGCATTCCAATCAATTGCAGAATATAAATATTGGGAAAATTATGGTATTATTCATGTATCACAGTTAGTTAAGAATGGGGAAATAAGAGCACTAAAAGAGTTATGTCCTGGAATAAATTTAGGTTTAGGTATCATCAATTAAAGCACACGTTTGAAGCTACACAAAACAGGGAATATTTTATTATAACAAAACACAAATTTATAGATTTTTGTCACAAACTCACGACTACTAGGGTCACTATTGCTCAAGTATATAGGTTAATAAGGAAGGGGTTGGGCAAAATAATAAAGTTTAATAGTGAGGAAAAATTGACAAAGGATATAGGACTAAACACATTACATTGGGGGAACATATATAAAAATGTAAAAAGGGCAACGATCTCTAGTAACTTTAGGATAATCTACTTTAATATTATCCATAGAATATATATGACTCCAGTATTACTAAGTAGGATTTATAAAGAACGAAAGTCAAACTGCTGGAAATGTGGAGAAGAGGCTGCTGATTTATATGCATATGATATGGAGTTGTCCAAAGGTGCAATCCTATTGGAGAGAGAGTCTTTGATACCTTCCCCCCCCCCCATTAAAACCTGAAGTGGCTGTCTCGGGTAGTATCCCAGTATTAATCAGGGAAAAAAAGGGTCTGGATAAGAGGTCTTATGGTGGCAAGAGTTATTATCACAAGAGAGTGGGGCTCCAAAACAGCACCCAATATTATCGAGTGGAAAAATCTACTTGTAAAGATCGAGAAGTTTGAGGAATATGCAATGAGTAGCTCAATTGGTCGCTTACGGGTGGTGCCGCTGCCTGGGCAGGGGTGGGGCGGCGGGGGAGGAGAGAAAGCGAGAAGAAAATAATGTATACCCCTTGGAGGGGACCGTGTAAGGTGCCCGCCGAGATAACCATCATGGGGGGGGGGGGGTTGCTTTAAGATGGGGAATAAGATAATCTAAATTGACAATGGGAGATCTGATCAAAGGCAAGTGGAATCTGGTGGGGAACTTGGTTATTCCCCGAAATAGAACAGTCTATTCATCATTTTTTATATTGTTTTTGTTTATAGTGAGTTATAATATAATATTTGTGACTGCCTTGGCAGATTGTGTATTGATGAATTTGAATTTTGTATTGATAAAGAAATTTATAAAAATAAAACATTTATAAAAAAAAAAAAGTATAGCTACCGCCATTCCTGACATCCACCAAATACAAGAGGCGACTTCTAGTGATGACATTTATGGATGTTACTAACAGCCGGGGACATTTTCTCTCCACAGTCACAATCTACAGGTTTTATACTAACGCTCTATGGACGCCTCACCCACATCTCATCTTCTTATTCTTACAGTTTGGCTGAAAATGATCTACCAGACACTTCCTGCATCCAGTTGGCATCTGGAATAAGGAATAACCGGTCCCTGAAGACACTTGTCCTGTCTAGTAACCGTCTGTCTGGTCCTCACTTCAGTGTCTTGATGGCGGCTCTGTCCAGTCCGGCCTGCAGGATAGAGGCATTACAGTGAGTATAAGAGATGTGTACAGGACTGAGACATGTGGGGCACACGTTATACATGGATTTTATACTATTTTATGCTCCGCACCATTGTTATGTCTATGAGATAAACTGCTGACTAGGGTTGTCACGATACCAACATTTTGATTTGATTTCGATACCATAAAAAAGCATTGCGATACTCTATACCATTCGAAACCATGCAAAAAATATATAAAACGCAAAAAAAACGCGTGCATTCTGCATTTTATGGAACGTCCGGCCCATAATAGAACAGTCCTATCCTATTTTTTGGGGGGACAAAATGACAAAAATGGGGAATCGTGCGTTTTTTGTTTTTTTTTTGTTATGGCGTTTACTGCATAGGAGATATTTTTTAATAGTTTGCACTTTTTCGGGGGCAATATGTAATATGTTTATTTTTTATAGTTTATACATTTTATATGTAATATTGTGAAAGGGGGTGATTTAAACTTAATATTTAGTGTTTTTTGTTTTTCCTTTTTATTTAATAACTATTCCCCCCTTAGGGCTAGAACCCTTGTCCTATTCCCCCTGATAGAGCTCTATTAGAGTGAATAGGATCTTACACTCTCCCTGCTGCCCTGGGCTTTGTGCACACGGCAGCAGGGAGCTTACCATGGAGGGCTTCAGTAGCGTCCTGGCTGCCATGGTAACCGATCGGAGCCCCGCGATTACACTGCTGGGGCTCCGATCGGAACTGTTACTGCCACCAACGAAGAGGAGGGTAAGTGATCCTGTGGTCACTACATCCAATGAATATAGCAATGAGGGGGGGGGGGGGACGCCTGTGGGCACTGCGCTACCAATGATCTTAATACTGGGGGGAATGGGGGGGACAGCACACTGCACCACCAATGGTTATAATTTATAATACGGGGGGGAGGGGGCGCACTGTGGTGCAAATAAATGTAATTAACACATTAATTCAAGTGTAGGCAGCGGGTTCCGGCGGCAGTATCACATACCCGGCCTCAATACCAGGGCGTGCGATCTGCCGAACCGTGGCAATTAACCCCTTAGGTGCCACACCTTAGGGGTTAATTTCTGCGGTTCAGCAGATAGCATGTCCTGTTATTGAGGCCGGGTATGTGATACCGCCGCTGCCTACACTTGAATTAATGTGTTAATTACATTTATTGGTGGCACAGTGGCCACAGCCTCTCCCCTCATCCTCAGTACAATGATCTCATTGGTTGCAGCGGCAGCCGCATCACAGGTGGGAGGGGGGAGAGGGTCACTCCTTCTCCACTGTGCTGCTGAGTAGAACATGGTGCGCGCTGAGAGCATGGAGCGCCATGTTCTCTAACTGATAATAGCACAGCCTAGTATCGTTAAATAGTAATACCCAGTGTCGTATAGATCCGGGTCTAAGAGTATTGATTGGGTATCGATACTTCCTTACCCGGTGAAACTCTATTCCTGTCACTGCTCTGTGGTGTCCGGCCACGCTTCTTCTTCTGCTAGGTTATTTTTAAGTATTTGTGTGCGACACGCACAATTCTGGCACACACACAGCTCTGCTATACACACAGCACTGCCATACACACATACAGCTCTGCTATACACACAGCACTGCCATACTCACATACAGCCTGCTACACCCACACAGGTCTGTTACATACTTACAGCTCTGCTACATACATACTGTTCTGCTATACCCATACAGCCAGGGGCGTACATAGAAATTACTGGGCCCTATGGCAAGAATCTGAATTGGGCCCTCTTGTGAGTGACCCATAGCACCCCTCAGGGTACGTGCACATCTGCCGCAGAGGTTACAGCAGAAGCCTCAGTTTCAGATTCTGTCAAAAACAAAGGGCAAAATAATGCTGCATGCGGGATCTCGACTGACCCCATTATTGTGAATGGGATCCGGCAGGTGCCGGGAGTGTTTGGCATATACTGGATCTGGCGATTCTGGTATTCTGCTGGTGGCTGGAACAGAATACCCAAATCTGATCTCAAGTGATTACCTAGCCTTACCGATGAACTGTGCCCGCTGCTGCTACTTCTTATATAGTGCCATCCTTCCCCTATGGACTGTGCCCGCTGCTGCTACTTCTTATATAGTGCCATCCTTCCCCTATGGACTGTGCCTGCTGCTGCTACTTTATATAGTGTGCTATCCTTCCCCATGGACTGTGCCCGCTGCTGTTACTTTATATAGTGCCATCCTTCCCCCATGGACTTTTGCCTGCTTCTGCTTCACCCCTTCCCCAGGGCCTGGGGCAGATCTTCACGGAGCTGGACTGGTGACGCTGCTGGGTCAGTTCCGGACTGGTCAGTCAGGTCACAGTGACGGACGTTTTGCGCTAGTTGCGCTTCGTTGGGCTGTACGTCAGCGCGTATGTTTGCGCCGCCGCCTTAAGCACGAAAAACAGTGTCGTCATTGAAACCAACACCATTATCATGCCGGAATAGAAGGGAAGTTAAAAGTATGTATAAAGACATGTACAAAAACCAGCAATAGCAGTATCATATATGCACATGTGAAACAACAACATTTACAGGAAGACACTCACGTCATTTCTGTCATTTACACCCGGCGCACCTAGCGCTCGAGTCCGCAGAATCCACCTTGCTTCTCTCTGCAGCAGGAGGCGATGTCTATCAATCCCTGCAGAGGAGCAGTTACTATCTCCAAGCCTGGGAATGAGATGCAGTCCAAATTACTTCCATGGGCATGATAATGGTGTTGGTTTCCATGACGACACGCTGTTTTCGTGCTTAAGAAGGTGGCGCAAACATACGCGCTGACGTACAGCTCGACAAAGCGCAAATAGCGCGAAACGGCCGTGGCTGTTTGGTGCGTGCAGTTTGTTCGTCTGCCCCATGCCGCAAGCACTTGGAATCTGATTTAACCGAATAAAGCATCAAGTCTGAACCTGACACCGGTGAGCGCCGCTTGTTGTCTTCTCCTCTGAACTTGTGCATATTCGCCCGTGCTTCTCTCCAGCTGTGCACCACCGGGAGTGGGATACATCAGGAGGCTATTGGGATCGTCGTACTCCGATCGCTGCTTTTGAATGTTCACAGCTGTGCCGTCTTGTTATCTCTGTCGTTAAGCTGATTTAATCCAGTCACAACTGATGTTTCTCTGACTGCTGCAGAACCTCCTAATACTCACCTCAGCTGCTGCAGAACCTCCTAATACTCACCTCAGCTGCTGCAGAACCTCCTAATACACACCTCAGCTGCTGCAGAACCTCCTAATACACACCTCAGCTGCTGCATAACCTCCTAATACACACCTCAGCTGCTGCATAACCTCCTAATACACACCTCAGCTGCTGCAGAACCTCCTAACACACACCTCAGCCGCTGCAGAACCTCCTAATACACACCTCAGCTGCTGCAGAACCTCCTAATACACACCTCAGCCGCTGCATAACCTCCTAATACACACCTCAGCTGCTGCAGAACCTCCTAATACACACCTCAGCCGCTGTAGAACCTCCTAATACACACCTCAGCTGCTGCAGAACCTCCTAATATACACCTCAGCCGCTGCATAACCTCCTAATACACACCTCAGCCACTGCAGAACCTCCTAATACACACCTCAGCCGCTGCAGAACCTCCTAACACACACCTCAGCCACTGCAGAACCTCCTAATACACACGGCTGCTGCAGAACCTCCTAACACACACCTCAGCCGCTGCAGAACCTCCTAATACACACCTCAGCTGCTGCAGAACCTCCTAATACACACCTCAGCAGCTGCAGAACCTCCTAATACACACTTCAGCTCTTGCAGAACCTCCTAATGGAGAACATATAAGACTTTAATCACATCTGTGCTGGGGTCTCATTCACAGAACAGGTCATAAATTCTGGACACAATTTTATAGCCTGGCAGATGACACCAATCAGATCTCATAATAGTGAGATCCGTCAGGTGTAGTCCACGAAGCACCAGATCCGGAACTACAGCGATTTTCATTGTTGTGCTCCTATGACGGCAGAACAGTGAACGTCACCAGCACAGATGTGAACAAAGCCTAACACCTCAGAAGTCTCATCATCACCAGATTGTTATTATTGGAAATTAGGGGACAACACAGGGAGAGGTAAAAGTGGAGAGAACTACAACTCCCAGCATGTGCGGGCTGCTGTTATTGGATACAAGTGGATAGAGTATAAGGCCGGGTTCACATCACTGTTTAGTTTTCTGTATTTCTGATCCGTCAGACGAACAGAAAAATAAAGGAAAAACAGATCCTGTATTTCAAGCATGAGTTCTGCACATTCCACATCCAATTGAGTCTGAGATCCGTTATTATAGATGGAAAACAGCCCTGCGCGCAAAACAGAAAACTAAATGGTGATGTGAAACCAAAGAGAACTACAGCTCCCAGCATGTCTAGATTATTATAGGGCATCATCCAGTTTTACTAGGTGAGAGCTTTAAAAGGAAATAACTGTAAACCCCAGTATGGACACTTATCATGGGGCATCGGTATACATTACAGAGAGGAGCGAACTACAACTCCCAGCATTACCAGGCTGTACTAGGGCATAAGTTTAAACTACATGGAGAGCAGTGGCGTACCTGCAATAGAGGCAGACCACGCAGCTGCTATGAGGCCCCTGGGGGAAGGGGGCCCGCAGTTGAGAATAGGCCCCACCCACTAATTACAGTGATATAGCTTTCACCTATTAAAGGGGTATTCCCATATCAGACAATGGGGGCATATCGCTAGGATATGCCCCCATTGTCTGATAGCTGCGGGTCCCACCTCTGGGACCCGGAACTACAACGAGAACGAAGCGGGGAACGCTGTGGCTGGAGGACCCCGGATTTCCCGGGGTCCGTCCACCATTTAGCGCTGCTCCAATAGAAGTGAATGGGAGCGCACCATGCATGCGCGGCCCATGCTCTCATTCATTTCCATGGGGCAAACAGCAATAGCCGAGCCAGCGCTCAGCTATTTTTGGTGGCCCTATAGAAATGAATGGAGGGCGGCTGCGCATGCGCAGTGCACCCTCCGTTCATTTCCCGGCTCCGTTCTCATTGTAGGTGCAAATCCCAGAGGTGGGACCCACACCTATCAGTTAATGGGGGCATATCCTAGCGGTATGCCCCCATTGTCTGAGATGGGAAAACCCCTTTAAAATAGAATGTAAGAAGTGGACAAGGACCTTTGGTGATGTCATCAACCATGTGACCAGTGCAGGAATCCAAGAAGTCTAAAGGACCATTGGTGATGTCATCAACCATGTGACCAGTGCAGAGCCCTGGTGAACGACCTATGGGATGCTTCTATGTTGTGCCTGGAGGAGAAGTTAGTGGTGTCCTGGGATAGCCCGTATAACGTGCTATAAAAGCTGGGAGTTGTAGTTCTGTCCTACTATATCCCTCTCCATGTATGCCCTAGTACAGTCTGGTAATGCTGCGAGTTGTAGTTCTCTCCTCTTATTCCACCTCTCTGTAATGTATACTAATGCACCATAATAAGTCTGGCCATACTGGGGGTTATACTTATTTCCTTTTAAGGGTCCATTCACACATCCATAGTGTATTGCGGATGAGCAATACACCCGGCCGGCCCCCCCATAGAAATGCCTATTCTTGTTCGCTATTGCGGACAAGAATAGGATATGTTCTATTTTTTTCCGGAGCCACGAACCAGAAGTTCGGGGTCGCACTCCGGAAACGCGGATGTGGACAGCGCACTGTGTGCTGTCCGCATCCATTCCTACCCCATAGAGAATGAATAAATGGGTCCACACCCGTTCCGTATAATTGCAGAACGGATGCAGACACATTCTACAGACGTTTGAATGGACCCTAAAGCTCTCACCTAGTAAAACTGGATGATGCCCTATAATAATCTGGACATGCTGGGAGTTGTAGTTCTCTCTTTGGTTTCACATCACCGTTTAGTTTTCCGTTTTGCATGCAGGGCTTTTTTCCATCTAAAATAACAGACCTCAGACTCAATTACATAGTAACATAGTACATAAGGCCGAAAAAATACATTTGTCCATCCAGTTCGGCCTGTTATCCTGCAAGTTGATCCAGAGGAAGGCAAAAAATAAACTGTGAGGTAGAAGCCAATTTTGGATACGGAATGTGCAGCACTAATGCTTAAAAAACGGGTTCTGTTTTTTCCTTTTTCTGTTCGTTTGACGGATCAGAAGTACAGAATACTAAATAGTGATGTGAAAGACGTTATACTCTCTAATATCCACTTGTATCCAATAACAGCAGCCTGCACTTGCTGGGAGTTGTAGTTCTCCCCAATTTTACCTCTCCCTGTTGTCGGGTATATAAAGCAAATGCTTTATATGTAAATAAATAAAAAATTACGGATAAAAAGAAAAATTGTTCAAACGATATTGACCCACGAGATGGACATAAACATCTCAAAAAGAGTTCAATCGAGAACCTGATTATTTTGTGCAATCAGTAAAACAGGGTACAAGCGTCTATGCAAAAATATAATAAATGGTTTATTATACAATAGTTTAAAATACAATCAAAAATCTATGTAAATTTTAATAATATACAATGATATGCAGTACCCATAATTCACCACTATATGGTGCCAACAAAACACTACTCAACCAACACAAGAATGTTATGCAATACGGCTTTATAATTGTGAGAAATATACAATCAATGGATTATGCGAAAAACTCAATCAAGAAAATGACAGATACGAGCCCTTGCTCTGCCCAAAATAATGACAAATCTCAGATATGGGGTAGTATTGCACCAAAACTATCATTTAAATTATTGGCTTGATATCAAACTAGGGAATATAAGGATTTCCAACAGAGAATTTCTCCAATATTATCCCCTTTATTCAGTTATATGCATCGTAACTGAAATCAGAGAAAACATTGATGTAGCAACTAACGTTACACGTCCGCAAATGAGCAGGTATCTGGCTAAGTATCAAACCAATTAATTTAGATCAATACTACATAAAACAAAAATATACATTACCCAAGGGTCAAGTGATGTGCAGAGTCTTGGGGCAGTCAGCTCTCAAGAGTTTTTCCGATAATCCAAATCTTTCTCCAGAGATCTCCCTATCTTTCCTTGTTTGTTTTTTCTTTCTGTCCTTTTTTTTTTCTTTTTTGTATCTGGTTTCTTAACCCAAAACTTATCAGATGAACACACCCTCCTTGTTTGGAACTTTCCAATCATTGTTGGACAGGCGTGTGCATTGATAAGGAGCGTGACGTCATGATACTACCCAGAATGCACTTTTGCTACTGGTGTAGTATTAACTGCTCATATCTAGGTGGCACTGTTGTATAAGCTATAAGCATCATACCATTAAGGGTTAAAACATACATGCCTGATATTTTTAATACTACACACCTCTGATATCTGGAGGCCTTGTCTTAGAGCCGAGGGACAAACTTTGATACATGAATCTATACTTTGAGGAACATCTAGACAATTCTCACATTGTGGAATTCATGTTCAGATAACAAATACAATGAAGCCTCTAAATCTGCAGGTGCGGTGTATCTTTTAACTGTCTAAATGTATAATATATTGTTACAATAACACTAGCTTTTTGAACGGCACAGTAATCTTCCCATGGACTTACTTCAGCCTACTGTCACGGCCATGGCCATGACCGTGACTCCTTAACCGCATGCGGTTGCCTGCGGTTTGTTTTTGGTTGTTCAACCACAGGTGAGGGCTGCTTGTGTGTTGCCTCACTTGTGGTTGCCGCTGGCAACAAGTGGTTGGAGTTTGTCGCAGATAGCAGCCTGAGCTGGTGCTAGGCAGCTTGCGGAATCTGCATGCGGTTACACCTAGCAACCTTTCTGTTAGGTGTATGTGTATGTATGTCTGGTGTGCACTGTGTTTTATGTTACGTGTGCACTGTGACCCTTCCCTTCACTGTGGTTGTCCGTGGCAACGTTTGGTCGTAGTTGTACATGTGGTGGCAGTGTCCCGGCCTTCGGGCTGACTCCCAGGACATGTGTGCCACCCATGTCATTGCCTGCGGTAACAGCCACAGTATGTGTTAGTGAGTTGGACACTTTTCCTTTTAAGTGTGTGTTTCCCTTCTCTGGAGCTGGAAGGGTTAACTCCCTTCCCAGTGTGTGTGTGTGTCACTGGGTGTGTCCGACTGTGGGGTGTGGCTTCCTGGCCTATAAAGCCTCACTGTTTTCTCAGGTCTGGAGGTTGCTTCAGCCATGCTTAGCTGGAGCAGCCTCCTGTGTTTTCCACCTGCCAGTGAGAGCCACCCCTGTGGTCATAACCATTATGTCACATTTAAGTTTATGTCCAGTTTATGTGTGATGTCTATTTGGTGTTTCCCTGAGATTTTGTGCAGCTGTGGACCTGGGTCCTTGTGTGTGGATGCGGTGTGATCTTCACCTTGCCAGCACAGGGATCCAGTCAGCAAGGCTGTGGCAGGTAGGTGGAACTTCGGGTTCACCTGCCATATCCATAGAGCTGTTTATGTTTCCCCTTTTTCCAGCAGCTTGGCCATTGAGACCCCTGTCCGTCCGTATCCAGGAGGAACAGGTTGTCTACTCAGCTCCTAGCTCAGGGATCTGCAGAGGGTAAGTCAGGGCTCCGAGGTTCCTGAGCATGGGTCCTCCTACCATCAAGGTCGGCCCATGCAGGTAGGAGTTAGGGTCAGGTTAGGGACGCTGTAGGAGGTGACCTGCTCCCTAATCCTGTTGTCCTGGCCGATGCCATCTGGCATCGCACGGCTGAGGATTTTCCCCATCCTCAGCCGTGACACCTACATGAAAATTCATACAAAATAGTGAATATAAATCAACATTGCTCTTAAAGGCAATGAATACCCATTATAATTAGAATAAGTAGATATAACTGTTTAAACTTATGAAAAGGCACAACATTGTGTTGCCCCCTAATTTCCAATAACAAAAATCTGGTGATGATGAGACTTCTGAGGTGTTAGGCTTTGTTCACATCTGTGCTGTTGACGTTCCCTGTTCTTCCCAGTCATAGGAGCACAACAACGAAAATCGCCGTAGTTCCGGATCTGACGCTTCATGGACGACAACACCTGACAGATCCCACTGACTATGATGAGATCTGTCGGGTTTCCAGGCTATAAAATTGTGTCCAGCATTTATGACCTGATCTGTAAATGAGGCCCCAACACAGATGTGATCAAAGCCTTACATGTTCTCTAGCATCAGATTAGGAGGTTGTGCAGCAGCTGAGGTGTGTATTAGGAGGTTCTGCAGCAGCTGAGGTGTGTATTAGGAGGTTCTGCAGCAGTCAGAGAAACATCAGTTTTGATTGGATTAAATCCTATTGTTTTCTGTATCTGCACTTTGTAAAATGTCCCTGTCCTGTTCCTCTACCAAGGCAGAAAGAGAAAAACAAAAAAATATAGTGGCAATTCTGGAGGAGCTGCTAAACCCCTGACACTGTGGCGTGTCTTTTATTGGCGGAGCAGCCCAACCGCATGTGGACCGCAGTAATGGACTAACCCCAGCAAATTATGCATACAATGGAGGATGTCGGCGCGGTCCACATGCACCACAAGAGCAAACTACACAGAATGTAGCAATCATATGAAACACACAGAGAGAATGCACCAAACAGATATAACACTGACTATGCTGGCAAGACATGAATAAAGGTATTAAAAGCTGAGACTTTTGCCAATATATTCCAGTCATGGAGATATCGGAGCCCATCATGCACCACGTCACGGTTCTCAGCATGGCAAGGGGTCCTAACCGCTGCTCTAACTATGGTGTGAACACGGTCTGAAGGTGATATAATTCAACTCACAGCCAAGCTTCCCACAAATGCCCAGCATGTATACTGCGGTAGTACTATGTGAATGAAGCCAGGCTGCGAGCCTACCAGTACGTGTCTCACTGTGAGCTGACTGACCAGTCTGGACCTGACCTGATCTAGCAGCGTCACCAGTCCAGACTTCAGTCCAGCTCGGTGAAGATCTGCCTCAGGCCCTGACTGCGCTCAGCATTGGGGAGTGGATGAAGCAGCAGCAGGCAAAAGTCCATGGTGGACAGATGTAACACTATATAAAGTAGCACCGGCGGTCACAGTCCATGGGGAAGGGTGACACACCATATAAGAAGTAGCAGCAGCAGGCACAGTCCATGGGGGAAGGATGGCACCATGTAAGAAGTACTGTAGCAGCAGCGGGCACAGTTCATCAGGTAAGGCTAGGTAATCACTTGCGATCAGATTTGGGTATTCTGTTCCAGCCACCAGCAGCATACCAGAATCGCCAGATCCAGCATATGCCAAAAACTGACGGCACCTGCCGGATCCCATTCACAATAATGGGGTCAGTTGAGATCCAGCATGCAGCATTATTTTGCCCTTTGTTTTTGACCGAATCTGAAACTGAGGCTTCTGCTGTAACCTCTGTGGCAGATGTTCACGTACCCCAAGGGGTGCTATGGGTCACTCACGAGAGGGCCCAATTCAGATTCTTGCCAAGGGGCCCAGTGATTTCTATGTACACCCCTGATGGAGAAGGATATAATAGGACAGAACTACAACTCCCAGCTTTTATAGCACGTTATATGGGTTATCCCAGGACACCACTAACCTCTCCGCCAGGCACAACACAGAAGCTTCGTCCCCCCACAGAAACATCCTGTAGGTTTTTCACCAGGGGACTGCACTCACATGGTTGACATCACCAAAGGTCCTTCTCCACTTCTGGTAGTAGCTATTAAAGTGTAATTAGTGGGCGGGGCCTGTTCTCCACTGTGGGCCCCGTTCCCCCAGTGGCCCCATAGCAGTTGCGTGGTCTGCCTCTATTGGAGGTACGCCACTGCATACAGCTCTGCTACACACATACAGTTGTGTTACAGACATACAGCTGTCACCGCCAGATATCTGAGAAGCTCTGACAGACGTTCTTCAGAAACTCCTGCTTGAGGTTCTTTTGTTTTGCTTTCGTTTTGTCATCTCGTTTACCTCTCTCAGCTGTCATCTAGTTGCTCTGATTGCATCCCTTTAAATCCCCTCCCATACTGCATCACTTTGCGGTTTATACAACTTCCTGGAGTGTGCTCATGCTGGTTGCTGCAACTGAAACTTTGTTTGTGTTTTCCTGTTGGCTTGATCCTAGGTGACCCTGACTCCCTCCGTATTAAGTGTAGGGAACCGGTGGTCGTGTCCCTTCACTATTATAGGGTGTTCAGGTGTCATACAGTCGAGGCACGAGGGCATGCAATTATCTATCATAGAGATTTTTGCATGGGCTGAGAAGTCAGGGAGAGTGCTAGGGCTTTTACAGGGTTCACCCTTATGTTTCTTAGTTTGGGATCAAGTGAGTCGGATCTTCATTTGTTGTCTTCTAGTTTTCTGCAACACCATCCGTGACAACAGCTCTGCTACACACATAGAGTTGTGTTGCAGACATACAGCTCTATTACACATACAGCTCTGCTACACATACACACTTACCATCTTTACTAAAAACTCACATCTCCCTACACCAGTGTCGGCTGTACAGTGTTCCTGCTCTGGCTCCTCTTATTACTGACATCATCAAAGGTCCTTAAGCTGTAGTTTTCATCTCCTTTCAGTACAGTGTAGGACCTTCCTCCACCATGCGCTGAACGGACGGTTCTCCTGCCTGCTGGCTCTCTCACTGATCAGGCAGATCTGTATGAGCGCTCTGCCTGATCACTAATGAAGCATTCAGGGGTCTGGCCATGCTGGATCTCCCCGACTGCTGTTTATAAGACACTTTTAGCAAGATTTTTACTTACTAAAAGGGCGTCTTATAAATTGAACAATACGGTAAGTCTGATTTTCAGTGATGTGGTCCCGGTCAAAGGAGAGAACTGCTGAAAAGTATCTACATTGTAAATGCGTTCTTTGGGGCTTTTATATTGATGGCTTGTCCTCAGGAACAATATCTGACTGGTGGGGGCACCCCCGACACCCTGCCGTTTAGGTGCTTAAAGAGGCAGCAGCGCTAGGTGAGCATTTAGTCGCCAATTTATTAGGACCGGTGTTTTACGCGCCTTTCTTAATAAAGCCCTACAAGAAAATTTAGACTAGCACATCCAAAGTCACAGGTGCACATCCATAAAGCTAGCATGCAGGCAGCTCACCCTAACAAGCTAAGGTTAGGCCCAGGAGAGGCAGTCCTGTTAGTGTTAGTTACCTATGTGCAGAAGCCACCTTGACGCCGGTAGATGGGCCCGACACATGTATGATCAAAATATGTGTGGAAAGAACTTCCATTTTTCATGTATAGTAGGTATAGTACCACTGTAATCCAGAATAATCCCTAATCCTGGGTTCTATTATTAACATTAATAAAGCCCTAAACTGGCAGTAAATTTGTCGTAGATATGAATAAGTGCAGGCCTCTCCTTAACTTTGGCGCAACCAGCGCCAGTGCTAAGTGTAAGACAGCTTCTCAGCCGCTGAAACAGGCATAGAAAATGATAAATTAGACGGGTCTGCCGGCAAATCCCCTTCCCCTCACTGTAATACTATGCACATCCGACATACACTGTACTGCACTGTAATAACAAACACATCCGACATGCACTGTACTGCTCTGTAATACCAAACACATCTACTATACACTGTACTGCTCTGTAATACCAAACACATCCTCTATACACTGTACTGTCCTGTAATACCAAACACATCCACTATACACTGTACTGCTCTGTAATACCAAACACATCCACTATACACTGTACTGTCCTGTAATACCAAACACATCCGCTATACACTGTACTGCTCTATAACACCAAACACATCCACTATACACTGTACTGCTCTGTAATAACAAACACATCCTCTATACACTGTACTGCTCTGTAATACCAAACACATCCACTATACACTGTACTGCTCTGTAATAACAAACACATCAGACATGCACT
Organism: Bufo gargarizans; assembly: GCF_014858855.1. Classification (NCBI taxonomy): domain Eukaryota; kingdom Metazoa; phylum Chordata; class Amphibia; order Anura; family Bufonidae; genus Bufo; species Bufo gargarizans. The sequence goes on from NC_058090.1 coordinate 84,056,606, forward strand.
GTACTGCTCTGTAATACCAAACACATCTGCAATACACTGTACTGTCCTGTAATACCAAACACATCCACTATACACTGTACTGCTCTGTAATACCAAACACATCTGCTATAAACTGTACTGCTCTGTAATATCAAACGCATCCGCTGTACACTGTACTGCACTGTAATACCAAACACATCCTCTATACACTGTATTGCTCTGTACTTGGTGAGCTGTGAGGAGGTGGCAGCGCTCTCCTGAGCTCCGGTGGGTACAGTTGGGAGGTGCCAGGAGTCGGACCCCCACAGATCTCATATTAATGACGTGTCCTGGGGATAGGATATCAATATCCAGTTTCTGGATAACCCCTTTAAATTCTTCAGCAGACCCCTATATGATAACATAAAGGTTCTGATGATCTCTTTAACACATCAGTCAGATGAAAACACAATCAGTAATGTCCTTCATGTCTGAGAAGAGCAGCACTATCACTAATTCCTGCCCCCCGCTGTATAACACATAATGGGAGCAGTGACCCCCCTCCCCGGATAACACACAGGTAAGTGTTCTAGGACTGACCTCATGAGAACCTGCATTGTGCCTCCACATGGAGGAGGGGTCATATCTCCTGAGAGACATCTGGAGGGACAGGAAGGACACATCTGCTTCTATGGGGCGGATTATGGGTCTGAGCAACTCCCAGGTTATACATATACAGAGCTGTAATATGTACATGCGGGGCCGGCGTCATAACCCGGCATCCCCGGGCAAGTGCCAGGGCCTAATGCTCCTGGGGGGGCCCACTGAGCTGCTATGAGCACTTCCATCAATACAGATGGAAGCTCTCCCTCCTGTCATTTCACTTACGCAGTACCCCTTTGGTGGGCCCTCTGAGACACATGAGGCCGGCTGCTGCAGAGACTCAGACACGCCCCTTCTACACAGGACAGGCTGCCTGAGGAGAGAGACCGGCAGGGCTGGAGCAGAGAAGTGTGAAGACAGTCTGTGAGTAAGTCTGCACTGTGACTTTTTCTTCTCTGTGGGACAGGAGGGAGGGAACTATTCGTGCTGCTGCTTCATGCTATTTTGTTGTTTTACCGTTTCATTAAGCAGTTTGCCACCATGACACCTGCCCCCTTCCCCATATCCTGTCCTATCTCATCCTCATGGAGCCCCTGCTGTCTCCTTTCCTCCCCCATGTATCCAGAGCTCCTGTTTCACCCTCCTGTCACCTATTGCTGCCCTGCACAGACCTCCTGCCACTACTTGTTGTATGAACCCCCCTCAGAGCCCCTTCCACCTACTTGCTGTGTCCACCCTTCCTGTCCATCCAGGGGTCCTGTCTCACTCCACTGCCTCTAATTATGGTGGCATCTGAACCACATTCACCATAAGGACCTTCTAACATCACAGGGTCATGTGACTGTGCCCCCACCCTATGCAGTGCCCCTAGTCATTCCCTGTACTGTGCCCTCTTATACCCTTTTATCCGGTCACTTTATGGTGGTTTTATCATTGTATAGCAGTGGTATCCAATAACTGTATCCCCTTCCCTGCCCACGCCACTTTTTTAGACCTGGCATGAGCGGGAAAAGATACAGATTGCGGTGCTCCACATCTGTGTCAGAAATACGACTAATATAGACGTTTTTCTATAGACTGCAGAGACATTCGCATACACCCACACAGGGGCTCTCTGTCTGTCAAATAAATCAATTGAAACATATATTGTGGTAAAAGGAGGGAGGCCACAGCTTTATTACAAAAAACAGGAGGACCTTGTCTATCGTTAAACTGCACTTTCTTTGTCACCTCGTATGCCTAGTCACCGTGTAAGTCAGCATGTCTTTGTGGAAACACCAGGTGACTTTGACTTCTCCATCTTCTACTTAGACAAGGTCCTACACCGAGCTCCGACACCCCCCCCCCCCCCACCCAACAAAATGAAGAGGGCTCTGTCGATTGCATCCTGCAATGCCGCAAGGAATATGTCCAGACCAATGTCGTTAAGGTGCACTCCATCCCATAGCATTAAGTTATGGTTGTCACCCTCTACCTGACGATGGCGAACCTCTACCCCACCTTTCGACCTAACGTGTCTGGACACCCTCATATTCAGAAAGCGGCGTGCCCTTTCGATGCCACTGTTGTTTCTCGCTCCGCTCCACAATACACGGGGAACCACTTCGGACCATACCACTACCAAATCATTAAAGAAAGCCGGGAAAAGATCAAAGTCCGACCTCTTAACGGAAATTAGCTCTAAAATCCGAACTGAACACAAATCGTTACCACCGGCGTGGATAACCAGCACTGTGGGACCACGGGATTCCAAACTAATGGTCACCTCTTCCTGTAGCACCTGCAACCCCGAACACCTCTCCAGGACACGTCCGCTGGTAAAAAAAACATTTGCAAATCTCCCGGGCGGTATGATGCTCTTTGCGCAGCCCAGTAAATGTAGGAGTGACCCAGCAATCACACCGCAGGCCTCCTAAAACCTAAAGGAAAAACAAATAAATATTAACTGGTTAATAAATCAGGCCTTTTGTATCTGCGAAAGCAAATCAGATTTCCATCTCCCAAGTCTCTTGTGCGTCCGTCATGCCTGCCGCATCCGTGAGGGGAGAACCGTCAGCATGAACTAAAAAACTAAGGAATTTTGGACGAACATCGAAAAAAGATTGAACCACACTCATTGGTCAAAACACGCCCTCAATCTTAGCGATAGACTGCCAAAAACCTTGCCCATAAATATCCGTTTTCGAACGTCGAATGTGTACTTATACTTACTCTGGAAAAAAAGCACACATCCTCTTTCAGTAGCGACGACACAGTGGTCCGTGACGGGGCAACAAATTCTCCAAGACGCATTGCGCAAAAGAAACAGAGCACAAAGGCGCACGAAAAAAGCCGCAATTCGAATCCGGAAGAACAAACAAAAGGAAGTACGTCGCAAAGTCTCTGTAGTAAAGCAAATGACACAGGTCGACGTTTGTCAATAGGACGTGATTCCTTCCTCCACCCTTTCACAATCAAAGAAATGGCAAAATCATGTATACCCAATAGACGCAAAGCGAAGGAGACACCTGATAACCGCTTTTAAACCACGCCCGACGAACACCCCTGCTCACAAAGATGACTCAAATATAAATGTGTAACCCTATGGCAATAGTCAGATGTAAGCAATGCGTCAGACTCAGTCAATGCCAACCATTCAATCTATGCCTTACCATGACTGGACCAGGTGGAAGGAGCAACTGCATTCTGCATCAGCGGCCTTAACCTGTAAGCGGAAGATCCCATAGGAAAGGAGGGCATGGGAAGCCCACTGGGTCCGCCGAGGGATGCAGCGTCCTGAAACGATGAAACTGCAAACGAGAAAGAGAGTCAGCTATCACATTACACTTACCCGGTTCATGACACGCCTTAAAAACCACATTATGTAATAAACACGTTAGAACAAACTGACGCAACAACGCCAGTACAGGCAGAGAATGAGAAGTTAAACTATTAATCGCAATAACCGGCCATTTATTGTCTGACCAAAACTGAATACGCTTGTTACTCATCAAAGGACCCCATACTTCCATTGCCACAACAATCAGGAAAAGTTCCAAAAAGGTAAGATTTTTCGTCAAACCGCGATCCTTCCAATCTGAAGGCCAGGGCGAAGCTGACCAGTGGTTTCCAAATGTCGCACCGTAACCCAAAGAACCCGTAGCATCAGTAAAAAGGTGAAGTGCGTCGCTATCTATTTCTGGTTCTGGAAAACAAGAAACGCTGTCGTATGAATGCAGGAAACGCAACCAAACTCGCAGGTCATCCTTCAAAGGTTTTGGTAACCGTATAAAATGGTGTGGCTGCCGAACGCCCTCCGTCATCAGCGCCAATCGCTGTGAAAAAACCTGCGCGATCGAAAAAATACAGCAAGCAAAGGCTAACTGACTTAAGAGCGACTGCAATTCCCTAAGCGTAATCTTTCTTGCATCCAGACAGTTATTAACATCAGCACGCAAGTGCATTAGCTTATCCTGTGGCAAACTAAGCAAGCCCCTTTCCATGTCAATTCGTATACCCAGGAAAGAACGACAACACGTGGGACCTTCAGTCTTTTTCTCGGCTAACGGCACTCCGAACTGCGCTGCGAAAAAATGGAAAGTTGCCAATGTTGACGCACAGACCTCCGACCCGCTCAGACCGATAAACAGGAAGCTGTCTAGATAATGCACAACCAAAATGTTACCAGTCTCAACTTTCACCACCCACTCTAAAAAACAACTAAACATCTCGAAGTACTTACAAGAAATTGAACAACCCATGGGAAGGCACATGTCGAAGTAGAATAAACCATATAACTGACAACCAAGCAGATGAAAACAATCTGGGTGGACCGGAAGCAGCCGGAAGGTCGATTCTATGTCTGATTTTGCCAAGAGTGCCCCCGAGACAGCTTTTACAATTAGGCGTAAAGCCGCATCAAAAGAGGTATAGGAGACAGCCGCCTCTTTCTTTGGGATTGCATCATTGACAGAATCCCCTTCCAGAAATGATAAATGGTGAATTAATCTAAATTTTCCCGGCTCTTTTTTGGGCACCACACCAAGAGGTGACACCCGTAGGTTGTGAAACGAGGGGTCCTTAAAAGGACCAGCCATACGACCCAGAGCAACCTCCTTGTCTACTTTCGCCTGCGCCTCCCCAGGGTGCTCTGAAACTGACTTGAGATTACCTGAGAACACAACTGAGTGATGAGGTAGGTGAGGAATCCAGAAGCCTGACTCAAAACCTTCAAGGAGCCTGACGGCCTCCTGTCGCCTGGGATACTGTTCGAGCCATCGGCGCGTCCTTTGCACGTTCACCGGTGTCCTCCTCTCTGGTAGGAACCGCTCTGGCCGCGAAAGTTGATTTTTTGAAACACCTGATAGCCGAATGGGGCCCACCACAGAGGTAGCATTCGTGGCGGAACTTGCACGCGGCAAAAAAGCGACTGTGACCTTCGTTGAAGAGCCAACAAGCTCCAGGCCGGCGACCTCCTGCTGCGGGGCCATAGGAACCCGTAGCATGATGTATCTGAAAGGACGACGAGGGAGGGCATGATGACATTATTAATTGGATCCAGACATCTGTGGCTTTTGACGCCCAACCAACCTCTGGCTGCAATGCTAGACGGCGTCTGAACATCTCGTCATAACGCCACTAGGCCGTACCCCCATGCAACTTGTGGGCCGAATAAATTGAGTCAACATAAGTGAACAATTCCCATGCTCTGTCCGGGTGGTGCTGACTATATATTTCAGCCAATATAGCAAAAGCCTGCAACCAGTTACCAAACGTCTTGGCAATCTTGGGCTTTCTATCCTCCGACTTTTCTACACGTTTTTCTTTATCAACAGTCAGTTGATCAACTGCCAGCAAGGACCAAATATCCACGTACACACACTTACTTATTTTGTCTTTGACCTCCTGAGTGACCTGACCACCTAACGGGGCCACTCCACAAAAATAAGCATCGCGAAACAAAAGACCGGATGCATCCAAACCACTCGCGGACGGTAGAGGGGCCACCCCTGGCGTCGCCACTGAACTCTCTAACTTGGCAACCAATGTTTTTAATGTATCCAGCATATCACCAGAACCCGAAACACTCCCACCTACCCATGCCTGTGATTGTGAACAGGCAGACTCACCACTTGGCGGCATTGCAGCGGCGGCCGAAACTGGAACCGGAGGAGAAGGCAGCGCCGGAGCATCAGGAGTCATAACCACAGGTGCAGACCTATCCACCTGCGAAGGGCTGTGAGAATGCCTCCCGCGACTTCGTCTCCGTCTGCGATGATCCCTCCTAGAAGAACGGCCATGATAGTCCACGCTGGAGCACGAGGAAACTGAAAGATCTCTATGCCTCCTGGAGTCACGGGAACTGCGGTGTCTGCAACCAAGACGCGACTGCCGACCGCGATCCGATCCTGCTTCGGGACCTACGGACTGCGCTCTGGCTGCGGGATACACTACTGACCGAGTCTGATGATGAGCAAAGCGCGCTCCGACGACTTCGGCCACTGGCTACGCTAAATCCCCACACCAACGTGCGGCCGTCAATAGGAACCCATGATAATCCAACCTGTGGAGTGCCAGGGACAGCTTCAAATTCAACGAATTTTTCACTCCTTTCATTAACAGCCGAGAGCGCTATCTTGTGGCCAACAGGAGTCATTTCAGCTCCAGCTTCAGAACGGGCAGAAGCTGCCTCAGGAGCCGGTAAGTGAGCCTGTCAGGCCATTGCTGGGGGGGCCAGAGGAGGGGGGGTGAAAGTGCCAAGTAGAGGGGGCTCTGTCTAGCGTCCAAACCACCTGGCCAGTCTGCCAGGCGGATTATTAACAGGCTGACCCGCCCCAGCGGAAACAACAGGCTGTGCAACCTGTGACACAGCCAGCCATGCCGACTGCAGGAGGACACATAACGGGGGCTGTACCTTGCAGAGCGGCAGGAGCGCAGATCGCAGATGCTCTGGATGGGGCACGTCCTCGCCTGCTCCGTCTGACTGGGGAAGGGGACAGGCGGGCTGGGGAACGCAATGAACGCACCAGTCGTGTGTTATGAGGAACTGCAGCCGCCTGAGGGTACGAAGAGCTCTCCGGCACACTGGCCGATATCAGAGGAGCTAACCAGGCAGAACCCTCCCTGGCAACCTTCTCCTGTAGGAGAGCCAGGAGGTCCACTTCATTTATGGCAGCCATAACTATCTCTACCTTGTGCAAAAAACTTTCTCCAGCTGAGCACACGCCAAGAGGAAGTGAAGGAGGAGTTAACCCTATATATATATACCCTCCTCCTGAAGCGTGCTCAGCCAGAGAGCCTCCCACTTTGTTAACCCTACCTATACCTCACTGCTCTTCAGTCAATGGCTCCCACACTTAAACAGCATGGGAGCCGAACTAATAAATGACCCCCTAACTGTATTATTATTCGGGGGTAGGGCTAATATCTTTATATTATATAGATTCTAGTGTATTATACTGTGCCCTGTGTTTCCCAGTAGAAAATGATCCTTGGGAGACACAGTCCTCACCCCTGACCACCAGGACCAGGTAGCGCTCTGTCAGTACATGGCGGCCTCCCCTCTCCGCCATGCTGCTCCGATGTGTACTGGTGCTTATTCTGACACTAAGGCTGGGTTCACATCCCATTTGTGCCATCCATTTAATGTATACATTAACAGATGTCTCAGACTGATGCCGTAGAGTGGCGTCCGTTCACCTTACAGTTCCATTGTAAAAAAAACATAAACATTAACGTATGCATTTTTTTTTTGGACTCTGCAGGATACAAAAACGTGGAGTGCCGCACATTGCACATCAATCCGATAGGAAAAACGTGATTTGAAACCACTGGGGGGGGCGTACAAAAATTTTCTGTGGGGCCCAGTCAGTTCTAGCTACATCACTGCACAGCTCCTTCTCTCGTCCAGGCCCGGCCCATGGTTGATGTCATGACATGTGTCTCACTGCTGCAGCGGAGGAGAGAAGGCGCACAGGGAGCTGCGGTTAGTGAATGACAGGACCGCCGGCTCCCCTGCGCTCCAGCAATGATAGGTATGTGATGGGGCCACTGTGGGGTCATTACACTGTGAGGGCCCCTTACACAGTATAATGACCCCCAGTGCCCCCATTTAGTATAATGATCCCCATTGACCCTCCATTTAGTATAATGACCACCAGAGCCCCCATTCAATATAATGACCCCCAGTGCCCCCTCCATACAGTATAACCCCCAGTGTGGGGGCGACTGGGGGTCATTTGTCTAAATGGAGGGCCACTGTGGGGTCATTATACTGTGAGGGCCCTTTACATAGTATAATGACCCCCAGTGTCCCCCATTTAGTATAATGATCCCCAGTGTCCCCCATTTAGTATAATGATCCCCAGTGACCCTCCATTCAGTATAACGACCCCCAGAGCCCCCTCCATACAGTATTCCCCCCAGTGTGGGGGCTACTGGGGGTCATTATTCTGAATGGGGGGAAACTGGAGGTTATTATTCTGAATGGAGGGCCACTGGGGGTCATTATACAGTGGGGGGGGGGGGCATTGGGGGGTCAGTATACTGTGTGAAGGGCCACTAGTGGTCATTATACTGTATAGGGGCCACTGGGGGTCATTATACCGTGGTGGAGCCACAGGGGGATATGTAAATGTAAAAAAATGCCTCAAGGGAGCCCACTGGGATTTATCGCCCAAGGGCCCACATGAACTTGGAACCAGCCCTGTGTACATGAGCCCTTACCGCCATAGAGCGCTCATCTCTGCCTGTGCTACATTACAGCTGTATAGCGGTATTATTACTGATGACCCCGGCTGTAATTTACTCAGAATGGAGACGATTACTGCTCGTTATCAATAAGTAATAATCAATACCAGCAGAATCCAGAGAAACCCTGAACGTAGTGTAATGTCTACTAATAATCCATCCCCCAAATAACTGACTGAGCGAGGGCAGAGCCACATGTGTCCTGTAGTAATGTGAGGAGAACGGGGGCCACAGGGGCCACAAGAGATGGTGGAGGAAGGAGACCACAATAGATTGTGGAGGAAGGTGAATGGAGTCCACAAGGACCCCAATAGATGGTGGAGGAAGGAAACCGAGGGCCATAATAGATGGTGGAGGAAATAGAATGGGGGCCACAATAGATGGTGGAGGAAGGAAAATGGGGGCAACAATATATGGTGGAGGAAGGAGAATGGAGGACACAGGGGCTACAGACTAAGGGCCACAATAGATGGTGGATGAAAGAGAATGGAGGCCACAGGGACCACAAATAGATGATGAAGGAGAATGGAGACCACAGGGGCTTCAGACTGAGGGCCACAATAGATGGTGTAGGAAGGAGACTGGTTGGCCACAATAGATGGTGGAGGAAGGAGAATGAAGGCCACAGGGACCACAATAGATGTGGAGGAAGGAGAATGGAGGTCACAGGGACCACAATAGATGGTGGAGGAAGGAGAATGGAGGCTACAGAAACCGCAATAGATAGTGGAAGGAGAATGGAGGCCACAGACTGAGGGCCACAATAGATGGAGGAAGGAGAGCCCTCAGCAGCTGATGACGCTGACACAAGTTCCTCCAGCTTTATGACTCTTGTACATTCATGTGCTGCCATCATCACTGATTTATGACATGCCATAAAGTGAGGACACTCCTCAGGGTTCTGGATTTCTAGGACATGGACATATCATATAGCTGCCGCCATTCCTGACATCCACCACACACAAGAGGCGGCTTCTAGTGATGACATTTATGGATTTTGCTAACAGCCGGGGACATTTTCTCTCCACAGTCACAATCTACAGATTTTATACTAACGCTCTGTGGACGCCTCACCCACATCTCATCTTCTTCTTCTTACAGATTGGGTTATAATGATCTACCAGACACTTCCTGCATCCAGTTGGCATCTGGTATAAGGAATAACCAGTCCCTGAAGAGACTTGACCTGTCTGGTAACAGTCTGTCTGGTCCTCACTTCAGTGACTTGATGGAGGCTCTGTCCAGTCCGGCCTGCAGGATAGAGGAATTACGGTGAGTATAAGAGATGTGTACAGGACGGAGACATGTGGGGCACAAGTTATACATGGAGTTTATTATATTTTATGCTCCGCACCATTGTTATGTCTACCAGATAAACTGCTGACTAGGGTTGTCACGATACAAAAATTTTGATTCAATTTCGATACCATAAAAAAGTATTGCGATACTCTATACCATGCAAAAAAAACAAAAAACGCAAAAAAGCCGCGTGCATTCCGCATTTTATGGAACGTCCGGCCCATAATAGAACAGTCCTATCCTATTATTTAGGGGAACAAGGTGACTAAAAATGGCGACTGGTGCGGTTTTGATTTTTTTTTTTTTAATATTTTAATAGTTTGCAATTTTTCGGGCGTGGCAATATGTAATATGTTTATTTTTTTATTGTTTATAAATTTTATATATAAAATTGTGAAAGGGGGTTATTTAAACTTAATATTTTGGTGTTTTTTTGTTTTTCTTTTTTATTTAATAACTATTAGCCCCCTTAGGGCTAGAACCCGTGTCCTATTCCCCCTGATAGAGATATATTGCAGTGAATAGGATCTTACACTCTCCCTGCTGCTCTGGGCTTTGTGCACACGGCAGCAGGGAGCTTACCATGTAGGGCTTCAGTAGCGTCCTGGCTGCCATGGTAACCGATCAGAGCCCCAGGATTACACTGCTGGGGCTCCAAACGGAACTGCCACCAATAAAGAGGAGGGTAGGGTATCCTGGGGTCACTGCATCCAATGAATATAACAATGAGGGGGGTGCCTGTGGCCACTGCGCCACCAATGATTCTAATACTGGGGGGGGTTGGGGGGGACAGCGCACTGCACCACCAACAGTTATAATTTATAATACAGGGGGGCGCACTGTGGTACATATGAATGTAATTAACACATTAATTCAAGTATAGGCCGCGGGTGTCGGCGGGAGTATCACAGACCCGGCCTCAATAACAGGCCATGCGAACCGTGACAATTAACCCCTCAGGTGCCTCTCCTGAGGGGTTAATCTCCACGGGTCAACAGATCGCATGCCCTGTCATTGAGGGCCGGTATGTGATACCGCCGCCGTCACCTGCTGCCTACACTTGAATTAATGTGTTAATCACATTCATTGGTGGCACAGTGGCCACAGCCCCTCCCCTCATCCTCAGTACAATAATCTCATTGGTGGCAGCGGCAGCCGTGTCACAGGTGGGAGGGAGAGAGTCCCTCCTTCTCCACTGCGCTGCTGGATAAAACATGGTGCGCACTGAGAGCAGGGAGCTGCGTGTTCTCTAACAGATAATAGCGCAGCCTAGTATCGTTAAATAGTAAGACCCGGTGTCGTATCGATCCAGGTCTAAAAGTTTCGATTGGGTATCAATACTTCGATGCCCGATGCAACTCTATTCCTGTAACTGCTCTGTGGTGTCCGGCCACGCTTCTTCTTCTGCTAGATTATTTTTAAGTATTTGTGTGCGACACGCACAATTCTGGTACACACACAGCTCTACTATACACACTCAGCACTGCTATACACACTCAGCTCTGCATACTCACATACAGCTCTACTATACATGTAGTGTCCCACTACGTAAAGGTGGGCACTACTAAGGGTCCAATGGGTCATGTTGCCCCCCACCTCCTGTGGGAGATTGCTATTGTGTTTTGTATTGTATGACTGCATAATTCCATGTTAATTCCTGTGTACCAGGCCTGCTAGGGGTGTAGTTTCTCCTCCTAAGCTGTAGAAAAAGCTAGGGAACCCCCTAGTATATATAGTTAGGCCCAGACAGGAAAGAGTTAGGTCAGTCTAATCCAGGAGGCTAAGTAGTTCAGTCTTGCCTGCCTGAAGTGCTGAGCAAGTGAAGCTCAGAGGTTAGTCCAGGAGAAGAAGTTTCCTCCTGAAGTTATCCTGCACCCTGCAGAGTATAGAGCAGTGCTAATTCTACCCAGCCAAGTGGAAAGCTGAGGGGCAGAGGTTTATTGTTCAGCAAGAGGATTTGTACCAGAGGAGGTTTCTCTACCCAAGGATAAAGCCAGCTATTAGGCATACGGGCCTTGGAGAAAGCCAGACAGGATCTGCAGAAAGTACAGCCTGATCTGTGAGTTTAATTTCCCCCTGAGTTATCTTGCTAGGATTCTACCTGCCACCTATGTAAAGCCTGCCTGTTACCAAATATTCTTCTTATGGAACTGTCTAGAGTTTGTACATTGTTGAACTGTTCAGTAAAGAAGAATTCTAGTTCACTACAATCGTGTGTACCTCCATTATTCCTCATAACAATCGGTGTGCCACCATTACCGGCACTGGCATCACGAACTGTAAGGGATCTTGCCACAGGCACGCAAAACTTTCAACACCCAGGGCACCTCACCTATCATCCGGCCTGGTCCCTATATCTAAAGAGTGCCCCAGAGGATCTACGTGCCAGCCTCTTCATCACTGCTGTACGCCTGCCCAGGGTATACAACCAACTGTGAGTACTAAGAGCAACCCACGTGATCTCACATTCGCTCACCCTGAAGGACTGGCATACTGCATCCACACACAGCACTGCCATACTCACATACAGTTCTGCTACACCCATACAGGTCTGTTACATACATACAGCTCTGCTACATACATACTGTTCTGCTATACCCATACAGCTCTGCTATACCCATACAGCTCTGCTATACCCATACAGCTCTGCTACACACATACAGCTCTGCTACACATACAAACTTGTGAGTTTTTACTAAAGATGCTAAGTTTGTATGTGTAGCAGTTGTGTGCAGTTCTGCTGCGATGCCGCAGCTACACAGATTGACAAACGCTATTGAAACAACTAATTGCAACTGGTGTGGTATACCACTGGCCTGCAGTAAAACTAATATCCACTGACCGCCGAATTTGCCACCAGCCACATAATCACTTGGTCTTTTCTGTCCGGTGAATGCCTAATGTTTGGGGCCTGTACTCCACTGGCCTACAGTCACATTTCTATCCATTGACCGCATAATGTACCTCAAGCCACATAATCACAATTTATTTTCTGTCCGGTGAATGCCTAAATTTTAAGGCCCGTACTCCTGTGGCCAAAAATTAAATTCTTCTAGGCACCAGCAGGGCACATTTCTAAGAATCTCCCTTTAAGACGCATAAAAATGTCCCCTGATTAAGATACATATTTTTTGTGGGAATTTTAGTCATTGATCCCCCACTACTATGTCACTGTCCATGTTGTGGGACTATTTGTGCACTTCTACTAAGTATTCCATGGCTGCAAATATGACCTGAAGGTTTTTTTCTAGTTTGCCTGCCATTAAGGTGAATGTGGCCCCCCGCGAGTGGTTCGCGGACATTTGGTCGCGTTCGCAAATCGTCCATCACTACTTAGGCGCCAATTTATTAAGACTACACAAATATAATGCTAGAATATAACGTGTTGAAGCCTGATAGACAGCTCCAAATCAAAAATACCACACATGATATAATACAAATCTTTATTATTCAATCCAAAACAAGGACGTAGACAACACAAAGTGATATAATGACTATAATAAAATATCAATGTGAGAAGTGCTGGGATGCAGAACAACCCCCCCCCCCCCCCAGGATGGTAGATCAGATCAGTAACAATAAGATATCAATCCTGATATAGATTAATGTGGCGTGAAAAAATAGACAGTAAGTAATAAAATGGATATATAACAAATCCCCAAAAGTATAAGTTATCTATTGATCTCAAAGTGGGAGAGCTAGACGAGCACAAACCGGGCAGTAAACTCCATGTGAACTAATCCCATAACTGGCATAACTAGTTCTACCCACAAGCCAATATCATGTAGGTAGTGGTGACAGAGGGAGGCCCATCCACAGTAAAATAAGTACATGTAAAGTACCAAGGATCGGCTGGAATAACAGCCAACCACCCAAATATTGAGGACACCTGGCCAAACACCACTAAAATACATGCATTGGTGGTCCAGGAAAAGACTGAATGGATTTAAATAATAATAAATAGTAATGCTGAGTAGTAAGATGTAGAATACTGACCAAACTGGGGGGGCCCAAGAGCCCGACGTACGTTTCACAAACGCGCTTCCTCAGGGGGCATTTCAAACCATCCACTATCCTTCCTATATATACCCCTCCCATTAAGTCCACTCATAAAGCACATGGGCCAATTGGAATCGCTGGTTAGTCTCACGATGATAATCCGAACCTCGTCACCACAAAGGTCACGTGACGTTCATCACATGACATAGTCACATGATCGGAACACAGTGCAAGCGCTGCGCGAAGATAGAATGACACAACAGAGGATGATGTTACCGCCTCAAGAGGGACAGTCTGCGCCATGTTGGGAATGGGCAACTTTACCCACAATGATAGGTGACCCGGTATTCATTAGTCAGAACCTAAAATACATATGTGATAGGAGCTGACTGGATCACACTAATAAATTTATAAAAGACATAATTCAAACACAGTTAAAGGGGTTGTCCGGGTTCAAAGCTGAACCCAGACATACCCATAATTTCACCCCGGCGGCCCCTGTGACTTGAGCATCGGAGCAGTGCATACTCCGATGCTCTCCTTTTCCCTGCACTAGATCGCGCAGGGCAAAGGCTCTTTTGTTTGCAATCACACACTGCCGGGCGGAAGCTTCCGCCCGGAAATGTGTTCTATGACGTCACCGGCTGTGATGGGCGTGCTTTAGCGCTGCCCAGCCATTTTACTGGCTAGGGCAGCGCTAAAGCTCGCCCGTCAGTGCCGGTGATGTCACCGAGCTTCCTGGCAGCCCCATACAGAGTCCGGTACGTCACCGGATCTCCAAAAAAAGACTTTGCCCTGTGCGATTTAGCGCAGGGCAAAAGAGAGCATTGGAGCATCAACTGCTCCGATGCTCAAGTCAGGGGGGCTGCCTGGGTGAAAATGGAGGTATGTCCGGGATCAGCTCAGAACCCGGACAACCCCTTTAATACATACATATGAAAATTACAAGACTAAACATATAACTCTAAATGTAGTGTATGATAAATAGTGAACCTAAAAATACATAATAATCATAATTAAATAAATATATAAAACCATTAAATTAATTTAGTGTGTTCACTTTTGGCAACATTCACTCGCACTTTTTGCACTATGGCACTTGCACTTTACTTTTATAACAACTTGATGTAATCATAGTGCATCTATATGCCTGTCAATTTCACTAGGGTATTTAATGTTATAATGGAAAAAAATAAAATCACCCAAACCCCAAAATTCTAAGAAACAGTCCACTTTGCAGTTCGGGTTCGCTCAACCCTGCACAGGAGGACAAGTTAAAAAGCTGCGCCATCTTCCTCTCTTACTTGTCAGGGATTATGATCCTGAAAGCAGTTTAATATGTTCTTCAGATGAATCTCTGTAGGAATGGAGTTTATGAGGAGACATGAAGTACAGAGAGGAGGTGGGGATGTGGGTAATGAGCAGCAGCACTTGTTTATAGTCTCCATTACCACAGCCCCACATTACCACAGTCTGTCCTGTCCGTCCTCTCCGTACTTCATGTCTCCTCATGAAGTCCATTCCCACAAAGATTCAGCTTAAGATCTTATCATCTGTATTCAGGATCATGATCCCTGACAATCAGGGCAAAGGAGGATTAGGCAGCTCTTTACCTCATTGTCGTGAAGTAACCTGTCCTGCTGTGTAATTAGGACAGGTTCTGTGTGTACTAATAGGACGACGGCCATTTTATTTCTCCTGATGATTGCTACCCAGACATAATGAACCATTATATCTAATAAAAGGTATTTGAGAATATATTTATAATAGAGTAAAATTGAAGTATTTTCATTTTCTTAATTCCCGGAAAATCCCTTTAATAAAGCCCTTCAAGAAAATTTAGACTAGCACATGAAATGTCACAGGTGCACATCCATAAAGCTAGCATGCAGTCAGCTCACCCTAGCAGGCTTAGGTTAGGCCCAGGAGAAGCAGTTCTGTTAGTGTTAGTTACCTATCTGTGGAAGCCACATTGACGCCGGTAGATGGGCCCAACATATGTATGATCAAATGTGTGCGCAAAGAACTTCTATATTTCATGTATAGTACCACTGTATTCCAGAATAATACCTAATTCTGGGATCTATTAGCATAATAACCCTAAACTAGTGGTAAGTCTGTCAAAGTTATGAGGTGCAGGCCTCTCATTAACTTCGGGGCATCCAGCGCCAGTCCTAAGTGTAAGACAGCTTCTGAGCCGCTGAAAAATGGAAAATGAGACGGGTCTGCCGGCCCATCCCCTTCCCCGCCCACTGTAATACCATACACATCCACTATACACTGTACTGCTCTGTAATAACAAACACATCAACTATACACTGTACTGCTCTGTAATACCAAACACATCCGCTATACACTGTACTGATCTGTAATACCAAACACATCAACTATACACTGTACTGCTCTGTAATACCAAACACATCTGCTATACACTGTACTGCTCTGTAATACCAAGCACATCCACTATACACTGTACTGCTCTAATACCAAGCACATCCACTATACACTGTACTGCTCTAATACCAAACACATCCGCTATACACTGTACTGCTCTGTATTACCAAACACATCCTCTATAAATTGTACTGCTCTGTAATACCAAACTAATCCACTATACACTGTACTGCTCTGTAATACCAAACACATCAACTATACACTGTACTGCTCTGTAATACCAAACATATTCACTATACAATGTACTGCTCTGTAATACCAAACACATCCTCTATACACTGTACTGCTCTGTAATACCAAACACATCCACTATACACTGTACTGCTCTGTAATACCAAACACACCCTCTATACACTGTACTGCTCTGTAATACCAAACACATCCACTATACACTACACTGCTCTGTAATACCAAACATATTCACTATACAATGTACTGCTCTGTAATACCAAACACATCCTCTATACACTGTACTGCTCTGTAATACCAAACACATCCTCTATACACTGTACAGCTCTGTAATACCAAACACATCCACTATACACTGTACTGCTCTGTACTACCAAACATATTCACTATACACTGTACTGCTCTGTAATACCAAACACATCCACTATACACTGTACTGCTCTGTACTACCAAACATATTCACTATACACTGTACTGCTCTGTAATACCAAACACATCCACTATACACTGTACTGCTCTGTAATACCAAACACATCCTCTATACACTGTACTGCTCTGTAATACTAAACACATCCACTATACACTGTACTGCTCTGTAATAGCAAACACATCCGCTATACACTGTACTGCTCTGTAATACCAAACATCCACTATAGACTGTACTGCTCTGTAATACCAAACACATCCACTATACTCTGTACTGCTCTGTAATACCAAACATATTCACTATACAATGTACTGCTCTGTAATACCAAACACATCCTCTATACACTGTACTGCTCTGTAATACCAAACACATCCACTATACACTGTACTGTTCTGTAATACCAAACACATCCACTATACACTGTACTGCTCTGTAATACCAAACATATTCACTATACAATGTACTGCTCTGTAATACCAAACACATTCTCTATACACTATACTGCTCTGTAATACCAAACACATCCGCTATACACTGTACTGCTTTGTAATACCAAACACATCCACTATACACTGTACAGCTCTGTAATACCAAACACATCCACTATAGATTGTACTGCTCTGTAATACCAAACACATCCACTATACACTGTACTGCTCTGTAATGCCAAATACATCCACTATAGAATGTACTGCTCTGTAATACCAAACACATCCACTATACATTGTACTGCCCTGTAATACCAAACACATCCACTATACACTGTACTGCTCTGCAATACCAAACACATCCACTATACACTGTACTGCACTGTAATACCAAACACATCTTCTATACACTGTACTGCTCTGTAAAACCAAGCACATCCTCTATACACTGTACTGCTCTGTAATACCAAACACATCCACTATACACTGTACTGATCTGTAATACCAAACACATCCACTATACACTGTACTGCTCTGTAATACCAAACACTTCCTCTATACCCTGTACTGCTCTGTAATACCAAACACATCCACTATACACTGTACTGCTCTGTAATACCAAACACATCCACTATACACTGTCCTGCTCTGTAACTCCAAACACATCCGCAATACACTGTACTGCTCTGTAATACCAAACACATCCACTATACACTGTACTGCTGTAATACCAAACACATCAGCTGTACACTGTACTGCTCTGTAATACCAATTACATCCGCTATACACTGTACTGCTCTGTACTTGGTGAGCTATGAGGAAGTGGCAGCGCTCTCCTGAGCTCCGGTGAGTACAGCTGGGAGGTTCCAGGAGTCGGACCCCCACAAGTCTCATATTAATGATGTGTCCTGGGGATAGGACATCAATATCCAGTTTCTGGATAACCCCTTTAAATTCTTCAGCAGACCCCTATATGATAACATAAAGGTTCTCATGATCACTTTAACACATCAGTCGGATGAAAACACAATCGGTAATGTCCTTCATGTCTGAGAAGAGCAGCGCTATCAGTAATACCTGCCCCCCGCTGTATAACACATAATGGGAGCAGTGACCCCCTCCCCGGATAACACACAGGTAAGAGTTCTAGGACTGACCTCATCAGAACCTGCATTGTGCCTCCACATGGAGGAGGTGTCATATGTCCTGAGAGACATCTGGAGGGACAGGAAGGACACATCTGCTTCTATGGGGCGACTCCCAGGTTATACAGAGCTGTAATATGTACATGAGCCCTCACCGCCATAGAGCGCTCATCTCTGCCTGTGCTACATTACAGCTGTATGACGGTATTATTACTGATGACCCCAGCTGTAATTTACTCAGAATGGAGACTATTACTGCTCGTTATCAATAAGTAATAATCAATACCAGCAGAATCCAGAGAAACCCTGAACGTAGTGTAATGTCTACTAATAATCCATCCCCCAAATAACTGACTGAGCGAGGGCAGAGCCACATGTGTCCTGTAGTAATGTGAGGAGGAGAATGGGGGCCACAATAGATGGTGGAGGAAGGAGACTGAGGGCCACAATAGATGGTGGAGGAAGGAGAATGGGGGCCACAGGGACCAAAATAGATAAAGGAAGGAGAATGGAGGACACAGACTAAGGACCACAATAGATGGAGGAAGGAGAGCTCTCAGCAGATGATGACGCTGGCAGACGTTCCTCCAGCTTTCTGACTCTTGTACATACATGTGCTGCCACCATCACTGATTTATGACATGCCATAAAGTGAGGACACTCCTCAGGGGTTCTGGATTTCTAGGACATGGACATATCATATAGCTGCCGCCATTCCTGACATCCACCACACACAAGAGGCGGCTTCTAGTGATGACATTTATGGATTTTACTAACAACCGGGGACATTTTCTCTCCACAGTCACAATCTACAGGTTTTATACTAACGCTCTGTGGACGCCTCACCCACATCTCATCTTCTTATTCTTACAGTTTGGGTTATAATGATCTACCAGACACTTCCTGCATCCAGTTGGCATCTGGAATAAGGAATAACCGGTCCCTGAAGATACTTGACCTGTCTTATAACAGTCTGTCTGGTCCTCACTTCAGTGACTTGATGGAGGCTCTGTCCAGTCCGGCCTGCAGGATAGAGGAATTACAGTGAGTATAAGAGACGTGTACAGGACGGAGACGTGTGGGGCACACGTTATACATGGATTTTATACTATTTTATGCTCCGCACCAGTGTTATGTCTATGAGATAAACTGCTGACTAGGGTTGTCACGATGCCAAAATTTTGACCATTCGATACCATGCAAATAAAAATAAAACTCCAAAATGCCACATTCATTCCGCATTTTATGGATTGTCCGGCCCATAATAGAACAGTCTTATCCTATTTTTTGGGGGGTCAAGGTGACTAAAAATGGCGACTGTCGTGGTTTAGATTTTTTTTCCCGTTCACTGCATAGGAGATATTTTTTAATATTTTAACAGTTTGCACTATTTCGGGCGTCGTAATGTGTTTATTTTTTATTGTTTATCAATTTTATATGTAATATTGTGAAAGGCAGTGATTTAAACTGCCTTTCCCTGCCTATCCCCCCCGATAGAGATCTATTACAGTGAATAGGATCTCACACTCTCCCTGCTGCCCTGGGCTTTGTGCACACGGCAGCAGGGAACTTACCATGGAGGGCTTCAGTAGCGTCCTGGCTGCCATGGTAACCGATCGGAGCCCCACGATTACACTGCTGGGGCTCCGATCGGAACTGTTACCAATGAATATAACAATGAGGGGGGGGGGCGCCTGTGGCCACTGCGCCACCAATGATTATAATCTTGGGGGGGACAGAGCACTGCACCACCAGTGGTTATAATTTATAACACAGGGGGGGGGGGGCGCACTGCGCCACCAATGAATGTAATTAACACATTAATTCAAGTGTAGGCAGCAGGTGCCGGCGGGAGTATCACATACCCGGCCTCAATAACAGGGCATGCGAACCGCGACAATTAGCCTCTCAAGTACCACACCTGAGGGGTTAATTTCCGCGGTTCAGCAGATCGCATGCCCTATCGTTGAGGGCCGGATATGTGATACTGCCACCAGCACCCGCTGCCTGGTCTTAAATTAATGTGTTAATTACATTCATTGGTGGCACAGTGGCCACAGCCCCTCCCCTCATCCTCAGTATTATGATCTTATTGGTGGCAGCCACGTCACAGGTGGGAGGGGGGAGAGAGTCCCTCCTTCTCCACTGTGCTGCTGAGTAGAACATGGTGCGCGCTGAGAGCAGGGAGCGCCATGTTCTCTAACAGACAACAGTGAAGCCTAGTATCGTTAAATAGTAATACCCAGTGTCGTATCGTTCCGAGTCTAAAAGTATTGAGCTAGACTGGAATCTGTGTGCTTGGTGTCAAACACCTAGTGTTACTAGGCCTATTCTACAATCTACACCCCAATCGTGGGGTATAATAGATACCAGGCACAGTGTAATACCCTAGCCAATACAGCAGGGACTGTGGTGGAAGGCAGTGCGGGTTAGTGCCCCCCGCCTGCTCATACACATTATTTACCAGTCACTAATAGCATCTTTCTTGGGGTGCAGTGATTAATCCTTCAGTTAGCTCACTTGTCACATTTCTCTCACGTGTTTTAATAAAATAAGTAAAAGTTAAGTTTTATTGTCTGGGACAAGAGCGGTTAGTAGCCGTGTAGGAATAGGTGTTTGGTATACCTTCTATATAGTGCATTTGTATTGTGCAGCAGTTGTGTGCGGTTCTGCAGCGATACTGCAGCTACACAGAGGGACAAACGCTATTGAAACAACTAATTGCAACTGGTGTGATATGCCAGTTGCCCACCCCCAAAAAAAACTGATTGAGGCAGGGGTGTTATATACCAATAATATACTTTCTATATACTGCATTTGGGTAGTGCAGCATTTGTGTTCGGTTCTCAGCTACACTGAGGGACAAACGCTATTTGAACAAATTATTTCAACTGGTGTGATATACCACTGACCTGCAGTAAAACTGATATCCACTGACCGCCTAATTTACCACAGCCACATAATCACAATTTCTATTCTGCCCGGAGAATGCCTAAATTTTAAGGCCCATACCTACACATTTCTAAGAATTTCCCTTTAAAGGGAGTCTGTCATCAAAGTTTCACCTTTTTAACCCTTCCCATAGCTTTCTAGCAGCCTTACAGTTAATAAAAACTTTACCTTTATGAGCAATCCTGGACTCCTAAAACCGGCAAAAAACTACTTAGTAGCATATGCAAATGAGGGCTCGCAATTGCCCAGGGGCGGAGTTACCCTCGTAGGTGCCCAGCTAGCTCAGCCTTATTGTCGCTTCCCCCCCGTCCATTCTTTCCCTTTGACCGCTAATCTACTTACTTCTTGTTTCGACGAGATCCCGCACCTGCGCACTCAGTTCGTCGGCCGGCGCATGCGCACTGCGATGCCCATTCCTTGTATGGCATCACAGTAATTAATGCGCATGTGCCGGCTTCAGAATAATGACCCCCAGTCGCCCCCCGCACTAGGGGTTATACTGTATGGACGGTGCACTGGCGATCATTATATTGAATGGGGGCTCTGGTGGTCATTATACTAATCTGAGGGTCAATGGGGATCATTATACTAAATGGGGGCACTGGGGGTCATTATACTGTGTAAGGGGCCCTCACAGTGTAATGACCCCCCCCCCCCAGTGGCCCCCTCACATACCTATCATTGCTAGAGCGCAGGGGAGCCGGCGGTCCTGTCATTCACTAACCGCAGCTCCCTGCGCTCCTTCTCTCCTCCGCTGCAGCAGTGAGACACATGTCATGACATCAACCCTGGGCCGGGCCTGGAGGAGAGAAGGAGCTGTGCAGTGATGTAGCTAGAACTGACTGGGCCCCACAGAAAATTTTTGTACCCCCCCCCAGTGGTTTCACATCATGTTTTTCCTATCAGTTTGATGTGCAATGTGCAGCACTCCACGTTTTTTTGTATCCTGCAGAGTCCAATAAAAAATGCATACGTTAATGTATATGTTTTTTTACAATGGAACTGTAAGGTGAACAGACGCCACTCTACGGCATCAGTCTGAGACATCTGTTAATGTATACATTTTTGGTATACATTAAATGGATGGCACAAATGGGATGTGAACCCAGCCTTAGTGTCAGAATAAGCACCAGTACACATCGGAGCAGCATGGTGGAGAGGGGAGGCCGCCATGTACTGACAGAGCGCTACCTGGTCCTGGTGGTCAGGGGTGAGGACTGTGTCTCCCAAGGATCATTTTCTACTGGGAAACACAGGGCACAGTATAATACACTAGAATCTATATAATATACAGATATTGGCTCTACCCCTGAATAATAATACAATTAGGGGGTCATTTATTATATAGAAATACGTCTATATTAGGCGTATTTCTGACACAGATGTGGAGCAAAGGTCCTTAGCACCGCAATCTTTATCTTTTCCCGCTTATGCCAAGTCTAAAAAAAGTGGCAAGGGCAGGGAAGGGGATACAGTTATAGTGATAACACCGCCATACAATGATAAAACCACCATACAGTGACCGGATAAAAGGGTATAAGAGGGCACAGTACAGGGAATGACTAGGGGCACTGCACAGGGCGTGGTAAGAGGGCACAATGCAGGGTATAAAGGGGGTACAGTACGGGGTGGGGGGCACAGTCACATGACCCTGTGACGTTAGAAGGTCCTTATGGTGAATGCGGTTCAGATGCCACCATAATGAAAAGCAGAGGAGTGAGACAGGGGCCCGTGTCCCTGGATGGACAGGAGGGGTGGACACAGCAAGTAGGTGGAAGGGGCTCTGAGGGGTATTCATACAACAAGTAGTGGCAGGAGGTCTGTGCAGGGCAGCAATATAAGACAGGAGGGTGAAACAGGAGCTCTGGATACATGGGGGGGGGGGAGGAGACAGCAGGGGCTCCATGAGGATGAGATATGACAGGATATGGGGGGGAAGATGTCATGGAGGCAAACTGCTTAATGAAACAGTAAAACAACAAAATAGCATGAAGCAGCATTCAACAGCAGCACGAATAGTTCCCTCCCTCCTGTCCCACAGAGAAGAGAAATTCACAGTGCAGACTTAATCACAGACTGTCTTCACACTTCTCTGCTCCAGCCCTGCCGGTCTCTCTCCTCAGGACAGCGTATCCTGTGTAGAAGGGGCGTGTCTGAGTCTCTGCAGCAGCCGGCCTCATGTGTCTCAGAGGGCCCACCAAAGGGGTACTGCGTAAATGAAATGACAGCAGTGAGAGCTTCCATCTGTATTGATGGAAGTGCTCATAGCAGCTCAGTAGTCCCCCCAGGAGCATTGGGCCCCTGCACTTGCCCGGGGATGCCAGGTTTTGACGCCTGCCCTGACCCCTCCCATTAAGTCCATTCATAAAGCACCTGGGCTAATTGGAATCGCTAGTTAGTCTCCGAACCACGTCAATACAAAGGTCACGTGACGTTCATCACATGACATAGTCACATGATCGGAACACAGTGCAAGAGCCGCGCCTCTTCACGCGGCATCAATAGAATGACACAACAGAGGATGATGTTACTGCCTCAAGAGGGACAGTCTGCACCATGTTGGGAATGGGCAACTTTACCCACAATAATAGGTGACCCGGTATTCATTAGTCAGAACCTAAAATACATATTTGATAGGAGCTGACTGGATCACGCTTATAATAATTGTACCCAATGGAACAATATAATTCATAGCTCCTAAATATCTAAAAGACATAAGTCATGATGATCACAGAGCACAGTTAAAGGGGTTGTCCGGGTTCACAGTTGAACCCGGACATATCCATAATTTTACCCCGGCAGCCCCCCTGACATGAGCATCAGAGCAGTTCATACTCTGATGCTCTCCTTTACCCTGCGCTAGATCGCGCAGGGCAAAGGCTCTTTTGTTTACAATCACACACAGCAGGGCGGAAGCTTCCGCCCGGCAATGTGTTCGATGACGTCACCGGCTGTGATGGGCGTGCTTTAGCGCTGCCCTAGCCTTTTTACTGGTCAAGGGCAGCGTTAAAGCCCAACCATCAGTGCCGGTGACGTCACCGGGCTTATCCTGGCAGCCCCATACAGAGTCCGGTACTTAACCGGATCTCCAAAAAATGACTTTGCCCTGCGCGATTTAGCGCAGGGCAAAGGAGAGCATTGGAGCATGAACTGCTCCGATGCTCAAGTCAGGGGGGCTGCCTGGGTGAAATTGGAGGTATGTCCGGGTTCAGCTCTGAACCCGGACAACCCCTTTAATCCATACATATGAAAATGACAAGACTAAACATATAACTCTAAATGTAGTGTATGATAAATAGTGAACCTAAAAATACATAATAATCATAATTAAATAAATATATAAAACCATTAAAATTAATTTACTGTGTTCACTTTTGGCAACATTCACTCGCACTTTTTGCACTATGGCACTTGCACTTTACTTTTATAACAACTTGATGTAATCATAGTGGATCTATATGCCTGTCAATTTCACTAGGGTATTTAATGTTATAATGGAAAATAATAAAATCACTTGAACCCCAAACTTTCAGTGGAAAAGTCCACTTTGCAGTTCGGGTTCGCTCAACCCCACACAGGAGGACAAGTTAAAAAGCTGCGCCATCTTCCTCTCTTACTTGTCAGGGATTATGATCCTGAATGCAGTTTAATATGATCTTCTAATGAATCTCTGTAGGAATGAAGTTTACGAGGAGACGTGAAGTACAGAGAGGAGGTGGGGATGTGGGTAATGAGTAGCAGCACTTGTTTACAGTCTCCATTACCACAGCCCCACATTACCACAGTCTGTCGTGTCCGACCTCTCCGTACTTCATGTCTCCTCATGAACTCCATTCCCACAAAGATTCATCTGAAGATCTTATCATCTGTATTCAGGATTATAATCCCTGACAAGCAGAGCAGAAAGGAGGATTAGGCAGCTCTTTACCTCAGTGTCGTGAAGTATCCTGTCCTGCTGTGTGATTAGGACAGGTTCTGTGTGTACTAATAGGACGGCGGCCATTTTATTTCTCTTGATGATTGCTCCCCAGACAAAATGAACCTTTATAACTAATGAAAGTTATTTGGGAATATATTTATAACAAAGTAATATTGAAGTATTTTAATTTTCTTAATTCCCGGAAAACCCCTTTAACCGCCTCCGGACCGCCTAACGCAGATGTGCGGTCCGGAGACGGCAGCCCTGCACACGACGACGCATATAGGCGTCATCTCGCGAGGGCCGGGATTTCCTGTGAACGCGCGCACACAGGCGCGCGCGCTCACAGGAACGGAAGGTAAGCGAGTGGATCTCCAGCCTGCCAGCGGCGATCGCTCGCTGGCAGGCTAGAGATCCGAATTTTTTAACCCCTAACAGGTATATTAGACGCTGTTTTGATAACAGCGTCTAATATGCCTCCTACCTGGTCCTCTGGTGGTCCCTTTTGTTAGGATCGACCACCAGAGGACACAGGTAGGTCAGTAAAGTCGCACCAAACACTACACTACACTACACCCCCCCGTCACTTATTAACCCTTTATGAACCCCTGATCACCCATGATCACCCCATATAAACTCCCTGATCACCCCCCTGTCATTGATCACCCCCCTGTCATTGATCACCCCCCTGTCAGGCTCCGTTCAGACGTCCGTATGATTTTTACGGATCCACGGATACATGGATCGGATCCGCAAAACACATGCGGACGTCTGAATGGAGCCTTACAGGGGGGTGATCAATGACAGGCGGGTGATCACCCATATACACTCCCTGATCACCCCCTGTCATTGATCACCCCCCTGTCATTGATCACCCCCCTGTAAGGCTCCATTCAGACGTCCGCATGATTTTTACGGATACATGGATACATGGATTGGATCCGCAAAACACATGCGGACGTCTGAATGGAGCCTTACAGGGGGGTGATCAATGACAGGCGGGTGATCACCCATATTGTCACGGACGGTGTACAGGAAACAAGGCAAAACAACATGCATAAATGACTCGCTGGATCCAGAAGCTAAGGAACAAAAGGGGGACCCCTGTAGAAGACCTGGGACTTTCCCTGGCTGCTCAGCCTATGCATAGATCCGAATGGTGGAGGTATGCATATCCACGTACCTTGACTATATAACCCCTGAGCACCCTGCAATAGTAAGGGGACACGACCACCGGCTCCCTACACCAGACACGGAGGGAGTCAGGGTCACCTGGGATCCAGCAAACAGAAAATAACAGATAACAGTATAACACTTAACTTTGTAGAGGACAGGAGAACCAGATGGGCATGCACACATACTCCAGGAAGAAATATAAGCCGCCCAGAAAAGCCTTCTGGGGAAGAATTTAAAGGGAAGCAATTAGTCCAACACATAACAGCTGAGAGAGGCTAATGAGAGGAGGAGCTGAATACCACAACACAGAAACTCAAGGAGGAGGTTCTGAAAGGCCTCTGTCAGAGCTTCTCAGCTGTCTGGTTGTGACACATATACACTCCCTGATCACCCCCTGTCATTGATCACCCCCCTGTCATTGATCACCCCCCTGTAAGGCTCCATTCAGACGTCCGCATGATTTTTACGGATCCATGGATCGGATCCGCAAAACACATGCGGACGTCTGAATGGAGCCTTACAGGGGGGTGATCAATGACAGGCGGGTGATCACCCATATACACTCCCTGATCACCCCCTGTCATTGATCACCCCCCTGTCATTGATCACCCCCCTGTAAGGCTCCATTCAGATGTCCGCATGTGTTTTGCGGATCCGATCCATGGATCCGTAAAAATCATACGGACGTCTGAATGGAGCCTTACAGGGGGGTGATCAATGACAGGGGGGTGATCAGGGAGTCTATATGGGTGATCACCCCCCTGTCATTGATCACCCCCCTGTCATTGATCACCCCCCTGTAAGGCTCCATTCAGACGTCTGCATGTGTTTTGCGGATCCGATCCATGGATCCGTAAAAATTATACAGACGTCTGAATGGAGCCTTAACAGGGGGGTGATCAATGACAGGGGGTGATCCGGGAGTCTATATGGGTGATCACCCCCCTGTCATTGATCACTTCGCTGTCATTGATCACCCCCCCCCCCTGTAAGGCTCCATTCAGACATTTTTTTGGCACAAGTTAGCGGAAATTTTTTGTTTGTTTTTGTTTTTGTTTTTTCTTACAAAGTCTCATATTCCACTAACTTGCGACAAAAAATAAAAAATTCTAGGAACTCGCCATGCCCCTCACGGAATACCTTGGGGTGTCTTCTTTCCAAAATGGGGTCACTTGTGGGGTAGTTATACTGCCCTGGCAATTTAGGGGCCCAAATGTGTGAGAAGTACTTTGCAATCAAAATGTGTAAAAAATGACCGGTGAAATCCGAAAGGTGCACTTTGGAATATGTGCCCCTTTGCCCACCTTGGCTGCAAAAAAGTGTCACACATCTGGTATCGCCGTACTCAGGAGAAGTTGGGGAATGTGTTTTGGGGTGTCATTTTACATATACCCATGCTGGGTGAGAAAAATATCTTGGTCAAATGCCAACTTTGTATAAAAAAATTGGAAAAGTTGTCTTTTGCCAAGATATTTATCTCACCCAGCATGGGTATATGTAAAATGACACCCCAAAACACATTCCCCAACTTCTCCTGAGTACGGCGATACCAGATGTGTGACACTTTTTTGCAGCCAAGGTGGGCAAAGGGGCACATATTCCAAAGTGCACCTTTCGGATTTCACCGGTCATTTTTTACACATTTTGATTGCAAAGTACTTCTCACACATTTGGGCCCCTAAATTGCCAGGGCAGTATAACTACCCCACAAGTGACCCCATTTTGGAAAGAAGACACCCCAAGGTATTCCGTGAGGGGCATGGCGAGTTCCTAGAATTTTTTATTTTTTGTCGCAAGTTAGTGGAATATGAGACTTTGTAAGAAAAAAATAAAAATAAAAAATCATCATCATTTTCCGCTAACTTGTGACAAAAAATAAAAAGTTCTATGAACTCACTAAGCCCATCAGCGAATACCTTAGGGTGTCTACTTTCCGAAATGGGGTCATTTGTGGGGTGTTTGTACTGTCTGGGCATTGTAGAACCTCAGGAATCATGACAGGTGCTCAGAAAGTCAGAGCTGCTTCAAAAAGCGGAAATTCACATTTTTGTACCATAGTTTGTAAACGCTATAACTTTTACCCAAACCATTTTTTTTTTTGCCCAAACATTTTTTTTTTAATCAAAGACATGTAGAACTATAAATGTAGCGAAAAATTTATATATGGATGTCGTTTTTTTTGCAAAATTTTACAGCTGATATGTATGATCAAATGTGTGCGCAAAGAACTTCTATTTTTCAATAATAGTAGGTACAGTACGACTATAATCCAGAATAATGACTAATTCTGGGTTCTATTATTGGCATAATAACCCTAAACTGGTGGTAACTCTGTCAAATTTATGAGGCGCAGGCCTCTCCCTAACTTCGGGGCATCCAGCGCCAGTCCTAAGTGTAAGACAGCTTCTGAGCCACTGAAACAGGTATAGAAAATGGTAAATGAGACAGGTCTGTCGGCCCATCCCCTTCCCCGCCCACTGTAATACCAAGCACATCCGCTATACACTGTACTGCTCTGCAATACCAACACATCCGCTATACACTGTACTGCTCTGTAATACCAAACACATCCACTATACACTGTACTGCTCTGTAATACCAAACACATCCACTATACACTGTACTGCTCTGTAATACCAAACACATCCGCTATACACTGTACTGCTCTGTAATACCAAACACATCCGCTATACACTGTACTGCTCTGTAATACCAAACACATCCACTATACACTGTACTGCTCTGTAATACCAAACACATCCACTATACACTGTACTGCTCTGTAATACCAAACACATCCACTATACACCGTACTGCTCTGTAATACCAAACACATCCTCTATATACTGTACTGCTCTGTACTGGCCTATGAAATGCTGTCATTTAGGCTGGTGGACACAGACAGCTTCAAACAGCTCATGTCGCTTGCTGTCCCACAGTATGTTGTTCCCAGCCGCCACTACTTCTCCAAGAGAGCCGTGCCTTCCCTGCACAACCAAGTATCCGATAAAATCAAGTGTGCACTGCGCAACGCCATCTGTGGCAAGGTCCACCTAACCACAGATACGTGGACCAGTAAGCACGGCCAGGGACGCTATATCTCCCTAACTGCACACTGGGTAAATGTAGTGGCGGCTGGGCCCCAGGCAAAGAGCTGTTTGGCGCACGTCCTTCCGCCGCCAAGGATCGCAGGGCAACATTCTTTGCCTCCTGCTGCCTCCTCCTCCTACTCGGCTTCCTCCTCCTCTTCTTCCACCTGCTCATCCAGTCAGCCACACACCTTCACCACCAACTTCAGCACAGCCTGGGGTAAACGTCAGCAGGCCATTTTGAAACTCATATGTATGAGGGACAGGTCCCACACCGCACAGGAGTTGTGGCGGGGTATTGAACAACAGACCGACGAGTGGTTGCTGCCGGTGAGCCTCAAGCCCGGCCTGGTGGTGTGCGATAATGGGCGAAATCTCGTTGCAGCTCTGGGACTAGCCGGTTTGACGCACATCCCTTGCCTGGCGCATGTGCTGAATTTGGTGGTGCAGAAGTTCATTCACAACTACCCCGACATGTCAGAGCTGCTGCATAAAGTGCGGGCCGTCTGTTCGCGCTTCCGGCGTTCACATCCTGCCGCTGCTCGCCTGTCTGCGCTACAGCGTAACTTCGGCCTTCCCGCTCACCGCCTCATATGCGACGTGCCCACCAGGTGGAACTCCACCTTGCACATGCTGGACAGACTGTGCGAGCAGCAGCAGGCCATAGTGGAGTTTCAGCTGCAGCACGCACGGGTCAGTCGCACTGCGGAACAGCACCACTTCACCACCAATGACTGGGCCTCCATGCGAGACCTGTGTGCCCTGTTGCGCTGTTTCGAGTACTCCACCAACATGGCCAGTGGCGATGACGCCGTTATCAGCGTTACAATACCACTTCTATGTCTCCTTGAGAAAACACTTAGGGCGATGATGGAAGAGGAGGTGGCCCAGGAGGAGGAAGAGGGGTCATTTTTAGCACTTTCAGGCCAGTCTCTTCGAAGTGACTCAGAGGGAGGTTTTTTGCAACAGCAGAGGCCAGGTACAAATGTGGCCAGCCAGGGCCCACTACTGGAGGACGAGGAGGAGGTGGAGGAGGATGAGGATGAAGCATGTTCACAGCGGGGTGGCACCCAACGCAGCTCGGGCCCATCACTGGTGCGTGGCTGGGGGGAAACGCAGGACGATGACGATACGCCTCCCACAGAGGACAGCTTGTCCTTACCTCTGGGCAGCCTGGCACACATGAGCGACTACATGCTGCAGTGCCTGCGCAACGACAGCAGAGTTGCCCACATTTTAACGTGTGCGGACTACTGGGTTGCCACCCTGCTGGATCCCCGGTACAAAGACAATGTGCCCACCTTACTTCCTGCACTGGAGCGTGATAGGAAGATGCGCGAGTACAAGCGCACATTGGTAGACGCGCTACTGAGAGCATTCCCAAATGTCACAGGGGAACAAGTGGAAGCCCAAGGCGAAGGCAGAGGAGGAGCAAGAGGTCGCCAACGCAGCTGTGTCACGGCCAGCTCCTCTGAGGGCAGGGTTAGCATGGCAGAGATGTGGAAAAGTTTGTCAACACGCCACAGCTAACTGCACCACCACCTGATACGGAACGTGTTAGCAGGAGGCAACATTTCACTAACATGGTGGAACAGTACGTGTGCACACCCCTCCACGTACTGACTGATGGTTCGGCCCCATTCAACTTCTGGGTCTCCAAATTGTCCACGTGGCCAGAGCTAGCCTTTTATGCCTTGGAGGTGCTGGCCTGCCCGGCGGCCAGCATTTTGTCTGAACGTGTATTCAGCACGGCAGGGGGCGTCATTACAGACAAACGCAGCCGCCTGTCTACAGCCAATGTGGACAAGATGACGTTCATAGAAATGAACCAGGCATGGATCCCACAGGACCTGTCCATCACTTGTGCAGATTAGACATTTATAACTACCTCCCCTTAACCATATATTATTGTTCTCCAGGGCACTTCCTCATTCAATCCTCTTTTTATTTTCATTTTACCATTATATTGCGGGGCAACCCAAAGTTGAATGGACCTCTCCTCTGTCTGGGTGCTGGGGCCTAAAAATATCTGACAGTGGCCTGTTCCAGTGTTGGGTGACATGAAGCCTGATTCTCTGCTATGACATGAAGCCTGATTCTCTGCTATGGGACCTCTCTCCTCTGTCTGGGTGCCGGGGCCTAAAAATATCTGACAGTGGCCTGTTCCAGTGTTGGGTGACATGAAGCATGATTCTCTGCTATGACATGAAGCCTGATTCTCTACTATGGGACCTCTCTCCTCTGTCTGGGTGCCGGGGCCTAAAAATATCTGACAGTGGCCTGTTCCAGTGGTGGGTGACATGAAGCCTGATTCTCTGCTATGACATGAAGCCTGATTCTCTGCTATCACATGAAGCCTGATTCTATGCTATGGGACCTCTCTCCTCTGTCTGGGTGCCGGGGCCTAAAAATATCTGACAGTGGCCTGTTCCAGTGGTAGGTGACGTGAAGCCTGATTCTCTGCTATGACATGAAGCCTGATTCTATGCTATGGGACCTCTCTCCTCTGTCTGGGTGCCGGGGCCTAAAAATATCTGACAGTGGCCTGTTCCAGTGGTGGGTGACGTGAAGCCTGATTCTCTGCTATGACATGAAGCTTGATTCTCTGCTATGACATGAAGCATGATTCTCTATATGCCATGAAGCCTGATTCTCTGCAATGGGACCTCTTTCCTCTGTCTGGGTGCAGGGGCCTAAATATCTGACAATGGCCTGTTCCAGTGGAAGGTGACGTGAAGCCTGATTGTCTGCTATGCCATGAAGCCTGAATCTCTGCAATGGGACCTCTCTCCTCTGTCTGGGTGCCGGGGCCTAAATATCTGACAATGGCCTGTTCCAGTGGTGGGTGATGTGAAGCCTGATTCTCTGCTATGACTTGAAGCCTGGCTCTCTGCTATGACATGAAGCCTGATTCTCTGCAATGGGACCTCTCTCCTCTGTCTGGGTGCCGGGGCCTAAATATCTGACAATGGCCTGTTCCAGTTTTGGGTGACATGAAGCATGATTCTCTGCTATGACATGAAGCCTGATTCTCTACTATGGGACCTCTCTCCTTTGTCTAGGTGCCGGGGCCTAAAAATATCTGACAGTGGCCTGTTCCAGTGGTGGGTGACATGAAGCCTGATTCTCTGCTATGACATGAAGCCTGATTCTCTGCTATGGGACCTCTCTCCTCTGTCTGGGTGCCGGGGCCTAAATATCTGACAATGGCCTGTTCCAGTTTTGGGTGACATGAAGCATGATTCTCTGCTATGACATGAAGCCTGATTCTCTACTATGGGACCTCTCTCCTTTGTCTAGGTGCCGGGGCCTAAAAATATCTGACAGTGGCCTGTTCCAGTGGTGGGTGACATGAAGCCTGATTCTCTGCTATGACATGAAGCCTGATTCTCTGCTATGACATGAAGCCTGATTCTCTGCTATGGGACCTCTCTCCTCTGTCTGGGTGCCGGGGCCTAAAAATATCTGATAGTGGCCTGTTCCAGTGTTGGGTGAAATGAAGCCTGATTCTCTGCTATGACATGAAGCCTGAGTCTCTGCTATGGGACCTCTATCCTCTGTCTGGGTGCCGGGGCCTAAAAATATCTGACAGTGGCCTGTTCCAGTGGTGGGTGACGTGAAGCCTGATTCTCTGCTATGACATGAAGCCTGATTCTCTGCAATGGGACCTCTCTCCTCTGTCTGGGTGCCGGGGCCTAAATATCTGACAATGGCCTGTTCCACTGGTGGGTGATGTGAAGCCTGATTCTCTGCTATGACATGAAGCCTGATTCTCTGCTATGACTTGAAGCCTGGCTCTCTGCTATGACTTGAAGCCTGGCTCTCTGCTATGACATGAAGCCTAATTCTCTGCAATGGGACCTCTCTCCTCTGTCTGGGTGCCGGGGCCTAAATATCTGACAATAGCCTGTTCGAGTGTTGGGTGACGTGAAGCCTGATTCTCTGCTATGACATGAAGCCTAATTCTCTGCTATGACATGAAGCCTGATTCTCTGCTATGACATGAAGCCTGATTCTCTGCTATGGGACCTCTCTCCTCTGTCTGGGTGCCGGGGCCTAAATATCTGACAATTGCCTGTTCCAGTGGTGGGTGACGTAAAGCCTAATTCTCTGCTATGCCATGAAGCCTGATTCTCTGCAATGGGACCTCTCTCCTCTGTCTGGGTGCCAGGGCCTAAATATCTGACAATGGCCTGTTCCAGTGGTGGGTGACGTGAATCCTGATTCTCTGCTATGTCATGAAGCCTGATTCTCTGCAATGGGACCTCTCTCCTCTATCTGGGTGCCGGGGCCTAAATATCTGACAATGGCCTGTTCCAGTGGTGGGTGACATGAAGCCTGATTCTCTGCTATGACATGAAGCCTGATTCTCTGCTATTGGACCTCTCTCCTCTGTCTGGGTGCCGGGGCCTAAAAATATCTGACAGTGGCCTGTTCCAGTGTTGGGTGACATGAAGCATGATTCTCTGCTATGACATGAAGCCTGATAATCTACTATGGGACCTCTCTCTTCTGTCTGGGTGCCGGGGCCTAAAAATATATGACAGTGGCCTGTTCCAGTGGTGGGTGACATGAAGCCTGATTCTCTGCTATGACATGAAGCCTGATTCTCTGCTATGACATGAAGCCTGATTCTCTGCTATGAGACCTCTCTCCTCTGTCTGGGTGCCGGGGCCTAAAAATATCTGACAGTGGCCTGTTCCAGTGGTGGGTGACGTGAAGCCTGATTCTCTGCTATGACATGAAGCCTGATTCTCTGCAATGGGACCTCTCTCCTCTGTCTGGGTGCCGGGGCCTAAATATCTGACAATGGCCTGTTCCAGTGGTGGGTGACGTGAAGCCTGATTCTCTGCTATGACATGAAGCCTGATTCTCTGCTATGACATGAAGCATGATTCTCTGCTATGCCATGAAGCCTGATTCTCTGCAATGGGACCTCTCTCCTCTGTCTGGGTGCCGGGGCCTAAATATCTGACAATGGCCTGTTCCAGTAGTGGGTGACGTGAAGCCTAATTCTCTGCTATGCCATGAAGGCTGATTCTCTGCAATGGGACCTCTCTCCTCTGTCTGGGTGCCGGGGCCTAAATATCTGACAATGGCCTGATCCAGTGGTGGGTGATGTGACGCCTGATTCTCTGCTATGACATGAAGCCTGATTCTCTGTTATGACATGAAGCCTGTTTCTCTGCTATGACTTGAAGCCTGGCTCTCTGCTATGACATGAAGCCTAATTCTCTGCAATGGGACCTCTCTCCTCTGTCTGGGTGCCGGGGCCTAAATATCTGACAATGGCCTGTTCCAGTGGTGGGTGACGTGAAGCCTGATTCTCTGCTATGACATGAAGCCTGATTCTCTGCTATGGGACCTATCTCCTCTGTCTGGGTGCCGAAGCCTAAATATCTGACAATGGCCTGTTCCAGTGTTGGGTGACATGAAGCCTGATTCTCTGCTATGACATGAAGCCTGATTCTCTGCTATGAGACCTCTCTCCTCTGTCTGGGTGCCGGGGCCCAAATATCTGACAATGGCCTGTTCGAGTGTTGGGTGACGTGAAGCCTGATTCTCTGCTATGACATGAAGCCTGATTCTCTGCTATGACATGAAGCCTGATTCTCTGCTATGACATGAAGCCTGATTCTCTGCTATGACATGAAGCCTGATTCTCTGCTATGACATGAAGCCTGATTCTCTGCTATGCCATGAAGCCTGATTCTCTGCTATAAGACCTCTCTCCTCTGTCTGGGTGCCGGGGCCTAAATATCTGACAATGGCCTGTTCCAGTGGTGGGTGACAGAAAGCCTGATTCTCTGCTATGCCATGAAGCCTGATTGTCTGTAATGGGACCTCTCTCCTCTGTCTGGGTGCCAGGGCCTAAATATCTGACAATGGCCTGTTCCAGTGGTGGGTGACGTGAATCCTGATTCTCTGCTATGCCATGAAGCCTGATTCTCTGCAATGGGACCTCTCTCCTCTGTCTGGGTGCCGGGGCCTAAATATCTGACAATGGCCTGTTCCAGTGGTGGGTGACGTGAAGCCTGATTCTCTGCTATGCCATGAATGCTGATTCTCTGCAATGGGACCTCTCTCCTCTGTCTGGGTGCCGGGGCCTAAATATCTGACAATGGCCTGATCCAGTGGTGGGTGATGTGACGCCTGATTCTCTGCTATGACATGAAGCCTGATTCTCTGCTATGACATGAAGCCTGATTCTCTGCTATGACTTGAAGCCTGTCTCTCTGCTATGACATGAAGCCTAATTCTCTGCAATGGGACCTCTCTCCTCTGTCTGGGTGCCGGGGCCCAAATATCTGACAATGGCCTGTTCGAGTGTTGGGTGACGTGAAGCCTGATTCTCTGCTATGACATGAAGCCTGATTCTCTGCTATGACATGAAGCCTGATTCTCTGCTATGACATGAAGCCTGATTCTCTGCTATGACTTGAAGCCTGATTCTCTGCTATGACATGAAGCATGATTCTCTGCAATGGGACCTCTCTCCTCTGTCTCGGTGCCGGGGCCTAAATATCTGACAATGGCCTGTTCCAGTGGTGGGTGACATGAAGCCTGATTCTCTGCAATGACATGAAGCCTGATTCTCTGCTATGACATGAAGCATGATTCTCTGCTATGACATGAAGCATGATTCTCTGCTATGCCATGAAGCCTGATTCTCTGCAATGGGACCTCTCTCCTCTGTCTGGGTGCCGGGGCCTAAATATCTGACAATGGCCTGTTCCAGTGGTGGGTGACGTGAAGCCTGATTCTCTGCTATGACATGAAGCCTGATTCTCTGCTATGGGACCTCTCTCCTCTGTCTGGGTGCCGGGGCCTAAATATCTGACAATGGCCTGTTCCAGTGGTGGGTGATGTGAAGCCTGATTCTCTGCTATGACATGAAGCCTGGCTCTCTGCTATGACATGAAGCCTGATTCTCTGCAATGGGACCTCTCTCCTCTGTCTGGGTGCCGGGGCCTAAATATTTGACAATGGCCTGTTTCAGTAGTGGGTGACGTGAAGCCTGATTCTCTGCTATGACATGAAGCCTGATTCTCTGCTATGGGACCTCTCTCCTATGTCTGGGTGCCGGGGCCTAAATATCTGACAATGGCCTGTTCGAGTGTTGGGTGACGTGAAGCCTGATTCTCTGCTATGACATGAAGCCTGATTCTCTGCTATGACATGAAGCCTGATTCTCTGCTATGACATGAAGCCTGATTCTCTGCTATGACATAAAGCCTGATTCTCTGCTATGCCATGAAGCCTGATTCTCTGCTATGGGACCTCTCTCCTATGTCTGGGTGCCGGGGCCTAAATATCTGACAATGGCCTGTTCGAGTGTTGGGTGACGTGAAGCCTGATTCTCTGCTATGACTTGAAGCCTTATTCTCTGCTATGACTTGAAGCCTGATTCTCTGCTATGACATGAAGCCTGATTCTCTGCTATGGGACCTCTCTCCTCTGTCTGGGTGCCGGGGCCTAAATATCTGACAATGGCCTGTTCCAGTGTTGGGTGACGTGAAGCCTGATTCTCTGCTATGACATGAAGCCTGATTCTCTGCTATGACATGAAGCCTGATTCTCTGCTATGGGACCTCTCTCCTCTGTCTGGGTGCCGGGGCCTAAAAATATCTGACAGTGGCCTGTTCCAGTGTTGGGTGACATGAAGCATGATTCTCTGCTATGACATGAAGCCTGATTCTCTACTATGGGACCTCTCTCCTCTGTCTGGGTGCCGGGGCCTAAAAATATCTGACAGTGGCCTGTTCCAGTGGTGGGTGACATTAAGCCTGATTCTCTGCTATGACATGAAGCCTGATTCTCTGCTATGACATGAAGCCTGATTCTCTGCTATGGGACCTCTCTCCGCTGTCTAAGTGCCGGGGCCTAAATATTTGACAGTGGCCTGTTCCAGTTTTGGGTGACGTGAAGCCTGATTCTTTGCTATGACATGAAGCCTGATTCTCTGCTATGGGACCTCTCTCCTCTGTCTGGGTGCCAGGGCCTAAATATCTGACAATGGCCTGTTCCAGTGTTGGGTGACGTGAAGTCTGATTCTCTGCTACGACATGAAGCCTGATTCTCTGCTATGACATGAAGCCTGATTCTCTGCTATGACATGAAGCCTGATTCTCTGCTATGGGACCTCTCTCCTCTGTCTGGGTGCCGGGGCCTAAATATTTGACAGTGGCCTGTTCCAGTTTTGGGTGACGTGAAGCCTGATTCTCTGCTATGACATGAAGCCTGATTCTCTGCTATGGGACTTCTCTCCTCTGTCTGGGTGCTGGGGCCTAAATATCTGACAATGGCCCGTTCCAGTGTTGGGTGACGTGAAGCCTGATTCTCTGCTACGACATGAAGCCTGATTCTCTGCTATGACATGAAGCATGATTCTCTGCTATGCCATGAAGCCTGATTCTCTGCAATGGGACCTCTCTCCTCTGTCTGGGTGTCGGGGCCTAAATATCTGACAATAGCCTGTTCCAGTGGTGGGTGTCGTGAAGGCTGATTCTGTGCTATGCCATGAAGGCTGATTCTCTGCAATGGGACCTCTCTCCTCTGTCTGGGTGCCGGGGCCTAAATATCTGACAATGGCCTGTTCCAGTGGTGGGTGATGTGACGCCTAATTCTCTGCTATGACATGAAGCCTGATTCTCTGCTATGACTTGAAGCCTGATTTTCTGCTATGACATGAAGCCTGATTCTCTGCAATGGGACCTCTCTCCTCTGTCTGGGTGCTGGGGCCTAAATATCTGACAATGGCCTGTTCCAGTGGTGGGTGACGTGAAGCTTGATTCTCTTTTATGACATGAAGCCTGATTCTCTGCAATGGGACCTCTCTCCTCTGTCTGGGTGCCGGGGCCTAAATATCTGACAATGGCCTGTTCCAGTGGTGGGTGACGTGAAGCTTGATTCTCTGCTATGACATGAAGCCTGATTCTCTGCTATGACTTGAAGCCTGATTCTGTGCTATGACTTGAAGCCTGATTCTATGCTATGCCATGAAGCCTGATTCTCTGCAATGGGACCTCTCTCCTCTGTCTGGGTGCCGGGGCCTAAATATCTGACAATGGCCTGTTCCAGTGGTGGGTGACGTGAAGCCTGATTCTCTGCTATGCCATGAAGCCTGATTCTCTGCAATGGGACCTCTCTCCTCTGTCTGGGTGCCGGGGCCTAAATATCTGACAATGGCCTGTTCCAGTGGTGGGTGACGTGAAGCCTGATTCTCTGCTATGCCATGAATGCTGATTCTCTGCAATGGGACCTCTCTCCTCTGTCTGGGTGCCGGGGCCTAAATATCTGACAATGGCCTGATCCAGTGTTGGGTGATGTGACGCCTGATTCTCTGCTATGACATGAAGCCTGATTCTCTGCTATGACATGAAGCCTGATTCTCTGCTATGACTTGAAGCCTGTCTCTCTGCTATGACATGAAGCCTTATTCTCTGCAATGGGACCTCTCTCCTCTGTCTGGGTGCCGGGGCCCAAATATCTGACAATGGCCTGTTCGAGTGTTGGGTGACGTGAAGCCTGATTCTCTGCTATGACATGAAGCCTGATTCTCTGCTATGACATGAAGCCTGATTCTCTGCTATGACATGAAGCCTGATTCTCTGCTATGACTTGAAGCCTGATTCTCTGCTATGACATGAAGCATGATTCTCTGCAATGGGACCTCTCTCCTCTGTCTCGGTGCCGGGGCCTAAATATCTGACAATGGCCTGTTCCAGTGGTGGGTGACATGAAGCCTGATTCTCTGCAATGACATGAAGCCTGATTCTCTGCTATGAAATGAAGCATGATTCTCTGCTATGCCATGAAGCCTGATTCTCTGCAATGGGACCTCTCTCCTCTGTCTGGGTGCCGGGGCCTAAATATCTGACAATGGCCTGTTCCAGTGGTGGGTGACGTGAAGCCTGATTCTCTGCTATGACATGAAGCCTGATTCTCTGCTATGGGACCTCTCTCCTCTGTCTGGGTGCCGGGGCCTAAATATCTGACAATGGCCTGTTCCAGTGGTGGGTGATGTGAAGCCTGATTCTCTGCTATGACATGAAGCCTGGCTCTCTGCTATGACATGAAGCCTGATTCTCTGCAATGGGACCTCTCTCCTCTGTCTGGGTGCCGGGGCCTAAATATTTGACAATGGCCTGTTTCAGTAGTGGGTGACGTGAAGCCTGATTCTCTGCTATGACATGAAGCCTGATTCTCTGCTATGGGACCTCTCTCCTATGTCTGGGTGCCGGGGCCTAAATATCTGACAATGGCCTGTTCGAGTGTTGGGTGACGTGAAGCCTGATTCTCTGCTATGACATGAAGCCTGATTCTCTGCTATGACATGAAGCCTGATTCTCTGCTATGACATGAAGCCTGATTCTCTGCTATGACATAAAGCCTGATTCTCTGCTATGCCATGAAGCCTGATTCTCTGCTATGGGACCTCTCTCCTCTGTCTGGGTGCCGGGGCCTAAATATCTGACAATGGCCTGTTCCAGTGGTGGGTGATGTGACGCCTGATTCTCTGCTATGACATGAAGCCTGATTCTCTGCTATGACTTGAAGCCTGATTCTATGCTATGACTTGAAGCCTGATTCTCTGCTATGACTTGAAGCCTTATTCTCTGCTATGACTTGAAGCCTGATTCTCTGCTATGACATGAAGCCTGATTCTCTGCTATGGGACCTCTCTCCTCTGTCTGGGTGCCGGGGCCTAAATATCTGACAATGGCCTGTTCCAGTGTTGGGTGACGTGAAGCCTGATTCTCTGCTATGACATGAAGCCTGATTCTCTGCTATGACATGAAGCCTGATTCTCTGCTATGGGACCTCTCTCCTCTGTCTGGGTGCCGGGGCCTAAAAATATCTGACAGTGGCCTGTTCCAGTGTTGGGTGAAATGAAGCATGATTCTCTGCTATGACATGAAGCCTGATTCTCTACTATGGGACCTCTCTCCTCTGTCTGGGTGCCGGGGCCTAAAAATATCTGACAGTGGCCTGTTCCAGTGGTGGGTGACATTAAGCCTGATTCTCTGCTATGACATGAAGCCTGATTCTCTGCTATGACATGAAGCCTGATTCTCTGCTATGGGACCTCTCTCCTCTAAGTGCCGGGGCCTAAATATTTGACAGTGGCCTGTTCCAGTTTTGGGTGACGTGAAGCCTGATTCTTTGCTATGACATGAAGCCTGATTCTCTGCTATGGGACCTCTCTCCTCTGTCTGGGTGCCAGGGCCTAAATATCTGACAATGGCCTGTTCCAGTGTTGGGTGACGTGAAGTCTGATTCTCTGCTACGACATGAAGCCTGATTCTCTGCTATGACATGAAGCCTGATTCTCTGCTATGGGACCTCTCTCCTCTGTCTGGGTGCCGGGGCCTAAATATTTGACAGTGGCCTGTTCCAGTTTTGGGTGACGTGAAGCCTGATTCTCTGCTATGACATGAAGCCTGATTCTCTGCTATGGGACTTCTCTCCTCTGTCTGGGTGCCGGGGCCTAAATATCTGACAATGGCCCGTTCCAGTGTTGGGTGACGTGAAGCCTGATTCTCTGCTACGACATGAAGCCTGATTCTCTGCTATGACATGAAGCATGATTCTCTGTTATGCCATGAAGCCTGATTCTCTGCAATGGGACCTCTCTCCTCTGTCTGGGTGTCGGGGCCTAAATATCTGACAATAGCCTGTTCCAGTGGTGGGTGTCGTGAAGGCTGATTCTGTGCTATGCCATGAAGGCTGATTCTCTGCAATGGGACCTCTCTCCTCTGTCTGGGTGCCGGGGCCTAAATATCTGACAATGGCCTGTTCCAGTGGTGTGTGATGTGACGCCTAATTCTCTGCTATGACATGAAGCCTGATTCTCTGCTATGACAT
The DNA here is from genome assembly GCF_014858855.1 of Bufo gargarizans. Classification (NCBI taxonomy): domain Eukaryota; kingdom Metazoa; phylum Chordata; class Amphibia; order Anura; family Bufonidae; genus Bufo; species Bufo gargarizans. Next base: position 84,097,840 of record NC_058090.1, read on the forward strand.
GAAGCCTGATTCTCTGCAATGGGACCTCTCTCCTCTGTCTGGGTGCTGGGGCCTAAATATCTGACAATGGCCTGTTCCAGTGGTGGGTGACGTGAAGCCTGATTCTCTTTTATGACATGAAGCCTGATTCTCTGCAATGTTCCCTCTCTGCTCTGTCTAGGTGCCGGGGCCTAAATATCTGACAATGGCCTGTTCCAGTGGTGGGTGACGTGAAGCCTCATTCTCTGCTATGACATGAAGCCTGATTCTCTGCTATGACTTGAAGCCTGATTCTCTGCAATGGGACCTCTCTCCTCTGTCTGGGTGCCGGGGCCTAAATATCTGACAATGGCCTGTTCCAGTGGTGGGTGACGTGAAGCCTGATTCTCTGCTATGCCATGAAGCCTGATTCTCTGCAATGGGACCTCTCTCCTCTGTCTGGGTGCCGGGGCCTAAATATCTGACAATGGCCTGTTCCAGTGGTGGGTGACGTGAAGCCTGATTCTCTGCTATGCCATGAATGCTGATTCTCTGCAATGGGACCTCTCTCCTCTGTCTGGGTGCCGGGGCCTAAATATCTGACAATGGCCTGATCCAGTGGTGGGTGATGTGACGCCTGATTCTCTGCTATGACATGAAGCCTGATTCTCTGCTATGACATGAAGCCTGATTCTCTGCTATGACATGAAGCCTGATTCTCTGCTATGACTTGAAGCCTGTCTCTCTGCTATGACATGAAGCCTAATTCTCTGCAATGGGACCTCTCTCCTCTGTCTGGGTGCCGGGGCCCAAATATCTGACAATGGCCTGTTCGAGTGTTGGGTGACGTGAAGCCTGATTCTCTGCTATGACATGAAGCCTGATTCTCTGCTATGACATGAAGCCTGATTCTCTGCTATGACATGAAGCCTGATTCTCTGCTATGACTTGAAGCCTGATTCTCTGCTATGACATGAAGCATGATTCTCTGCAATGGGACCTCTCTCCTCTGTCTCGGTGCCGGGGCCTAAATATCTGACAATGGCCTGTTCCAGTGGTGGGTGACATGAAGCCTGATTCTCTGCAATGACATGAAACCTGATTCTCTGCTATGAAATGAAGCATGATTCTCTGCTATGCCATGAAGCCTGATTCTCTGCAATGGGACCTCTCTCCTCTGTCTGGGTGCCGGGGCATAAATATCTGACAATGGCCTGTTCCAGTGGTGGGTGACGTGAAGCCTGATTCTCTGCTATGACATGAAGCCTGATTCTCTGCAATGGGACCTCTCTCCTCTGTCTGGGTGCCGGGGCCTAAATATTTGACAATGGCCTGTTTCAGTAGTGGGTGACGTGAAGCCTGATTCTCTGCTATGACATGAAGCCTGATTCTCTGCTATGGGACCTGTCTCCTATGTCTGGGTGCCGGGGCCTAAATATCTGACAATGGCCTGTTCGAGTGTTGGGTGACGTGAAGCCTGATTCTCTGCTATGACATGAAGCCTGATTCTCTGCTATGACATGAAGCCTTATTCTCTGCTATGACATGAAGCCTGATTCTCTGCTATGACATAAAGCCTGATTCTCTGCTATGCCATGAAGCCTGATTCTCTGCTATGGGACCTCTCTCCTCTGTCTGGGTGCCGGGGCCTAAATATCTGACAATGGCCTGTTCCAGTGGTGGGTGATGTGACGCCTGATTCTCTGCTATGACATGAAGCCTGATTCTCTGCTATGACTTGAAGCCTGATTCTATGCTATGACTTGAAGCCTGATTCTATGCTATGACTTGAAGCCTGATTCTCTGCTATGACTTGAAGCCTTATTCTCTGCTATGACTTGAAGCCTGATTCTCTGCTATGACATGAAGCCTGATTCTCTGCTATGGGACCTCTCTCCTCTGTCTGGGTGCCGGGGCCTAAATATCTGACAATGGCCTGTTCCAGTGTTGGGTGACGTGAAGCCTGATTCTCTGCTATGACATGAAGCCTGATTCTCTGCTATGACATGAAGCCTGATTCTCTGCTATGGGACCTCTCTCTTCTGTCTGGGTGCCGGGGCCTAAAAATATCTGACAGTGGCCTGTTCCAGTGTTGGGTGACATGAAGCATGATTCTCTGCTATGACATGAAGCCTGATTCTCTACTATGGGACCTCTCTCCTCTGTCTGGGTGCCGGGGCCTAAAAATATCTGACAGTGGCCTGTTCCAGTGGTGGGTGACATTAAGCCTGATTCTCTGCTATGACATGAAGCCTGATTCTCTGCTATGACATGAAGCCTGATTCTCTGCTATGGGACCTCTCTCCTCTGTCTAAGTGCCGGGGCCTAAATATTTGACAGTGGCCTGTTCCAGTTTTGGGTGACGTGAAGCCTGATTCTTTGCTATGACATGAAGCCTGATTCTCTGCTATGGGACCTCTCTCCTCTGTCTGGGTGCCAGGGCCTAAATATCTGACAATGGCCTGTTCCAGTGTTGGGTGACGTGAAGCCTGATTCTCTGCTACGACATGAAGCCTGATTCTCTGCTACGACATGAAGCCTGATTCTCTGCTATGACATGAAGCATGATTCTCTGCTATGCCATGAAGCCTGATTCTCTGCAATGGGACCTCTCTCCTCTGTCTGGGTGTCGGGGCCTAAATATCTGACAATAGCCTGTTCCAGTGGTGGGTGTCGTGAAGGCTGATTCTGTGCTATGCCATGAAGGCTGATTCTCTGCAATGGGACCTCTCTCCTCTGTCTGGGTGCCGGGGCCTAAATATCTGACAATGGCCTGTTCCAGTGGTGGGTGATGTGACGCCTAATTCTCTGCTATGACATGAAGCCTGATTCTCTGCTATGACTTGAAGCCTGATTTTCTGCTATGACATGAAGCCTGATTCTCTGCAATGGGACCTCTCTCCTCTGTCTGGGTGCTGGGGCCTAAATATCTGACAATGGCCTGTTCCAGTGGTGGGTGACGTGAAGCCTGATTCTCTTTTATGACATGAAGCCTGATTCTCTGCAATGGTCCCTCTCTGCTCTGTCTAGGTGCCGGGGCCTAAATATCTGACAATGGCCTGTTCCAGTGGTGGGTGACGTGAAGCCTCATTCTCTGCTATGACATGAAGCCTGATTCTCTGCTATGACTTGAAGCCTGATTCTGTGCTATGACTTGAAGCCTGATTCTATGCTATGCCATGAAGCCTGATTCTCTGCAATGGGACCTCTCTCCTCTGTCTGGGTGCCGGGGCCTAAATATCTGACAATGGCCTGTTCCAGTGGTGGGTGACGTGAAGCCTGATTCTCTGCTATGCCATGAAGGCTGATTCTCTGCAATGGGACCTCTCTCCTCTGTCTGGGTGCCGGGGCCTAAATATCTGACAATGGCCTGATCCAGTGGTGGGTGATGTGACGCCTGATTCTCTGCTATGACATGAAGCCTGATTCTCTGCTATGACATGAAGCCTAATTCTCTGCAATGGGACCTCTCTTCTCTGTCTGGGTGCCGGGGCCCAAATATCTGACAATGGCCTGTTCGAGTGTTGGGTGACGTGAAGCCTGATTCTCTGCTATGACATGAAGCCTGATTCTCTGCTATGACATGAAGCCTGATTCTCTGCTATGACTTGAAGCCTGATTCTCTGCTATGACATGAAGCATGATTCTCTGCAATGGGACCTCTCTCCTCTGTCTCGGTGCCGGGGCCTAAATATCTGACAATGGCCTGTTCCAGTGGTGGGTGACATGAAGCCTGATTCTCTGCAATGACATGAAGCCTGATTCTCTGCTATGACATGAAGCATGATTCTCTGCTATGCCATGAAGCCTGATTCTCTGCAATGGGACCTCTCTCCTCTGTCTGGGTGCCGGGGCCTAAATATCTGACAATGGCCTGTTCCAGTGGTGGGTGACGTGAAGCCTGATTCTCTGCTATGACATGAAGCCTGATTCTCTGCTATGGGACCTCTCTCCTCTGTCTGGGTGCCGGGGCCTAAATATCTGACAATGGCCTGTTCCAGTGGTGGGTGATGTGAAGCCTGATTCTCTGCTATGACATGAAGCCTGGCTCTCTGCTATGACATGAAGCCTGATTCTCTGCAATGGGACCTCTCTCCTCTGTCTGGGTGCCGGGGCCTAAATATTTGACAATGGCCTGTTTCAGTAGTGGGTGACGTGAAGCCTGATTCTCTGCTATGACATGAAGCCTGATTCTCTGCTATGACATGAAGCCTGATTCTCTGCTATGGGACGTCTCTCCTCTGTCTGGGTGCCGGGGCCTAAAAATATCTGACAGTGGCCTGTTCCAGTGTTGGGTGACATGAAGCATGATTCTCTGCTATGACATGAAGCCTGATTCTCTACTATGGGACCTCTCTCCTCTGTCTGGGTGCAGGGGCCTAAAAATATCTGACAGTGGCCTGTTCCAGTGGTGGGTGACATTAAGCCTGATTCTCTGCTATGACATGAAGCCTGATTCTCTGCTATGACATGAAGCCTGATTCTCTGCTATGGGACCTCTCTCCTCTGTCTAAGTGCCGGGGCCTAAATATTTGACAGTGGCCTGTTCCAGTTTTGGGTGACGTGAAGCCTGATTCTTTGCTATGACATGAAGCCTGATTCTCTGCTATGGGACCTCTCTCCTCTGTCTGGGTGCCGGGGCCTAAATATCTGACAATGGCATGTTCCAGTGTTGGGTGACGTGAAGTCTGATTCTCTGCTACGACATGAAGCCTGATTCTCTGCTACGACATGAAGCCTGATTCTCTGCTATGACATGAAGCCTGATTCTCTGCTATGGGACCTCTCTGCTCTGTCTGGGTGCCGGGGCCTAAATATTTGACAGTGGCCTGTTCCAGTTTTGGGTGACGTGAAGCCTGATTCTCTGCTATGACATGAAGCCTGATTCTCTGCTATGGGACATCTCTCCTCTGTCTGGGTGCCGGGGCCTAAATATCTGACAATGGCCCGTTCCAGTGTTGGGTGACGTGAAGCCTGATTCTCTGCTACGACATGAAGCCTGATTCTCTGCTATGACATGAAGCATGATTCTCTGCAATGGGACCTCTCTCCTCTGTCTGGGTGTCGGGGCCTAAATATCTGACAATGGCCTGTTCCAGTGCTGGGTGTCGTGAAGGCTGATTCTGTGCTATGCCATGAAGGCTGATTCTCTGCAATGGGACCTCTCTCCTCTGTCTGGGTGCCGGGGCCTAAATATCTGACAATGGCCTGTTCCAGTGGTGGGTGATGTGACGCCTAATTCTCTGCTATGACATGAAGCCTGATTCTCTGCTATGACTTGAAGCCTGATTTTCTGCTATGACATGAAGCCTGATTCTCTGCAATGGGACCTCTCTCCTCTGTCTGGGTGCTGGGGCCTAAATATCTGACAATGGCCTGTTCCAGTGGTGGGTGACGTGAAGCCTGATTCTCTTTTATGACATGAAGCCTGATTCTCTGCAATGGTCCCTCTCTGCTCTGTCTAGGTGCCGGGGCCTAAATATCTGACAATGGCCTGTTCCAGTGGTGGGTGACGTGAAGCCTCATTCTCTGCTATGACATGAAGCCTGATTCTCTGCTATGACTTGAAGCCTGATTCTATGCTATGACTTGAAGCCTGATTCTATGCTATGACTTGAAGCCTGATTCTCTGCTATGACTTGAAGCCTTATTCTCTGCTATGACTTGAAGCCTTATTCTCTGCTATGACTTGAAGCCTGATTCTCTGCTATGACATGAAGCCTGATTCGCTGCAATGGGCCCTCTCTCCTCTGTCTGGGTGCCGGAGCCTAAATATCTGACAATGGCCTGTTCCAGTGGTGGGTGACGTGAAGCCTAAATTCTCTGCTATGCCATGAAGCCTGATTCTCTGCAATGGGACTTCTCTCCTCTGTCTGGGTGCCGGGGCCTAAATATCTGACAATGGCCTGTTCCAGTGGTGGGTGACGTGAAGCCTGATTCTCTGCTATGACATGAAGCCTGATTCTCTGCTATGACTTGAAGCCTGATTCTCTGCTATGACATGAAGCATGATTCTCTGCAATGGGACCTCTCTCCTCTGTCTCTGTGCCGGGGCCTAAATATCTGACAATGGCCTGTTCCAGTGGTGGGTGACATGAAGCCTGATTCTCTGCAATGACATGAAGCCTGATTCTCTGCTATGACATGAAGCATGATTCTCTGCTATGCCATGAAGCCTGATTCTCTGCAATGGGACCTCTCTCCTCTGTCTGGGTGCCGGGGCCTAAATATCTGACAATGGCCTGTTCCAGTGGTGGGTGACGTGAAGCCTGATTCTCTGCTATGACATGAAGCCTGATTCTCTGCTATGGGACCTCTCTCCTCTGTCTGGGTGCCGGGGCCTAAATATCTGACAATGGCCTGTTCCAGTGTTGGGTGACATGAAGCATGATTCTCTGCTATGACATGAAGCCTGATTCTCTACTATGGGACCTCTCTCCTCTGTCTGGGTGCCGGGGCCTAAAAATATGACAGTGGCCTGTTCCAGTGGTGGGTGACATGAAGCCTGATTCTCTGCTATGACATGAAGCCTGATTCTCTGCTGTGACATGAAGCCTGATTCTCTGCTATGAGACCTCTCTCCTCTGTCTGGGTGCCGGGGCCTAAAAATATCTAAAAGTGGCCTGTTCCAGTGGTGGGTGACGTGAAGCCTGATTCTCTGCTATGACATGAAGCCTGATTCTCTGCAATGGGACCTCTCTCCTCTGTCTGGGTGCCGGGGCCTAAATATCTGACAATGGCCTGTTCCACTGGTGGGTGACGTGAAGCCTGATTCTCTGCTATGACATGAAGCCTGATTTTCTTACTATGACATAAAGCATGATTCTCTGCTATGCCATGAAGCCTGATTCTCTGCAATGGGACCTCTCTCCTCTGTCTTGGTGCCGGGGCCTAAATATCTGACAATGGCCTGTTCCAGTGGTGGGTGACGTGAAGCCTGATTCTCTGCTATGACATGAAGCCTGATTCTCTGCTATGACATGAAGCCTGATTCTCTGCTATGACTTGAAGCCTGATTCTCTGCTATGACATGAAGCATGATTCTCTGCAATGGGACCTCTCTCATCTGTCTCGGTGCCGGGGCCTAAATATCTGACAATGGCCTGTTCCAGTGGTGGGTGACATGAAGCCTGATTCTCTGCAATGACATGAAGCCTGATTCTCTGCTATGACATGAAGCATGATTCTCTGCTATGACATGAAGCCTGATTCTCTGCAATGGGACCTCTCTCCTCTGTCTGGGTGCCGGGGCCTAAATATCTGACAATGGCCTGTTCCAGTGGTGGGTGACGTGAAGCCTGATTCTCTGCTATGACATGAAGCCTGATTCTCTGCTATGGGACCTCTCTCCTCTGTCTGGGTGCCGGGGCCTAAATATCTGACAATGGCCTGTTCCAGTGGTGGGTGATGTGAAGCCTGATTCTCTGCTATGACATGAAGCCTGGCTCTCTGCTATGACATGAAGCCTGATTCTCTGCAATGGGACCTCTCTCCTCTGTCTGGGTGCCGGGGCCTAAATATTTGACAATGGCCTGTTTCAGTAGTGGGTGACGTGAAGCCTGATTCTCTGCTATGACATGAAGCCTGATTCTCTGCTATGACATGAAGCCTGATTCTCTGCTATGGGACGTCTCTCCTCTGTCTGGGTGCCGGGGCCTAAAAATATCTGACAGTGGCCTGTTCCAGTGTTGGGTGACATGAAGCATGATTCTCTGCTATGACATGAAGCCTGATTCTCTACTATGGGACCTCTCTCCTCTGTCTGGGTGCAGGGGCCTAAAAATATCTGACAGTGGCCTGTTCCAGTGGTGGGTGACATTAAGCCTGATTCTCTGCTATGACATGAAGCCTGATTCTCTGCTATGACATGAAGCCTGATTCTCTGCTATGGGACCTCTCTCCTCTGTCTAAGTGCCGGGGCCTAAATATTTGACAGTGGCCTGTTCCAGTTTTGGGTGACGTGAAGCCTGATTCTTTGCTATGACATGAAGCCTGATTCTCTGCTATGGGACCTCTCTCCTCTGTCTGGGTGCCGGGGCCTAAATATCTGACAATGGCATGTTCCAGTGTTGGGTGACGTGAAGTCTGATTCTCTGCTACGACATGAAGCCTGATTCTCTGCTACGACATGAAGCCTGATTCTCTGCTATGACATGAAGCCTGATTCTCTGCTATGGGACCTCTCTGCTCTGTCTGGGTGCCGGGGCCTAAATATATGACATTGGCCTGTTACAGTTTTGGGTGACGTGAAGCCTGATTCTCTGCTATGACATGAAGCCTGATTCTCTGCTATGGGACATCTCTCCTCTGTCTGGGTGCCGGGGCCTAAATATCTGACAATGGCCCGTTCCAGTGTTGGGTGACGTGAAGCCTGATTCTCTGCTACGACATGAAGCCTGATTCTCTGCTATGACATGAAGCATGATTCTCTGCTATGCCATGAAGCCTGATTCTCTGCAATGGGACCTCTCTCCTCTGTCTGGGTGTCGGGGCCTAAATATCTGACAATGGCCTGTTCCAGTGCTGGGTGTCGTGAAGGCTGATTCTGTGCTATGCCATGAAGGCTGATTCTCTGCAATGGGACCTCTCTCCTCTGTCTGGGTGCCGGGGCCTAAATATCTGACAATGGCCTGTTCCAGTGGTGGGTGATGTGACGCCTAATTCTCTGCTATGACATGAAGCCTGATTCTCTGCTATGACTTGAAGCCTGATTTTCTGCTATGACATGAAGCCTGATTCTCTGCAATGGGACCTCTCTCCTCTGTCTGGGTGCTGGGGCCTAAATATCTGACAATGGCCTGTTCCAGTGGTGGGTGACGTGAAGCCTGATTCTCTTTTATGACATGAAGCCTGATTCTCTGCAAAGGTCCCTCTCTGCTCTGTCTAGGTGCCGGGGCCTAAATATCTGACAATGGCCTGTTCCAGTGGTGGGTGACGTGAAGCCTGATTCTCTGCTATGACATGAAGCCTGATTCTCTGCTATGACTTGAAGCCTGATTCTCTGCTATGACTTGAAGCCTGATTCTATGCTATGACTTGAAGCCTGATTCTATGCTATGACTTGAAGCCTGATTCTCTGCTATGACTTGAAGCCTTATTCTCTGCTATGACTTGAAGCCTTATTCTCTGCTATGACTTGAAGCCTGATTCTCTGCTATGACATGAAGCCTGATTCGCTGCAATGGGCCCCCTCTCCTCTGTCTGGGTGCCGGAGCCTAAATATCTGACAATGGCCTGTTCCAGTGGTGGGTGACGTGAAGCCTAAATTCTCTGCTATGCCATGAAGCCTGATTCTCTGCAATGGGACCTCTCTCCTCTGTCTGTGTGCCGGGGCCTAAATATCTGACAATGGCCTGTTCCAGTGGTGGGTGACGTGAAGCCTGATTCTCTGCTATGACATGAAGCCTGATTCTCTGCTATGACATGAAGCCTGATTCTCTGCTATGACTTGAAGCCTGATTCTCTGCTATGACATGAAGCATGATTCTCTGCAATGGGACCTCTCTCCTCTGTCTCTGTGCCGGGGCCTAAATATCTGACAATGGCCTGTTCCAGTGGTGGGTGACATGAAGCCTGATTCTCTGCAATGACATGAAGCCTGATTCTCTGCTATGACATGAAGCATGATTCTCTGCTATGCCATGAAGCCTGATTCTCTGCAATGGGACCTCTCTCCTCTGTCTGGGTGCCGGGGCCTAAATATCTGACAATGGCCTGTTCCAGTGGTGGGTGACGTGAAGCCTGATTCTCTGCTATGACATGAAGCCTGATTCTCTGCTATGGGACCTCTCTCCTCTGTCTGGGTGCCGGGGCCTAAATATCTGACAATGGCCTGTTCCAGTGTTGGGTGACATGAAGCATGATTCTCTGCTATGACATGAAGCCTGATTCTCTACTATGGGACCTCTCTCCTCTGTCTGGGTGCCGGGGCCTAAAAATATATGACAGTGGCCTGTTCCAGTGGTGGGTGACATGAAGCCTGATTCTCTGCTATGACATGAAGCCTGATTCTCTGCTGTGACATGAAGCCTGATTCTCTGCTATGAGACCTCTCTCCTCTGTCTGGGTGCCGGGGCCTAAAAATATCTAAAAGTGGCCTGTTCCAGTGGTGGGTGACGTGAAGCCTGATTCTCTGCTATGACATGAAGCCTGATTCTCTGCAATGGGACCTCTCTCCTCTGTCTGGGTGCCGGGGCCTAAATATCTGACAATGGCCTGTTCCACTGGTGGGTGACGTGAAGCCTGATTCTCTGCTATGACATGAAGCCTGATTTTCTTACTATGACATAAAGCATGATTCTCTGCTATGCCATGAAGCCTGATTCTCTGCAATGGGACCTCTCTCCTCTGTCTTGGTGCCGGGGCCTAAATATCTGACAATGGCCTGTTCCAGTGGTGGGTGACGTGAAGCCTGATTCTCTGCTATGACATGAAGCCTGATTCTCTGCAATGGGACCTCTCTTCTCTGTCTGGGTGCCGGGGCCTAAATATCTGACAATGGCCTGTTCCAGTGGTGGGTGACGTGAAGCCTGATTCTCTGCTATGCCATGAAGCCTGATTCTCTGCAATGGGACCACTCTCCACTGTCTGGGTGCCGGGGCCTAAATATCTGACAATGGCCTGTTCCAGTGGTGGGTGATGTGAAGCCTGATTCTCTGCTATGACATGAAGCCTGATTCTCTGCTATGACATGAAGCATGATTCTCTGCTATGCCATGAAGCCTGATTCTCTGCAATGGGACCTCTCTCCTCTGTCTGGGTGCCGGGGCCTAAATATCTGACAATGGCCTGTTCCAGTGGTGGGTGACCTGAAGCCTGATTCTCTGCTATGCCATGAAGGCTGATTCTCTGCAATGGGACCTCTCTTCTCTCTCTGGGTGCCGGGGCCTAAATATCTGACAATGGCCTGATCCAGTGGTGGGTGATGTGACGCCTGATTCTCTGCTATGACATGAAGCCTGATTCTCTGCTATTACTTGAAGCCTGATTTTCTGCTATGACATGAAGCCTGATTCTCTGCAATGGGACCTCTCTCCTCTGTCTGGGTGCCGGGGCCTAAATATCTGACAATGGCCTGTTCCAGTGGTGGGTGACGTGAAGCCTGATTCTCTTTTATGACATGAAGCCTGATTCTCTGCAATGGGACCTCTCTCCTCTGTCTGGGTGCCGGGGCCTAAATATCTGACAAAGGCCTGTTCTAGTGGTGGGTGACGTGAAGCCTGATTCTCTGCTATGACATGAAGCCTGATTCTCTGCAATGGGACCTCTCTCCTCTGTCTGGGTGCCGGGGCCTATATATCTGACAATGGCCTGTTCCAGTGGTGGGTGATGTGAAGCCTGATTCTCTGCTATGACATGAAGCCTGATTCTCTGCTATGACTTGAAGCCTGGCTCTCTGCTATGACATGAAGCCTGATTCTCTGCAATGGGACCTCTCTCCTCTGTCTGGGTGCCGGGGCCTAAATATTTGACAATGGCCTGTTCCAGTAGTGGGTGACGTGAAGCCTGATTCTCTGCTATGACATGAAGCCTGATTCTCTGCTATGGGACCTCTCTCCTATGTCTGGGTGCCGGGGCCTAAATATCTGACAATGGCCTGTTCGAGTGTTGGGTGACGTGAAGCCTGATTCTCTGCTATGACATGAAGCCTGATTCTCTACTATGACATGAAGCCTGATTCTCTTCTATGACATGAAGCCTGATTCTCTGCTATGACATGAAGCCTGATTCTCTGCTATGGGACCTCTCTCCTCTTTCTGGGTGCCGGGGCCTAAATATCTGACAATGGCCTGTTCCAGTGGTGGGTGATGTGACGCCTGATTCTCTGCTATGACATGAAGCCTGATTCTCTGCTATGACTTGAAGCCTGATTCTATGCTATGACTTGAAGCCTGATTCTCTGCTATGACTTGAAGCCTTATTCTCTGCTATGACTTGAAGCCTGATTCTCTGCTATGACATGAAGCCTGATTCTCTGCTATGGGACCTCTCTCCTCTGTCTGGGTGCCGGGGCCTAAATATCTGACAATGGCCTGTTCCAGTGTTGGGTGACGTGAAGCCTGATTCTCTGCTATGACATGAAGCCTGATTCTCTGCTAAGACATGAAGCCTGATTCTCTGCTACGACATGAAGCCTGATTCTCTGCTACGACATGAAGCCTGATTCTCTGCTATGACATGAAGCATGATTCTCTACTATGCCATGAAGCCTGATTCTCTGCAATGGGACCTCTCTCCTCTGTCTGGGTGCCGGAGCCTAAATATCTGACAATGGCCTGTTCCAGTGGTGGGTGATGTGAAGCCTGATTCTCTGCTATGCCATGAAGCCTGATTCTCTGCAATGGGACCTCTCTCCTCTGTCTGGGTGCCGGGGCCTAAATATCTGACAATGGCCTGTTCCAGTGGTGGGTGACATGAAGCCTGATTCTCTGCTATGACATGAAGCCTGATTCTCTGCAATGACATGAAGCATGATTCTCTGCTATGCCATGAAGCCTGATTCTCTGCAATGGGACCTCTCTCCTCTGTCTGGGTGTCGGGGCCTAAATATCTGACAATGGCCTGTTCCAGTGGTGGGTGTCGTGAAGGCTGATTCTCTGCTATGCCATGAAGGCTGATTCTCTGCAATGGGACCTCTCTCCTCTGTCTGGGTGCCGGGGCCTAAATATCTGACAATGGCCTGTTCCAGTGGTGGGTAATGTGACGCCTGATTCTCTGCTATGACATGAAGCCTGATTCTCTGCAATGGGACCTCTCTCCTCTGTCTGGGTGCTGGGGCCTAAATATCTGACAATGGCCTGTTCCAGTGGTGGGTGACGTGAAGCCTCATTCTCTGCTATGACATGAAGCCTGATTCTATGCTATGACTTGAAGCCTGATTCTATGCTATGACTTGAAGCCTGATTCTCTGCTATGACTTGAAGCCTTATTCTCTGCTATGACTTGAAGCCTTATTCTCTGCTATGACTTGAAGCCTGATTCTCTGCTATGACATGTAGCCTGATTCGCTGCAATGGGCCCTCTCTCCTCTGTCTGGGTGCCGGAGCCTAAATATCTGACAATGGCCTGTTCCAGTGGTGGGTGACGTGAAGCCTAAATTCTCTGCTATGCCATGAAGCCTGATTCTCTGCAATGGGACCTCTCTCCTCTGTCTGGGTGCCGTGGCCTAAATATCTGACAATGGCCTGTTCCAGTGGTGGGTGACGTGAAGCCTGATTCTCTGCTATGACATGAAGCCTGATTCTCTGCTATGACTTGAAGCCTGATTCTCTGCTATGACATGAAGCATGATTCTCTGCAATGGGACCTCTCTCCTCTGTCTGGGTGTCGGGGCCTAAATATCTGACAATGGCCTGTTCCAGTGGTGGGTGTCGTGAAGGCTGATTCTCTGCTATGCCATGAAGGCTGATTCTCTGCAATGGGACCTCTCTCCTCTGTCTTGGTGCCGGGGCCTAAATATCTGACAATGGCCTGTTCCAGTGGTGGGTGATGTGACGCCTGATTCTCTGCTATGACATGAAGCCTGATTCTCTGCTATGACTTGAAGCCTGATTTTCTACTATGACATGAAGCCTGATTCTCTGCAATGGGACCTCTCTCCTCTGTCTGGGTGCTGGGGCCTAAATATCTGACAATGGCCTGTTCCAGTGGTGGGTGACGTGAAGCCTCATTCTCTGCTATGACATGAAGCCTGATTCTCTGCTATGACTTGAAGCCTGATTCTATGCTATGACTTGAAGCCTGATTCTATGCTATGACTTGAAGCCTGATTCTCTGCTATGACTTGAAGCCTTATTCTCTGCTATGACTTGAAGCCTTATTCTCTGCTATGACTTGAAGCCTGATTCTCTGCTATGACATGAAGCATGATTCTCTGCTTTGCCATGAAGCCTGATTCTCTGCAATGGGACCTCTCTCCTCTGTCTGGGTGCCGGGGCCTAAATATCTGACAATGGCCTGTTCCAGTGGTGGGTGACGTGAAGCCTGATTCTCTGCTATGACATGAAGCCTGATTCTCTGCTATGACTTGAAGCCTGATTCTCTGCTATGACATGAAGCATGATTCTCTGCAATGGGACCTCTCTCCTCTGTCTCGGTGCTGGGGCCTAAATATCTGACAATGGCCTGTTCCAGTGGTGGTGACGTGAAGCCTCATTCTCTGCTATGACATGAAGCCTGATTCTCTGCTATGACTTGAAGCCTTATTCTATGCTATGACTTGAAGCCTGATTCTATGCTATGACTTGAAGCCTGATTCTCTGCTATGACTTGAAGCCTTATTCTCTGCTATGACTTGAAGCCTTATTCTCTGCTATGACTTGAAGCCTGATTCTCTGCTATGACATGAAGCCTGATTCGCTGCAATGGGCCCTCTCTCCTCTGTCTGGGTGCCGGAGCCTAAATATCTGACAATGGCCTGTTCCAGTGGTGGGTGACGTGAAGCCTAAATTCTCTGCTATGCCATGAAGCCTGATTCTCTGCAATGGGACCTCTCTCCTCTGTCTGGGTGCCGGGGCCTAAATATCTGACAATGGCCTGTTCCAGTGGTGGGTGACGTGAAGCCTGATTCTCTGCTATGACATGAAGCCTGATTCTCTGCTATGACTTGAAGCCTGATTCTCTGCTATGACATGAAGCATGATTCTCTGCAATGGGACCTCTCTCCTCTGTCTCGGTGCCGGGGCCTAAATATCTGACAATGGCCTGTTCCAGTGGTGGGTGACATGAAGCCTGATTCTCTGCAATGACATGAAGCCTGATTCTCTGCTATGACATGAAGCATGATTCTCTGCTTTGCCATGAAGCCTGATTCTCTGCAATGGGACCTCTCTCCTCTGTCTGGGTGCCGGGGCATAAATATCTGACAATGGCCTGTTCCAGTGGTGGGTGACGTGCAGCCTGATTCTCTGCTATGACATGAAGCCTGATTCTCTGCTATGGGACCTTTCTCCTCTGTCTGGGTGCCGGGGCCTAAATATCTGACAATGGCCTGTTCCAGTGTTGGGTGACATGAAGCCTGATTCTCTGCTATGACATGAAGCCTGATTCTCTGCTACTGGACCTCTCTCCTCTGTCTGGGTGCCGGGGCCTAAAAATATCTGACAATGGCCTGTTCCAGTGTTGGGTGACATGAAGCATGATTCTCTGCTATGACATGAAGCCTGATTCTCTACTATGGGACCTCTCTCCTCTGTCTGGGTACCGGGGCCTAAAAAGATATGACAGTGGCCTGTTCCAGTGGTGGGTGACGTGAAGCCTGATTCTCTGCTATGACATGAAGCCTGATTCTCTGCAATGGGACCTCTCTCCTCTGTCTGGGTGCCGGGGCCTAAATATCTGACAATGGCCTGTTCCAGTGGTGGGTGACGTGAAGCCTGATTCTCTGCTATGACATGAAGCCTGATCTTCTGCTATGACATGAAGCATGATTCTCTGCTATGCCATGAAGCCTCATTCTCTGCAATGGGACCTCTCTCCTCTGTCTGGGTGCCGGGGCCTAAATATCTGACAATGGCCTGTTCCAGTGGTGGGTGACGTGAAGCCTTATTCTCTTTTATGACATGAAGCCTGATTCTCTGCAATCGGTCCTCTCTCCTCTGTCTGGGTGCCGAGGCCTAAATATCTGACAAAGGCCTGTTCTAGAGGTGGGTGACGTGAAGCCTGATTCTCTGCTATGACATGAAGCCTGATTCTCTGCAATGGGACCTCTCTCCTCTGTCTGGGTGCCGGGGCCTATATATCTGACAATGGCCTGTTCCAGTAGTGGGTGACGTGAAGCCTGATTCTCTGCTATGACATGAAGCCTGATTTTCTGCTATGACATGAAGCATGATTCTCTGCTATGCCATGAAGCCTGATTCTCTGCAATGGGACCTCTCTCCTCTGTCTGGTTGCCGGGGCCTAAATATCTGACAATGGCCTGTTCCAGTGGTGGGTGACGTGAAGCCTGATTCTCTGCTATGCCATGAAGCCTGATTCTCTGCAATGGGACCTCTCTCCTCTGTCTGGGTGCACGGGCCTAAATATCTGACAATGGCCTGTTCCAGTGGTGGGTGATGTGAAGCCTGATTCTCTGATATGACATGAAGCCTGATTCTCTGCTATGACTTGAAGCCTGGCTCTCTGCTATGACATGAAGCCTGATTCTCTGCAATGGGACCTCTCTCCTCTGTCTGGGTGCCGGGGCCTAAATATTTGACAATGGCCTGTTCCAGTAGTGGGTGACGTGAAGCCTGATTCTCTGCTATGACATGAAGCCTGATTCTCTGCTATGACTTGAAGCCTGATTCTATGCTATGACTTGAAGCCTGATTCTCTGCTATGACTTGAAGCCTGATTTTCTGCTATGACTTGAAGCCTGGCTCTCTGCTATGACATGAAGCCTGATTCTCTGCAATGGGACCTCTCTCCTCTGTCTGGGTGCCGGGGCCTAAATATCTGACAATGGCCTGTTCCAGTGGTGGGTGATGTGATGCCTGATTCTCTGCTATGACTTGAAGCCTGATTCTCTGCTATGACTTGAAGCCTGATTCTATGCTATGACTTGAAGCCTGATTCTCTGCTATGACTTGAAGCCTGATTCTCTGCTATGACTTGAAGCCTTATTCTCTGCTATGACATGAAGCCTGATTCTCTGCTATGACATGAAGCCTGATTCTCTGCTATGGGACCTCTCTCCTCTGTCTGGGTGCCGGGGCCTAAAAATATCTGACAGTGGCCTGTTCCAGTGGTGGGTGACATGAAGCATGATTCTCTGCTATGACATGAAGCCTGATTCTCTACTATGGGACCTCTCTCCTCTGTCTGGGTGCCGGGGCCTAAAAATATCTGACAGTGGCCTGTTCCAGTGGTGGGTGACATTAAGCCTGATTCTCTGCTATGACATGAAGCCTGATTCTCTGCTATGACATGAAGCCTGATTCTCTGCTATGGGACCTCTCTCCTTTGTCTGGGTGCCGGGGCCTAAATATTTGACAGTGGCCTGTTCCAGTTTTGGGTGACGTGAAGCCTGATTCCCTGCTATGACATGAAGCCTGATTCTCTGCTATGACATGAAGCCTGATTCTCTGCTATGACTTGAAGCATGATTTTCTGCTATGACATGAAGCCTGATTCTCTGCAATGGGAACTCTCTCCTCTGTCTGGGTGCTGGGGCCTAAATATCTGACAATGGCCTGTTCCAGTGGTGGGTGACGTGAAGCCTGATTCTCTTTTATGACATGAAGCCTGATTCTCTGCAATGGTCCCTCTCTGCTCTGTCTAGGTGCCGGGGCCTAAATATCTGACAATGGCCTGTTCCAGTGGTGAGTGACGTGAAGCCTCATTCTCTGCTATGACATGAAGCCTGATTCTCTGCTATTACTTGAAGCCTGATTCTATGCTATGACTTGAAGCCTGATTCTATGCCATGACTTGAAGCCTGATTCTCTGCTATGACTTGAAGCCTTATTCTCTGCTATGACTTGAAGCCTTATTCTCTGCTATGACTTGAAGCCTTATTCTCTGCTATGACTTGAAGCCTGATTCTCTGCTATGACATGAAGCCTGATTCGCTGCAATGGGCCCTCTCTCCTCTGTCTGGGTGCCGGAGCCTAAATATCTGACAATGGCCTGTTCCAGTGGTGGGTGACGTGAAGCCTAAATTCTCTGCTATGCCATGAAGCCTGATTCTCTGCAATGGGACCTCTCTCCTCTGTCTGGGTGCCGGGGCCTAAATATCTGACAATGGCCTGTTCCAGTGGTGGGTGACGTGAAGCCTGATTCTCTGCTATGACATGAAGCCTGATTCTCTGCTATGACTTGAAGCCTGATTCTCTGCTATGACATGAAGCATGATTCTCTGCAATGAGACCTCTCTCCTCTGTCTGGGTGACGGGGCCTAAATATCTGACAATGGCCTGTTCCAGTGGTGGGTGACATGAAGCCTGATTCTCTGCAATGACATGAAGCCTGATTCTCTGCTATGACATGAAGCATGATTCTCTGCTATGCCATGAAGCCTGATTCTCTGCAATGGGACCTCTCTCCTCTGTCTGGGTGCCGGGGCCTAAATATCTGACAATGGCCTGTTCCACTGGTGGGTGACGTGAAGCCTTATTTTCTGCTATGACATGAAGCCTGATTCTCTGCTACTGGACCTCTCTCCTCTGTCTGGGTGCCGGGGCCTAAAAATATCTGACAATGGCCTGTTCCAGTGTTGGGTGACATGAAGCCTGATTCTCTGCAATGACATGAAGCCTGATTCTCTGCTATGAGACCTCTCTCCTCTGTCTGGGTGCCGGGGCCTAAAAATATCTGACAGTGGCCTTTTCCTGTGGTGGGTGACGTGAAGCCTGGTTCTCTGCTATGACATGAAGCTTGATTCTCTGCAATGGGACCTCTCTCCTCTGTCTGGGTGCCGGGGCCTAAATATCTGACAATGGCCTGTTCCAGTGGTGGGTGACGTGAAGCCTGATTTTCTGCTATGACATGAAGCATGATTCTCTGCTATGCCATGAAGCCTGATTCTCTGCAATGGGACCTCTCTCCTCTGTCTGGGTGCCGGGGCCTAAATATCTGACAATGGCCTGTTCCAGTGGTGGTTGACGTGAAGCCTGATTCTCTGCTATGCCATGAAGCCTGATTCTCTGCAATGGGACCTCTCTTCTCTGTCTGGGTGCCTGGGCCTAAATATCTGACAATGGCCTGTTCCAGTGGTGGGTGACGTGAAGCCTGATTCTCTGCTATGCCATGAAGCCTTATTCTCTGCAATGGGACCTCTCTCCTCTGTCTGGGTGCCGGGGCCTAAATATCTGACAATGGCCTGTTCCAGTGGTGGGTGATGTGAAGCCTGATTCTCTGCTATGACATGAAGCCTGATTCTCTGCTATGACATGAAGCATGATTCTCTGCTATGCCATGAAGCCTGATTCTCTGCAATGGGACCTCTCTCCTCTGTCTGGGTGCCGGGGCCTAAATATCTGACAATGGCCTGTTCCAGTGGTGGGTGACGTGAAGCCTGATTCTCTGCTATGCCATGAAGGCTGATTCTCTGCAATGGGACCTCTCTCCTCTGTCTGGGTGCCGGGGCCTAAATATCTGACAATGGCCTGATCCAGTGGTGGGTGATGTGACGCCTGATTCTCTGCTATGACATGAAGCCTGATTCTCTGCTATGACTTGAAGCCTGATTTTCTGCTATGACATGAAGCCTGATTCTCTGCAATGGGACCTCTCTCCTCTGTCTGGGTGCCGGGGCCTAAATATCTGACAATGGCCTGTTCCAGTGGTGGGTGACGTGAAGCCTGATTCTCTTTTATGACATGAAGCCTGATTCTCTGCAATGGGACCTCTCTCCTCTGTCTGGGTGCCGGGGCCTAAATATCTGACAAAGGCCTGTTCTAGTGGTGGGTGACGTGAAGCCTGATTCTCTGCTATGACATGAAGCCTGATTCTCTGCTATGACTTGAAGCCTGGCTCTCTGCTATGAAATGAAGCCTGATTCTCTGCAATGGGACCTCTCTCCTCTGTCTGGGTGCCGGGGCCTAAATATTTGACAATTGCCTGTTCCAGTAGTGGGTGACGTGAAGCCTGATTCTCTGCTATGACATGAAGCCTGATTCTCTGCTATGGGACCTCTCTCCTATGTCTGGGTGCCGGGGCCTAAATATCTGACAATGGCCTGTTCGAGTGTTGGGTGACGTGAAGCCTGATTCTCTGCTATGACATGAAGCCTGATTCTCTGCTATGACATGAAGCCTGATTCTCTGCTATGACATGAAGCCTGATTCTCTGCTATGCCATGAAGCCTGATTCTCTGCTATGGGACCTCTCTCCTCTGTCTGGGTGCCGGGGCCTAAAAATATCTGACAATGGCCTGTTCCAGTGTTGGGTGACATGAAGCATGATTCTCTGCTATGACATGAAGCCTGATTCTCTACTAAGGGACCTCTCTCCTCTGTCTGGGTGCCGGGGCCTAAAAATATATGACAATGGCCTGTTCGAGTGTTGGGTGACGTGAAGCCTTATTCTCTGCTATGACATGAAGCCTGATTCTCTGCTATGACATGAAGCCTGATTCTCTGCTATGACATGAAGCCTGATTCTCTGCTATGCCATGAAGCCTGATTCTCTGCTATGGGACCTCTCTCCTCTGTCTGGGTGCCGGGGCCTAAATATTTGACAATGGCCTGTTCCAGTAGTGGGTGACGTGAAGCCTGATTCTCTGCTATGACATGAAGCCTGATTCTCTGCTATGGGACCTCTCTCCTATGTCTGGGTGCCGGGGCCTAAATATCTGACAATGGCCTGTTCGAGTGTTGGGTGACGTGAAGCTTGATTCTCTGCTATGACATGAAGCCTGATTCTCTGCTATGACATGAAGCCTGATTCTCTGCTATGACATGAAGCCTGATTCTCTGCTATGCCATGAAGCCTGATTCTCTGCTATGGGACCTCTCTCCTCTGTCTGGGTGCCGGGGCCTAAAAATATCTGACAATGGCCTGTTCCAGTGTTGGGTGACATGAAGCCTGATTCTCTGCTATGACATGAAGCCTGATTCTCTGCTATGACATGAAGCCTGATTCTCTGCTATGAGACCTCTCTCCTCTGTCTGGGTGCCGGGGCCTAAAAATATCTAAAAGTGGCCTGTTCCAGTGGTGGGTGACGTGAAGCCTGATTCTCTGCTATGACATGAAGCCTGATTCTCTGCAATGGGACCTCTCTCCTCTGTCTGGGTGCCGGGGCCTAAATATCTGACAATGGCCTGTTCCAGTGGTGGGTGACGTGAAGCAGGATTCTCTGCTATGACATGAAGCCTGATCTTCTGCTATGACATGAAGCATGATTCTCTGCTATGCCATGAAGCCTGATTCTCTGCAATGGGACCTCTCTCCTCTGTCTGGGTGCCGGGGCCTAAATATCTGACAATGGCCTGTTCCAGTGGTGGGTGACGTGAAGCCTGATTCTCTGCTATGCCATGAAGACTGATTCTCTGCAATGGGACCTCTCTTCTCTGTCTGGGTGCCGGGGCCTAAATATCTGACAATGGCCTGTTCCAGTGGTGGGTGACGTGAAGCCTGATTCTCTGCTATGCCATGAAGCCTGATTCTCTTCAATGGGACCTCTCTCCTCTGTCTGGGTGCCGGGGCCTAAATATCTGACAATGGCCTGTTCCAGTGGTGGGTGATGTGAAGCCTGATTCTCTGCTATGACATGAAGCCTGATTCTCTGCTATGACATGAAGCATGATTCTCTGCTATGCCATGAAGCCTGATTCTCTGCAATGGGACCTCTCTCCTCTGTCTGGTTTCCGGGGCCTAAATATCTGACAATGGCCTGTTCCAGTGGTGGGTGACGTGAAGCCTGATTCTCTGCTATGCCATGAAGCCTGATTCTCTGCAATGGGACCTCTCTCCTCTGTCTGGGTGCCGGGCCTAAACATCTGACAATGGCCTGTTCCAGTGGTGGGTGATGTGAAGCCTGATTCTCTGCTATGACATGAAGCCTGATTCTCTGCTATGACTTGAAGCCTGGCTCTCTGCTATGACATGAAGCCTGATTCTCTGCAATGGGACCTCTCTCCTCTGTCTGGGTGCCGGGGCCTAAATATTTGACAATGGCCTGTTCCAGTAGTGGGTGACGTGAAGCCTGATTCTCTGCTATGACATAAAGCCTGATTCTCTGCTATGGGACCTCTCTCCTATGTCTGGGTGCCGGGGCCTAAATATCTGACAATGGCCTGTTCCAGTGGTGGGTGATGTGACGCCTGATTCTCTGCTATGACATGAAGCCTGATTCTCTGCTATGACTTGAAGCCTGATTCTATGCTATGACTTGAAGCCTGATTCTCTGCTATGACTTGAAGCCTGATTCTCTGCTATGACTTGAAGCCTTATTCTCTGCTATGACTTGAAGCCTGATTCTCTGCTATGACATGAAGCCTGATTCTCTGCTATGGGACCTCTCTCCTCTGTCTGGGTGCCGGGGCCTAAATATCTGACAATGGCCTGTTCCAGTGTTGGGTGACGTGAAGCCTGATTCTCTGCTATGACATGAAGCCTGATTCTCTGCTATGACATGAAGCCTGATTCTCTGCTATGGGACCTCTCTCCTCTGTCTGGGTGCCGGGGCCTAAAAATATCTGACAGTGGCCTGTTCCAGTGTTGGGTGACATGAAGCATGATTCTCTGCTATGACATGAAGCCTGATTCTCTACTATGGGACCTCTCTCCTCTGTCTGGGTGCCGGGGCCTAAAAATATTTGACAGTGGCCTGTTCCAGTGGTGGGTGACATTAAGCCTGATTCTCTGCTATGACATGAAGCCTGATTCTCTGCTATGACATGAAGCCTGATTCTCTGCTATGGGACCTCTCTCCTCTGTCTGGGTGCCGGGGCCTAAATATTTGACACTGGCCTGTTCCAGTTTTGGGTGACGTGAAGCCTGATTCTCTGCTATGACATGAAGCCTGATTCTCTGCTATGGGACTTCTCTCCTCTGTCTGGGTGCCAGGGCCTAAATTATCTGACAATGGCCTGTTCCAGTGTTGGGTGACGTGAAGCCTGATTCTCTGCTACGACATGAAGCCTGATTCTGTGCTATGACATAAAGCCTGATTCTCTGCTATGGGACCTCTCTCCTCTGTCTGGGTGCCGGGGCCTAAATATTTGACAGTGGCCTGTTCCAGTTTTGGGTGACGTGAAGCCTGATTCTCTGCTATGACATGAAGCCTGATTCTCTGCTATGGGACTTCTCTCCTCTGTCTGGGTGCCGGGGCCTAAATATCTGACAATGGCCTGTTCCAGTGTTGGGTGACGTGAAGCCTGATTCTCTGCTATGACATGAAGCCTGATTCTCTGCTATGACATGAAGCCTGATTCTCTGCTATGACATGAAGCATGATTCTCTACTATGCCATGAAGCCTGATTCTCTGCAATGGGACCTCTCTCCTCTGTCTGGGTGCCGGAGCCTAAATATCTGACAATGGCCTGTTCCAGTGGTGGGTGACGTGAAGCCTGATTCTCTGCTATGCCATGAAGCCTGATTCTCTGCAATGGGACCTCTCTCCTCTGTCTGGGTGCCGGGGCCTAAATATCTGACAATGGCCTGTTCCAGTGTTGGGTGACGTGAAGCCTGATTCTCTGCTATGACATGAAGCCTGATTCTCTGCTATGACATGAAGCCTGATTCTCTGCTATGACATGAAGCATGATTCTCTACTATGCCATGAAGCCTGATTCTCTGCAATGGGACCTCTCTCCTCTGTCTGGGTGCCGGGGCCTAAATATCTGACAATGGCCTGTTCCAGTGGTGGGTGACATGAAGTCTGATTCTCTGCTATGACATGAAGCCTGATTCTCTGCTATGACATGAAGCATGATTCTCTGCTATGCCATGAAGCCTGATTCTCTGCAATGGAACCTCTCTCCTCTGTCTGGGTGTCGGGGCCTAAATATCTGACAATGGCCTGTTCCAGTGGTGGGTGTCGTGAAGGCTGATTCTCTGCTATGCCATGAAGGCTGATTCTCTGCAATGGGACCTCTCTCCTCTGTCTGGGTGCCGGGGCCTAAATATCTGACAATGGCCTGTTCCAGTGGTGGGTGATGTGAAGCCTGAATCTCTGCTATGACATGAAGCCTGATTCTCTGCTATGACTTGAAGCCTGATTTTCTGCTATGACATGAAGCCTGATTTTCTGCAATTTGACCTCTCTCCTCTGTCTGGGTGCTGGGGCCTAAATATCTGACAATGGCCTGTTCCAGTGGTGGGTGACGTGAAGCCTGATTCTCTTTTATGACATGAAGCCTGATTCTCTGCAATGGTCCCTCTCTGCTCTGTCTAGGTGCCGGGGCCTAAATATCTGACAATGGCCTGTTCCAGTGGTGGGTGACGTGAAGCCTCATTTTCTGCTATGACATGAAGCCTGATTCTCTGCTATGACTTGAAGCCTGATTCTATGCTATGACTTGAAGCCTGATTCTATGCCATGACTTGAAGCCTGATTCTCTGCTATGACTTGAAGCCTTATTCTCTGCTATGACTTGAAGCCTTATTCTCTGCTATGACTTGAAGCCTGATTCTCTGCTATGACATGAAGCCTGATTCGCTGCAATGGGCCCTCTCTCCTCTGTCTGGGTGCCGGAGCCTAAATATCTGACAATGGCCTGTTCCAGTGGTGGGTGACGTGAAGCCTGAATTCTCTGCTATGCCATGAAGCCTGATTCTCTGCAATGGGACCTCTCTCCTCTGTCTGGGTGCCGGGGCCTAAATATCTGACAATGGCCTGTTCCAGTGGTGGGTGACGTGAAGCCTGATTCTCTGCTATGACATGAAGCCTGATTCTCTGCTATAACTTGAAGCCTGATTTTCTGCTATGACATGAAGCCTGATTCTCTGCAATGGGACCTCTCTCCTCTGTCTGGGTGCTGGGGCCTAAATATCTGACAATGGCCTGTTCCAGTGGTGGGTGACGTGAAGCCTGATTCTCTTTTATGACATGAAGCCTGATTCTCTGCAATGGTCCCTCTCTGCTCTGTCTAGGTGCCGGGGCCTAAATATCTGACAATGGCCTGTTCCAGTGGTGGGTGACGTGAAGCCTCATTCTCTGCTATGACATGAAGCCTGATTCTCTGCTATGACTTGAAGCCTGATTCTATGCCATGACTTGAAGCCTGATTCTATGCCATGACTTGAAGCCTGATTCTCTGCTATGACTTGAAGCCTTATTCTCTGCTATGACTTGAAGCCTTATTCTCTGCTATGACTTGAAGCCTGATTCTCTGCTATGACATGAAGCCTGATTCGCTGCAATGGGCCCTCTCTCCTCTGTCTGGGTGCCGGAGCCTAAATATCTGACAATGGCCTGTTCCAGTGGTGGGTGACGTGAAGCCTAAATTCTCTGCTATGCCATGAAGCCTGATTCTCTGCAATGGGACCTCTCTCCTCTGTCTGGGTGCCGGGGCCTAAATATCTGACATTGGCCTGTTCCAGTGGTGGGTGACGTGAAGCCTGATTCTCTGCTATGACATGAAGCCTGATTCTCTGCTATGACTTGAAGCCTGATTCTCTGCTATGACATGAAGCATGATTCTCTGCAATGAGACCTCTCTCCTCTGTCTGGGTGCCGGGGCCTAAATATCTGACAATGGCCTGTTCCAGTGGTGGGTGACATGAAGCCTGATTCTCTGCAATGACATGAAGCCTGATTCTCTGCTATGACATGAAGCATGATTCTCTGCTATGCCATGAAGCCTGATTCTCTGCAATGGGACCTCTCTCCTCTGTCTGGGTGCCGGGGCCTAAATATCTGACAATGGCCTGTTCCACTGGTGGGTGACGTGAAGCCTTATTTTCTGCTATGACATGAAGCCTGATTCTCTGCTACTGGACCTCTCTCCTCTGTCTGGGTGCCGGGGCCTAAATATCTGACAATGGCCTGTTCCAGTGGTGGGTGACGTGAAGCCTGGTTCTCTGCTATGACATGAAGCTTGATTCTCTGCAATGGGACCTCTCTCCTCTGTCTGGGTGCCGGGGCCTAAATATCTGACAATGGCCTGTTCCAGTGGTGGGTGACGTGAAGCCTGATTCTCTGCTATGACATGAAGCCTGATTTTCTGCTATGACATGAAGCATGATTCTCTGCTATGCCATGAAGCCTGATTCTCTGCAATGGGACCTCTCTCCTCTGTCTGGGTGCCGGGGCCTAAATATCTGACAATGGCCTGTTCCAGTGGTGGTTGACGTGAAGCCTGATTCTCTGCTATGCCATGAAGCCTGATTCTCTGCAATGGGACCTCTCTTCTCTGTCTGGGTGCCGGGGCCTAAATATCTGACAATGGCCTGTTCCAGTGGTGGGTGACGTGAAGCCTGATTCTCTGCTATGCCATGAAGCCTTATTCTCTGCAATGGGACCTCTCTCCTCTGTCTGGGTGCCGGGGCCTAAATATCTGACAATGGCCTGTTCCAGTGGTGGGTGATGTGAAGCCTGATTCTCTGCTATGACATGAAGCCTGATTCTCTGCTATGACATGAAGCATGATTCTCTGCTATGCCATGAAGCCTGATTCTCTGCAATGGGACCTCTCTCCTCTGTCTGGGTGCCGGGGCCTAAATATCTGACAATGGCCTGTTCCAGTGGTGGGTGACGTGAAGCCTGATTCTCTGCTATGCCATGAAGGCTGATTCTCTGCAATGGGACCTTTCTCCTCTGTCTGGGTGCCGGGGCCTAAATATCTGACAATGGCCTGATCCAGAGGTGGGTGATGTGACGCCTGATTCTCTGCTATGACATGAAGCCTGATTCTCTGCTATGACTTGAAGCCTGATTTTCTGCTATGACATGAAGCCTGATTCTCTGCAATGGGACCTCTCTCCTCTGTCTGGGTGCCGGGGCCTAAATATCTGACAATGGCCTGTTCCAGTGGTGGGTGACGTGAAGCCTGATTCTCTTTTATGACATGAAGCCTGATTCTCTGCAATGGGACCTCTCTCCTCTGTCTGGGTGCCGGGGCCTAAATATCTGACAAAGGCCTGTTCTAGTGGTGGGTGACGTGAAGCCTGATTCTCTGCTATGACATGAAGCCTGATTCTCTGCAATGGGACCTCTCTCCTCTGTCTGGGTGCCGGGGCCTATATATCTGACAATGGCCTGTTCCAGTAGTGGGTGACGTGAAGCCTGACTCTCTGCTATGACATGAAGCCTGATTTTCTGCTATGACATGAAGCATGATTCTCTGCTATGCCATGAAGCCTGATTCTCTGCAATGGGACCTCTCTCCTCTGTCTGGTTGCCGGGGCCTAAATATCTGACAATGGCCTGTTCCAGTGGTGGGTGACGTGAAGCCTAATTCTCTGCTATGCCATGAAGCCTGATTCTCTGCAATGGGACCTCTCTCCTCTGTCTGGGTGCCGGGGCCTAAATATCTGACAATGGCCTGTTCCAGTGGTGGGTGATGTGAAGCCTGATTCTCTGCTATGACATGAAGCCTGATTCTCTGCTATGACTTGAAGCCTGGCTCTCTGCTATGAAATGAAGCCTGATTCTCTGCAATGGGACCTCTCTCCTCTGTCTGGGTGCCGGGGCCTAAATATTTGACAATGGCCTGTTCCAGTAGTGGGTGACGTGAAGCCTGATTCTCTGCTATGACATGAAGCCTGATTCTCTGCTATGGGACCTCTCTCCTATGTCTGGGTGCCGGGGCCTAAATATCTGACAATGGCCTGTTCGAGTGTTGGGTGACGTGAAGCCTGATTCTCTGCTATGACATGAAGCCTGATTCTCTGCTATGACATGAAGCCTGATTCTCTGCTATGACATGAAGCCTGATTCTCTGCTATGACATGAAGCCTGATTCTCTGCTATGCCATGAAGCCTGATTCTCTGCTATGGGACCTCTCTCCTCTGTCTTGGTGCCGGGGCCTAAATATTTGACAATGGCCTGTTCCAGTAGTGGGTGACGTGAAGCCTGATTCTCTGCTATGACATGAAGCCTGATTCTCTGCTATGGGACCTCTCTCCTATGTCTGGGTGCCGGGGCCTTAATATCTGACAATGGCCTGTTCGAGTGTTGGGTGACGTGAAGCTTGATTCTCTGCTATGACATGAAGCCTGATTCTCTGCTATGACATGAAGCCTGATTCTCTGCTATGACATGAAGCCTGATTCTCTGCTATGACATGAAGCCTGATTCTCTGCTATGGGACCTCTCTCCTCTGTCTGGGTGCCGGGGCCTAAAAATATCTGACAATGGCCTGTTCCAGTGTTGGGTGACATGAAGCCTGATTCTCTGCTATGACATGAAGCCTGATTCTCTGCTATGACATGAAGCCTGATTCTCTGCTATGAGACCTCTCTCCTCTGTCTGGGTGCCGGGGCCTAAAAATATCTAAAAGTGGCCTGTTCCAGTGGTGGGTGACGTGAAGCCTGATTCTCTGCTATGACATGAAGCCTGATTCTCTGCAATGGGACCTCTCTCCTCTGTCTGGGTGCCGGGGCCTAAATATCTGACAATGGCCTGTTCCAGTGGTGGGTGACGTGAAGCAGGATTCTCTGCTATGACATGAAGCCTGATCTTCTACTATGACATGAAGCATGATTCTCTGCTATGCCATGAAGCCTGATTCTCTGCAATGGGAACTCTCTCCTCTGTCTGGGTGCCGGGGCCTAAATATCTGACAATGGCCAGTTCCAGTGGTGGGTGACGTGAAGCCTGATTCTCTGCTATGCCATGAAGCCTGATTCTCTGCAATGGGACCTCTCTTCTCTGTCTGGGTGCCGGGGCCTAAATATCTGACAATGGCCTGTTCCAGTGGTGGGTGACGTGAAGCCTGATTCTCTGCTATGCCATGAAGCCTGATTCTCTGCAATGGGACCTCTCTCCTCTGTCTGGGTGCCGGGGCGTAAATATCTGACAATGGCCTGTTCCAGTGGTGGGTGATGTGAAGCCTGATTCTCTGCTATGACATGAAGCCTGATTCTCTGCTATGACATGAAGCATGATTCTCTGCTATGCCATGAAGCCTGATTCTCTGCAATGGGACCTCTCTCCTCTGTCTGGTTTCCGGGGCCTAAATATCTGACAATGGCCTGTTCCAGTGGTGGGTGACGTGAAGCCTGATTCTCTGCTATGCCATGAAGCCTGATTCTCTGCAATGGGACCTCTCTCCTCTGTCTGGGTGCCGGGGCCTAAACATCTGACAATGGCCTGTTCCAGTGGTGGGTGATGTGAAGCCTGATTCTCTGCTATGACATGAAGCCTGATTCTCTGCTATGACTTGAAGCCTGGCTCTCTGCTATGACATGAAGCCTGATTCTCTGCAATGGGACCTCTCTCCTCTGTCTGGGTGCCGGGGCCTAAATATTTGACAATGGCCTGTTCCAGTAGTGGGTGACGTGAAGCCTGATTCTCTGCTATGACATGAAGCCTGATTCTCTGCTATGGGACCTCTCTCCTATGTCTGGGTGCCGGGGCCTAAATATCTGACAATGGCCTGTTCCAGTGGTGGGTGATGTGACGCCTGATTCTCTGCTATGACATGAAGCCTGATTCTCTGCTATGACTTGAAGCCTGATTCTATGCTATGACTTGAAGCCTGATTCTCTGCTATGACTTGAAGCCTGATTCTCTGCTATGACTTGAAGCCTTATTCTCTGCTATGACTTGAAGCCTGATTCTCTGCTATGACATGAAGCCTGATTCTCTGCTATGGGACCTCTCTCCTCTGTCTGGGTGCCGGGGCCTAAATATCTGACAATGGCCTGTTCCAGTGTTGGGTGACGTGAAGCCTGATTCTCTGCTATGACATGAAGCCTGATTCTCTGCTATGACATGAAGCCTGATTCTCTGCTATGGGACCTCTCTCCTCTGTCTGGGTGCCGGGGCCTAAAAATATCTGACAGTGGCCTGTTCCAGTGTTGGGTGACATGAAGCATGATTCTCTGCTATGACATGAAGCCTGATTCTCTACTATGGGACCTCTCTCCTCTGTCTGGGTGCCGGGGCCTAAAAATATTTGACAGTGGCCTGTTCCAGTGGTGGGTGACATTAAGCCTGATTCTCTGCTATGACATGAAGCCTGATTCTCTGCTATGACATGAAGCCTGATTCTCTGCTATGGGACCTCTCTCCTCTGTCTGGGTGCCGGGGCCTAAATATTTGACAGTGGCCTGTTCCAGTTTTGGGTGACGTGAAGCCTGATTCTCTGCTATGACGTGAAGCCTGATTCTCTGCTATGACATGAAGCCTGATTCTCTGCTATGACATGAAGCCTGATTCTCTGCTATGCCATGAAGCCTGATTCTCTGCTATGCCATGAAGCCTGATTCTCTGCTATGGGACCTCTCTCCTCTGTCTGGGTGCCGGGGCCTAAATATTTGACAATGGCCTGTTCCAGTAGTGGGTGACGTGAAGCCTGATTCTCTGCTATGACATGAAGCCTGATTCTCTGCTATGGGACCTCTCTCCTCTGTCTGGGTGCCGGGGCCTAAATATCTGACAATGGCCTGTTCCAGTGTTGGGTGACGTGAAGTCTGAATCTCTGCTACGACATGAAGCCTGATTCTCTGCTATGACATGAAGCCTGATTCTCTGCTATGGGACCTCTCTCCTCTGTCTGGGTGCCGGGGCCTAAATATTTGACAGTGGCCTGTTCCAGTTTTGGGTGACGTGAAGCCTGATTCTCTGCTATGACATGAAGCCTGATTCTCTGCTATGGGACTTCTCTCCTCTGTCTGGGTGCCAGGGCCTAAATATCTGACAATGGCCTGTTCCAGTGTTGGGTGACGTGAAGCCTGATTCTCTGCTACGACATGAAGCCTGATTCTGTGCTATGACATAAAGCCTGATTCTCTGCTATGGGACCTCTCTCCTCTGTCTGGGTGCCGGGGCCTAAATATTTGACAGTGGCCTGTTCCAGTTTTGGGTGACGTGAAGCCTGATTCTCTGCTATGACATGAAGCCTGATTCTCTGCTATGACATGAAGCCTGATTCTCTGCTATGACATGAAGCCTGATTCTCTACTATGGGACCTCTCTCCTCTGTCTGGGTGCCGCGGCCTAAAAATTTTTGACAGTGGCCTGTTCCAGTGGTGGGTGACATTAAGCCTGATTCTCTGCTATGACATGAAGCATGATTCTCTGCTATGACATGAAGCCTGATTCTCTGCTATGGGGCCTCTCTCCTCTGTCTGGGTGCCGGGGCCTAAATATTTGACAGTGGCCTGTTCCAGTTTTGGGTGACGTGAAGCCTGATTCTTTGCTATGACATGAAGCCTGATTCTCTGCTATGGGACCTCTCTCCTCTGTCTGGGTGCCGGGGCCTAAATATCTGACAATGGCCTGTTCCAGTGTTGGGTGACGTGAAGTCTGAATCTCTGCTACGACATGAAGCCTGATTCTCTGCTATGACATGAAGCCTGATTCTCTGCTATGGGACCTCTCTCCTCTGTCTGGGTGCCGGGGCCTAAATATTTGACAGTGGCCTGTTCCAGTTTTGGGTGACGTGAAGCCTGATTCTCTGCTATGACATGAAGCCTGATTCTCTGCTATGGGACTTCTCTCCTCTGTCTGGGTGCCAGGGCCTAAATATCTGACAATGGCCTGTTCCAGTGTTGGGTGACGTGAAGCCTGATTCTCTGTTACGACATGAAGCCTGATTCTGTGCTATGACATAAAGCCTGATTCTCTGCTATGGGACCTCTCTCCTCTGTCTGGGTGCCGGGGCCTAAATATTTGACAGTGGCCTGTTCCAGTTTTGGGTGGCGTGAAGCCTGATTCTCTGCTATGACATGAAGCCTGATTCTCTGCTATGGGACTTCTCTCCTCTGTCTAGGTGCCGGGGCCTAAATATCTGACAATGGCCTGTTCCAGTGTTGGGTGACGTGAAGCCTGATTCTCTGCTATGACATGAAGCCTGATTCTCTGCTATGACATGAAGCCTGATTCTCTGCTATGACATGAAGCATGATTCTCTACTATGCCATGAAGCCTGATTCTCAGCAATGGGACCTCTCTCCTCTGTCTGGGTGCCGGAGCCTAAATATCTGATAATGGCCTGTTCCAGTGGTGGGTGACGTGAAGCCTGATTCTCTGCTATGCCATGAAGCCTGATTCTCTGCAATGGGACCTCTCTCCTCTGTCTGGGTGCCGGGGCCTAAATATCTGACAATGGCCTGTTCCAGTGGTGGGTGACATGAAGCCTGATTCTCTGCTATGACATGAAGCCTGATTCTCTGCTATGACATGAAGCATGATTCTCTGCTATGCCATGAAGCCTGATTCTCTGCAATGGGACCTCTCTCCTCTGTCTGGGTGTCGGGGCCTAAATATCTGACAATGGCCTGTTCCAGTGGTGGGTGTCGTGAAGGCTGATTCTCTGCTATGCCATGAAGGCTGATTCTCTGCAATGGGACCTCTCTCCTCTGTCTGGGTGCCGGGGCCTAAATATCTGACAATGGCCTGTTCCAGTGGTGGGTGATGTGACGCCTAAATCTCTGCTATGACATGAAGCCTGATTCTCTGCTATGACTTGAAGCCTGATTTTCTGCTATGACATGAAGCCTGATTTTCTGCAATTTGACCTCTCTCCTCTGTCTGGGTGCTGGGGCCTAAATATCTGACAATGGCCTGTTCCAGTGGTGGGTGACGTGAAGCCTGATTCTCTTTTATGACATGAAGCCTGATTCTCTGCAATGGTCCCTCTCTGCTCTGTCTAGGTGCCGGGGCCTAAATATCTGACAATGGCCTGTTCCATTGGTGGGTGACGTGAAGCCTCATTTTCTGCTATGACATGAAGCCTGATTCTCTGCTATGACTTGAAGCCTTATTCTCTGCTATGACTTGAAGCCTTATTCTCTGCTATGACTTGAAGCCTGATTCTCTGCTATGACATGAAGCCTGATTCGCTGCAATGGGCCCTCTCTTCTCTGTCTGGGTGCCGGGGCCTAAATATCTGACAATGGCCTGTTCCAGTGGTGGGTGATGTGACGCCTGATTCTCTGCTATGACATGAAGCCTGATTCTCTGCTATGGGACCTCTCTCCTCTGTCTGGGTGCCGGGGCCTAAATATCTGACAATGGCCTGTTCCAGTGTTGGGTGACGTGAAGTCTGAATCTCTGCTACGACATGAAGCCTGATTCTCTGCTATGACATGAAGCCTGATTCTCTGCTATGGGACCTCTCTCCTCTGTCTGGGTGCCGGGGCCTAAATATTTGACAGTGGCCTGTTCCAGTTTTGGGTGACGTGAAGCCTGATTCTCTGCTATGACATGAAGCCTGATTCTCTGCTATGGGACTTCTCTCCTCTGTCTGGGTGCCAGGGCCTAAATATCTGACAATGGCCTGTTCCAGTGTTGGGTGACGTGAAGCCTGATTCTCTGTTACGACATGAAGCCTGATTCTGTGCTATGACATAAAGCCTGATTCTCTGCTATGGGACCTCTCTCCTCTGTCTGGGTGCCGGGGCCTAAATATTTGACAGTGGCCTGTTCCAGTTTTGGGTGACGTGAAGCCTGATTCTCTGCTATGACATGAAGCCTGATTCTCTGCTATGGGACTTCTCTCCTCTGTCTAGGTGCCGGGGCCTAAATATCTGACAATGGCCTGTTCCAGTGTTGGGTGACGTGAAGCCTGATTCTCTGCTATGACATGAAGCCTGATTCTCTGCTATGACATGAAGCCTGATTCTCTGCTATGACATGAAGCATGATTCTCTACTATGCCATGAAGCCTGATTCTCAGCAATGGGACCTCTCTCCTCTGTCTGGGTGCCGGAGCCTAAATATCTGATAATGGCCTGTTCCAGTGGTGGGTGACGTGAAGCCTGATTCTCTGCTATGCCATGAAGCCTGATTCTCTGCAATGGGACCTCTCTCCTCTGTCTGGGTGCCGGGGCCTAAATATCTGACAATGGCCTGTTCCAGTGGTGGGTGACATGAAGCCTGATTCTCTGCTATGACATGAAGCCTGATTCTCTGCTATGACATGAAGCATGATTCTCTGCTATGCCATGAAGCCTGATTCTCTGCAATGGGACCTCTCTCCTCTGTCTGGGTGTCGGGGCCTAAATATCTGACAATGGCCTGTTCCAGTGGTGGGTGTCGTGAAGGCTGATTCTCTGCTATGCCATGAAGGCTGATTCTCTGCAATGGGACCTCTCTCCTCTGTCTGGGTGCCGGGGCCTAAATATCTGACAATGGCCTGTTCCAGTGGTGGGTGATGTGACGCCTAAATCTCTGCTATGACATGAAGCCTGATTCTCTGCTATGACTTGAAGCCTGATTTTCTGCTATGACATGAAGCCTGATTTTCTGCAATTTGACCTCTCTCCTCTGTCTGGGTGCTGGGGCCTAAATATCTGACAATGGCCTGTTCCAGTGGTGGGTGACGTGAAGCCTGATTCTCTTTTATGACATGAAGCCTGATTCTCTGCAATGGTCCCTCTCTGCTCTGTCTAGGTGCCGGGGCCTAAATATCTGACAATGGCCTGTTCCAGTGGTGGGTGACGTGAAGCCTCATTTTCTGCTATGACATGAAGCCTGATTCTCTGCTATGACTTGAAGCCTGATTCTCTGCTATGACTTGAAGCCTTATTCTCTGCTATGACTTGAAGCCTTATTCTCTGCTATGACTTGAAGCCTGATTCTCTGCTATGACATGAAGCCTGATTCGCTGCAATGGGCCCTCTCTCCTCTGTCTGGGTGCCGGAGCCTAAATATCTGACAATGGCCTGTTCCAGTGGTGGGTGACGTGAAGCCTGAATTCTCTGCTATGCCATGAAGCCTGATTCTCTGCAATGGGACCTCTCTCCTCTGTCTGGGTGCCGGGGCCTAAATATCTGACAATGGCCTGTTCCAGTGGTGGGTGACTTGAAGCCTGATTCTCTGCTATGACATGAAGCCTGATTCTCTGCTATGACTTGAAGCCTGATTCTCTGCTATGACATGAAGCATGATTCTCTGCAATGGGACCTCTCTCCTCTGTCTGGGTGCCGGGGCCTAAATATCTGACAATGGCCTGTTCCAGTGGTGGGTGACATGAAGCCTGATTCTCTGCAATGACATGAAGCCTGATTCTCTGCTATGACATGAAGCATGATTGTCTGCTATGCCATGAAGCCTGATTCTCTGCAATGGGACCTCTCTCCTCTGTCTGGGTGCCGGGGCCTAAATATCTGACAATGGCCTGTTCCAGTGGTGGGTGACGTGAAGCCTTATTCTCTGCTATGACATGAAGCCTGATTCTCTGCTACTGGACCTCTCTCCTCTGTCTGGGTGCCGGGGCCTAAAAAGATCTGACAATGGCCTGTTCCAGTGTTGGGTGACATGAAGCATGATTCTCTGCTATGACATGAAGCTTGATTCTCTACTATGGGACCTCTCTCCTCTGTCTGGGTGCCGGGGCCTAAAAATATATGACAGTGGCCTGTTCCAGTGGTGGGTGACATGAAGCCTGATTCTCTGCTATGACATGAAGCCTGATTCTCTGCTATGAGACCTCTCTCCTCTGTCTGGGTGCCGGGGCCTAAATATCTGACAATGGCCTGTTCTAGTGGTGGGTGACGTGAAGCCTGATTCTCTGCTATGACATGAAGCCTGATTCTCTGCAATAGGACCCTTCTCCTCTGTCTGGGTGCCGGGGCCTAAATATCTGACAATGGCCTGTTCCAGTGGTGGGTGACGTGAAGCCTTATTCTCTCCTATGCCATGAAGCCTTATTCTCTGCATTGGGACCTCTCTCCTCTGTCTGGGTGCCGGGGCCTAAATATCTGACAATGGCCTGTTCCAGTGGTGGGTGACGTGAAGCCTGATTCTCTGCTATGACATGAAGCCTGATTCTCTGCTATGGGACCTCTCGCCTCTGTCTGGGTGCCGGGGCCTAAATATCTGACAATGGCCTGTTCCAGTTTTGGGTGACGTGAAGCCTGATTCTCTGCTATGACATGAAGCCTGATTCTCTGCTATGGGACCTCTCTCTTCTGTCTGGGTGCCGGGGCCTAAATATCTGATAATGGCCTGTTCCAGTGGTGGGTGACATGAAGCCTGATTCTCTGCTATGACTTGAAGCCTGATTCTCTGCTATGACTTGAAGCCTGATTCTCTGCTATGACTTGAAGCCTGATTCTCTGCTATGACTTGAAGCCTGATTCTCTGCTATGACTTGAAGCCTGATTCTCTGCTATGATATGAAGCCTGATTCGCTGCATTGGGCCCTCTCTCCTCTGTCTGGGTGCCGGGGCCTAAATATCTGACAATGGCCTGTTCCAGTGTTGGGTGACGTGAAGCCTGATTCTCTGCTATGCTATGAAGTCTGATTCTCTGCAATTGGACCTCTCTCCTCTGTCTGGGTGCCGGGGCCTAAATATCTGACAATGGCCTGTTCCAGTGGTGGGTGACGTGAAGCCTGATTCTCTGCTATGACATGAAGCCTGTTTCTCTGCTATGACATGAAGCCTGATTCTCTGCTATGACATGAAGCCTGATTCTCTGCTATGAATTGAAGCCTGATTCTCTGCTATGACATGAAGTCTGATTCTCTGCTATGGGACCTCTCTCCTCTGTCTGGGTGCCGGGGCCTAAATATCTGACAATGGCCTGTTCCAGTGGTGGGTGACGTGAAGCCTGATTCTCTGCTATGACATGAAGCCTGATTCTCTGCTATGACATGAAGCCTGATTCTCTGCTTTGACTTGAAGCCTGATTCTCTGCTTTGACTTGAAGCCTGATTCTCTGCTATGACTTGAAGCCTGATTCTCTGCTATGACATGAAGCCTGATTCTCTGCTATGGGACCTCTCTCCTCTGTCTGGGTGCCGGGGCCTAAATATCTGACAATGGCCTGTTCCAGTGTTGGGTGACGTGAAGCCTGATTCTCTGCTATGACATGAAGCCTGATTCTCTGCTATGACATGAAGCCTGATTCTCTGCTATGACATGAAGCCTGATTCTCTGCTATAACATGAAGCCTGATTCTCTGCTATGCCATGAAGCCTGATTCTCTGCTATGGGACCTCTCTCCTCTGTCTGGGTGCCGGGGCCTAAATATCTGACAATGGCCTGTTCCAGTGGTGGGTAATGTGACGCCTGATTCTCTGCTATCACATGAAGCCTGATTCTCTGCTATGACTTGAAGCCTGATTCTATGCTATGACTTGAAGCCTGATTTTCTGCTATGACTTGAAGCCTTATTCTCTGCTATGACTTGAAGCCTGATTCTCTGCTATGACTTGAAGCCTGATTCTCTGCTATGACATGAAGCCTGATTCTCTGCTATGGGACCTCTCTCCTCTGTCTGGGTGCCGGGGCCTAAATATCTGACAATGGCCTGTTCCAGTGTTGGGTGACGTGAAGCCTGATTCTCTGCTATGACATGAAGCCTGATTCTCTGCTATGACATGAAGCCTGATTCTCTGCTATGACATGAAGTCTGATTCTCTGCTATGCCATGAAGCCTGATTCTCTGCTATGCCATGAAGCCTGATTCTCTGCTATGGGACCTCTCTCCTCTGTCTGGGTGCCGGGGCCTAAATATTTGACAATGGCCTGTTCCAGTAGTGGGTGACGTGAAGCCTGATTCTCTGCTATGACATGAAGCCTGATTCTCTGCTATGGGACCTCTCTCCTCTGTCTGGGTGCCGGGGCCTAAATATCTGACAATGGCCTGTTCCAGTGTTGGGTGACGTGAAGTCTGAATCTCTGCTACGACATGAAGCCTGATTCTCTGCTATGACATGAAGCCTGATTCTCTGCTATGGGACCTCTCTCCTCTGTCTGGGTGCCGGGGCCTAAATATTTGACAGTGGCCTGTTCCAGTTTTGGGTGACGTGAAGCCTGATTCTCTGCTATGACATGAAGCCTGATTCTCTGCTATGGGACTTCTCTCCTCTGTCTGGGTGCCAGGGCCTAAATATCTGACAATGGCCTGTTCCAGTGTTGGGTGACGTGAAGCCTGATTCTCTGCTACGACATGAAGCCTGATTCTGTGCTATGACATAAAGCCTGATTCTCTGCTATGGGACCTCTCTCCTCTGTCTGGGTGCCGGGGCCTAAATATTTGACAGTGGCCTGTTCCAGTTTTGGGTGACGTGAAGCCTGATTCTCTGCTATGACATGAAGCCTGATTCTCTGCTATGACATGAAGCCTGATTCTCTGCTATGACATGAAGCCTGATTCTCTGCTATGGGACTTCTCTCCTCTGTCTGGGTGCCGGGGCCTAAATATCTGACAATGGCCTGTTCCAGTGTTGGGTGACGTGAAGCCTGATTCTCTGCTATGACATGAAGCCTGATTCTCTGCTATGACATGAAGCCTGATTCTCTGCTATGACATGAAGCATGATTCTCTACTATGCCATGAAGCCTGATTCTCAGCAATGGGACCTCTCTCCTCTGTCTGGGTGCCGGAGCCTAAATATCTGATAATGGCCTGTTCCAGTGGTGGGTGACGTGAAGCCTGATTCTCTGCTATGCCATGAAGCCTGATTCTCTGCAATGGGACCTCTCTCCTCTGTCTGGGTGCCGGGGCCTAAATATCTGACAATGGCCTGTTCCAGTGGTGGGTGACATGAAGCCTGATTCTCTGCTATGACATGAAGCCTGATTCTCTGCTATGACATGAAGCATGATTCTCTGCTATGCCATGAAGCCTGATTCTCTGCAATGGGACCTCTCTCCTCTGTCTGGGTGTCGGGGCCTAAATATCTGACAATGGCCTGTTCCAGTGGTGGGTGTCGTGAAGGCTGATTCTCTGCTATGCCATGAAGGCTGATTCTCTGCAATGGGACCTCTCTCCTCTGTCTGGGTGCCGGGGCCTAAATATCTGACAATGGCCTGTTCCAGTGGTGGGTGATGTGACGCCTAAATCTCTGCTATGACATGAAGCCTGATTCTCTGCTATGACTTGAAGCCTGATTTTCTGCTATGACATGAAGCCTGATTTTCTGCAATTTGACCTCTCTCCTCTGTCTGGGTGCTGGGGCCTAAATATCTGACAATGGCCTGTTCCAGTGGTGGGTGACGTGAAGCCTGATTCTCTTTTATGACATGAAGCCTGATTCTCTGCAATGGTCCCTCTCTGCTCTGTCTAGGTGCCGGGGCCTAAATATCTGACAATGGCCTGTTCCATTGGTGGGTGACGTGAAGCCTCATTTTCTGCTATGACATGAAGCCTGATTCTCTGCTATGACTTGAAGCCTGATTCTCTGCTATGACTTGAAGCCTTATTCTCTGCTATGACTTGAAGCCTTATTCTCTGCTATGACTTGAAGCCTGATTCTCTGCTATGACATGAAGCCTGATTCGCTGCAATGGGCCCTCTCTCCTCTGTCTGGGTGCCGGGGCCTAAATATCTGACAATGGCCTGTTCCAGTGGTGGGTGATGTGACGCCTGATTCTCTGCTATGACATGAAGCCTGATTCTCTGCTATGGGACCTCTCTCCTCTGTCTGGGTGCCGGGGCCTAAATATCTGACAATGGCCTGTTCCAGTGTTGGGTGACGTGAAGTCTGAATCTCTGCTACGACATGAAGCCTGATTCTCTGCTATGACATGAAGCCTGATTCTCTGCTATGGGACCTCTCTCCTCTGTCTGGGTGCCGGGGCCTAAATATTTGACAGTGGCCTGTTCCAGTTTTGGGTGACGTGAAGCCTGATTCTCTGCTATGACATGAAGCCTGATTCTCTGCTATGGGACTTCTCTCCTCTGTCTGGGTGCCAGGGCCTAAATATCTGACAATGGCCTGTTCCAGTGTTGGGTGACGTGAAGCCTGATTCTCTGTTACGACATGAAGCCTGATTCTGTGCTATGACATAAAGCCTGATTCTCTGCTATGGGACCTCTCTCCTCTGTCTGGGTGCCGGGGCCTAAATATTTGACAGTGGCCTGTTCCAGTTTTGGGTGACGTGAAGCCTGATTCTCTGCTATGACATGAAGCCTGATTCTCTGCTATGGGACTTCTCTCCTCTGTCTAGGTGCCGGGGCCTAAATATCTGACAATGGCCTGTTCCAGTGTTGGGTGACGTGAAGCCTGATTCTCTGCTATGACATGAAGCCTGATTCTCTGCTATGACATGAAGCCTGATTCTCTGCTATGACATGAAGCATGATTCTCTACTATGCCATGAAGCCTGATTCTCAGCAATGGGACCTCTCTCCTCTGTCTGGGTGCCGGAGCCTAAATATCTGATAATGGCCTGTTCCAGTGGTGGGTGACGTGAAGCCTGATTCTCTGCTATGCCATGAAGCCTGATTCTCTGCAATGGGACCTCTCTCCTCTGTCTGGGTGCCGGGGCCTAAATATCTGACAATGGCCTGTTCCAGTGGTGGGTGACATGAAGCCTGATTCTCTGCTATGACATGAAGCCTGATTCTCTGCTATGACATGAAGCATGATTCTCTGCTATGCCATGAAGCCTGATTCTCTGCAATGGGACCTCTCTCCTCTGTCTGGGTGTCGGGGCCTAAATATCTGACAATGGCCTGTTCCAGTGGTGGGTGTCGTGAAGGCTGATTCTCTGCTATGCCATGAAGGCTGATTCTCTGCAATGGGACCTCTCTCCTCTGTCTGGGTGCCGGGGCCTAAATATCTGACAATGGCCTGTTCCAGTGGTGGGTGATGTGACGCCTAAATCTCTGCTATGACATGAAGCCTGATTCTCTGCTATGACTTGAAGCCTGATTTTCTGCTATGACATGAAGCCTGATTTTCTGCAATTTGACCTCTCTCCTCTGTCTGGGTGCTGGGGCCTAAATATCTGACAATGGCCTGTTCCAGTGGTGGGTGACGTGAAGCCTGATTCTCTTTTATGACATGAAGCCTGATTCTCTGCAATGGTCCCTCTCTGCTCTGTCTAGGTGCCGGGGCCTAAATATCTGACAATGGCCTGTTCCAGTGGTGGGTGACGTGAAGCCTCATTTTCTGCTATGACATGAAGCCTGATTCTCTGCTATGACTTGAAGCCTGATTCTCTGCTATGACTTGAAGCCTTATTCTCTGCTATGACTTGAAGCCTTATTCTCTGCTATGACTTGAAGCCTGATTCTCTGCTATGACATGAAGCCTGATTCGCTGCAATGGGCCCTCTCTCCTCTGTCTGGGTGCCGGAGCCTAAATATCTGACAATGGCCTGTTCCAGTGGTGGGTGACGTGAAGCCTGAATTCTCTGCTATGCCATGAAGCCTGATTCTCTGCAATGGGACCTCTCTCCTCTGTCTGGGTGCCGGGGCCTAAATATCTGACAATGGCCTGTTCCAGTGGTGGGTGACTTGAAGCCTGATTCTCTGCTATGACATGAAGCCTGATTCTCTGCTATGACTTGAAGCCTGATTCTCTGCTATGACATGAAGCATGATTCTCTGCAATGGGACCTCTCTCCTCTGTCTGGGTGCCGGGGCCTAAATATCTGACAATGGCCTGTTCCAGTGGTGGGTGACATGAAGCCTGATTCTCTGCAATGACATGAAGCCTGATTCTCTGCTATGACATGAAGCATGATTGTCTGCTATGCCATGAAGCCTGATTCTCTGCAATGGGACCTCTCTCCTCTGTCTGGGTGCCAGGGCCTAAATATCTGACAATGGCCTGTTCCAGTGGTGGGTGACGTGAAGCCTTATTCTCTGCTATGACATGAAGCCTGATTCTCTGCTACTGGACCTCTCTCCTCTGTCTGGGTGCCGGGGCCTAAAAATATCTGACAATGGCCTGTTCCAGTGTTGGGTGACATGAAGCATGATTCTCTGCTATGACATGAAGCTTGATTCTCTACTATGGGACCTCTCTCCTCTGTCTGGGTGCCGGGGCCTAAAAATATATGACAGTGGCCTGTTCCAGTGGTGGGTGACATGAAGCCTGATTCTCTGCTATGACATGAAGCCTGATTCTCTGCTATGAGACCTCTCTCCTCTGTCTGGGTGCCGGGGCCTAAATATCTGACAATGGCCTGTTCTAGTGGTGGGTGACGTGAAGCCTGATTCTCTGCTATGACATGAAGCCTGATTCTCTGCAATGGGACCTTTCTCCTCTGTCTGGGTGCCGGGGCCTAAATATCTGACAATGGCCTGTTCCAGTGGTGGGTGACGTGAAGCCTTATTCTCTCCTATGCCATGAAGCCTTATTCTCTGCATTGGGACCTCTCTCCTCTGTCTGGGTGCCGGGGCCTAAATATCTGACAATGGCCTGTTCCAGTGGTGGGTGACGTGAAGCCTGATTCTCTGCTATGACATGAAGCCTGATTCTCTGCTATGGGACCTCTCGCCTCTGTCTGGGTGCCGGGGCCTAAATATCTGACAATGGCCTGTTCCAGTTTTGGGTGACGTGAAGCCTGATTCTCTGCTATGACATGAAGCCTGATTCTCTGCTATGGGACCTCTCTCTTCTGTCTGGGTGCCGGGGCCTAAATATCTGATAATGGCCTGTTCCAGTGGTGGGTGACATGAAGCCTGATTCTCTGCTATGACTTGAAGCCTGATTCTCTGCTATGACTTGAAGCCTGATTCTCTGCTATGACTTGAAGCCTGATTCTCTGCTATGACTTGAAGTCTGATTCTCTGCTATGACATGAAGCCTGATTCGCTGCAATGGGCCCTCTCTCCTCTGTCTGGGTGCCGGGGCCTAAATATCTGACAATGGCCTGTTCCAGTGTTGGGTGACCTGAAGCCTGATTCTCTGCTATGCTATGAAGTCTGATTCTCTGCAATTGGACCTCTCTCCTCTGTCTGGGTGCCGGGGCCTAAATATCTGACAATGGCCTGTTCCAGTGGTGGGTGACGTGAAGCCTGATTCTCTGCTATGACATGAAGCCTGTTTCTCTGCTATGACATGAAGCCTGATTCTCTGCTATGACATGAAGCCTGATTCTCTGCTATGAATTGAAGCCTGATTCTCTGCTATGACATGAAGTCTGATTCTCTGCTATGGGACCTCTCTCCTCTGTCTGGGTGCCGGGGCCTAAATATCTGACAATGGCCTGTTCCAGTGGTGGGTGACGTGAAGCCTGATTCTCTGCTATGACATGAAGCCTGATTCTCTGCTATGACATGAAGCCTGATTCTCTGCTTTGACTTGAAGCCTGATTCTCTGCTTTGACTTGAAGCCTGATTCTCTGCTATGACTTGAAGCCTGATTCTCTGCTATGACATGAAGCCTGATTCTCTGCTATGGGACCTCTCTCCTCTGTCTGGGTGCCGGGGCCTAAATATCTGACAATGGCCTGTTCCAGTGTTGGGTGACGTGAAGCCTGATTCTCTGCTATGACATGAAGCCTGATTCTCTGCTATGACATGAAGCCTGATTCTCTGCTATGACATGAAGCCTGATTCTCTGCTATAACATGAAGCCTGATTCTCTGCTATGCCATGAAGCCTGATTCTCTGCTATGGGACCTCTCTCCTCTGTCTGGGTGCCGGGGCCTAAATATCTGACAATGGCCTGTTCCAGTGGTGGGTAATGTGACGCCTGATTCTCTGCTATGACATGAAGCCTGATTCTCTGCTATGACTTGAAGCCTGATTCTATGCTATGACTTGAAGCCTGATTTTCTGCTATGACTTGAAGCCTTATTCTCTGCTATGACTTGAAGCCTGATTCTCTGCTATGACTTGAAGCCTGATTCTCTGCTATGACATGAAGCCTGATTCTCTGCTATGGGACCTCTCTCCTCTGTCTGGGTGCCGGGGCCTAAATATCTGACAATGGCCTGTTCCAGTGTTGGGTGACGTGAAGCCTGATTCTCTGCTATGACATGAAGCCTGATTCTCTGCTATGACATGAAGTCTGATTCTCTTCTATGGGACCTCTTTCCTCTGTCTGGGTGCCGGAGCCTAAATATCTGATAATGGCCTGTTCCAGTGGTGGGTGACGTGAAGCCTGATTCTCTGCTATGCCATGAAGCCTGATTCTCTGCAATGGGACCTCTCTCCTCTGTCTGGGTGCCGGGGCCTAAATATCTGACAATGGCCTGTTCCAGTGGTGGGTGACATGAAGCCTGATTCTCTGCTATGACATGAAGCCTGATTCTCTGCTATGACATGAAGCATGATTCTCTGCTATGCCATGAAGCCTGATTCTCTGCAATGGGACCTCTCTCCTCTGTCTGGGTGTCGGGGCCTAAATATCTGACAATGGCCTGTTCCAGTGGTGGGTGTCGTGAAGGCTGATTCTCTGCTATGCCATGAAGGCTGATTCTCTGCAATGGGACCTCTCTCCTCTGTCTGGGTGCCGGGGCCTAAATATCTGACAATGGCCTGTTCCAGTGGTGGGTGATGTGACGCCTAAATCTCTGCTATGACATGAAGCCTGATTCTCTGCTATGACTTGAAGCCTGATTTTCTGCTATGACATGAAGCCTGATTTTCTGCAATTTGACCTCTCTCCTCTGTCTGGGTGCTGGGGCCTAAATATCTGACAATGGCCTGTTCCAGTGGTGGGTGACGTGAAGCCTGATTCTCTTTTATGACATGAAGCCTGATTCTCTGCAATGGTCCCTCTCTGCTCTGTCTAGGTGCCGGGGCCTAAATATCTGACAATGGCCTGTTCCAGTGGTGGGTGACGTGAAGCCTCATTTTCTGCTATGACATGAAGCCTGATTCTCTGCTATGACTTGAAGCCTGATTCTCTGCTATGACTTGAAGCCTTATTCTCTGCTATGACTTGAAGCCTTATTCTCTGCTATGACTTGAAGCCTGATTCTCTGCTATGACATGAAGCCTGATTCGCTGCAATGGGCCCTCTCTCCTCTGTCTGGGTGCCGGAGCCTAAATATCTGACAATGGCCTGTTCCAGTGGTGGGTGACGTGAAGCCTGAATTCTCTGCTATGCCATGAAGCCTGATTCTCTGCAATGGGACCTCTCTCCTCTGTCTGGGTGCCGGGGCCTAAATATCTGACAATGGCCTGTTCCAGTGGTGGGTGACTTGAAGCCTGATTCTCTGCTATGACATGAAGCCTGATTCTCTGCTATGACTTGAAGCCTGATTCTCTGCTATGACATGAAGCATGATTCTCTGCAATGGGACCTCTCTCCTCTGTCTGGGTGCCGGGGCCTAAATATCTGACAATGGCCTGTTCCAGTGGTGGGTGACATGAAGCCTGATTCTCTGCAATGACATGAAGCCTGATTCTCTGCTATGACATGAAGCATGATTGTCTGCTATGCCATGAAGCCTGATTCTCTGCAATGGGACCT
The DNA here is from genome assembly GCF_014858855.1 of Bufo gargarizans. Classification (NCBI taxonomy): domain Eukaryota; kingdom Metazoa; phylum Chordata; class Amphibia; order Anura; family Bufonidae; genus Bufo; species Bufo gargarizans. Next base: position 84,142,451 of record NC_058090.1, read on the forward strand.
CTCTCCTCTGTCTGGGTGCCAGGGCCTAAATATCTGACAATGGCCTGTTCCAGTGGTGGGTGACGTGAAGCCTTATTCTCTGCTATGACATGAAGCCTGATTCTCTGCTACTGGACCTCTCTCCTCTGTCTGGGTGCCGGGGCCTAAAAATATCTGACAATGGCCTGTTCCAGTGTTGGGTGACATGAAGCATGATTCTCTGCTATGACATGAAGCTTGATTCTCTACTATGGGACCTCTCTCCTCTGTCTGGGTGCCGGGGCCTAAAAATATATGACAGTGGCCTGTTCCAGTGGTGGGTGACATGAAGCCTGATTCTCTGCTATGACATGAAGCCTGATTCTCTGCTATGAGACCTCTCTCCTCTGTCTGGGTGCCGGGGCCTAAATATCTGACAATGGCCTGTTCTAGTGGTGGGTGACGTGAAGCCTGATTCTCTGCTATGACATGAAGCCTGATTCTCTGCAATAGGACCTTTCTCCTCTGTCTGGGTGCCGGGGCCTAAATATCTGACAATGGCCTGTTCCAGTGGTGGGTGACGTGAAGCCTTATTCTCTCCTATGCCATGAAGCCTTATTCTCTGCATTGGGACCTCTCTCCTCTGTCTGGGTGCCGGGGCCTAAATATCTGACAATGGCCTGTTCCAGTGGTGGGTGACGTGAAGCCTGATTCTCTGCTATGACATGAAGCCTGATTCTCTGCTATGGGACCTCTCGCCTCTGTCTGGGTGCCGGGGCCTAAATATCTGACAATGGCCTGTTCCAGTTTTGGGTGACGTGAAGCCTGATTCTCTGCTATGACATGAAGCCTGATTCTCTGCTATGGGACCTCTCTCTTCTGTCTGGGTGCCGGGGCCTAAATATCTGATAATGGCCTGTTCCAGTGGTGGGTGACATGAAGCCTGATTCTCTGCTATGACTTGAAGCCTGATTCTCTGCTATGACTTGAAGCCTGATTCTCTGCTATGACTTGAAGCCTGATTCTCTGCTATGACTTGAAGTCTGATTCTCTGCTATGACATGAAGCCTGATTCGCTGCAATGGGCCCTCTCTCCTCTGTCTGGGTGCCGGGGCCTAAATATCTGACAATGGCCTGTTCCAGTGTTGGGTGACCTGAAGCCTGATTCTCTGCTATGCTATGAAGTCTGATTCTCTGCAATTGGACCTCTCTCCTCTGTCTGGGTGCCGGGGCCTAAATATCTGACAATGGCCTGTTCCAGTGGTGGGTGACGTGAAGCCTGATTCTCTGCTATGACATGAAGCCTGTTTCTCTGCTATGACATGAAGCCTGATTCTCTGCTATGACATGAAGCCTGATTCTCTGCTATGAATTGAAGCCTGATTCTCTGCTATGACATGAAGTCTGATTCTCTGCTATGGGACCTCTCTCCTCTGTCTGGGTGCCGGGGCCTAAATATCTGACAATGGCCTGTTCCAGTGGTGGGTGACGTGAAGCCTGATTCTCTGCTATGACATGAAGCCTGATTCTCTGCTATGACATGAAGCCTGATTCTCTGCTTTGACTTGAAGCCTGATTCTCTGCTTTGACTTGAAGCCTGATTCTCTGCTATGACTTGAAGCCTGATTCTCTGCTATGACATGAAGCCTGATTCTCTGCTATGGGACCTCTCTCCTCTGTCTGGGTGCCGGGGCCTAAATATCTGACAATGGCCTGTTCCAGTGTTGGGTGACGTGAAGCCTGATTCTCTGCTATGACATGAAGCCTGATTCTCTGCTATGACATGAAGCCTGATTCTCTGCTATGACATGAAGCCTGATTCTCTGCTATAACATGAAGCCTGATTCTCTGCTATGCCATGAAGCCTGATTCTCTGCTATGGGACCTCTCTCCTCTGTCTGGGTGCCGGGGCCTAAATATCTGACAATGGCCTGTTCCAGTGGTGGGTAATGTGACGCCTGATTCTCTGCTATGACATGAAGCCTGATTCTCTGCTATGACTTGAAGCCTGATTCTATGCTATGACTTGAAGCCTGATTTTCTGCTATGACTTGAAGCCTTATTCTCTGCTATGACTTGAAGCCTGATTCTCTGCTATGACTTGAAGCCTGATTCTCTGCTATGACATGAAGCCTGATTCTCTGCTATGGGACCTCTCTCCTCTGTCTGGGTGCCGGGGCCTAAATATCTGACAATGGCCTGTTCCAGTGTTGGGTGACGTGAAGCCTGATTCTCTGCTATGACATGAAGCCTGATTCTCTGCTATGACATGAAGTCTGATTCTCTTCTATGGGACCTCTTTCCTCTGTCTGGGTGCCGGAGCCTAAATATCTGATAATGGCCTGTTCCAGTGGTGGGTGACGTGAAGCCTGATTCTCTGCTATGCCATGAAGCCTGATTCTCTGCAATGGGACCTCTCTCCTCTGTCTGGGTGCCGGGGCCTAAATATCTGACAATGGCCTGTTCCAGTGGTGGGTGACATGAAGCCTGATTCTCTGCTATGACATGAAGCCTGATTCTCTGCTATGACATGAAGCATGATTCTCTGCTATGCCATGAAGCCTGATTCTCTGCAATGGGACCTCTCTCCTCTGTCTGGGTGTCGGGGCCTAAATATCTGACAATGGCCTGTTCCAGTGGTGGGTGTCGTGAAGGCTGATTCTCTGCTATGCCATGAAGGCTGATTCTCTGCAATGGGACCTCTCTCCTCTGTCTGGGTGCCGGGGCCTAAATATCTGACAATGGCCTGTTCCAGTGGTGGGTGATGTGACGCCTAAATCTCTGCTATGACATGAAGCCTGATTCTCTGCTATGACTTGAAGCCTGATTTTCTGCTATGACATGAAGCCTGATTTTCTGCAATTTGACCTCTCTCCTCTGTCTGGGTGCTGGGGCCTAAATATCTGACAATGGCCTGTTCCAGTGGTGGGTGACGTGAAGCCTGATTCTCTTTTATGACATGAAGCCTGATTCTCTGCAATGGTCCCTCTCTGCTCTGTCTAGGTGCCGGGGCCTAAATATCTGACAATGGCCTGTTCCAGTGGTGGGTGACGTGAAGCCTCATTTTCTGCTATGACATGAAGCCTGATTCTCTGCTATGACTTGAAGCCTGATTCTCTGCTATGACTTGAAGCCTTATTCTCTGCTATGACTTGAAGCCTTATTCTCTGCTATGACTTGAAGCCTGATTCTCTGCTATGACATGAAGCCTGATTCGCTGCAATGGGCCCTCTCTCCTCTGTCTGGGTGCCGGAGCCTAAATATCTGACAATGGCCTGTTCCAGTGGTGGGTGACGTGAAGCCTGAATTCTCTGCTATGCCATGAAGCCTGATTCTCTGCAATGGGACCTCTCTCCTCTGTCTGGGTGCCGGGGCCTAAATATCTGACAATGGCCTGTTCCAGTGGTGGGTGACTTGAAGCCTGATTCTCTGCTATGACATGAAGCCTGATTCTCTGCTATGACTTGAAGCCTGATTCTCTGCTATGACATGAAGCATGATTCTCTGCAATGGGACCTCTCTCCTCTGTCTGGGTGCCGGGGCCTAAATATCTGACAATGGCCTGTTCCAGTGGTGGGTGACATGAAGCCTGATTCTCTGCAATGACATGAAGCCTGATTCTCTGCTATGACATGAAGCATGATTGTCTGCTATGCCATGAAGCCTGATTCTCTGCAATGGGACCTCTCTCCTCTGTCTGGGTGCCGGGGCCTAAATATCTGACAATGGCCTGTTCCAGTGGTGGGTGACGTGAAGCCTTATTCTCTGCTATGACATGAAGCCTGATTCTCTGCTACTGGACCTCTCTCCTCTGTCTGGGTGCCGGGGCCTAAAAATATCTGACAATGGCCTGTTCCAGTGTTGGGTGACATGAAGCATGATTCTCTGCTATGACATGAAGCTTGATTCTCTACTATGGGACCTCTCTCCTCTGTCTGGGTGCCGGGGCCTAAAAATATATGACAGTGGCCTGTTCCAGTGGTGGGTGACATGAAGCCTGATTCTCTGCTATGACATGAAGCCTGATTCTCTGCTATGAGACCTCTCTCCTCTGTCTGGGTGCCGGGGCCTAAATATCTGACAATGGCCTGTTCTAGTGGTGGGTGACGTGAAGCCTGATTCTCTGCTATGACATGAAGCCTGATTCTCTGCAATAGGACCTTTCTCCTCTGTCTGGGTGCCGGGGCCTAAATATCTGACAATGGCCTGTTCCAGTGGTGGGTGACGTGAAGCCTTATTCTCTCCTATGCCATGAAGCCTTATTCTCTGCATTGGGACCTCTCTCCTTTGTCTGGGTGCCGGGGCCTAAATATCTGACAATGGCCTGTTCCAGTGGTGGGTGACGTGAAGCCTGATTCTCTGCTATGACATGAAGCCTGATTCTCTGCTATGGGACCTCTCGCCTCTGTCTGGGTGCCGGGGCCTAAATATCTGACAATGGCCTGTTCCAGTTTTGGGTGACGTGAAGCCTGATTCTCTGCTATGACATGAAGCCTGATTCTCTGCTATGGGACCTCTCTCTTCTGTCTGGGTGCCGGGGCCTAAATATCTGATAATGGCCTGTTCCAGTGGTGGGTGACATGAAGCCTGATTCTCTGCTATGACTTGAAGCCTGATTCTCTGCTATGACTTGAAGCCTGATTCTCTGCTATGACTTGAAGCCTGATTCTCTGCTATGACTTGAAGTCTGATTCTCTGCTATGACATGAAGCCTGATTCGCTGCAATGGGCCCTCTCTCCTCTGTCTGGGTGCCGGGGCCTAAATATCTGACAATGGCCTGTTCCAGTGTTGGGTGACCTGAAGCCTGATTCTCTGCTATGCTATGAAGTCTGATTCTCTGCAATTGGACCTCTCTCCTCTGTCTGGGTGCCGGGGCCTAAATATCTGACAATGGCCTGTTCCAGTGGTGGGTGACGTGAAGCCTGATTCTCTGCTATGACATGAAGCCTGTTTCTCTGCTATGACATGAAGCCTGATTCTCTGCTATGACATGAAGCCTGATTCTCTGCTATGAATTGAAGCCTGATTCTCTGCTATGACATGAAGTCTGATTCTCTGCTATGGGACCTCTCTCCTCTGTCTGGGTGCCGGGGCCTAAATATCTGACAATGGCCTGTTCCAGTGGTGGGTGACGTGAAGCCTGATTCTCTGCTATGACATGAAGCCTGATTCTCTGCTATGACATGAAGCCTGATTCTCTGCTTTGACTTGAAGCCTGATTCTCTGCTTTGACTTGAAGCCTGATTCTCTGCTATGACTTGAAGCCTGATTCTCTGCTATGACATGAAGCCTGATTCTCTGCTATGGGACCTCTCTCCTCTGTCTGGGTGCCGGGGCCTAAATATCTGACAATGGCCTGTTCCAGTGTTGGGTGACGTGAAGCCTGATTCTCTGCTATGACATGAAGCCTGATTCTCTGCTATGACATGAAGCCTGATTCTCTGCTATGACATGAAGCCTGATTCTCTGCTATGACATGAAGCCTGATTCTCTGCTATGCCATGAAGCCTGATTCTCTGCTATGGGACCTCTCTCCTCTGTCTGGGTGCCGGGGCCTAAATATCTGACAATGGCCTGTTCCAGTGGTGGGTAATGTTACGCCTGATTCTCTGCTATGACATGAAGCCTGATTCTCTGCTATGACTTGAAGCCTGATTCTATGCTATGACTTGAAGCCTGATTTTCTGCTATGACTTGAAGCCTTATTCTCTGCTATGACTTGAAGCCTGATTCTCTGCTATGACTTGAAGCCTGATTCTCTGCTATGACATGAAGCCTGATTCTCTGCTATGGGACCTCTCTCCTCTGTCTGGGTGCCGGGGCCTAAATATCTGACAATGGCCTGTTCCAGTGTTGGGTGACGTGAAGCCTGATTCTCTGCTATGACATGAAGCCTGATTCTCTGCTATGACATGAAGTCTGATTCTCTTCTATGGGACCTCTCTCCTCTGTCTGGGTGCCGGGGCCTAAAAATATCTGACAGTGGCCTGTTCCAGTGTTGGGTGACATGAAGCATGATTCTCTGCTATGACATGAAGCCTGATTCTCTACTATGGGACCTCTCTCCTCTGTCTGGGTGCCGGGGCCTAAAAATATCTGACAGTGGCCTGTTCCAGTGGTGGGTGACATTAAGCCTGATTCTCTGCTATGACATGAAGCCTGATTCTCTGCTATGACATGAAGCCTGATTCTCTGCTATGGGACCTCTCTCCTCTGTCTGGGTGTCGGGGCCTAAATATTTGACAGTGGCCTGTTCCAGTTTTGGGTGACGTGAAGCCTGATTCTTTGCTATGACATGAAGCCTGATTCTCTGCTATGGGACCTCTCTCCTCTGTCTGGGTGCCGGGGCCTAAATATCTGACAGTGGCCTGTTCCAGTGTTTGTTGACGTGTAGTGTTAATCTCTGCTACGACATGAAGCCTGATTCTCTGCTATGACATGAAGCCTGATTCTCTGCTATGGGACCTCTCTCCTCTGTCTGGGTGCCGGGGCCTAAATATTTGACAGTGGCCTGTTCCAGTTTTGGGTGACGTGAAGCCTGATTCTCTGCTATGACATGAAGCCTGATTCTCTGCTATGGGACTTCTCTCCTCTGTCTGGGTGCCAGGGCCTAAATATCTGACAATGGCCTGTTCCAGTGTTGGGTGACGTGAAGCCTGATTCTCTGTTACGACATGAAGCCTGATTCTGTGCTATGACATAAAGCCTGATTCTCTGCTATGGGACCTCTCTCCTCTGTCTGGGTGCCGGGGCCTAAATATTTGACAGTGGCCTGTTCCAGTTTTGGGTGACGTGAAGCCTGATTCTCTGCTATGACATGAAGCCTGATTCTCTGCTATGGGACTTCTCTCCTCTGTCTAGGTGCCGGGGCCTAAATATCTGACAATGGCCTGTTCCAGTGTTGGGTGACGTGAAGCCTGATTCTCTGCTATGACATGAAGCCTGATTCTCTGCTATGACATGAAGCCTGATTCTCTGCTATGACATGAAGCATGATTCTCTACTATGCCATGAAGCCTGATTCTCAGCAATGGGACCTCTCTCCTCTGTCTGGGTGCCGGAGCCTAAATATCTGATAATGGCCTGTTCCAGTGGTGGGTGACGTGAAGCCTGATTCTCTGCTATGCCATGAAGCCTGATTCTCTGCAATGGGACCTCTCTCCTCTGTCTGGGTGCCGGGGCCTAAATATCTGACAATGGCCTGTTCCAGTGGTGGGTGACATGAAGCCTGATTCTCTGCTATGACATGAAGCCTGATTCTCTGCTATGACATGAAGCATGATTCTCTGCTATGCCATGAAGCCTGATTCTCTGCAATGGGACCTCTCTCCTCTGTCTGGGTGTCGGGGCCTAAATATCTGACAATGGCCTGTTCCAGTGGTGGGTGTCGTGAAGGCTGATTCTCTGCTATGCCATGAAGGCTGATTCTCTGCAATGGGACCTCTCTCCTCTGTCTGGGTGCCGGGGCCTAAATATCTGACAATGGCCTGTTCCAGTGGTGGGTGATGTGACGCCTAAATCTCTGCTATGACATGAAGCCTGATTCTCTGCTATGACTTGAAGCCTGATTTTCTGCTATGACATGAAGCCTGATTTTCTGCAATTTGACCTCTCTCCTCTGTCTGGGTGCTGGGGCCTAAATATCTGACAATGGCCTGTTCCAGTGGTGGGTGACGTGAAGCCTGATTCTCTTTTATGACATGAAGCCTGATTCTCTGCAATGGTCCCTCTCTGCTCTGTCTAGGTGCCGGGGCCTAAATATCTGACAATGGCCTGTTCCAGTGGTGGGTGACGTGAAGCCTCATTTTCTGCTATGACATGAAGCCTGATTCTCTGCTATGACTTGAAGCCTGATTCTCTGCTATGACTTGAAGCCTTATTCTCTGCTATGACTTGAAGCCTTATTCTCTGCTATGACTTGAAGCCTGATTCTCTGCTATGACATGAAGCCTGATTCGCTGCAATGGGCCCTCTCTCCTCTGTCTGGGTGCCGGAGCCTAAATATCTGACAATGGCCTGTTCCAGTGGTGGGTGACGTGAAGCCTGAATTCTCTGCTATGCCATGAAGCCTGATTCTCTGCAATGGGACCTCTCTCCTCTGTCTGGGTGCCGGGGCCTAAATATCTGACAATGGCCTGTTCCAGTGGTGGGTGACTTGAAGCCTGATTCTCTGCTATGACATGAAGCCTGATTCTCTGCTATGACTTGAAGCCTGATTCTCTGCTATGACATGAAGCATGATTCTCTGCAATGGGACCTCTCTCCTCTGTCTGGGTGCCGGGGCCTAAATATCTGACAATGGCCTGTTCCAGTGGTGGGTGACATGAAGCCTGATTCTCTGCAATGACATGAAGCCTGATTCTCTGCTATGACATGAAGCATGATTGTCTGCTATGCCATGAAGCCTGATTCTCTGCAATGGGACCTCTCTCCTCTGTCTGGGTGCCGGGGCCTAAATATCTGACAATGGCCTGTTCCAGTGGTGGGTGACGTGAAGCCTTATTCTCTGCTATGACATGAAGCCTGATTCTCTGCTACTGGACCTCTCTCCTCTGTCTGGGTGCCGGGACCTAAAAATATCTGACAATGGCCTGTTCCAGTGTTGGGTGACATGAAGCATGATTCTCTGCTATGACATGAAGCTTGATTCTCTACTATGGGACCTCTCTCCTCTGTCTGGGTGCCGGGGCCTAAAAATATATGACAGTGGCCTGTTCCAGTGGTGGGTGACATGAAGCCTGATTCTCTGCTATGACATGAAGCCTGATTCTCTGCTATGAGACCTCTCTCCTCTGTCTGGGTGCCGGGGCCTAAATATCTGACAATGGCCTGTTCTAGTGGTGGGTGACGTGAAGCCTGATTCTCTGCTATGACATGAAGCCTGATTCTCTGCAATAGGACCTTTCTCCTCTGTCTGGGTGCCGGGGCCTAAATATCTGACAATGGCCTGTTCCAGTGGTGGGTGACGTGAAGCCTTATTCTCTCCTATGCCATGAAGCCTTATTCTCTGCATTGGGACCTCTCTCCTCTGTCTGGGTGCCGGGGCCTAAATATCTGACAATGGCCTGTTCCAGTGGTGGGTGACGTGAAGCCTGATTCTCTGCTATGACATGAAGCCTGATTCTCTGCTATGGGACCTCTCGCCTCTGTCTGGGTGCCGGGGCCTAAATATCTGACAATGGCCTGTTCCAGTTTTGGGTGACGTGAAGCCTGATTCTCTGCTATGACATGAAGCCTGATTCTCTGCTATGGGACCTCTCTCTTCTGTCTGGGTGCCGGGGCCTAAATATCTGATAATGGCCTGTTCCAGTGGTGGGTGACATGAAGCCTGATTCTCTGCTATGACTTGAAGCCTGATTCTCTGCTATGACTTGAAGCCTGATTCTCTGCTATGACTTGAAGCCTGATTCTCTGCTATGACTTGAAGTCTGATTCTCTGCTATGACATGAAGCCTGATTCGCTGCAATGGGCCCTCTCTCCTCTGTCTGGGTGCCGGGGCCTAAATATCTGACAATGGCCTGTTCCAGTGTTGGGTGACCTGAAGCCTGATTCTCTGCTATGCTATGAAGTCTGATTCTCTGCAATTGGACCTCTCTCCTCTGTCTGGGTGCCGGGGCCTAAATATCTGACAATGGCCTGTTCCAGTGGTGGGTGACGTGAAGCCTGATTCTCTGCTATGACATGAAGCCTGTTTCTCTGCTATGACATGAAGCCTGATTCTCTGCTATGACATGAAGCCTGATTCTCTGCTATGAATTGAAGCCTGATTCTCTGCTATGACATGAAGTCTGATTCTCTGCTATGGGACCTCTCTCCTCTGTCTGGGTGCCGGGGCCTAAATATCTGACAATGGCCTGTTCCAGTGGTGGGTGACGTGAAGCCTGATTCTCTGCTATGACATGAAGCCTGATTCTCTGCTATGACATGAAGCCTGATTCTCTGCTTTGACTTGAAGCCTGATTCTCTGCTTTGACTTGAAGCCTGATTCTCTGCTATGACTTGAAGCCTGATTCTCTGCTATGACATGAAGCCTGATTCTCTGCTATGGGACCTCTCTCCTCTGTCTGGGTGCCGGGGCCTAAATATCTGACAATGGCCTGTTCCAGTGTTGGGTGACGTGAAGCCTGATTCTCTGCTATGACATGAAGCCTGATTCTCTGCTATGACATGAAGCCTGATTCTCTGCTATGACATGAAGCCTGATTCTCTGCTATAACATGAAGCCTGATTCTCTGCTATGCCATGAAGCCTGATTCTCTGCTATGGGACCTCTCTCCTCTGTCTGGGTGCCGGGGCCTAAATATCTGACAATGGCCTGTTCCAGTGGTGGGTAATGTGACGCCTGATTCTCTGCTATCACATGAAGCCTGATTCTCTGCTATGACTTGAAGCCTGATTCTATGCTATGACTTGAAGCCTGATTTTCTGCTATGACTTGAAGCCTTATTCTCTGCTATGACTTGAAGCCTGATTCTCTGTTATGACTTGAAGCCTGATTCTCTGCTATGACATGAAGCCTGATTCTCTGCTATGGGACCTCTCTCCTCTGTCTGGGTGCCGGGGCCTAAATATCTGACAATGGCCTGTTCCAGTGTTGGGTGACGTGAAGCCTGATTCTCTGCTATGACATGAAGCCTGATTCTCTGCTATGACATGAAGTCTGATTCTCTTCTATGGGACCTCTCTCCTCTGTCTGGGTGCCGGGGCCTAAAAATATCTGACAGTGGCCTGTTCCAGTGTTGGGTGACATGAAGCATGATTCTCTGCTATGACATGAAGCCTGATTCTCTACTATGGGACCTCTCTCCTCTGTCTGGGTGCCGGGGCCTAAAAATATCTGACAGTGGCCTGTTCCAGTGGTGGGTGACATTAAGCCTGATTCTCTGCTATGACATGAAGCCTGATTCTCTGCTATGACATGAAGCCTGATTCTCTGCTATGGGACCTCTCTCCTCTGTCTGGGTGTCGGGGCCTAAATATTTGACAGTGGCCTGTTCCAGTTTTGGGTGACGTGAAGCCTGATTCTCTGCTATGGGACCTCTCTCCTTTGTCTGGGTGCCGGGGCCTAAATATCTGACAATGGCCTGTTCCAGTGTTGGGTGACGTGAAGTCTGATTCTCTGCTACGACATGAAGCCTGATTCTCTGCTATGACATGAAGCCTGATTCTCTGCTATGGGACCTCTCTCCTCTGTCTGGGTGCCGGGGCCTAAATATTTGACAGTGGCCTGTTCCAGTTTTGGGTGACGTGAAGCCTGATTCTCTGCTATGACATGAAGCCTGATTCTCTGCTATGGGACTTCTCTCCTCTGTCTGGGTGCCAGGGCCTAAATATCTGACAATGGCCTGTTCCAGTGTTGGGTGACGTGAAGCCTGATTCTCTGCTACGACATGAAGCCTGATTCTGTGCTATGACATAAAGCCTTATTCTCTGCTATGGGACCTCTCTCCTCTGTCTGGGTGCCGGGGCCTAAATATCTGACAATGGCCTGTTCCAGTGGTGGGTGATGTGAAGCCTGATTCTCTGCTATGACATGAAGCCTGATTCTCTGCTATGACATGAAGCATGATTCTCTGCTATGCCATGAAGCCTGATTCTCTGCAATGGGACCTCTCTCCTCTGTCTGGTTGCCGGGGCCTAAATATCTGACAATGGCCTGTTCCAGTGGTGGGTGACGTGAAGCCTGATTCTCTGCTATGCCATGAAGCCTGAATCTCTGCAATGGGACCTCTCTCCTCTGTCTGGGTGCCGGGGCCTAAATATCTGACAATGGCCTGTTCGAGTGTTGGGTGACGTGAAGCCTGATTCTCTGCTATGACATGAAGCCTGATTCTCTGCTATGACATGAAGCCTGATTCTCTGCTATGACATGAAGCCTGATTCTCTGCTATGCAATGAAGCCTGATTCTCTGCTATGGGACCTCTCTCCTCTGTCTGTGTGCCGGGGCCTAAATATCTGACAATGGCCTGTTCCAGTGGTGGGTGATGTGACGCCTGATTCTCTGCTATGACATGAAGCCTGATTTTCTGCTATGACTTGAAGCCTGATTCTATGCTATGACTTGAAGCCTGATTCTCTGCTATGACTTGAAGCCTTATTCTCTGCTATGACTTGAAGCCTGATTCTCTGCTATGACATGAAGCCTGATTCTCTGCTATGGGACCTCTCTCTTCTGTCTGGGTGCCGGGGCCTAAATATCTGACAATGGCCTGTTCCAGTGTTGGGTGACGTGAAGCCTGATTCTCTGCTATGACATGAAGCCTGATTCTCTGCTATGACATGAAGCCTGATTCTCTGCTATGGGACCTCTCTCCTCTGTCTGGGTGCCGGGGCCTAAAAATATCTGACAGTGGCCTGTTCCAGTGTTGGGTGACATGAAGCATGATTCTCTGCTATGACATGAAGCCTGATTCTCTACTATGGGACCTCTCTCCTCTGTCTGGGTGCCGGGGCCTAAAAATATCTGACAGTGGCCTGTTCCAGTGGTGGGTGACATTAAGCCTGATTCTCTGCTATGACGTGAAGCCTGATTCTTTGCTATGACATGAAGCCTGTTTCTCTGCTATGGGACCTCTCTCCTCTGTCTGGGTGCCGGGGCCTAAATATCTGACAATGGCCTGTTCCAGTGTTGGGTGACGTGAAGCCTGATTCTCTGCTACGACATGAAGCCTGATTCTCTGCTATGACATGAAGCCTGATTCTCTGCTATGGGACCTCTCTCCTCTGTCTGGGTGCCGGGGCCTAAATATTTGACAGTGGCCTGTTCCAGTTTTGGGTGACGTGAAGCCTGATTCTCTGCTATGACATGAAGCCTGATTCTCTGCTATGGGACTTCTCTCCTCTGTCTGGGTGCCAGGGCCTAAATATCTGACAATGGCCTGTTCCAGTGTTGGGTGACGTGAAGCCTGATTCTCTGCTACGACATGAAGCCTGATTCTCTGCTATGACATGAAGCCTGATTCTCTGCTATGGGACCTCTCTCCTCTGTCTGGGTGCCGGGGCCTAAATATTTGACAGTGGCCTGTTCCAGTTTTGGGTGACGTGAAGCCTGATTCTCTGCTATGACATGAAGCCTGATTCTCTGCTATGGGACTTCTCTCCTCTGTCTGGGTGCCAGGGCCTAAATATTTGACAGTGGCCTGTTCCAGTTTTGGGTGACGTGAAGCCTGATTCTCTGCTATGACATGAAGCCTGATTCTCTGCTATGGGACTTCTCTCCTCTGTCTAGGTGCCGGGGCCTAAATATCTGACAATGGCCTGTTCCAGTGTTGGGTGACGTGAAGCCTGATTCTCTGCTATGACATGAAGCCTGATTCTCTGCTATGACATGAAGCCTGATTCTCTGCTATGACATGAAGCATGATTCTCTACTATGCCATGAAGCCTGATTCTCAGCAATGGGACCTCTCTCCTCTGTCTGGGTGCTGGGGCCTAAATATCTGACAATGGCCTGTTCCAGTGGTGGGTGACGTGAAGCCTGATTCTCTTTTATGACATGAAGCCTGATTCTCTGCAATGGTCCCTCTCTGCTCTGTCTAGGTGCCGGGGCCTAAATATCTGACAATGGCCTGTTCCAGTGGTGGGTGACGTGAAGCCTCATTTTCTGCTATGACATGAAGCCTGATTCTCTGCTATGACTTGAAGCCTGATTCTCTGCTATGACTTGAAGCCTTATTCTCTGCTATGACTTGAAGCCTTATTCTCTGCTATGACTTGAAGCCTGATTCTCTGCTATGACATGAAGCCTGATTCGCTGCAATGGGCCCTCTCTCCTCTGTCTGGGTGCCGGGGCCTAAATATCTGACAATGGCCTGTTCCAGTGGTGGGTGATGTGACGCCTGATTCTCTGCTATGACATGAAGCCTGATTCTCTGCTATGGGACCTCTCTCCTCTGTCTGGGTGCCGGGGCCTAAATATCTGACAATGGCCTGTTCCAGTGTTGGGTGACGTGAAGTCTGAATCTCTGCTACGACATGAAGCCTGATTCTCTGCTATGACATGAAGCCTGATTCTCTGCTATGGGACCTCTCTCCTCTGTCTGGGTGCCGGGGCCTAAATATTTGACAGTGGCCTGTTCCAGTTTTGGGTGACGTGAAGCCTGATTCTCTGCTATGACATGAAGCCTGATTCTCTGCTATGGGACTTCTCTCCTCTGTCTGGGTGCCAGGGCCTAAATATCTGACAATGGCCTGTTCCAGTGTTGGGTGACGTGAAGCCTGATTCTCTGTTACGACATGAAGCCTGATTCTGTGCTATGACATAAAGCCTGATTCTCTGCTATGGGACCTCTCTCCTCTGTCTGTGTGCCGGGGCCTAAATATTTGACAGTGGCCTGTTCCAGTTTTGGGTGACGTGAAGCCTGATTCTCTGCTATGACATGAAGCCTGTTTCTCTGCTATGGGACTTCTCTCCTCTGTCTAGGTGCCGGGGCCTAAATATCTGACAATGGCCTGTTCCAGTGTTGGGTGACGTGAAGCCTGATTCTCTGCTATGACATGAAGCCTGATTCTCTGCTATGACATGAAGCATGATTCTCTACTATGCCATGAAGCCTGATTCTCAGCAATGGGACCTCTCTCCTCTGTCTGGGTGCCGGAGCCTAAATATCTGATAATGGCCTGTTCCAGTGGTGGGTGACGTGAAGCCTGATTCTCTGCTATGCCATGAAGCCTGATTCTCTGCAATGGGACCTCTCTCCTCTGTCTGGGTGCCGGGGCCTAAATATCTGACAATGGCCTGTTCCAGTGGTGGGTGACATGAAGCCTGATTCTCTGCTATGACATGAAGCCTGATTCTCTGCTATGACATGAAGCATGATTCTCTGCTATGCCATGAAGCCTGATTCTCTGCAATGGGACCTCTCTCCTCTGTCTGGGTGTCGGGGCCTAAATATCTGACAATGGCCTGTTCCAGTGGTGGGTGTCGTGAAGGCTGATTCTCTGCTATGCCATGAAGGCTGATTCTCTGCAATGGGACCTCTCTCCTCTGTCTGGGTGCCGGGGCCTAAATATCTGACAATGGCCTGTTCCAGTGGTGGGTGATGTGACGCCTAAATCTCTGCTATGACATGAAGCCTGATTCTCTGCTATGACTTGAAGCCTGATTTTCTGCTATGATATGAAGCCTGATTTTCTGCAATTTGACCTCTCTCCTCTGTCTGGGTGCTGGGGCCTAAATATCTGACAATGGCCTGTTCCAGTGGTGGGTGACGTGAAGCCTGATTCTCTTTTATGACATGAAGCCTGATTCTCTGCAATGGTCCCTCTCTGCTCTGTCTAGGTGCCGGGGCCTAAATATCTGACAATGGCCTGTTCCAGTGGTGGGTGACGTGAAGCCTCATTTTCTGCTATGACATGAAGCCTGATTCTCTGCTATGACTTGAAGCCTGATTCTCTGCTATGACTTGAAGCCTTATTCTCTGCTATGACTTGAAGCCTTATTCTCTGCTATGACTTGAAGCCTGATTCTCTGCTATGACATGAAGCCTGATTCGCTGCAATGGGCCCTCTCTCCTCTGTCTGGGTGCCGGAGCCTAAATATCTGACAATGGCCTGTTCCAGTGGTGGGTGACGTGAAGCCTGAATTCTCTGCTATGCCATGAAGCCTGATTCTCTGCTATGACATGAAGCCTGATTCTCTGCTATGGGACCTCTCTCCTATGTCTGGGTGCCGGGGCCTAAATATCTGACAATGGCCTGTTCGAGTGTTGGGTGACGTGAAGCCTGATTCTCTGCTATGACATGAAGCCTGATTCTCTGCTATGACATGAAGCCTGATTCTCTGCTATGACATGAAGCCTGATTCTCTGCTATGCAATGAAGCCTGATTCTCTGCTATGGGACCTCTCTCCTCTGTCTGGGTGCCGGGGCCTAAATATCTGACAATGGCCTGTTCCAGTGGTGGGTGATGTGACGCCTGATTCTCTGCTATGACATGAAGCCTGATTTTCTGCTATGACTTGAAGCCTGATTCTATGCTATGACTTGAAGCCTGATTCTCTGCTATGACTTGAAGCCTTATTCTCTGCTATGACTTGAAGCCTGATTCTCTGCTATGACATGAAGCCTGATTCTCTGCTATGGGACCTCTCTCTTCTGTCTGGGTGCCGGGGCCTAAATATCTGACAATGGCCTGTTCCAGTGTTGGGTGACGTGAAGCCTGATTCTCTGCTATGACATGAAGCCTGATTCTCTGCTATGACATGAAGCCTGATTCTCTGCTATGGGACCTCTCTCCTCTGTCTGGGTGCCGGGGCCTAAAAATATCTGACAGTGGCCTGTTCCAGTGTTGGGTGACATGAAGCATGATTCTCTGCTATGACATGAAGCCTGATTCTCTACTATGGGACCTCTCTCCTCTGTCTGGGTGCCGGGGCCTAAAAATATCTGACAGTGGCCTGTTCCAGTGGTGGGTGACATGAAGCCTGATTCTCTGCTATGACATGAAGCCTGATTCTCTGCTATGACATGAAGCCTGATTCTCTGCTATGGGACCTCTCTCCTCTGTCTGGGTGCCGGGGCCTAAATATTTGACAGTGGCCTGTTCCAGTTTTGGGTGACGTGAAGCCTGATTCTTTGCTATGACATGAAGCCTGTTTCTCTGCTATGGGACCTCTCTCCTCTGTCTGGGTGCCGGGGCCTAAATATCTGACAATGGCCTGTTCCAGTGTTGGGTGACGTGAAGCCTGATTCTCTGCTACGACATGAAGCCTGATTCTCTGCTATGACATGAAGCCTGATTCTCTGCTATGGGACCTCTCTCCTCTGTCTGGGTGCCGGGGCCTAAATATTTGACAGTGGCCTGTTCCAGTTTTGGGTGACGTGAAGCCTGATTCTCTGCTATGACATGAAGCCTGATTCTCTGCTATGGGACTTCTCTCCTCTGTCTGGGTGCCGGGGCCTAAATATCTGACAATGGCCTGTTCCAGTGTTGGGTAACGTGAAGCCTGATTCTCTGCTACGACATGAAGCCTGATTCTGTGCTATGACATGAAGCCTGATTCTCTGCTATGGGACCTCTCTCCTCTGTCTGGGTGCCGGGGCCTAAATATTTGACAGTGGCCTGTTCCAGTTTTGGGTGACGTAAAGCCTGATTCTCTGCTATGACATGAAGCCTGATTCTCTGCTATGGGACTTCTCTCCTCTGTCTGGGTGCCGGGGCCTAAATATCTGACAATGGCCTGTTCCAGTGTTGGGTGACCTGAAGCCTGATTCTCTGCTATGCCATGAAGCCTGATTCTCTGCTATGACATGAAGCCTGATTCTCTGCTATGACATGAAGCCTTATTCTCTACTATGCCATGAAGCCTGATTCTCTGCAATGGGACCTCTCTCCTCTGTCTGGGTGCCCGGGCCTAAATATCTGACAATGGCCTGTTGCAGTGGTGGGTGACGTGAAGCCTGATTCTCTGCTATGCCATGAAGGCTGATTCTCTGCAATTGGACCTCTCTTCTCTGTCTGGGTGCCGGGGCCTAAATATCTGACAATGCCCTGTTCCAGTAGTGGGTGACGTGAAGCCTGATTCTCTGCTATGACATGAAGCCTGATTCTCTGCTATGGGACCTCTCTCCTCTGTCTGGGTGCCGGGGCCTAAATATCTGACAATGGCCTGTTCCAGTTTTGGGTGACGTGAAGCCTGATTCTCTGCTATGGGACCTCTCTTCTCTGTCTGGGTGCCGGGGCCTAAATATCTGACAATAGCCTGTTCCAGGGTTGGGTGCCGTGAAGCCTGATTCTCTGCTATGACATGAAGCCTTATTCTCTACTATGGGACCTCTCTCCTCTCTCTGGGTGCCGGTGCCTAAAAATATCTGACAGTGGCCTGTTCCAGTGTTGGATGACATGAAGCATGATTCTCTGCTATGACATAAAGCCTTATTCTCTACTATGGGACCTCTCTCCTCTGTCTGGGTGCCGGGGCCTAAAAATATCTGACAGTGGCCTGTTCCAGTGGTGGGTGACATGAAGCCTGATTCTCTGCTATGACATGAAGCCTGATTCTCTGCTATGACATGAAGCCTGATTCTCTGCAATGGGACCTCTCTCCTCTGTCTGGGTGCCGGGGCCTAAATATCTGACAATGGCCTGTTCCAGTGGTGGGTGACGTGAAGCTTGATTCTCTGCTATAACATGAAGCCTGATTCTCTGCTATGGGACCTCTCTACTCTGTCTGGGTGCCGGGGCCTAAATATCTGACAATGGCCTGTTCCAGTTTTGGGTGACGTGAAGCCTGATTCTCTGCTATGGGACCTCTCTCCTCTGTCTGGGTGCCGGGGCCTAAATATCTGACAATGGCCTGTTCCAGTGGTGGGTGATGTGAAGCCTGATTCTCTGCTATGACATGAAGCCTGATTCTCTGCTATGACATGAAGCCTGATTCTCTGCTATGCCATGAAGCCTGATTCTCTGCTATGCCATGAAGCCTGATTCTCTGCTATGCCATGAAGCCTGATTCTCTGCTATGGGACCTCTCTCCTCTGTCTGGGTGCCGGGGCCTAAATATCTGACAGTGGCCTGTTCCAGTGTTGGGTGACGTGAAGCCTGATTCTGTGCTGTGACATGAAGCCTGAATCTTTGCTATGGGACCTCTCTCCTCTGTCTGGGTGCCGGGGCCTAAATATCTGACAGTGGCCTGTTCCAGTAGTGGGTGACATGAAGCCTGATTCTCTGCCATGAGACCTCTCTCCAATTGATATTGGTTAATTTTTATTTATTTTATTTTTATTCATTTCCCTATCCACATTTGTTTGCAGGGGATTTACCTACATTTTGCTGCCCTTTGCAGCCCTCTAGCCCTTTCCTAGGCTATTTTACAGCCTTTTTAGAGCCGAAAAGTTCGGGTCCCCATTGACTTCAATGGGGTTCGGGTTCGGGGCGAAGTTCGGGCCGAGTTCGGATCCCGAACCCGAACATTTCCGGCAAGTGTCCGAACTTCTCGAACCCGAACATCCAGGTGTTCGCTCAACTCTAGTCATAGTCTGAACTTTCTGAATCTCCCTCTTTCTCAAGTTCATCTAAATTACCAGTCAAGTCTTCCGTGTATATGTCTTTTATCACTTCAGGTAAAGATGATTCACCAGCCTAATCTTCATCAAGTATAGTTGCTTCTACATCTGCCACTGTCTCAGTCTGTGCAGGAGCTGTAGAGCAAGATGCTGTTGGTTCCACAGAGTTTTGGCTGGTAGCACCTTTTGAGTGCCATAATTTCTGCTGCCTTGGAGCTGATCCAGCTTTTGCAAGATCTTTTCAGGTAGCCGTTAGTCTCTTTTGTGCACCAGTTTTATATATTTATTTTTTTGGGTGCTGCTTCTTCAGATTTTTCTTCAGAAGCAGAGGGTCGTTTAGAAGACATTGTCCTACAAAATATTATTAAAATTAGAACTGCGTGGTTATTCACTTTTTCCTGAATCTGCGTGACCTTTCCTTTACAGAATCATACTGACAAAAAGCTGTCACTATGATTCTGTAACGATAAGGTCATACAGAGGCACAAAGCATTATCAGTCATAGGTCCAGAACGCACCATCCCTCTCTAACATGGAGCGTGCAAGGAACACGCTTGTGTGAAAGAGCCCTAATGCTTAGTTTTTATTATCAACGTTGTCTGTCACCAGTTTCATGCTGCTAGGTTATAACCGCTTCAGCACATGCCAAGTCCCCAGATTCATGAACTCAAGGCTATTTCACCCATCTGCCTTTAATTGACAGTTCTTTTCCAACTGAATCAGCAGCAGGGGGTGAAAAAATCCAGGAGCTCATGAATATTCATGGCTTATCATAATGCACTGGAGCTGGTCAATTAAACAAAGTGATTAATTATGAGCAAAGTTATAGAAAATTTGATTCAGCTGCTTTGCCGAATTTCACAAAGAAACTTGCTTCATGACGAATTACCTTGTCACAAAGCGCATTTCTTTGAATGTAGTGGGTGCAATGACGTCATTGAACCTTTCAGATGCTGCATTCATTGCTGATCGCGGCATCTGAGAATAATAGTGAGGGCTTTCAGGAGTTAATTAGTTAAACCAAAAGTACTCACTTTATTTATTTGATCGGCCATCTTGATTGAAGACACCACGCAGAATATTGCACAGTGAAGTGATGATGTGATCACATGGCAGGCGTGGTGACGTCACTGTGCATGAGATTTCATGCGGTATCTTAAATCAAGATGGCCGCAGCGGTCTCTTTGTGTGCAAATGGATGAGGCAGGTATGTGTTTTTTTGTTTGTTTGTTATTTCAGGGAAAATAGATTTCAGCTTTGCGGCAAATCAAATTTTTCCTGAATTTCAGATCGAAGTCCACTTCGGATACTTGGTTCGTTCAGCACTAAAAGTGACCTAGCATTTTACTAAGGGGTCTGCCACTAGTTTATGTTGCTCTTAGACACCATAAAACTGGTGACAGATGCCCTTTTAAAAAAAAAACTGAAATACACCTATTTCATTTTGTATTTATGTGTCAAGTTTCTATCATTAAAACCAAAAGCTAACTGTCAGTACTAGACTACACCTACCCTGTATCACTGTATAACTGGCTATCAACTGATCCGGCTGTCTATGCAGTATTCTCAGGTCTGCGCAGGAAGAACACGTGCTCTGGTGAAGTCACTTTGATGTTCACATTGCACAGCATTCCCGTTAGTCCTAGATATAAGAATGCTTAATACCATCATTTCATTCACTGTAAAGAGGAAACTGTTCTGCATTACTTTATTTTACAACTGTTAAAGATGTGGCCTATATAGGGATTCTCTGGGGAAAAAGATTTTTGGCAACTGCCCGCAGCCTGCCTCTCTAAACAGATGATTCATGCTTACCTGCTCCCCACCACTTTGGTTCTCCACACTGCCGTCTGCATGTCCATGTTCTGTTCTCCGCTGTGTTTACATCTGGCAGTGTGGCCATAGTAGTGTGCTCTGCTGCAGCCAATGACTGGCTTCAGCAGTGACATGGCCACAAACAGCATGTCATTGCATGTCATTGGCAGAAGCAGAGCACTTGACTATGCCCATGCTGTTGTGCATATAAACATTGCGGGGAACGGAAAAAAATCTCACTCCAGGAAGAGGGTGGAGTAGGAAAACTAGAGTCACTTTTCTAGACACAAGTGTTAGGTTTAACCACCTCAGCCCCCCTAGCTTAAACCCCCTTAATGACCAGACCACTTTTTACACTTCTGCACTACACTACTTTCCCCGTTTATTGCTCGGTCATACAACTTACCACCCATATGAATTTTACCTCCTTTTCTTCTCACTAATAGAGCTTTCATTTGGTGGTATTTCATTGCTGCTACTTTTTTGTTATTAATCGAAATTTACCGATTTCATTTTTTTGCAAAAAAAATTAAAAAATTTGACTTTCAGTTGTAAAATTTTTCAAATAAAACTACATTTCTATATAAAATTTTCTCTAAATTTATTGATCTACATGTCTTTGATAAAAAAAAATGCAATAAGTGTATATTTATTGTTTGCGCAAAAGTTATAGCGTTTACAAACTATGGTACAAAAATGTGAATTTCCGTATTTTGAAGCAGCTCTGATTTTCTGAGCACCTGTCATGTTTCCTGAGGTTCTACAATCCCCAGACAGTAGAAACACCCCACAAACGACCTCATTTCGGAAAGTAGACACCCTAAGGTATTCGCTGATGGGCATAGTGAGTTCATAGAAGTTTAAATTTTTTGTCACAAGTTAGCGGAAAATGCAGATTTTTTTTTTTCTTACAAAGTCTCATATTCCACTAACTTGTGACAAAAAATAAAAACTTCCATGAACTCACTATGCCCATCACGAAATACCTTGGGGTGTCTTCTTTCCAAAATGGGGTTACTTGTGGGGTAGTTATACTGCCTTGGCATTTTAGGGGCCCTAATGCGTGAGAAGTAGTTTGAAATCCAAATGTGTAAAAAATGCCCTGTGAAATCCTAAAAGTGCTCTTTAGAATTTGGGCCCCTTTGCCCACCTAGGCTGCAAAAAAGTGTCACACATGTGGTATTGCCGTACTCAGAAAAAGTAGGGCAATGTGTTTTGGGGTGTCTTTTTACATATACCCATGCTGGGTGAGAGAAACATCTCTCTAAAAGTCAACTTTTCCAATTTTTTCATACAAAGTTGTCATTTTAGAGAGAGATTTTTCTCACCCAGCATGGGTATATGTAAAAAGACACCCCAAAACACATTGCGCAACTTCTCCTGAGTACGGCGATACCACATGTGTGACACTTTTTTGCAGCCTAGGTGCGCAAAGGGGCACAAATTCCTTTTAGGAGGGCATTTTTTTGACATTTGGATTCCAGACTTCTCCTCACGCTTTAGGGCCCCTAAAATGCCAAAACAGTATAAATAGCCCACATGTGACCCCATTTTGGAAAGATGACACCGCAAGGTATTTCGTGATGGGCATAGTGAGTTCATGGAAGATTTTTTTGTCACAAGTTAGTGGAATATGAGACTTTGTAAGAAAAAAAAACAACAAAAATTGGTAGACCAGGAGGATAGATCAAGAAGAGCTAACATAAGATGTGTGGGGATCCCAGAGCGAGCGGAAGGAGGAAATTGTACTGAATTTATGGAAAAGTGGTTCAGGGAAAATAGTAAAGAAGGTACCCTTTCTCCCCTGTTTTCTGTTGAAAGAGCACATAGGGTCCCCACCAAAAATAGGGCGCCAGGGGATTATTCCAGATCCATACTGGTGAAATTCTTATTATCTAAAGATCGAGATGAAATATTATCTGACGCAAGAACCTCGGAAAAATATTATATACAAGGGGTAAAGATCAAACTTTTTCCAGATTACTCATTTAGCACCAATGCGCAAAGAAGAGAGTACATGTCGGTCAAAAAAAGATTAAGGGAGGCAGGCATAAAGTATAGCTTACTTTTTCCGGCGAAATTAAGGGTGGAATATAAAGGCAAGACCTCATTTTTTCAGACTCCGGAGGAAGTTAGTGAATGGGCGGATGGAGAGGGTCTTTGAGGCTGGTGGTGGGGGGCGGGGGGTGATAGGAGTCACGCTAAGTTATGGAGTCGCCCAGACTGCTGGCCAGCAGAAGGGGGGACTATATTGAGGGGAGGGCATATATGGGGTGGTGGGGACGTGGAGAAATTTTTTTTTTTTTTTTTCTTTTCTCCTTCCCCTCTGTTAGATGGTTAGGATCCTTTCGCTGAATGTGAGGGGGCTCCGTGAGAAGGTTAAAAGATTTGCTATCCTTGAGTGGATGAAGAGGTTTCTGCCAGCCGTCATCTGCCTCCAGGAGACACATTTGGATAAGGAATCAGTAAGATGGTTAGAGAGGGGATGGGTAGTGGCGGCATATCATTCCGTATATACTACCTATTCTAGAGGGGTCTCTATTTTGGTACATAATAAGATTAAGTTTGAACTTTTGGCACGTGAGGCCGACGATGATGGCAGATATCTCTTTTTATATTGTTATTTAGAAGGGATTAAAACTGTAATTGCAAATATATATATTCCACCACCATATAAACCAGATGTTCTGTATCAACTGTATAGATTTATGTTAAACAAACAGGAATGTATATTGATTGCGGTGGGCGATTACAATGCGGTTATGGATCCACTCAGGGATAGGACATCTAGCAGGGGGGGAGGAGTACAAAATGTAGATTTATGTAAGGTAGCCAATGAATTCAATTGGGTAGATGTTTGGAGGGTTCAGCACCCGGATGAAATTAGATATTCTTGCTATTCAAAAACACACCAAACTTGGTCGAGAATAGATATGACCTTTGGAAATAAAAATTTAATGTCCCAAAATAGGATTACGACAAAATATATACCCATGGCTCTGTCAGACCATAATGCAATGGTGGTTGAGCTGGATTTGAATAAAGATAATACTCTGTCAGTGTTTAAATTCAACTCCCATTGGTTGCCATTGATTTCAGATACAGAGAGTATAATTGAGGAACTAAAAAATTTTTTTATGGAAAATAACGGTTCTGCTGGTAGACTTGTGGTTTGGGACACTTTCAAGGCTTTTTTGAGGGGAATTTTGTTCAAAAGGGTAAACTACTGGAAAAAAAGAACTAGAGAGAATGGGAAGGCATTGGAGAAAAAATTGCAAGAGGCAGGGATGGCAAGTATGAGAAATCCTACTGTACTAAATAAGAGAGTCTGGGAGGAAGAACAGGAAAAGATGAAGATTTATCAATTAGAGAAAAGTAGGAATGAATTGCTCTTTCAAGGCATCCAACTAGCCTCGGAGGGTGAAAAGGTTGGCAAAATATTAGCAAATATAGTGAGAAATCAAAAAGGGAAATCATGGATAGGTGCAATTAAAGATAAAACGGGTAAACTAATCACCACACCTGAAGGTATTAAAAAAGTGTTTTGGGAGCACTTCTTAGAGTTATATAAGTCTAGGGTACAATACTCAAAACAAGAGTTAGATTTTTACTTGGATGAGATTGCCCTCAGTAGGATATCTAAATCCCAAAAAGAATATTTGGAAAAAGAAATAACGGTGGCAGAAATAAATCTAGCTCTAGGGAAGGTTAAATCCGAGAAAGCACCGGGTGGGGACGGGCTCCCCTTTGAAATATATAAAACCTTTTCCCAGGTTTTGGTACAAGAATTAAAGATAACACTGGATGAAGCTCAAAAACTGGGTGACCTACCGAATTCTATGAAAGAAGCAATTATCACACTAATCCCAAAAAAAGGAAAAGAACCAACAGATCCCGGCTCATACAGGCCAATATCCCTGTTGAACACGGATGTTAAAATTCTCGCAAAAGTCCTAGCGGACAGGCTTTCAAGGGTCATTAAAGGAATAATAAATAAAGATCAGACAGGATTTATACCGGGTAGAACAATATACTCCAATATAAGAAGGCTATTTCTCAATATTGAAGCCAACAGACTGGATGCAGGGGATAAAGCGATACTCTCACTGGATGCTCAAAAGGCATTTGACTGTATTGAATGGGAGTATTTATGGGCAGTATTAAGGCGAATTGGTATAGGGGAAGGATTTATAGGGTGGATTCAGTTAATATATCTAAATCCCAGGGCTAGAGTAGTGGTGGACGGGAGCTTGTCCCTGCCTTTTGCCCTATTTCGGGGCACCAGGCAGGGATGCCCTCTCTCCCCACTGCTATTTGCCATTGCAATCGAACCCTTGGCAATCATAATAAGAAATGACAAGGAGATTAAAAGTTTTCAATACGCGGGTGGAGAAGAAAAATTGTTAATGTATGCGGATGATATATTACTTTTTTTGCAAAACACTGGGGACCAGTTTAACAGAGTGATAGAGATAATAGATAAGTTTGGGTTCTTCTCTGGTCTAAAGATAAATTGGGGGAAATCACATATGTTATTATTAGGAGATAGACAATTACAGGGAGATACACGGGTGCATACTCTCAAAAAACACGAAAATTTTAAATACCTCGGCATACAAATCTCCGGAAACATAGAAGAATATGAAAAGCTAAATGTCCTTCCCTTAGTAAGAGAACTAAGAACGAAAATACACATATGGAAACGACTGCCAATGTCAATCCAAGGTAGGGTAAATTTAATAAAAATGGTCTTTCTCCCAAAGATACTGTATGTGCTTCAAAATGCCCCAGTTAGAGTACCGCAGACTACCTTCAAACTATTTGATAGACTAATGGGGGACTTTATTTGGAAGGGTGCGATCCCTCGAATAAAGAAGGAAGTCCTTCAGCTTCCAGTGCAGGAGGGAGGATTAGCAGTCCCCAATTTGTTTCTATACTATTTAATAACTCAATATGGGAATATAAAGGGTAGTTTAGATAGTCAAGTGGGTAGGCAAGAATTAAATAGATGGGGTTGGAAAGAGGGAGGAAATCACTTAGAGGTGTTGGAGTCTGGTTTTTTGGGTAAAAAAAATTCTGACAATAGGATATTAAATCTAATAGAACACGTATGGGGGGAAATTAAAAAGATATTGGAGATTAAAGGGTTTTTGAAATATACACCGATATGGAAAAATTTTTATTTAAAAGAATTAGAAACAATAAGGGACTATATAGACTGGGGGAAAAAAGGAATGATATATTTAGACCAGATCTTCGAGGAAGATAAGCTGAAGGACTTTAATACAATGGTGCTGGAATTTGGGATCCCCCATACTGACACCTATAAATATCTTCAACTCAGGAATGCATTGCGGACAGTGGTCCAGGAGGATAGGTACAGGAGGGAAAAATCAGACAGGTTGGATAAGTTTACTGCAGTAGGGGAAGGAGGAGGAACAACCGCAAGGAGATATAGGCTTTTGATGGAAGGTAAGAGAAAAACGATTACAATGCTTGCTGTAGGAAAATGGGAAAAGGATCTAGATTCCCTTACAGAAGATAATTGGAAAGATGCTCTCAAAAATTATGCGACAATCTCGGATAGGGGCTCACATAAAATCTCACAATTCTTTATAGTACACAGATTACACCGATCTCCATGGATGTTGAAAAGAATGGGAGTGAAAGCAACAGATAAGTGTCCAAAATGTTGGGAGGAGAGAGCCGACTTAATACATTGCTTTTGGAGATGTCCCAAGCTCCATAGATATTGGACAGAAATAATGGAAACCATATCTTTGCTTTTGAAGGTTCGACTGCCCAGAGATCCAATAATTTGTATCTTAGGGGCAACTGAACATTTGAAGCTAAATAAAGAAACACGACTGGTTCTGAATAAAGTACCATTCCAGGCCAGATTACTTATACTAAGGAAATGGATAAAAGCAGACTTACCGACAGCGGGACAATGGAGAAAAACGATAGATAATTTAATTAAAGAAGAACGAGTGATGAAGAATTATAAAAAAAGGTCATTAAATCTCGACCAGGTATGGAAAAATTGGCTGCTTTAGTGTTGGAGGTGTTAAAATTATTTTTATTTTTTTTCTCTCGCGTCCCCACGTGGAGGGTGGGGGGGGGGGAGGGAGGGGAAGGGAAGAGAAAAGGAAAAATAATTGTAATTACTATGTTTAGAGCTAGAATAATGTGTTATCTCCATTTTTATGGATCTGCTTTGTATTTGAAATTTAAATAAAAAAATTATTTAAAAAGAAAAAAAAAAAAAAAACATTTTCCGCTAACTTGTGACAAAAAATTAAAACTTCTATGAACTCACTATGCCATCAGCGAATATCTTAAGGTGTCTTCTTTCCAAAATGGGGTTATTTGTGGGGTGTTTGTACTGCCCTGGCATTTGAGGGTCTCCGCAATCATTACATGTATGGCCAACATTAGGAGTTTCTGCTATTCTCCTTATACTGGTAAAGAGATTTGGGCTGAAAGAAAAAATGAACGGCACAGATTTCTTCAATCACACCGATCAATGTGGATGAAAAAATCTCTGCCCAAAAAAAAAAAAAAAAAGGAGGGGAAAGGCGTCTGCCCGTATGCCCTGGCAAACCCGATTTCTCCATTCACATCAATCGATGTGGATGAATAAATCATTGCCGCATTGAGAAATCTCGTCTTGCAGCGCCGCATACACCGACTTTTGTGTAATCTGACAGCAACGCAATGCTTCTGTCAGAATGCACATCAGTGCTGCAGCTGGTTCATCGGTTGGTCCACCTAGAAGGTACAAAAAACAAAACAAAATGGAAAAAAACTGGCCGCAACGCAATAAATTTATTAACATGAACTTTATAATAACATTTGAACAGAACATTAACTTTTATAAACTTTATTGAACCGTTGGAACAGAACATTAACTTTTTTGCTTAACGGTGATTTTTTATTAATTTTTTTGCTTTTTTTACCTTTTTATAGGACAAACCTCTCCTTCCCCATGGGACAATGTGCAAAGTGCAAATGTCCCAGAGATGTGGCGAAGTACATTATGCACTTTGTCCCAGGTGAAAGGAGAGGTTTGCAGCAGCTGTGAGTGAAAGGGCCCTAAGAGCCCTGTGTGCCTGTCCTGTGAGATGCAATCCCTATGCTAAGTGTACCTGTGTGTGGTACTTCCGGAAACACTCCCCTAAGCATAGGGCAGGGTGGTCAGGGCAGTCAGGACAGAAATAGCGGGTGTCACGCCTTATTCCACTCCTGCTACAGACACAACATTTTTTTTCGGGGTGGCGGTTGGTTTGAGGTACCAGCAACGACATTGCGAAAATGTCACTCGTGTAGACGGCTCACTGCACTGGTGGTTGGGGCCACGGAACCTCCTGGATACAGGAGGTTCTCGATGATCTCTTCCTGAAATTTGAGGAAGGATCTTGTTCTCCCAGCCTTACTGTAGAGAACAAAACTATTATATACAGCCAATTGAATTAAATATACAGACACCTTCTTATACCAGCGTCTGGTTCTGCGGGAAAGTAAATAGGGAGCCAACATCTGGTCATTGAAGTCCACCCCTCCCATGAGCAAATTATAGTCGTGGACCAAGAGGGGCTTTTCAATTACTCCAGTTGCTCGTTCAATTTGAATTGTCGTGTCTGCGTGAATGGAGGAGAGCATGTAAACGTCACGCTTGTCTCTCCATTTCACCGCGAGCAGTTCTTCGTTACACAAAGCAGCCCTCTCCCCCCTTGCAAGACGGGTGGTAACGAGCCGTTGGGGGAAGCCCCGGCAACTAGGTCGCGCGGTGCCACAGCAGCCAATCTGTTCTAAAAACAAATGCCTGAAGAGGGCCACACTTGTGTAAAAATTGTCCACATAAAGATGGTACCCCTTGCCAAATAAGGGTGACACCAAGTCCCAGACTGTCTTCCCACTGCTCCCCAGGTAGTAAGGGCAACCGACTGGCTCCAAGGTCTGATCTTTACCCTCATAGACTCGAAATTTGTGCGTATAGCCTGTGGCCCTTTCACAGAGCTTATACAATTTGACCCCATACCAGGCGCGCTTGCTTAGGATGTATTGTTTGAAGCTAAGTGCGCTGTGCCGTTCAGTATTTGGTGCAGGCATAGTGAAGGGGGGCGAGATTTCCCCAGCACACAGGGCCGGTTTTCTAACAAATTTCCCTACCAGGATAAATTTCCCTACCCTCGTCACTTCCTGTTGTGCCGCACCGGACTTGATGTTCCCAGCTTTGGAAGGAGGTGTGCCGAGCCGCGCAGGCGCACAACGACGGTAGGGAAATTTCAGCAGCAGTTAGAGGGTAGGGAAAAATGATGGGCCAGTGCGCACGCGCGGCTAACTACTCCTGTCGGGATACACCACACGTGTGCACCAGCGATGCTCCAGAAATGCTATTACGGAACAAAAGGAGAGGTGACGGGTACCTTTTGTAAAGAGTCCAAAATGTTCTTTATTTGCCACAGTGGGGAAGGTCACTCAATTTATGGATGCAATTTTCTGGCATAATTACAGTCATATAGGAGAAGTTTGGGTGCCCTAAGTCTCCCTAGATCTCCCTGCCCGCTCCAGATGATCAGACACTGCGCGTGCGCAGTGAGGGGTAGGGAGATTAAACAGAACAAATGGCCATCAGATCTTCCTACCCCCACACTATGCAGGCGCGGTGATCGGATGGATGTTCGGTAGAAGAGATCTCCCTGCCCGCTGGTGCACACGCGCGGTGTATCCCGACGGGAGTAGTTAGCCGCGCGTGCGCACTGGTCCATCATTTTTCCCTACACTCTAACCGCTGCTGAAATTTTTCTACCGTCGTTTTGCGCCTGTGAGGCACGGCACACCTCCTTCCAAAGCTGGGAACGTCATGTCCGGTGCGGCCGCGGCACAACAGGAAGTGACGAGGCTAGGGAAATTTGTTAGAACACCGGCAGGTGGAGAAGAACATTTGCATATAGATAATGTCCGCCAGTTTAATGGGGATAATTGTGGTGGCAGAAACCTTTTAAAGGTGGGTTCACACTTGCGTTCTGGCATATGCTATAGGTTCTGATTATAATGGAACGCACAAACGGAATGCAAAACGGAAACCTTTAAGAGGCATTCTGTTTTGATCCGTCATAGTAGAAGTCTATTGGCAATCATAACGAATCCTGTCGACAGTACTTTGTTTTCCATCATGCATAACGGAAACCAGACGGATCTGTTATACTTGCCCATAGACTTCTATTGTGACGTATCAAAACGGAATGCCTCTTAAAGGTTTCCGTTTTTCATTCTGTCTGGGTATTCAGTTATAAATGGATTGGAGCCTATAACGGAAAGCCAGAACGCAAGTGTAAACCCACCCTTATTTGCTTGTATACAGTAATTGTGGTACTGGCAATTGATGGTGTGGGCAGCGGGTGAGAATGCAAGACCGGTGCCCGCATCATAATTGCAACATAAAATGACAGAAAGTTGCAGAAAGGAAAACTACAACTCCCAGCAGGTCCTGAAGGTTTGCATCTGACAAGGCATGCTGGGAGTTGTACTTTCCAAGGGGGGAAGGCAATAAAATGTGCAAAATATTTTTTTAATAGTATTTTAACAGTTGTTATGGTATTACCTATCTGGACTGCCTGGACTAGCCTGAGACAGCGAGTGTGACGTCCACTGCCTCTATATGTCTTGCTCACAGGCAGGAGGCAGCGGGCTAACTGCTGGGCACCCACGGCACACTATAAACCTGCCACTGCGCTCTGCAGACTCCAGGCTGCGGCGGGGAACCTTACTGGCTGCGTGCTCTGTATGGAGAGCGCAGGCACGTCACATATGAGGAGGCGGGGCCCACGATGGTGGAAGGTGGGCCCAGTTGCACTAAGCAACGCTGCAGGGGAGCGGTCTGGAGAGGAGGCGCTGGGCACTTGCGGCCATGGCAAGTGAAGTGGCGAGGTGAATGATCATGGATCAGTCATTTCGCCACGACGCCACTTATATGACAAGTCTGAGGAGTCACTGTCGTGCTCATTGAAGTGGCAGGCAGCGGTGCTGGCCAGCGGGAAGCTGGAGAGCTGCCTGCCGCACTAATCATTATGAATGAAAATGCCAGGGGCCCACCAAGGGTTTGCCAGGCTCCCCGGTGGGCCAGTCCGAGCCTGGTCACAATAGATGGTCGAGGAAGGAGAATGGAGGCCACAATAGATGGTGGAGGAAGGAGAATGGAGGCCACAGGGGCCACAGACTGAGGGCCACAATAGATGGAGGAAGGAGAGCTCTCAGCAGCTGATGACGCTGACACAAGTTCCTCCAGCTTTATGACTCTTGTACATTCATGTGCTGCCATCATCACTGATTTATGACATGCCATAAAGTGAGGACACTCCTCAGGGTTCTGGATTTCTAGGACATGGACATATCATATAGCTGCCGCTATTCCTGACATCCACCACACACAAGAGGCGGCTTCTATTGATAACATTTATGGATTTTGCTAACAGCCGGGGACATTTTCTCTCCACAGTCACAATCTACAGGTTTTATACTAACGCTCTGTGGACGCCTCACCCTTATCTCATCTTCTTATTCTTACAGTTTGCGTGATAATGGTCTACCAGACACTTCCTGCATCCAGTTGGCATCTGTAATGCGGAATAACCTGTCTCTAAAGATACTCAACCTGTCTAAGAACCGTCTGTCTGGTCCTCACTTCAGTGACTTGATGGAGGCTCTGTCCAGTCCGGCCTGCAGGATAGAGACATTACGGTGAGTATAAGAGATGTGTACAGGACTGAGACATGTGGGGCACAAGTTATACATGGATTTTATGCTATTTTATGCTCCGCACCATTGTTATGTCTATGAGATAAACTGCTGACTAGGGTTGTCACGATACCAAAATTTGGATTCAATATCGATACCATAAAAAAGTATTGCGATACTCTATACCAGTGGTGCCCAACCATTTTTCATCTGAGGGCCGCACTAGACATGGTATAAATTTTGCGGGCCAGAATCAGGTAACTTTGCCAGAAAGAAAAGCAAACACTGTGAGGGGGCACGTGTGAGCATTACTAAAATACAAAATACGTAGGCCTACACTTGTTCAAATCTGCGTTGGAAGCTGCGTTTGGAGCCTCTGTTGCAGATTTTTGTCGAAAGACCAGACAAAAAAGCCTTATATGCAGTACTTTTGTGTCCAGTAAAAAGACAGGATCCCGAACGGAAACTGAACGGATCCCATCATAGTCGGTGGTGTCTGAGCTGCTTCCATGTGGGGTGACAGGAGGAAGGGGAAGCAGGGTCAATAGTGAGGTGTCAGGAGGGGGGGAGAGCAGGGTCACTAGTGAGGTGACAGGCGGAGGGGGGAGCAGGGTCACTAGTGAGGTGACAGGAGGAGAGAGGGGAGCAGGGTCACTAGTGAGGTGACAGGAGGAGAGAGGGGAGCAGGGTCACTACTGAGATGACAGGCGGAGGGGGGAGCAGGGTCACTATTGGGGTGACAGGAGGAGGGGGGAGCAGGGTCACTAGTGAGGTGACAGGAGGGGAGCAGGGTCACTAGTCCACATCCACTATACACTGTACTGCTCTGTAATACCAAACACATCCACTATACACTGTGCTGCTCTGTAATACCAAACACATCCACTATACACTGTACTGCTCTGTAATACCAAACACATCCACTATACACTGTACTGCTCTGTAATACCAAACACTTCCGCTATACACTGTACTGCTCTGTAATACCAAACACATCCACTATACACTGTACTGCTCTGTAATACCAAACACTTCCGCTATACACTGTACTGCTCTGTAATACCAAACACATCCACTATACACTGTACTGCTCTGTAATACCAAACACTTCCACTATACACTGTACTGCTCTGTAATACTAAACACATCCTCTATACACCGTACTGCTCTGTAATACCAAACACATCCACTATACACTGTACTGCTCTGTAATACCAAACACATCCACTATACACTGTACTGCTCTGTAATACCAAACACAGCTCCGGTGAGTACAGCTGGGAGGTTCCAGGAGTCGGACCCCCACAGATCTCATATTAATGATGTGTCCTGGGGATAGGACATCAATATCCGCAGAAAATCACAGAAAACGGAACAACGGACACGGATGCACACAACGGTCGTGTACATGAGGAATAACACACAGGTAAGTGTTCTAGGACTGACCTCATCAGAACCTGCATTGTGCCTCCACTTGGAGGAGGTGTCCATGTCCTGAGAGACATCTGGAGGGACAGGAAGGACACATCTGCTTCTATGGGGCGGATTATGGGTCCGAGCAACTCCCAGGTTATACAGAGCTGTAATATGTACATGAGCCCTTACCGCCATAGAGCGCTCATCTCTGCCTGTGCTACATTACAGCTGTATGGCGGTATTATTACTGATGACCCCGGCTGTAATTTACTCAGAATGGAGACGATTACTGCTCGTTATCAATAAGTAATAATCAATACCAGCAGAATCCAGAGAAACCCTGAATGTAGTGTAATGTCTACTAATAATCCATCCCCCAAATAACTGACTGAGCCACATGTGTCCTGTAGTAATGTGAGGAGGAGAACGGGGGCCACAGGGGCAACTATAGATGGTGGAGGAAGGAGAATGGAGGCCACAATAGATGGTGGAGGAAGAAGAATGGGGGCCACAATAGATGGTGGAGGAAGGAGAATGGGGGCCACAATAGATGGAGGAAGGAGAGCTCTCAGCAGCTGATGACGCTGACACAAGTTCCTCCAGCTTTATGACTCTTGTACTTCCATGTGTTGCCATCATCACTGATTTATGACATGCCATAAAGTGAGGACACTCCTCAGGGTTCTGGATTTCTAGGACATGGACATATCCTATAGCTGCCGCCATTCCTGACATCCACCACACACAAGAGGCGGCTTCTAGTGATGACATTTAGGGATTTTACTAACAGCCGGGGACATTTTCTCTCCACAGTCACACTCTACAGGTTTTATACTAACGCTCTGTGGACGCCTCACCCACATCTCATCTTCTTATTCTTACAGATTGGCTAATAATAATCTACCAGACACTTCTTGCATCCAGTTGGCATCTGGTATAAGAAATAACCGGTCCCTGAAGACACTTTACCTTTCTGGTAACCGTCTGTCTGGTCCTCACTTCAGTGACTTGATGGAGGCTCTGTCCAGTCCGGCCTGCAGAATGGAGACCTTACGGTGAGTATAAGAGATGTGTACAGGACTGAGACACGTGGAGCACAAGTTATACATGGATTTTATACTATTTTATGCTCCGCACCATTGTTATGTCTATGAGATAAACTGCTGACTAGGGTTGTGGAGATGCAGCTCGAAAGAGAGGAGCGACAGCAGCAGTTCCAGCTTCAGAGAGAAGTGCTGCAGCACCAGCATGCACTAGAATTGGCCCAAGTGAGACAGGCCGAGCGGTCTTCCTCTCCTAACACTCCTGCTGCAGGAGGCATTCCTCTACCCGTGGTCCCCAAAGCAAGGTTTCCAGTTATGGAGAAAAACAGGGACATTGATTTATATTTACGCTCGTTTGAGAGAGCGTGCCGCCAGTTCTGCATCCCTAAAGATCAGTGGGCTCTACACCTGACGCCTCAGCTGACTGGTAAAGCACTGGATGCTTTTGCGGAACTACCCACAGACCAAGATTGCGATTATCAGACTATCAAGGATGCCATAATTGCTAAGTTCCAGTTAACCCCTGAGGTTTACCGGAGAAAGTTCTGTGCCATCCAGAAAGGATCCACAGACTCTTACGCGGATGTGGCTAGCCGCTTATGCACCACATTCCGCCAATGGACTAGAATTCTTAAAGAAAAGACTTATGCTAACCTTGAGGATTTGATGATCCATGACCAACTCCTTGCGATATGCCCTACAGATGTGAGACAGTTTGTGCTGGAGCGCAAGCCCCAGTCTGTGAAAGAAGCTGCTGAGCTGGCAGACATCTTTTTTCGCAACCCGGGTACCGGACATTCGCAAACCTGTTATGACGGACATCCGCAGGCCGGTGGTATCAGACATCCACAAACCCCTGGTACCTGACAGCCGCAAAACTCCAGTACCCAACCAGGACAGAGCCATGTCCCAGAACTGGAGAGAAGGCAGGCCCGCTGGCCCTGTGAACCGTGAGACAACCAGGCCCTGGTGTGAGCTGTGTCGCAGGCCCGGTCACACCAAGCAAACCTGTTACGCAGGGAAGCCAGCCCAACCTCCTAGCACCGCGACGACGCCAAGCCCTAAGGGGGCCAACGCTTCCACACCTACCTCGTCTGCTGCATTGCTGGTCGGAGGACCCGAGGTGCACCGCGGATCCCAGAATCACCAGCCTGTCACTGTGAACGGCCAGACTGTCATCGGATTCCGTGATACCGGTGCAGATGTCACCTTGGTCCGTTCACATCTTGTTACGGAGAAGGATATCCTTCCAGGAAAGTACCTCGCTCTGACCGGAGTTGTGGGCACTCGCACTCATGTGGCCCAAGCCCAAATCACCATTGATTGGGGAATGGGACGGCAAAAGCGGGTTGTTGGGGTCCTGGATGATATTCCTGTTGCCACAGTGCTTGGCACTGATTTGGGCACGCTTGTTTCCCATTACGAATACCCTGCAAGCGCGCAGGAGGCCCAAGCAGGACTCCCTGACCAAAACCAGGTACTGTACAGCCCTTTGGGGAAACAGGGAGACGGGGACACTTTGCCTGCTATTTCTACTGTCCCTAATGCACCTAGGGAGGTATCAGATTTAAATGTACAAGCAACCGAATGTCATTTGCCTACTTCTGCACCTGTCATTGTTGATCCGAATGCTTGTGTTAGTGTTAGCAATGGTGATATAAATGATGCTGTACCTGTTCTGGCCATTACACGTTCCATGGCCAGCCGCCTGAACTCAGAAGCGACCGAACCCCCTCGGGCGATTCTGACCCTCAGGTGGATAACAATGCAAGAAAGACCTTTTCATGTGATGATGATGATTGTGTCACTGCGCTGGTAGACGCTTCCAGTGTCGCCAGTAACCTGGGCTCAGATGGGGCTGCGGGGACAGAACCAGTCGTCCCTCCACCCACCTCTGACCCCAGCATTGACGGTAACTCTCCACAGCTGACTTCATACGTCACTGGTCAGCTGGAGGAGACCGGTGGCGCTGCATTCGTACAGGCCTTAAAGGGTGACCCTAGTCTGGAGGCACTTAGGGCCCGAGCCGGCCAGCCTCCAGGTGAGGGCACTCCATATAAAATCTATTGGGAGAACAACCGACTGTACTGTGAAGCTGTACAGCCTACAAAAGGTGACGCAGGTGAGAACACGAGACAGCTGGTAGTCCCTAGGGAGTTTCGGGCACAGGTGCTCAAAGCAGCCCACGACATTCCACTTGCAGGACATTTGGGTATCAGAAAGACCCACAAACGTGTTCAGAACCATTTTTACTGGCCCACGATGGGAACGGACATAACTAAGTACTGCCGATCGTGTACCACTTGCCAGAGGGTTAAGAAGGCTGGAGGACCCCGCAAAGCTCCTTTGCAGCCACTGCCCGTGATCACAGAGCCCTTCCAGAGAGTGGCAGTGGATATAATTGGTCCCCTTCCCATTCCTAGCAGTTCTGGCAAGCGCTACATCTTAACAGTCGTGGACTATGCCACCCGTTATCCAGAGGCGGTAGCACTGTCTTCCCTTAGGTCGGCTACGGTGGCAGACGCCTTGATCGGGATTTTCTCGCGTGTAGGTTTCCCCGCCGAGATGATCTCTGATCAGGGCTCTTGCTTCATGTCGGAGCTAATGGAAGCCCTCTGTGAGAGGATGCAAATCAAGCACACCACTTCCAGTGCGTATTACCCGCAAACCAACGGCCTTTGCAAACGTTTCAACGGAACGTTAAAGCAAATGCTGGCCACGTTCGTGGAATCGCAGGGGAAGGACTGGGAGCGGCACCTGCCTCATTTGCTGTTCGCTTACAGAGAAGTGCCACAGGAGTCCACTGGGTTCTCACCCTTTGAACTCCTATATGGACGAGATGTCCGAGGGCCCTTAAAACTGATTCGGGAGACCTGGGAGGGAAAAGGTGACCCCTCAGAAGTCTCTGTGGTTGAATATGTCCTAAAATTTCGGGACAAGATGGAGTCCCTCATGACCATAGTGACGGAAAACCTCGCAAAGGCACAGGCCAAACAGAAGGCTTGGTATGATCAGAATGCCAGAGAGCGGTCATACCCAGCAGGTCAGAAGGTATACGCCCTACTCCCTGTCAGGCAGAACAAATTGCAGGGTGCCTGGGACGGGCCATACACCATTCTGAAACAGGTGAACCCAGTCACTTACCTAGTGAGTCTTGGGGGTAAGCGACAGAAACTGTTCCACGTCAACATGTTAAAAGCACACGAGCAGTATGTATTAGCAGTGTGTAGCCAGCTAGAACCCGAAGAGCCAGATCCACTGATAGACTTGCTAGCAGAGCTACGAGACGTGGCAGATGATTGGAACATCAACCCCCACCTCTCGTACCCACAGAAGCTTCAGCTCACCACTCTCCTGAGTGCGCACAGCGCCACATTCTCAGGCATCCCTGGCCAAACCAACCTAGCAGCTAGCCGAGTTGACACAGGGACCCACAAGCCCTTACGGCAGGGCCCCTATCGCACCTCACCCGAAGTGCAGGCTGAGATCAAACGAGAGATTGATGAGATGCTACAGTTAATGGTCATCCAGAAATCCTCTAGTCCATGGGCCGCCCCGGTTGTTTTAGTCCCAAAAAAGGACAAGACCACCCGGTTCTGTGTCGACTATCGGAGACTGAATGACATCACCATAACCGATGCGTATCCCATGCCTCGAATTGATGAATTGCTGGATCAGCTGGCGTCCGCCAGCTATCTAACAATCATGGACTTGAGCCGTGGATACTGGCAGATTCCGCTTGCGCCAGAGGCGAGAGCAAAATCCGCATTCATCACCCCTTTTGGCCTCTATGAGTTTACTCGTATGCCCTTTGGGATGAAGAATGTGCCCGACACCTTTCAGCGGGCCATGAATGAACTGTTGGAAGGAATGCAAGGTTATGCCCTAGCATATCTGGACGATATAGCCATATATAGTCCAACCTGGGAAGATCACCTTGACCATCTGTCACAGGTATTGGGAAGACTGTCCGCTGCCAATCTGACCGTTAAGCCCAACAAATGTCAGATTGCCATGACAGAGGTTCAGTGCTTAGAACACAGAGTAGGCAGCCAGACCCTGAAACCTCAGATAGGGAAGGTCGATGCCATTGTAGCATGGCCACGGCCTAACACCAAAAAACAAATACAGGCATTTCTGGGAACGGCAGGGTACTATAGGAAGTTTGTTCCATCCTATAGTACTCTGGCTAAACCGCTGACCGATGCAACGGGCAAAAAACAACCCAACACGGTCACATGGAACTCGGAACTAGAACAGGCATTTCGGGCCCTAAAGGAAGCGCTAGCTAGCACTCCTGTCCTTCAAGCTCCCGACTTCTCCCATCAGTTCCTAGTACAAACTGACGCCTCAGACCACGGTCTGGGAGCCGTCCTTAGTCAGGTGGACGCAACCGGGAATGAGCACTCTGTCCTCTACCTGAGCCGAAAACTACTTCCGCGGGAAACCGCGTTCTGCACCACTGAGAAAGAGTGCCTAGCGATCGTATGGGCCCTACAGAAATTACAATCGTACCTATATGGACGATCCTTCATGGTCATCACAGATCACAACCCTCTCAGCTGGCTGAAACGTACTTCTGGTACCAACGGAAAACTTCTCCGCTGGAGCTTAGCGCTCCTACAGTACGATTTCACGATTCAGCACAAACCGGGACTTTCCCGCTGTAACGAGCTCAAATAGGGAGTTGGGATTGCTTCAGACCCAGTCTTGCTGACCACTCCTTCCCCAATCTTCCAAAGGGGGAGGTGTGATGATTTGCGATCTCAGCAACACAAATCGCGAATGCGTCCGGTTTGAAAATCACCAGAGCCTTCGTCTGCACACAAAGAGTTAAAATCTTTTTTTTTTTTTTTTTTTTTTTTTCTCAACCCAAAGTAATTCATCCTTGCTAGCACAGCTCACAGATCAGAGGTACAATTAGCCCCTTCTTGCCAAAGAATCTTCCTGCCCCATGCCAGGTTAAGTACCCATCAATCTGGTATTTTCTTGACAGAACCTCATAAAAACTTCCTTTCTGTAGTCGGAGTGGCTCTGGCATCGCAGGAGGTCTCACACCTTTAGCCTGGGCAGCGAGCTTCAGAAGAAAAGGACAGATCCTTATCACACAGCTGGTTGGTACAGGAAGGAAGATGACCTGAAAGTCCCCTTCAATCCATAGGCTTCATATTTTTCCCATATTTTCCTAATATTTCATGTGTTATGGAAATGTGAAAGGAACCATCTTTTCAGAGATGGTTTTGGTGCTTCTAACCCACCTTCTAGGAAACCCGCAGGCAAATCAGAGATTCCCGCTCTGAGATATAAAGGTTCTCAGGCACCCTGTATTATCTTTTAGTCGTATTTGTTATCAGATGATGCGTAAAATTGTACTGATTATCAATATCAACTATATTTCTTGATTGGACTTACGGGATATGGAGAAATGGGCAAAGCAAAGATTCTGCCAGATTTTCTCCCTATGGGGCAAAGGACTGCCCCTGTTCCAATTACACAAGGCTGGACCTGAACGTGTCATAACCACTCCCCGCTTCAGAGTAGGTAAAAACAGTGACACACTCAGGTCCTGGGTCCTTCTTCTACCATCTGACGTCGACTAACATCACGACCGCCCGCTGGACACGGGCACACCCCACCATCTTGGATTATTCCTTTTCAAAGACTTTGCCTATTACTGGACACTACCACGGTAATTCTGAACTTACAGACATTCTATTCCCTTCCACCTCTTACCTATTTCTATCCAAACCAATCTGTTCAACTGGCAGGTATATTTATCTGTCAGCTTTAATGTATATATATTTTTGTGTATAGTTTTAGAATAAAACTTAACGATTTAATCGTTCCAGTTTTGCCCTTGTTACTTGATGACCTGATCTATGCTAAGAACTCTGTCCTCAGAAGACATACTACCAAATAGTTTTATTTTTATAAATGTTAATGTACTAGCTAGGTTGCAAATAACCGTTTCGTCCCTTTAGGATTAGCTAGCCGGGGTCTCTTCGCCCCGATTCAATACGAGAGTGGTGGCAGCAAATTAATTTGATTTCCAGCGTGAAATCAGTAATTTTATTTTTACCGATTGTACATACAATCGTGATTGCATCCTGTCTGGGCCCACCAACCAATCTTAAACGTCTTCTGTGCTCACAGTGGATTCGCCTCCAGAAGTCTCTAGTGGAGACCTGTATGGCAACTGTGGCTTAGTACGACGGGATTGGCGGGTGGTTGTCACAGTTTCTATTATCTAAGCCTCACAATATGACTTCAAACCTGAACTGGTCCATAAAAAGTGGGATTTTGAAGATTTCTGTAAAATTTCAAAATTTGCGTCTAAACTTCTAAGCCTTGTAACATCCCCAAAAAATAAAATATCATTCCCAAAATGCTACAAACATGAAGTAGACATATGGGGAATGTAAAGTCATCACAATTTTTGGGGGTATTACTATGTATTACAGAAGTAGAGAAACTGAAACTTTGAAATTTGCTAATTTTTCAAAATTTTTGGTAAAAATTTTATTTTTTTATGCAAAAAAAGTAACTTTTTGGACCCACTTTTAGCAGTGTCATGAAGTACAATATGTGACGAAAAAACAATCTTAGAACGGCCTGGGTAAGTCAAAGCGTTTTAAAGTTATGAGCACTTAAAGTGACACTGGTCAGATTTGCAAAAAATGGCCAAGTCCTTAAGGTGAAATAGGGCTCCTTAAGGGGTTAATATGATATTATATCCCACTCGGCAATCATACTATGGAAATATAATTTCCCAAAGGTTTTTACTCTACTCAGACAATGTCCAATCTTCCATTAGCAATATGCATCTTTGCTAAGAGGACAACTAGCATTAGGGAGGTGTTTAACACTATATGTTCCCTCAGTATGGGAACTCTTGACTATATGCCGAGAGGAATATCTTATTAATACCACAATCAGTAAATACAAATATACGTTACCAGGTCAAGGATGAACAGGGTTTTGGATGGGACCAGTTCTCAGGAGTTCTCTAGTGGTCAAAATAGAATTCAAGTTTCTTTTGATATTCTTTATGGATCTTTTCTTTCTTATGAGGATCCTGTTTCTTGTGATCTGATGATCTGATCTGATGGTTTGATCTGATGTTTTTTGATCTCTTCTCCCTATGTTCCTATCCACCAGTACTTATCCTCCCTGATATTTTACGTTACCACCTCCTGGATTATGATCTCCCAATCGACTGAGGAGGGTTTAACGTATGTTAATACTACTATAATGTATAATGATATGCCATAGAAAACAAGTTATAAAATAATGTACTATTGTCCATCTAGATGGCAATGTTGTACCACATAACAATTTCAAACATGAATTCTAAATACCTAAGAATACGTTCACATGACCTTTTTAACCTCTCCAATATACATCAGTATTAAGGGTTTCTTCCTGACATTTTACTTATCCATAATCTAGACATGTTGGAATCGCCATCTTCTACCTTTTTTTTTAATTCATGATAATGGACAATAGGCATCTGGGTTTATATATTTAACTTGTTCACATGGCTAACTAATAACATTCAGCTCTCCTCATGAAACCCAATTAGTTGGAAGATAACTTCAATACTTTCTAAACCTTAAAAAGGCTATATTTAGTCAGTGAAATACACACGGCATAAAATATATATTCTAAATGAGATATAGATATATATATATATCGACACACTGTTAGACATAGATGACATATTATATAAACCATTGGTTTAGATATGTTGAAAATCTAAATATACCACACAGAAATATATAGAATATAATCATGCATACATAAATTGGACAATGCACATAAAATGTTTCCCCTAAGGCAATTACTTCCTTAATGACTTTGTAAGGAAGTAAAATAATACATTGCTATTCAAATGGCTGTCTCTCACAGATACAAGTCTGTCGGACCCATTATAGTATTAACAGATACACTACATCTGCTCACCATAATTTTTAAAAGACAATACATTCTATGTCCGCTACAAACATGTTACCCAAATTGAACTCAGCATGAACTTATTTTGGCTTATTTGAATCCTACAGAAAGATTTTAAACTCTGGTTCAGTCTGACTTTACACTTAAAGGCAATGAGCATTGATATTTAGACTATAATATCTTCAGATAAGACTGTACACTTAGGAAAATGCATGACATAGCGCAGACCAGTATTTCTTTGCACATCCACCACACACAAGAGGCGGCTTCTAGTGATGACATTTATGGATGTTACTAACAGTCGGGGACATTTTCTCTCCACAGTCACAATCTACAGATTTTTTACTAATGCTCTGTGGACGCCTCACCCACATCTCATCTTCTTATTCTTACAGTTTGCGTAATAATGGTCTACCAGACACTTCCTGCATCCAGTTGGCATCTGGAATAAGGAATAACCGGTTCCTGAAGAAACTCGACCTGTCTTATAACCGTTTGTCTGGTCCTCACTTCAGTGACTTGATGGAGGCTCTGTCCAGTCCGGCCTGCAGGATAGAGGCATTACAGTGAGTATAAGAGATGTGTACAGGACTGAGACACGTGGAGCACAAGTTATTTTATTCTATTTTATGCTCCGCACCATTGTTATGTCTATGAGATAAACTGCTGACTAGGGTTGTCACGATAACAACATTTTGATTCGATTTCAAAACCATAAAAACAGTATTGCGATACTCTGTACCATTCGATACCATGCAAAAAAAAATAAAACACCAAAAAAGCTGCGTGCATTCCGCATTTTATGGAACGTCCGGCCCATAATAGAACAGTCCTATCCTATTTTTTGGGGAACAAGGTGACTAAAAATGGCGAATAGTGCGTTTTTGATTTATTTATTTTTTCTGTTTCGGCGTTCACTGCATAGGAGATGTTTTTTTTATATTTTAAAAGTTTGCACTTTTTCTGACTGTGATATGTGACGTCTCTACTAATGTCTGACTAATGCACCAGGTCTAGTTGTGTCAGTGGCCACGGACCCCCTTACCTGCACCCCTGATTTTGGCACAGACTGTATATAAGTGTCATCTGCAGCAGATTTAGCATCTTCTCTCCACATTACTGATAAATAGTTTCCCTTTTGCTTTTTTTCCCGGACTTCTAAGAACCATAATGTTTTTACTTTTCCGTTCACATAGCCGTCTGAGGGCTTCATGCGCTGCTGTATTTTGCGGTGCGTCTAGAGAAAAGTTCCTTTCCTGTCCTCGGAATGGAGAAGAATAGGACGTTT
Organism: Bufo gargarizans; assembly: GCF_014858855.1. Taxonomy (NCBI): domain Eukaryota; kingdom Metazoa; phylum Chordata; class Amphibia; order Anura; family Bufonidae; genus Bufo; species Bufo gargarizans. The sequence goes on from NC_058090.1 coordinate 84,185,672, forward strand.
TATGTTTTTCGAGACCACAGGACAGACTTCAGGGTGTGGGGAGCACATGGTGTAATGTCCGCATGTTTTGTGGCCCCGTTGAGATTATTGGGTCTACATCCGATCTGCAGATCAGATGCAGACTGAGACTATGGTCGTGTGCATGAGGCGTAAGATGTATTTTTAATGGCTCCATTTAATTTACCATAACTTGTATTAAAAACACAGAAATTTTTTATTTTGGGGGCTACAATTCCACCATTTTTTAATGTTGTTTTTTTACTCTGTGCCAAAACTGACATGACGACCTTATCCTGAGGATCGGTACAATTACAGCAATACCACATTTATATGGTTTCTATTATATTTTACTATTTTTAAAGTAATAAAAACCTTTGAAAAATAAAAATTCCATTCATGGCCGTATCCTGACCCCATGACTGCTATATTTTCCCATCTGCAGGGCTGAGGCTTGTTTTTTGCCGGGCGAGCTGTAGTTTTTATTGGTGCCATTTTGGGTCACAATGAACTTTTTGATCTTTTTATTTTCTTATTATTTTCAGGGGGTGAAGTGACCAAAAAACAGCGATCGCTGTGCGGAATAATCACTTGTACATTTTGGTAGTTCGGACATTTTCGGATGTGGCGATACCAATTATGTTTATTTTTTATTCTTTATTTTTATATGTAAAATTGGGAAAGAGGGAGATTAGAATTTTGATTTTTTTAATTTTTTTTTGTTTTTTTTCTCTTACTTTTAACTGTAATGCACATTTTTTTATGCAGTGGATGAGTGAGAACAGACAGAACACGATGGCACCTGCGGACTGTTGGTACCATCAGGAATGGGGGGGGATTAACTCCGTCCTTCTTCTGGCCCCACATACCAATCCCATAAAACTCTTCAATAAGGACACTGACACTGTTCATCTTTTAACCCTTTTATTGTTGTTAGGTGGTAATTGGCCACAGCCTAATTATTCAAACGGCAAAACCATAAACCTTGCACCAGGCGCTCTGCCAGCCGCTGGTCTCCCAGCGGACAGTTCCGCCCATTTTCCTCCAACACCTCTCCGTTGTATTAACCTTCCGCCACGGAGGAGAACCGCCCTCAAACGGGGCTCCGACCACCACCCAACAAAAACATGGTCTGCTCCACCCCATCCTGAAGACCTGAGAGGAAAATATCCAATCCAATATCCGAAAGATGCACCCCATCGGGCCTCATTAACGAGCGATTATCGCCTTCAAGCTGCCGGTGGTGAACCACCACACCACCCCGGGACCTAATAAAGCGGGATATACGGGCATTAATTGTTCTCCTGCACCTCTCAACTGCCTCCCCGCCCTGCCATACAACACGAGGGACAACTTCGGACCACACCAGAACCACTTCATGAAAAAAGGACGGGAAAAGTTCCAGATCAGACCGCATGAGGGTCAACAATTCCACCAGGGGCACGGAACCTATATAATTTCCCCCTGCATGTATGTCCAGAATCACCGGGCCATTGGCTTGCAAACCACTTGGGAAAGGAGCTGCGCACATCGTAAACCACGGATTCCTCTCCAGGATACATCAACCTCCCGGAAACCGAGGGCTCTCCCACCAGGCCGACAATCAGCTCTCTGGGCCGCCCAGAAAATGTAGGAATGTCCAATCATCCATACGGCCGGACGCCCTGGACCTGCAAGAAAACAGAATTGGCACCAAGCAGACACTGCACAAAATCACCTGGACTTAAAACAGCTATGTTAACCACCTCAGCCCCCCTAGCTTAAACACCCTTAATGACCAGACCACTTTTTACACTTCTGCACTACACTACTTTCACCGTTTATTGCTCGGTCATCCAACTTACCACCCAAATGAATTTTACCTCCTTTTCTTCTCACTAATAGAGCTTTCATTTGGTGGTATTTCATTGCTGCTGACATTTTAACTTTTTTTGTTATTAATCGAAATGTAACGAAATTTTTGCAAAAAAATGACATTTTTCACTTTCAGTTGTAATTTTTTTTTAAAAAAACGACATCCAAATACAAATTTTTCGCTAAATTTATTTTTCTACATGTCTTTGATAAAAAAAAATGTTTTGATAAAAAAAAATGTTTGGGTGAAAAAAAATGGTTTGGGTAAAAGTTATAGCGTTTACAAACTATGGTACAAAAATGTGAATTTCTGCATTTTGAAGCAGCTCTGACTTTCTGAGCACCTGTCATGTTTCCTGAGGTTCTACAATGCCCAGACAGTAGAAAAACCCTACAAATGACCCCATTTCGGAAAGTAGACACCCTAAGGCACGGGTGTCAAACACAAGGCCCGCAGGCCGAATCCGGCCCGCCAGACCTCGTCATGTGGCCCGCGTAGCAGACAGTGTTTGTCCGACCTAAGCTTAGCTGCTGTCACTCACTGCGGCAGCCGGGCCGGGTGATCAGCTGAGCGCAGCCAGCGCTCCTCCCAAGCCTCCCCGAGTCCCTCCCCTCCCTCCTCTAGTCTACACAAAATAAGCTAGCCGCCGTCACTCACTGCGGCAGCTGGGGCCGGGTGTCAGCTGAGCGCAGCCAGCGCTCCTCCCAAGCCCCCCCGAGTCCCTCCCCTTTCTCCCTCCTCTAGTCTACACAGTCACTACACAGTGAATGATTCCAGACAGCGCAGCTGCTCACTCACTGTGTTCAGTCTCCGGTCTCCAGTCTTTGCTCCTCCTCGCTCCTCCCAGACTAGTCCCTCCCTCCTCCTCTCTGATAAGGAAGTCAGGTCCATACAGGAAGTGACATCAGAGAGAGAGGCAGGGAGGGAGAATTGAAATCATTCTTCTCCTCTCCAGTCCAGCTCCAGCGCCCAAGTAGTGCCCAGCCCAGTGCCCACTGTGCCCTGCCTGCAGACAGTGCAGCAGTGTTTTTTCTAAAAAGGTATAAATATAAAACATTTGAAGTGTATTGTAACAGTGTCACCCCACTAAAGTCTTTTATATTTTTTTTTGGCTACTTATAATCCTTAACTGCGATTTATCAATACATAATGTTATATATCATTTTGGTTCAGTAGATTCTCCTAAAAACATACCCGTATTTTTCGCCGTATAAGACGCACTTCCCCCCCCCCCCCCAAAAAGTGGGGGGAAAATAGCAGTGCGTCTTATACGGCGAATGCAGCTTATTTTGCGATTTGCGAATTTTCGCGCGATTTTTTGCGCGATTTTTTTGCGCAAATTATTTAGCGATTTTCAATGATACACCCGCCGCGATGCCGCTCGGCGGGTGTATCAGCTGTGAGGGAGGAGGGGCTGGGGGCCGGCGTCTGCTTTTATAATGACAGCGGGGCCCGTGCAGTGACTATTCTACTACACGGGCCCCGCTCACTGTATAATCGTATGTCTAATAGTAAATAGTTATGTACATAATCGCATAATGAGCGGAGTACTTACAACTACAAACGCTCGCCGAGAGGAGGGAGGAGGCAGGCTGGGAGGACGGGCGCTGGCAGTGTGTGAGTCATACGTCACGCGCCTGCGCCGCCCACTTTATGAATGAAGCAGGCGGCGTGGGCGCATGACGTATGACTCACGCTGCCAGCGCCTGTCCTCCCGGCCTGCCTCCTGCCTCCTCCCTCCTCTCGGCGAGCGATTGTAGTTGTAAGTACCGGTAATACACAGCGCTCCTTATGCGATTATATACATACGGTAACCATTAACTATTAGAGATACGATTATACAGTGAGCGGGGCCCGTGTAGTAGAATACAGTCACTGCACGGGCCCCGCTGTCATTATAAAAGCAGATGCCGGCCCCCGGCCCTTTGAGGGTGACCAAACTGCTGATGCAGCCCCCGATGAATTTGAGTTTGACACCCCTGCCCTAAGGTATTCGCTGATGGGCATAGTGAGTTCATAGAACTTTTTATTTTTTGTCACAAGTTAGCGGAAAATGATGATTTTTTTATTTTTTTGTCACAAAGTCTCATATTCCACTAACTTGTGACAAAAAATAAAAACTTCCATGAACTCACTATGCCCCTCATGAAATACCTTGGGGTGTCTTCTTTCCAAAATGGGATCACTTGTGGGGTAGTTATACTGCCCTGGCATTTTAGGGGCCCAAAAGCGTGCGAAGTAGTTGGAAATCAAAATCTGTAAAAAATGGCCTGTGAAATCCGAAAGGTGCTCTTTGGAATGTGGGCCCCTTTGCCCACCTAGGCTGCAAAAAAGTGTCACACATGTGGTATCGCTGTACTCAGGAGAAGTCGGGCAATGTGTTGTGGGGTGTCATTTTACATATACCCATGCTGGGTGAGATAAATATCTCGGCAAAAGACAACTTTTCAAATTTTTTTATACAAAGTTGGCATTTGACCAAGATATTTATCTCACCCAGCATGGGTATATGTTAAATGACACCCCAAAACACATTTCCCAACTTCTCCTGAGTACGGCGATACCACATGTGTGACACTTTTTTGCAGCCTAGGTGGGCAAAGGGGCCCACATTCCAAAGAGCTTTTGGATTTCAAAGCCATTTTTTACAGATTTCGATTTCAAACTACTTCGCACGCATTTGGGCCCCTAAAATGCCAGGGCAGTATAACTACCCCACAAGTGACCCCATTTTGGAAAGAAGACACCCCAAGGTATTTCGTGATGGGCATAGTGAGTTCATGGAAGTTTTTATTTTTTGTCACAAGTTAGTGGAATATGAGACTTTGTAAGGAAAAAAAATCATCATTTTCCGCTAACTTGTGACAAAAATTTAAAACATTTTATGAACTCGCCATGCCCCTCACGGAATACCTTGGGGTGTCTTCTTTCCAAAATGGGGTCACTTGTGGGGTAGTTATACTGCCCTAGCATTTTAGGGGCCCAAATGCGTGAGAAGTAGTTTGAAATCAAAATCTGTAAAAAATGCCCTGTGAAATCCGAAAGGTGCTCTTTGGAATGTGGGCCCATTTGCCCACCTAGGCTGCAAAAAAGTGTCACACATGTGGTATCGCCGTACTCAGGAGAAGTAGGGCAATGTGTTTTGGGATGTCTTTTTACATATACCCATGCTGGGTGAGATAAATATCTCGGCAAAAGACAACTTTTCCAATTTTTTTATACAAAGTTGGCATTTGACCAAGATATTTATCTCACCCAGCATGGGTATGTGTAAAATGACACCCCAAAACACATTCCCAAACTTCTCCTGAGTACAGCGATACGACATGTGTGACACTTTTTTGCAGCCTAGATGCGCAAAGGGGCCCAAATTCCTTTTAGGAGGCCATTTTTAGACATTTGGATCCCAGAGTTCTTCTCACGCTTTAGGGCCCCTAAAATGCCAGGGCAGTATAAATAGCCCACATGTGACCCCATTTTGGAAAGAAGACACCCCAAGGTATTCAATGAGGGGCATGGCGAGTTCATAGAAATTTTTATTTTTTGGCACAAGTTAGCGGAAATATTTTGTTTTTTCTCACAAAGTCTCCCTTTCTGCTAACTTGAGACAAAAATTTAAATCTTTCATGGACTCAATATGCCCCTCAGCGAATACCTTGGGGTGTCTTCTTTTCAAAATGGGGTCATTTGTGGGGTGTTTATACTGCCCTGGCATTTGTGGGTCTCCGCAATCATTACATGTATGGCCAGCATTAGGAGTGTCTGCTATTCTCCTTATATTGAGCATACAGGTAATGAGATTTTTGTTTTCCGTTCAACCTCTGGGCTGAAAGAAAAAATGAACGGCACAGATTTCTTAATTCGCATCGATCAATGTGGATGAAAAAATCTCTGCCAAAAAAAAATAAAGGAGGGGAAAGGCGTCTGCCAGGACATAGGAGCTCCGCCCAACATCCATACCCACTTAGCTCGTATGCCCTGGCAAACCCGATTTCTCCATTCACATCAATCGATGTGGATGAATAAATCATTGCCGGTATTTTTTATTTTTTTATATATATACAAAGTGTTTGCCAAAGCATATGAACACCGCCGCCTCCTCAGCTCATATGCCTCGGCAAACGTATCTTTTACTGCAGAGGAGAAATCTCGTCTTGCAGCGCTGCATACACCGACTTTTGTGTAATCTGACAGCAGCGCAATGCTAGTCGATCGGTTGGTCCACCTGGAAGGTAAAAAAAAAAAAAAAAAAAAAAAACAGTCCGCAACGCAATAAATTTATTAACTTTATAATAACATTTGAACAGAACATATAAACTTTATTTAACTTTTTGAACAAAACGTTAACTTTTTTGCTTACTGGCGATTTTTTTATTATTTTTTACCTTTATAGGACAAACCTCTCCTTCCCCATGGGACAATGTGCAAAGCTCAAATCGCCCAAAGATGTGGCGAAGTACATTATGCACTTTGTCCCAGGTGAAAGGAGAGGTTTGCAGCAGCTCTGTGTGAATGGGCCCTAATAGCCCTGTGTGCCTGTCCTATGAGATGTGATCCCTATGCTAAGTGTACCTGTGTGTGTTACTTCCGGAAACACTCTCCAAAGCATAGGGCAGGGTGGTCAGGGCAGTCAGGACAGAAATAGCGGGTGTCACGCCTTATTTCACTCCTGCTACAGACACGACATCTTTTTCGGGGTGACGGTTGGGTTGAGGTACCAGCATCGACATTGGGGAAATGTCGCTCGTGTAGACGGCTCACTACACTGGTGGATGGGGCCACGGAACCTCCTGGATACAGGAGGTTCTCAATGATCTCTTCCTGAAATTTGAGGAAGGATCCTGTTCTCCCAGCCTTACTGTAGAGAACAAAACTATTATATGCAGCCAATTGAATTAAATATACAGACACCTTCTTATACCAGCGTCTGGTGCGTCGGGAAACTAAATATGGAGCCAACATCTGGTCATTGAAGTCCACCCCTCCCATGAGCGAATTATAGTCGTGGACCAAGAGGGGCTTTTCAATGACACTGGTTGCTCGTTCAATTTGTATTGTTGTGTCTGCGTGAATGGAGGAGAGCATGTAAACATCACGCTTGTCTCTCCATTTCACCACGAGCAGTTCTTCATTACACAAGGCAGCCCTCTCCCCCCTTGCAAGACGGGTGGTAACGAGCCGTTGGGGGAAGGCCCTGCGACTAGGTCGCGTGGTGCCACAGCAGCCAATCTGTTCTAGGAACAAATGCCTGAAGAGGGGCACACTTTTGTAGAAATTGTCAACATAAAGATGGTACCCCTTGCCAAATAAGGGTGACACCAAGTCCCAGACTGTCTTCCCACTGCTCCCCAGGTAGTCAGGGCAACCGACCGGCTCCAGGGTCTGATCTTTACCCTCATAGATCCGAAATTTGTGGGTATAGCCTGTGGCCCCTTCACAGAGCTTATACAGTTTGACCCCATACCGGGCGCGCTTGCTTGGGATGCATTGTTGGAAGCCAACGCGCCCGGTAAAATGTATAAGGGACTTGTCTACGCAGATGTTTTGCTCAGGGGTATACAAATCTGCAAATTTGTTGTTGAAGTGGTCTATGAGGGGCCGAATTTTGTGGAGCCGGTCAAAAGCTGGGTGGCCTCTGGGACGGGAGGTGGTGTTGTCGCTAAAGTGCAGGAAACGCAGGATGGCCTCAAATCGTGCCCTGAACATGGCAGCAGAGAACATGGGCATGTGATGAATTGGGTTCGTGGACCAATATGACCGCAATTCATGCTTTTTGGTTAGACCCATGTTGAGGAGAAGGCCCATAAAAATTTTAAATTTGGAAACTTGGACGGGTTTCCACCGGAAAGGCTTGGCATAATAGCTTCCCGGATTGGCGGCTATAAATTGAGTGGCATACCAATTTGTTTCTGCCACGACTATGTCCAAGAGCTCCGCAGTCAAGAACAGCTCAAAAAATCCCAGGGCCGAACCGATCTGAGCTGTCTCAACCCGAACTCCAGACTGGGCGGTGAAAGGGGGAACTAATGGTACGGCTGAAGTTGGGGACTGCCAATCAGGGTTTGCCAGCACCTCAGGGACTCTAGGAGGTCTACGGGCCTGTCTGTGCGGTGGCTGCGACGGGGTAACTATTGCACGTGCCACCGTACCAGCTTCAACTGCCCTTCTGGTGCTCGCCACTTCACCATGTTGTACGGCAGTGCTGGTACTAGGTCCAGGGAGGGCTGCGCTGCTGGTGTATGCCTCACCACGTAATCCAACAGCGCCAGCCCCACTCTGCTGCCCTTGAAGCGGATCCTGCGCAACCTGTGGTGTAGCAACACGGGGCCGGGTATGCCTGGTGCTATCAGGGACCTCAACCTCCTCGTCCGAACTTTGGGTCAGACTGCCACTGCTTTCTACAGGTTCGTATTCTGACCCGCTAGATTCGTCAGATGATGGTTCCCATTCCTCATCTGACTGGGTCAGAAGCCTGTAGGCCTCTTCAGAAGAATACCCCTTGTTTGACATTTGGACTACTAAATTTAGGGGGTATTCACTGAGACTACCCAAGAAAAAAAGCAAGCCTGTCTTACAAATGGGAGGCTAGCGAAGTACCGGAGGCTGCTGCGATTGATAAAAAATATCAAAAATGATTTTTTTATCACCGCAGTGCTTGGAAAGTGATTGTGCCGTGATCAAAAAAATAATAATTTTTTGTCACTGCGGCGGGGCGGGCGTGGGTGAACGCACGTGTGGGCGACCGATCAGGCCTGATCGGGCAAACACTGCGTTTTGGGTGGAGGGCGAGCTAAGGTGACACTAATACTATTATAGATCTGACTGTGATCAGTTTTGATCACTTACAGATACTATAAAAGTACAAATGCTGATTAGCGATACGCTAATCAGCGAATCAGTGACTGCGGTGCGGTGGGCTGGGCGCTAACCGATTGCTAACTACCTAACCAAGGGGCCTAAACTATCTTAAAACAGTCAATACCAGTGAAAGAAAAAAGTGACTGATCACTTTTTTCCCTTTCACTAGGTGATTGACAGGGTCGATCAAGGGGTTAATTGGGGTGATGGAGGGTGATCTGGGGGCTAAGTGAAGTGTTTGGTGTACTCACTGTGAACTGTGCTCCTCTGCTGAGACCATCCGACGAAAAGAATCAGCAGAGGAGCACAGCAGCCATTTAACACCTTATATTTATAAATATAAGGTGTTAAATGGCCTATGATTCGTTCTTTTAAAAATAATCAGCCTGCCAGTGATGATCATTGGCTGGCAGGCTGATGATGCAACCCCCCTCGAACTTTTACCGGCCCGCAAAGCGCATGCGCGGGCCAGCTTTGAGCGTCATCTCGCGTCTCGCGAGATGACGCATCCCTGCGTGACTCTGCCTGAGATTGCCGCCTCCGGACCGCGATCCTGCGTTAGGCGGTCCGGAGGCGGTTAACAATACATCTTCCGTTTACTTTTTTTTTTTATAACAAAATATCCGTCCTAATATACCTCGCAAAGCAAGCTGACTTCCACCTGCCAATCCCCATAACTTCCGATTCGGGCAAACCTGCACTGGCCGCTTCCGTAGCCGCCCCAATCCGGAATGAATGAGTACCGAATGCCTTCGAATTCACCCCCACTAACTCTAAACAAGACCGCAAAACCCTGGTGAACTGGAATTTGGTCAGGGGGGAACCATCTGCATGCGCAAAGAATTTGTGGCCCGCCGGGCGCAGCGCACTATAGCTAGCAACCAGCCAGACCGGGCAAGTTATTCCCAAAACCTAGTGTAGAGGGATCCAGGCACCCCTACCAAACTGGTCTGTCCGACTGATCTGAATCCTCAAAGAATCATTGCCTAGCACGACATCCTGACAAAAAAGACCCCCCGATCTGCGGCAAGAGGGGGCAACCAACTCGCCCACCCGGAGGGCCGCAAAGAAGGCTACGCTAAAACTGCACGAAAATAACGCTGTCTCAAATGGCGATGCGCAAACCTCAGGAAGCCTGGTAAGAAGCCTACCTAGCAAGTTAAACGAGATCGGCCTCCGACTCTCCTGTGACACAAACTCCTTCCTCCAACCCCTTAGAGCCTGACGAATAATAAACTGCTTGGTCACATCTAACCAGCCGCGCAATTTGAAATGAAAGGCGACACCAGCTAGGCGTCGTTGCGCGACCGCCGCAGAAACGTGCGTAGCTCGCAAATGCAATAACCACTTAGTTGTGACCTCCAAGCGCAGGTCATCCCGGGAAGCCACGTCTCTGCCGTCCACCATTCCCCACCATTCAGCCCAGGCCTTACCATGCGCCTGCCATGTAGAAGGGGAAACCGACGATCTGACCAGCGTCATCAGCTGCGGTCCACCAAGTCCCACAGGTACGACGGGCATCTCTTGCCCTCCAAATCCGCTCCCGGTAGAAAGGACAGGAAATCCTGCCAATGAAAACGTAAAGAGCATCAGCAATTTTATTATCAACCCCTGGAACATGACGAGCCCTAAAATAGATATTACGTTTGAGGCATCAAAGCACTAGATGACGAAGCAAAGCCAAAACCGGGAGGGAAGAGGAAGACAAGCTGTTAACAGCGTAGACCACACTCAAATTGTCCGTCCAAAAAGAAACATGCCTATTGGCCAACCTGTCCCCCCACAATTCCACTGACACGATAATTGGGAACAGCTCCAATAACGTGCGGTTCCTGCACAATCCAGAGGATCGCCATGCGCCAGGCCACTCAGCGGCACACTAATCAGCCTCCAAAATCGTACCAAAACCGCATGATCCGGAAGCATCCGAAAACAGGGACAGTTCAGAATTGGGGGTCATCTCGGACATGTAACAGGTATTACCATTGAAGGATTGTAGAAAGGCCTTCCAAACCCGCAAGTCTTCCTTCAGTGAGGCAGTGAGTCTGATGCGATGCCGGGGAGACTTGACACCCCTGGTAGCTAATGACAAACGCCGGGAAAAAACTCACCCCATGGGCATCACCCTACATGCAAAACATAAAAGGCCCAACAGAGACTGAAGCTGTAGGAGGGTAACCTTTTTGACTACTAAAAACCCATCAGCTTCTGAAGCTTCTCATGTGGCAACCGGAAAACCATATCCACTGTGTCTATTTCAATACCCAAAAAACGATAAACACGTAACCGGGCCTTCCGTTTTCTCCGCGGAAATGGGGACCCCAAACTGAGCCATCCTCTCTAAAAACACATTCAGCAATAACAAGCAACTACCCCCGGAAACATGGAGAAACAAAAAGAAAGTCATCCAAATAATGCAGAACTGACGTAGAGCCCGACTCATAACGGATGACCCATTCCAGAAAGGAACCAAACTCAAAATAATGACACGAAATGGAGCAACCCATAGGGAGACACGTATCATAGTAAAACTGACCGTCCACACAGCAACCTAGCAAGTGAAAGCAATCAGGGTGAACAGGGAGAAGACGGAACGCCGACTCAATATCCGACTTGGCCAGGAGGGCCCCCTTGCCCGCCTTCCTAACCAATGCAACCGCCCGATCAAAGGAGACATAAGACACGGAAGCGTCCTCTGGACTAATGGCATCATTCACGACGAACCCTGTGGGTGGGACAAGTGATGAATCAACCTGACCTTACCCGGTTCTTTCTTAGGGACCACGCCAAGCGAGGAGACCCGTAAATTAGGGAACGGTACTTCATCAAACGGACCCTTAATCCTACCCAATGAAACCTCCTTATAGATCTTTTCCCTAAGGACCTCTGTGAGCTCCCGAGCCGACTTCAAGTTATCAAAAAAAAACGGAAAACGGTTAAGAACAAAGGGGTTAAAAAACCCAAAGGAAAATCCAAACCGGAGTTGGGCAGCAACCTGTTTATTGGGGTACCTGTCTAACCAGGGGCCCATCTCTGCCACACTCACCGGGGTCCTTATATCCACCTTGTTCAAAATGTTTTGGAGGCTTAACTGCGGGGCGGGTGTACTTACTAGCTGGGTGAGGGCCGCCGCAGGCGGAGCACTCATGTTTGAATCTACACAACCCAGCAAACCTGCAGTTCCCCTCGTTAAACAACCAGCAAGACCCGGGCGGCGGACGGCCACCGGTCCATGGGAAGACAATCCCCCTGAACCAGCGGCCGCCGCTGGAAAGGGAGCGGGCCTCTGCGCCACCATTAATCTCAACCACACATCCGTAGCTTTTACCCCCCCCCCATCCAATCTCGGGATGTAACGCCAAACGACGGCGGAACTCCTCATCATACCGCCACCAGGCGCTACCCCCGTGCGATTTGTAAGCGCTATAGATTATATCCTGATAAACGAACAGCTCGGAACACCGCTCAGGATGAAGCTGCCCCATAATGCAACCCAAGACAAAAAAGGCCTGCAACCAATTGTTTATGGTCTTAGCCACTCTGGGTCTGCGCTCAGAAGGTTTATCTGAGAAATGCCTCTCCTTGTCCACCGTGTGATGGTCAACCGATATGAGAGACAAAAAATCCGCATACTGGTTAGCCCACACCTTCACCCGCACTGTTTCATCCAGGTGGGTGCCAAGGAGGCTAACCCCGCAATAGCACGAATCCTTGTGTACCCCCGCCAATACGGGCGCTTGCCTAACACTGGGAGGAGGGGGCCCCTGAGCTTGGGCAGGCTGTTGCAACGGCTCTAACAGCATCTTCAACAACTCGGCTGTGTTCGCATCCCCCGCACCCGCCCCCAACACTCCCGTAAATTGGTACTCACTGGAAGAAGACGGGACTGGAACCACCGGAGGAACAGGCACCGGAACCTCGGGCTGAATAGACGTCGCAGGAACTAAGCTACGAACCCTGGATGAATGATGACGCGACCGCCTACTGCGGTGCGAATGCGCTGCTCGACAAGACTCCACCGATGCTGCCAACGACCCTTCAGAGGAAGACGGTGAGCACCACCTGGAGGATCTGGAGCGCCTGCTCCACGCCGAGTCATCAGACCTGCGGCGAGAGTGACGCCTGCGGGAACCGCGTCTCCTGCTCTCCAGAAAGGGGGATGACGAACTGGATCGAACCCTGCGCTGGCGTGACCTATGGGGAGTCAAGGGAGGGGCTGGCAGCGGATGGGCACTCAACGCAGGGGCGGAGGGAGGGTCCACCTGCGCTACATCATCAATGGGAGAAGGGGAGGCAGCCACCTCTATAGCTGCTGCTGGTGGCAAAGCCCCTTCCACTTGTAGGCGCTCAACACCAACACACAACAATGAAAAGGTCAATGCGGTAGTAGCCACAGTATCCAGTGGTAGTAGATACCTGCTCTTGCAAATACTCCAACTGTGGAAAGCCACAGTATCCAATGTTGATGCAAGTACTTCACTTGTTAGTCTGATTACTTGCGGAAAGAGGTAATGTGACAGTATGTACGGTATGCAGTGGTAGTGCGATAACTCCACCTGTGGAAGGAAGGTAATATGACAGGATGTACAGCAACTAGTGGTAGTACGTGACTGGGAGTGAGGAGGTAGCCATGCACCCCCTGTAGAAGGGGTTAAAGCTGTAGTACTCACTATGTTCAGTGCCGGATAGCACCACGGTTAACAGTTTGTTTGTTTTTTAAATAATCATCCAAGTAAAATCTGAAGCCCCAACCTAAACTAGGTGATGAGGCAGGAAGGGGTTACATTTTAATTATATATTTATGGAGTTAAACCCTAGACAAGGAAGGGGTTAATTTATGTATTTTTATAAATTATTGGTGACCAGGGGCAGAGGTCTGTAGGCTCCTGGAGGAGGGAAACGTCTGGGTGAGAAGATTTGGTGCCTGGGGGACGGTCCCCCCCCCCCCCCCCATAAACCAGTAAGAAAGTTGTGGCCTAGTAGTAGCAAGCCCACCGGAAGAACTTTCGGACGGAATGGAGGGCAGAAAGAACGGCCGTTAGATACCCAAGAAGCAGCGGCCAGCCCAGAAGGGGATGCGACCGTTGGAAAATGGTATCGGCAGACCCGGGAGGGAAGGAGGTGGAGGGGCGAGGAGGGGCACAAGCACTAGGTGAAATAAAGAGGAGAAAACCCAGCATGTACGGTATGCAGTGGTAGTGCGATTACTCCGCCTATGGAAGGAAGGTAATATGACAGGATGTACAGCAACCAGTGGTAGTGCGTGATTGGGAGTGAGGAGGTAGCCATGCACCACCTGTAGAAGGGGTTAAAGCTGTAGTACTCACTATGTTCAGTGCCGGATAGCACCACGGTAATTATTTATTTTTAAATAATCATCCAAGCGAAATCTGAAGCCCCAGCCTCAACTGCGTGAAGAGACAGAAAGGGGTTTCATTTTAATTTTTTTTATTATTTATTGAGTTAAACCCTAGACAAGGAAGGGGTTAATTTTATTTATTTTTCATAAATTATTGGTGATCAGGGGCAGAGGTCAGCAGGCTCCTGGAAGAGGTGAACGTCTGGGTTAGTAGATTTCATGCCTGGGGACTGTCCCCCCCCCCCCCCCATACACCAGCATGGAAGTTATGGCTTAGTAGTAGCAAGCCAACCGGAAGAACTTCCGTCTGGAACAGAGGGTGGAAATAATGTCCATGAGATACCCAAACCCTGGACCAAGAAGACATGAGACGGGCATACTCGATGCCTGGTAGTGAGAAGCAGAGACCAGCCCAGGAGGGAATGCGACTGCTGGGAAATAGTACCAGCAGGCCCGGGAGGGAAGGAAGTGGAGGAGGAGCGCAAGCATTAGGTGAAATAAAGAGGATAAAACCCAGGCCAGGAGGGAAATTAAGGATGAGAGGAATGTAGAGGGAAGGTGTTCACCATACTTACCCCATCTTCATCCTCTTTTCTTAACCCCTCCTTGGGGTACCAGTAGGGTCACCTCTTCACCCGCTAGAACCGAGGTGGTAGAGAGGCTGGAGTGGAGGGGGGACTGCAGAAATGCAGGTGATCCCATGGTTGGCGGATGCAGGGGAGCTGGGCTGCCCTGGTCCACTTTGGGGTGGTCGTGCGGTGAGGGGAACTGACACCGGCCTTCCTCCCCAGAAAAGGTAAGGTGCCTAAAGAAGAAAAAAGTTAAATAACAAATTAAATAATAGATTAAAATGGCGGATAGGTGCCCTGCAAAGCAGGAAGGTCTGCCTCCTACGTACACTAAGCTAAAACTGACTAGCTCGGCCATTCATTCCCCCATGTTTCTGTTCTAATTGGATATATAGTGCTATTTCTGCTGATGAAGGGACTGGTGATGTCTCGAAAGATCACTATGTAACATCATTACTTCTATTTTTGTTAGCCATTAAAAGGTATCAAACCTGCAAGACTCTGATTTAGTTTCTCTTAATGAGAGCAGTGAACCAAAGGGGAGATATTTACAAAACACGCAAGATTGTAGACATCCCATGTTCAGGAGATCAATTCACTGACTGGTCTGATGTCGGGAGGAAACCTCAAAATACAACCTCACTAATGTTTTCTCTTCTAGTCTGCGGTACAATGAATTATCTGAAGAGGAGGAGGAAGCCCTAAGAAAACTGGAAAAGCAGAAAACAAATATGAAGATATCTTATTGAACAGAGAAGATGCTGGATTCCTCTCTATGATGAGCAGATAATAGGACTTTGGTGGAGAAGATGTCTTCAGAGGTCTGGTATTAGGAGCGTCTCCTAGTGCATTATGGGTAATATCAGTGATCTACAGAAGATAAGGAATAATAAGATATTATAAAAGAGGTTACCAGAAATGTTCTTCTCCAGCTATTTATATCTCCAGTTACTAAATCCCTTCATAATGAGCCCAAATCCAGGCCTATGGGATGTAGCAGCGTCTCCTGAAGGTCATGTAGGTTGTCAGCAGTATAATACTGGTTGTCACACCGGAGGAGGCCGCACATTGCACACAGTGTAACTAACAAATCACACAAACTGTTATTTCAGTTTCTATTTTATCTTTTACTTGATGCGACTCGCGGACATACCAGTGTTCACATGATCTGTCTCCTGATCACCAGGACCAATAGAAGTGACATGGCGGTGTGCGGTATTTTACTGTATATACACAGTGCGAGTGCTGTGTAAAATAACAAAAAGAAGACAAAGGGTATAAAGTGGTCCTAAATGGACTCCTCTTGAGAGGACGCCCAGCTGCCAGCCTACACATGAACTACAGTATGAAAAGAAACACGATACGGGGAATCTCCCCCTTACCAGCTCAATCAGAGAACCACAATATCCACAAGGCTGTCGGCTGTCACGGTGAGTAGAGACTTTTAATCCAAATGAGAAAAAAAAAGAAAAAAACAGCACTGCCGTATTCCAAACTGGTCACTTTATTGGAAGAAAAAACACTCAAGCAATAAAAAACGTAACCTTCTTGATGCGTTTCGGGCACCCAGGCCCTTTGTAAAAAGAATGGCATGATCATGAAAAACTGGAGTTAAAATACATGTTAGGCCTCATGCACACGACCATTCCGTTTTTTGCAGTCCGCAAATTGCAGATCCGCAAGACACTGAAGCCGCCCGTGTGCCTTTACGCAATTTGCGGAACAGAATAGGCGGCCCATTGTAGAAATGCCTATTCTTGTCCGCAAAACGGACAAGAATAGGACATGTTATATTTATTTTGCGGGGCCACGGAACGGAGCAACGGATGCGGACATCACACTGAGTGCTGTCCAGATCTTTTGTGGCCCCATTGAAGTGAAAAACTGAGGCTCGGATGCGGACTAGAACCACAGTCTTGTGCATGAGGCCTTAGAAAAGAGATTTACCTCTCAAGAGAAGCCACGTCATGAACGGGTGGGAGTAAACCCGGTGTTAGCTCCAGGGTGACAGGCATCTGTGGATGGAATGTGCTGCAACAATTCATCAGCACAAGTGAATAGAACGCTGTTCAGACACAGACAGGATGCAAGATCAACACCATGGAAAAGATACTAGAAATAAAGATGGTAAATTTATATATGTATCATTTCCAACATCAATAATAATAAATAACATCATGTCTCCTATTTAAACCTGTTGGAAATCTAGTCTCAGGCATAAAAATCCAACAGGTTTCCCTTGCCAATAACTTTTTCCTGTGATCGCCCACTCTGTATAGTTTAAATACCCTGTCAATTCGACAGAAGGTGAAAAAAGATAAATCACCCCCGTGGACATAAAAAAAATGTTGAGAAACCGCAGAGGCATTCAATGCCTTTTCATTGTTTGCATCGGATAAATGTTTCCGAATCCTGGTTTTTAAGGTATTAGTAGTGCATCCCACGTACTGCAGTCTACAAGAGGTGCAGCAGCTGAGGTACACAACGGATTTCGTCATGCGGGATACTGCAGGGTGCTGGGTGGCCATCGAGTCCCCGTGCTGCTGTGACGGGGACCCGATGGCAGGGAAGGCAGCCGATGCCGTGATGGCCTGTGAGATTCAGCCCCCTGGAAAGGCAGGAAGCTGTAAGTGTATTACAGTGTGTAATACACTTACAGCCAATGCATTAGAGAAGTATTGTAATGCATTGTAAAGGGGTCAGACCCCCAAAAGTTGAGGTCCCAGAGTGGGGACCCCCAAAAAAGTGACGTTTTAAGTAAAAAACAAAAAAGCATCCTTTTCCCAAAATAAAGTTAAATTTTTTTTGTAAAAGATAGGGAAAAAAAGAAAAGTAGACATATTAGGTATCGCCGCGTCCGTAATGACCGGCTCTATAAAAATATCACATGAACTAACCCCTCAGGTGAACACGTCGCCTTACATCACTAAAAGTGCAACACCAAGCAATCAAAAAGGTGTATGCCCCCCAACGTAGTGCCAATCTAACAGTCACCTCATCCGGGAAAAAATGAGCCCCTACCTAAGACAATCGCCCAAAAAGTAAAAAAAAACTATGGCTCTTAATATGGAGACACCAAGGCTACTTTCACACTTGTGGCAGAGTGATCCAGCAGGCAGTTCCGTCGCCGGAACTGCCTGCCGGCTACGGCAAAATGTATGCCAACTAATGGTATTTGTAAGACTGTTCAGAATCCTGATCAGTCTTAAAAATGGCTGATCAGTCAGAAAAATGCATTGAAATGACAAATCCGTCCTTCCGATGTCATCCGGAAAAACGGATCCGGCATTTATTTTTCTCACCTTTTTTTCGGTCTGCGCATGCGCATACATTCCTATGGAAAAAAAATGCCGGATTCAGGCAAGTCTTCAGTTTTTTTGGCCGGAGATAAAACCGTAGCATGCAGCGGTTTTATCTTTGGCCTGATCAGTCAAAAAGACTAAACTAAAGACATCCTGATGCATCCTGAACGGATTACTCTCCATTTAGAATGCATGGGGATAAAACTGATCAGTTCTTTTCCGGTATAGAGCCCCTAGGACGGAACTCTATGCCGGAAAAGAAAAACGCAAGTGTGAAAGTACCCTTAAACATGATTCTTTTTTGTTTCAAAAACGTCCATAACAACCTGCTGTATAAAAATACCACATGACCTAACCAAAAATAAAAACGGTGTCAAAAAAGCCATTTCACCAAGTCGCCTTACATCACAAAAAGTGTAATAGCAAGCGATCAAAAAGTCATATGCTCCTCAAAATAATGCCAATCTAACCGTCATCTCATCCCGCAAAAATGATACCCTACCTAAGACAGTTGCCCAAAAAATAAAAGAACTTTGGCTCTCAGACTATGGAGACAATATACTTTTTTTTTTTGTTTCAAAATTATATTATTGTGTAAAACTTAAATAAATAAAAAAAGTATACATATTAGGTATTGCCACGTCCGTAGCAATCTGCTCTATAAAAATGTCACATGAACTAACCCCTAATGCCTGCAGTTATCCACATTATGGCCAGTGCTGGAGAGCATTCACTTGTTTGCTGGACGTGCCCTCCCCATACATAGGCTGGCACATCAGGTGTGGAACGCTGCGAAGCTTCACCAGTACAAGGATTGGGTGGATGCCAATCCATTATGGGACAACCCAATGTTTCCTCACTTGCAAAACTACGAAGGGGGCGGAAATTTCGAAGGAGTAGATAACTGGGTGGAGGGTATCAGCGATTGTCCCAGAAGAGGTGGGTACCGCTGAGGCCCTTCCGATCCACGAATGGAGTGTCAGAGGTTATCCCGGGGATTGGGTGCCACTGAGACTCTACACATGTAGATAAAAAATGTGTCTGGACGCTACCATCTTTCACTAGAGACACGATGGATTTTCTCCGAAAAATTGAAACCCTTACCATCAACCCCAACAGTATCATGGCTAGCATAGACGTGGAATCACTTTACACGTCTATTCCACATGATAGAGGAATTGGAGCTACAGCTTACTTCCTAAACACCCGAGGGACTCAGTTTCACCCTCATAATGACTTCATTTTACGCCTTTTGGAATACATCCTAACACACAACTATTTCCTGTTTAATGGTTCTTTCTGCCACCAGCTGAGGGGGACGGCAATGGGGAACTCCTGTGCGCCAACTTACGCCAATCTCCTCCTGGGCTGGTGGGAGGATAAGTTTGTCTTCCCAGATCAGCATCAATGGTGGAATGACAACATCACCTTTTGGACTCGGTACATCGACGATGTCTTTCTGATCTGGGAGGGCACTGTGTCTGCCTTTCATGAATTTATCAATATCCTAAATCAAAACGATATCGGTCTGAGCTTCACTTTTGAAACCCAGACCGAACAAATTACTTTTCTTGATGTGGTGGTGAGGAAAACCGAGGGGACCCTCAGTACGTCGGTACACAGAAAACCGACAGCCACCAACAGTATACTTCACTGGGACAGTCACCACCCTACGGCCGTGAAGAGGGGCATCCCCAGGGGGAAGTATCTGCAGGTCCGCAGGAACTGCTCCTCGGGGGGGAACTTTTACTCGGAATCCAACAAGTTGAAAAAGAGACTCACACAGAGAGGCTACCCTTTGAACCTTCTGAAGGAATCTTTTCAATTTGCAAAGTCCAAAAAGAGAGAGGACCTACTGATACCAAGGTCGAGAGACAAGACAGACGAGGGTCTGATACGTCTGATCTCCACCTTCGACTGTGGTAGCAGGGAGGTGACCTCTATTCTGAGAACGTACTGGCCAATACTCCTGATGGACCCAGACCTTGCACAAGTAATCAAGGAATATCCCCAAGTCACGTACCGTAAAGGTAGGAGTTTGCGGGATCGACTGGTTCACAGCCATTACGAAGGTCCTAAAAAAGAGGGCACATGGCTAGATCGGAAGCCTCTGGGGGTTTTTAAATGCGGATCCTGCAAAGCCTGCAAGTATATTAACACCTCGAAGACGGTCACTTGTTCCGTAACACAACGTCCTTTTTTCACCCGGGACTTTGCGAACTGCAAAACAAGGGGTGTAGTATATATTTGTCAATGTTCATGCCCCTTTGATTACATAGGGAAAACGAAAAGAGAACTTAGAAGAAGGATTTGCGAGCATATCAATGATATCAAAAAACGAAAGGATACTGTCACGACCCTTGGTCATGGTCGTGACTCCTTGGGAGCCGCATGCAGTTGCCCGCGGTTTGGTGTTGTGTCAACCGCAGCTGGGGGCACTTTGTTGTTTGCCTCAAGTGCGGTTGCCGCGGACAACAGGTATGCGTGCGGTTGCCCTTGGCAACGTGTGTTTGTGTGCACTTCCCTTGTCTGGTGTGCACGGGGGTTATTGTGTGCACTTCCCCTTTTAGTTGGTGTTTTCCCTTCCCTGGTGTTGGAAGGGTTAACTTCCTTCCTAGTGTGTGTGTGCACTGGGTGTGTCTGACTGTTGGGTGTGGCTTCTTGGCCCTATAAAGCCTCAGTGGAAGGCAGTAGTCAGAGAGGGTGCTTCAGCCATGCTTGCTGAAGACATCCTCCTGGTTATTTACCAACTGCCAGTGGGGGCCACCCTTCTGGTCAAAAAATGTTACCTTGTCTGATGTGATGTTTATGTGTATGTTGTTGCTTGTTTATTGCACCTTATGGTTTCCTGGTTTCCCGTGTGATGTATGGTGTGTGATGTTGTCATTTCTGTTGTTGTGGACAACAGCACTTTTACATGGGTTCCAGGCTGTGTGTCTGTGGCAGGTAGGTGAGGTTGTAGTTTCCACGTACCTGCCACTGCCATAAGTTGTATTGGTTTCCCCTTGTAGCTTGGCCACTTTAGACTCCTGTTTCTCCGTGTCCAGGAGGAACAGGTAGTCTACCCAGCTCCTAGCTTAGGGACCTGCGGAGGGTTAGTAGGCTCCCCGAGGTTCCAGAGCATGAGTCCTCCTACCTTTAAGGTCGGCTCATGCCGCTAGGAGTTAGGGTCAGATTAGGGAGGCTTTAGAAGGTGACCTGCTCCCTGATCCTGTGGTCCTGGCAAAGCAGTGACCAAACATCTATGGATACCGCTCGGCTGAGGGTTTCCCCCATCCTCAGCCGTGACAGTATGACCAGAATGGCTCCTCACCTGGTCTCCCTCGAAAGAGGGTGAAGCATGCATCGCCATAGGCTGATGGGGTGCATGCGCGTTCTCCGGAGGGAGAGTGTTATGGGGTTCACCGTTAACGGCGCGGTTAGTGGCTTTTCCCCGCCACCTTGCTAACTGTGTCCGTGTTGGTGACCCCTCATCCCTCTCAGGGTTCCTATCTCTGGTCGTCTGCTGGCAGCATTCCTTTGGTGTTCCGGCGGTGTGCTGGTTGGGGAGTGGCTGCTGGCAGCGACCTGGAGTGGGAGCGTTTACTGAGTCAGACGCGGTGTCCAGTGTCTCTCCTCCAGACTGCTTTGGTGGCTGGCTGCCTGGGACCTAGGTGACGGTCCAGGTATGTTGGCGGCAGTTCTGGAGGAGGATACGGGTACCTGTCTGGCAGTGCCTCCAGTTGTTCTTTCCTCCAGTCTGCTTTGGTGGCTGACGACCTGGGACCGTTGTGTCGGTCCAGGTTTGTTGGCGGCAGTTCTGGAGGGAAACACTGGTGGTTAACAGGCATTGCCCCTCCCCCCCTCCCTGTTGTTTGGTCCCACCAGCTTCCCTTTTCGGTTGGGGGGGCTTTGAGGGGTGGGAGTGTCACGACCCTTGGTCATGGTCGTGACTCCTTGGGAGCCGCATGCAGTTGCCCGCGTTTTGGTGTTGTGTCAACCGCAGCTGGGGGCACTTTGTTGTTTGCCTCAAGTGCGGTTGCCGCGGACAACAGGTATGCGTGTGGTTGCCCTTGGCAACGTGTGTTTGTGTGCACTTCCCTTGTCTGGTGTGCACGGGGGTTATTGTGTGCACTTCCCCTTTTAGTTGGTGTTTTCCCTTCCCTGGTGTTGGAAGGGTTAACTTCCTTCCTAGTGTGTGTGTGCACTGGGTGTGTCTGACTGTTGGGTGTGGCTTCTTGGCCTTATAAAGCCTCAGTGGAAGGCAGTAGTCAGAGACGGTGCTTCAGCCATGCTTGCTGGAGACATCCTCCTGGTTATTTACCAACTGCCAGTGGGGGCCACCCTTCTGGTCAAAAAATGTTACCTTGTCTGATGTGATGTTTATGTGTATGTTGTTGCTTGTTTATTGCACCTTATGGTTTCCTGGTTTCCCGTGTGATGTATGGTGTGTGCTGTTGTCATTTCTGTTGTGGACAACAGCACTTTTGCATGGGTTCCAGGCTGTGTGTCTGTGGCAGGTAGGTGAGGTTGTAGTTTCCACGTACCTGCCACTGCCATAAGTTGTATTGGTTTCCCCTTGTAGCTTGGCCACTTTAGACTCCTGTTTCTCCCTGTCCAGGAGGAACAGGTAGTCTACCCAGCTCCTAGCTTAGGGACCTGCGGAGGGTTAGTAGGCACCCCGAGGTTCCAGAGCATGAGTCCTGCTACCTTTAAGGTCGGCTCATGCCGCTAGGAGTTAGGGTCAGATTAGGGAGACTTAAGAAGGTGACCTGCTCCCTGATCCTGTGGTCCTGGCCAAGCAGCGACCAAACATCTACGAATACCGCTCGGCTGAGGGTTTCCCCCATCCTCAGCCGTGACAGTATGACCAGAATGGCTCCTCACCTGGTCTCCCTCGAGACCTCTGGAGGGAGACACTGGTGGTTAACAGGCATTGCCCCTCCCCCCCTCCCTGTTGCTTGGTCACACCAGCTTCCCTTTTCGGTTGGGGGGGGCTTTGAGGGGTGGGAGTGTCACGACCCTTGGTCATGGTCGTGACTCCTTGGGAGCCGCATGCAGTTGCCCGCGGTTTGGTGTTGTGTCAACCGCAGCTGGGGGCACTTTGTTGTTTGCCTCAAGTGTGGTTGCCGCGGACAACAGGTATGTGTGCAGTTGCCCTTGGCAACGTGTGTTTGTGTGCACTTCCCTTGTCTGGTGTGCACGGGGGTTATTGTGTGCACTTCCCCTTTTAGTTGGTGTTTTCCCTTCCCTGGTGTTGGAAGGGTTAACTTCCTTCCTAGTGTGTGTGTGTGCACTGGGTGTGTCTGACTGTTGGGTGTGGCTTCTAGGCCCTATAAAGCCTCAGTGGAAGGCAGTAGTCAGAGAGGGTGCTTCAGCCATGCTTGCTGGAGACATCCTTCTGGTTATTTACCAACTGCCAGTGGGGTCCACCCTTCTGGTCAAAAAATGTTACCTTGTCTGATGTGATGTTTATGTGTATGTTGTTGCTTGTTTATTGCACCTTATGGTTTCCTGGTTTCCTGGTTTCCCGTGTGATGTATGGTGTGTGCTGTTGTCATTTCTGTTGTTGTGGACAACAGCACTTTTACATGGGTTCCAGGCTGTGTGTCTGTGGCAGGTAGGTGAGGTTGTAGTTTCCACGTACCTGCCACTGCCATAAGTTGTATTGGTTTCCCCTTGTAGCTTGGCCACTTTAGACTCCTGTTTCTCCCTGTCCAGGAGGAACAGGTAGTCTACCCAGCTCCTAGCTTAGGGACCTGCGGAGGGTTAGTAGGCACCCGAGGTTCCAGAGCATGAGTCCTCCTACCTTTTAAGGTCGGCTCATGCCGCTAGGAGTTAGGGTCAGATTAGGGAGGCTTTAGGAGGTGACCTGCTCCCTGATCCTGTGGTCCTGGCCAAGCAGCGACCAAACATCTACGGATACCGCTCGGCTGAGGGTTTCCCCCATCCTCAGCCGTGACAGATACCCCCGTAGCTCAACATTTTATTAATTGCCACATGGGCGACTTAGATTCCTCTCGTTTCTCAGTTCTGGAAGTAGTCCCCCTTCCTGAAAGGAGAGGTGACTGGGACAGGAAGATCCTGAAGAAAGAAACTGCTTGGATCTATAGATTCCAGTCCCAGTCCCCCCTCGGCCTCAATGAAAGACTAAATTTTACTTGTTTTATTTGAAAACCTGGCTATTTAAATTCCTGGTTCTTTAAATATACATCTTCTTCCAGTGAGATTTGTGGGTATATGGCCCTCTAACCGGCTCTTTGATTGATGCGAGAAGCATCCTTGTATTAAGTGAATAAATATCAGTTCACCTTATCTTTGCTTTTATTTGGTGCCTCGTTTCCTCTCCTTTATCATCAGGGGGAGGTACCAAATTATATAATATTATCATCTTTGATTTATCCCCTTTAAAAATCTTGGGAGACATTTGTCAGTCCCTTATTCCCTTCTGGCCCCCTCTGCAGTTGCGGACGTTTTTCTGTAAGTAATATGATGGTAAATGTGGGCGAATTTTCTTGCCCTCATACCCTTGTTTTTAAGATTCTTCTTTATGCAGATTATGCCTCCCGAGCGATCTTCAGCTTCTATATGCTTTTTAAGCTGCGTTCCAACTTGAAACCGGAGGTGACGTGAAGGTACTTCCGGTTTCTGGGCTCGGCTTCCATCTAGATCCCTTATGAGTTCCACTCGGTGGGTTCCACGTCACCGGAAAAGACCTAGGGAGGCAGGCATGCGTTCCAGGGTGCGTTCCAGACGCCGGAAATATCTCTTCTGGCGTCCGGAAGTTAACCCTGGACAGGCGCGTCTTACAGGATAAAGACCGCAACAGCGGCCTTTTTCTAACCTAGCCAAAGCCATGTGGTCCTGTTCTGGGACTCTATCTTTGATCCTTATGTAAGTAGATTGTGTTCTTCTCTGTTGATTGATGGGTATATGCTGACTTAATATTAACATAGATGCCGGCTTCATACTAATTGAGCCTACATACTCTTCTAGGTACCTACAATAGGACAGCACTATTCTGAGTAATCCGCAGAACCACGTTTATCCGGCTTAGGAGCTAAGTATCATACGTATATGTATATAATTTTCGAGATCGCCCCCTGATGAGCCTAGCGAGTTCTAGGCGAAACGCGTAAGGGGTCTCGTTTTTTATCTACATGTGTAGAGTCTCAGTGGCACCCAATCCCCGGGATAACCTCTGACACTCCATTCGTGGATCGGAAGGGCCTCAGCGGTACCCACCTCTTCTGGGACAATCGCTGATACCCTCCACCCAGTTATCCTCCCCTTGTTAGGGTTCCCTTGATTAGGGATTAACAGGGACAGAATAGTAATAGGTTCGGGGACAGGGAACCTCCACCATCAGGGGGTCGCCCTGGGCTGAGCAGTCTAGGGGGAAAACTAGGGTGAGACAATTCTGCCCTTGCCCTACCCATAAGACCTTGCTCCTTTTCCCCGTTTTCCTTTTTGTTCTATCCTGTTACTGTGGATTTATTGTGAGGGGCCAATATTCCCCTTTAGAAAATCCAAGTACTCTCATGTCTCTTTTCACTACAATGGTATATATATACCGATACCCTTTCTTGATATATTAATAAAGGTATTTTTAAAAGTCACCTTTTTTTCAGTTGCTTCTCTCTTTTGATACTTTGGTGACAGTAACATCCTAGTACCAATCCGAATGATTGTTAATATTTCTAAGTACCCCCTGACAGGAGTTCTCACCACACAAGGACCAAAGGGTATTATATCTATTCTATATACCCATTTATTGAGCAACCGCATGGCTTTAAATCAGCTGAAGGTTGAATCTAAATGGAGGGAAAATGTCTCAGGAAAAATGGCAGGAAGCATTAGAGTCACCGCTATATGTCTCGCCCTCTGCCAACAACAGGCTAATACAATTATTTATTCTACATAGATGTTACCTGACCCCCACTAGACTATACAAGATGGGTAAACTATCGCACACTAGGTGCCACAGATAAATGACTTCTGGCATATCATCTGGGACTGTAACTACATCAAGTCCTATTGGCAGGAGGTCACTAATATGCCGTCTACTCTGCTTTCTAGTCCGGTTCCCCATGACCCTAAAGCACGTTTGCTAGGAATTCTGGAGGAAGATATATGGACTCCCCATAATAGAATATTTTTAAGAGAGACATTGTTCCTGGCAAGGAAAACCATTGCAATAAGATGGTTTGGCAGACCGGCCACCCACTGTGAATCAGAGGAGATCTCTGGTTAACCAAATTGTCCCCTATCAAAATGTGGAGTTCAAAAACAGGGGGGCCTGCAGAAGGTTTGGAAGGTGTGGGGAGCGTGGTGCATATCACCCTTGACAGTTCTCCAATCCAGACATATGCGATCTGCCATAATGAGCCTACAATAATGTATAACACCATGTATGCACAGATGTTAATGTACCTGATCGAGGCTTTATTCTCTGTAAACGACATGGAAACATTTGCCGTCTCTGATGGATGTAACATTGCTTTACCTCATGTGTTTATTCTCCAATAAAACAAGTAAAAAAATAAAAGTTGTTGTATTGAAATCTGTAGCCGGTCTCAGGTCGGAGTCCAGTCACGTGAGATTTTCTATGGGACCAGGGTTTTCTCCGTCAGCTTTGATATCACTTGCACCTAGGGTTAACTTTTTAAAAGGCCAAGGAGAGACAATGGTAGTGGCCAATAGCCTGTTGTGGCAAACTGCTTAACACTAAGCAACACCTGACTCCGCCCAGAGTTGCCACGTGTCCGTTATTGCACCGGCCAAGCCGGTATTTTGTTCTGCACACTGATACTGGTATTGTTTTTCTGGCCCGCACTATCTGACCAGATCACACAGCGGCCGCCTGTCCGAGCCGCATTGGGAAAGCTATTTATTTACATATGTGTCCAGGAATGCAGTCTAAGAGCTTCCACCGCCCTGCAGTAAGGAGGCCTCTGATTGGTGAGAGCAGGCACCTCTCACAAGTGCTGGGCTGTTCCTGTGACCCAGGTGCTGTGAGGGCATGGTGGGGGTAGTAATCCCTGAACACAGCAGGGGGCAGCATACACAGCATATACTGTATAGCAGCTTCCCCCTGCTTACCGCTCACACAGGCATCGCTCCTGGCGGCTGGTTCATTAGTCAGCGCGCCGGGAGTGCAGGGGGAAAGCTCACTAACAGCGCCGGCCACGCTGTCCCGTGAGCTTATACATAGTGCACAAGTCCATCATATTTTATAAAAAGGGGGATTGTATATTTACCTGATAAACACATGAGGCTCCTGTCTCCACCAGGATGTGAGGGGGCCGGGCAGGCAGAGGCCGCAGCTCCCGCACAGCCCCTCTCTCCTATGCTGACAGAAGATGGATGTCCGAGAGCGCTGCTAAGGGACATTTCAGCCACAGTTTTTTTTACCACAAATAAACATTTTCCCCAAATAAAGTATATTAGAAAAATGTTCCCTGTCACTGTCCCTACACATTAGCAAAAAAAAAATAATAATAATAAGTGGCAGTTACTCTTTAAAGTCCCCTCCATAGATAACTTGTCAGCCTGTAAGAAGGAAAGGCTTAGTTCTCATGAAGAGTCTTTTTCGGTCCTAATTTGTCTGGGGTCCATAGATGTTAATGAGTCTCAACTCTTGTCCCTTCTTGTCCCTAAGATTAAACACCTCTCCATTTCTAACTTGATTATACTTCAGCATTTGAACAGTGCAGTAAAAAGAACCGCCACTCCGCTATACGGCTCGGCCACAAGAGACCAGTAGGAGGGCCCTCATCGCCATTCCCTCCTGGCTTTTTTTACTTCTGCCAAAAGTCTAGTCTCCTGCAAAAACTAAATATCACACATGATGGGGTTAGATACAGAAGTGCTGGGTGATGCAGGCTGTCTCCTGGTGAGGGAAGCTCCTGCGGACTGTTACTAATGTCATCCAGCGTCTCACCAGGAAGAGGCGTGGCTACTGCATACTGAACAGTGTGGAGGGCGGGGCCAGCCCTGTGACACGTCACACTGCAAAGCATGCTGGGACAGGAAGTGCTGGATGTAAACATCCTCTCCAGACAGGGGAAAGTAAAGCACCGACATAAAAAACAGAAATCTGCAGTGGAAGGAGCAAATTAAAAAAAATATTGTTTTGGGACTGGAGAACCTCATTAACCCATTCTGCTGCGGATCACTAATGCTGGGTTCTCAGAGCTGGAGCTCAGCTGTACGCGGAGACGGCGTGCGCAGTGTGCCCTGTGCCGTCTCACTTCTCTCTTCATGTCCACCACTGTATGTCTATGGGACTGCAGCAGCGGACAGGAAGAGAGAAGGGAGATGGCACGTGTGCACTGCGCTTTCCTTCTCCTCATACAGCCGATCGGCGGGGGTACTGGGTGTCGGACCCCTGACAATCTGATATTGATGACCTATCCTGAGGATATGTGATCAATAGAGAAAGCTCGGAGAACCCCTTTAACACATGGTATTAAATCTCTATGTCATAATATGGCTCTCAATATTAATAAGGCCCCCATTAGCACCCCCCAGTATTACTAGTGCCCCCATTAGTAGTAATGCCTCCATTAATGCCTCCCAAAATTAATAATGCCCCTATTAGTGCCCCTAGTAATAGTAATGCCTCCATTAGTGCCCCCCAGAATTAATAGTGCCCCCAGTGATATTAAGTGATGATGCTGTAGATGCTCAGGTAAGTGATGATGATGTAGAGGATCAGGTAAGTGATGATGCTTTAGAGGCTCAGGTGAGTGAAGACGCTGTAGAGGCTCAGGTGAGTGAAGATGCTGTAGAGGATCAGGTAAGTGATGACGCTGTAGAGGCTCAGGTATGTGATGACGCTGTAGAGGCTCAGGTAAGTGATGACGCTGTAGAGGCTCAGGTAAGTGATGACGCTGTAGAGGCTCAGGTATGTGATGACGCTGTAGAGGCTCAGGTATGTGATGACGCTGTAGAGGCTCAGGTATGTGATGACGCTGTAGAGGCTCAGGTATGTGATGATGACACTGTAGAGGCTCAGGGAAGTGATGACTCTGTAGAGGCTCATGTAAGTGAAGATGCTGTAGAGGCTCAGGTAAGTGATGACACTGTAGAGGCTCAGGTAAGTGATGACGCTGTAGAGGCTCAGGTATGTGATGACGCTGTAGAGGCTCAGGTATGTGATGACGCTGTAGAGGCTCAGGTATGTGATGACGCTGTAGAGGCTCAGGTATGTGATGACGCTGTAGAGGCTCAGGTATGTGATGATGACACTGTAGAGGCTCAGGGAAGTGATGACTCTGTAGAGGCTCATGTAAGTGAAGATGCTGTAGAGGCTCAGGTAAGTGATGACACTGTAGAGGCTCAGGTAAGTGATGACACTGTAGAGGCTCAGGTAAGTGATGACGCTGTAGAGGATCACTCATCTCAGACATTTGGAGCAGATCACTAGGATATTCCCCCAATGTCTGATAGGGACCAACTCTGGGATCTGAACCTATCTTTAGAACAGAGCCCACAAAGTGAAGGAGGGTGTACCGCGCATTCACGGCTGCCCTCCATTCTCTTTTTTGGGAGCATCGGCTATTCTTGAAGCTCCCATAGGAATGAATGGAGGGTGGCTGTGCATGCAGGGTATGCCCTCCTTCACTTTGCGGGCTCCGTTCTAAAGATAAGTGCGTGTCCCGAGGTGGGACCTTCACCTATGAGACTTTGATGGCATATCCTAGCAATCTGGCCCCGCTCACAGCAGTATTTATTATGTGAAGTCATGGGTAAAGCTTTGTTAAGGTATACCAATCCTCTGCAGCAGTAGCGCACGTAGTACTCACTATGAAACTCCCGTAGCAGGCAGGCTGGCCGGCAGCGTAACGTCACTCACTCCGTCACGCGCCTGCTCCGCCTGCTTCATTCATAAAGTGGGAGGAGCATGTGCGTGAGGAAGTCAGTGACTGGCCAGCCTGCCCGCTACGGGAGTTTCATAGTGAGTACTACGTGCGCTACTGCTGCAGAGGATTGCTATACCTTAACAAAGCTTTACCCATGACTAAACTTAATAAATACTGCTGTGAGCGGGGCCCGGTGTAATAGAGAACAGTGACTGCACCGGGCCCCGCTGCGATTCCAACACAAGTTGCCGGCCTTCAGCCCCTCCTCCCTCCCCGCTGATACATCGCAGGCCGCGCTGTGCAGCATCGCGGCCGGCGATGTATCAGTGCAAAGTAAAAATGGCAGCATTCGCCCCCTAAGACGCACTGCCAACTTATAGGGTGAAAAATACTGTACGTGATTAAAAATAGAGATAAAATAGGAGTTATTTTTTAACTTATGTTTTAATAAACGGAATATTTGATCTTATTATATAGAGTGCCGTTCCAGTATGCAAGTGTGCCTACCAAATAACAGTATATCTTGAGTATTTTTGGCAGTGGGTGAGACGTTGGTCAGAGCACCTTAATCCATTATAACCAGAGGAGTGAGCCACTAATTATTATAAACATGTATCTATACATATAAAATGCAGTTACACAGTATTAAACAGACAGTGCAAGGTAACCCTTTCAATTGAAACAAAGTAAGAAGTTTATAACTTTGCATAGGGGAAATAGGCAAATGTCCAGACTTCAAAGTACCTCTGCTCCAGGGCACTACAGATACACAATAAGATACGGCCGCTAGCACGGTTACGAGATGAGATGTGGCCTCTAGCCCAGTTACGAGATGAGATACAGCCTCTAGCCCGGTTACGAGATGAGATGCGGCCTCTAGCCCGGTTACGAGATGAGATGCGGCCTCTAGCCCGGTTACAAGATGAGATGTGGCCGCTAGCCCGGTTACAAGATGAGATACGGCCTCTAGCCCGGATCCTAGCTGATGAGATACGGTAGGGCATAGAGACACACAGGTTCTGTATGGAATCCTGAGACACACTTCCCCACAGATGATTCAGCTGGGCTTGTAGATCCTTCACACTTGTAGGTTGGTGATGCTGGTGTCCCAGCTGGTCCCGATGACCGGGCAGCCAAGGACGTGTTGTAATCTAAGACTGTCGTATGCGATAGCTCCCCCAATCATCACACCAGCAGTTGGGGCAGTGATTTGCTGCACAGGAAAGGCAGGATTGAAGCTCTTACCATGAGGCCTCGATACTCCAACCTGACCATTGTGGGATCCCAAACAGAACCTGGATTCATAGCTGAAGATGATACAGGTCCAATAAGAAGCAATCCAGGATTCTATTTTATGTCACCACACCAAACAAAGGCAACTGTGGCAGGCTGTTAATGACAGGGTCACACCTAATGGGCACCGTGACTCCAAATGTTCTTCTGCTAATCACCTGGACATGGTCTGGGCAGAGACAGGGGTGTAATAAAGGGGCCACTTGTGTCTGGATGGGGGTATAAAAAAAACGTGGGAGCTGCCAGTGCTTGTCAGAAGACCAGATGATCCCCTGTGCTGGTATCTGTGTGAGCCGTCCAGAGCCTGCTGACTACATGTGCCCTCACAGTAACACTGCTCCCAACACCCCTTAATAGTTAGGTCAATACAGCCTAGATGGTGTACATCAACATGACCTTCCTGCTTCTCAGTCCAATGATGTACCCCCTTCTCAAAGTCTGTCAACTGGGCAAAATATCTTTGAGCACATTGTAGTAGCATGTCTAGCACTTAATAATCTCTTACCAAGAGGTACACTACCCAAAGGTAGTCTCTGATAGCCTTTTTATAGGAAGCAAGTCCCAATGTCCAATCAGACACACCTGTAATCATTTCTATATCTGCCTGAGACATGACTGCATGACGAGTTTTGCAGTAAACCAACATTTTTGTCTGGGTGTGGTATTGTCACGGCCTATGGTGGCAACATGTTGCTGTTTTGGCAGTGTCACGGGTTTTGCTGTGTGCGCTGTGACTTGCTGGCCACGCATGCTGTTGTCTGCGGCAACCTATTACCTTTTGCCTGTGTGTGCAATTCCCCTTTAAGTAGTGTCTTGCTGCTGTGTGGTGTGTGTGGGGTTAATACACTGGCTGGAGCAAAGTGGTGAGCTGGGTGTGGTCTCAGGTCTCCTTATAGACTCTGGCTTGGAGACTGAGATCAGTTTTGGTTTGTCTGCCTTGCATGAGAGATGCTTGATCTGTACTTGGATGAGATCTGAGGGCCGTCCAAGTTTGGCATCAAGGTTATTAGCAGTCATCTGC
This sequence comes from Bufo gargarizans, assembly GCF_014858855.1. NCBI lineage: Eukaryota > Metazoa > Chordata > Amphibia > Anura > Bufonidae > Bufo > Bufo gargarizans. The sequence continues at coordinate 84,217,772 of NC_058090.1, forward strand.
GATGTCCTACTGAGTGTTTCCTCCTGGTGTGTCATTTATGGTGCGGGTTTGAGTTGGAGGTTTGTTGAACGTCTTGTTTGTGGTTGCATGTCTGGGATGTTGTTGGTGTTTGTCCCTGCAGGTGTGCAAGACGTCTCCCTTTGTGTGTGTCACCACCAAAAGGGGGGCCCATTGGTTTCCCGGAGGGGTGAACCTAAAGATATATGCAGCCTTGCCTGGAGCCACCTTGCATCGGTGTCCGCATGGGGGTCCATGTTGTTTTGGTGTCCTTCCATCTTTGCTGCGACAGGTAAGTGTTTGATGTTCAGTTGTTGCGCTGTGTTCTTACCTGCCGTGCAGTAGCTGCATTGTCTGTCTTAACACGTTTTTATGTTTTGAGATATTGTAGGTCCTCTCATCAATATTATTCTCTCTAATGTCAATTTTTGGACCCTTTTTAAAATATACTATTTATTACTTTTAAATAAATGCCCGTAACTGGTGGCTTGATATCATACAGAGAGTGCGGGCCTCCGGCCAGCTACTCTTTTACTACAATAGCATCCGCCACACTTAAGACATACAAACAATACAGACTTACACAGTGTACAATGTGAACTGGAAGGTCATTGGTTAGTATGGGAGTTCTTTCCCTAATATACACTTCTTCTAACCTGTGCCCAGGACATTCGTGTGCACTTACGGTTGTGCCCCCAGCTCCTAACGTGACTGCCTCCTCCCAGGGTCGATATGGCAGTGTCATACAGGGGAATTCTGTTCTTGAAAAATCCGCGCTCCTCATGGCCTTCCGGCCCGTGGAACGCTCACCGCAACCTACGAATCCCTAGGACACCGGCCTCTAGCGATTACTAAGAGTAACTGGAGACAGTTTAACCCCTGATATGCCTCCTACCTGATGCTAAAGTTCTATTTGTCCTTTTAATGATTAGGACATGAGGGAATCTGAAATCTTCATTCTTTATTCCAGTCTCCCTTTCTAGGGGACATGGGTACATATTCCAAAGCAAACAAATTATTTTTTTTATTTTTTTTTGTGGATCTGGATAGTAAAATAGACTAGAAATATTTCCTAACAAAAAGGATCACCCTGTAAAGAGAAAAAAGCCCCTAAAGCTTTAGTTTATTATTGACAGTTCAAAAAAATGGTCCTGAGTGCGAGAAGCAACGAATACAAGGTGACGTTACCAGGGTCATGATTGTGATTTGTTATGAATCTGTATCTGAAGATTTCAGATTCCCTCATGTCCTAATCAATAAAAGGACAAATAGAATTTTAGCATCAGCAGTCACTGGGGGACCCCTGGTAGGAGGCATATCAGGGGGTTAAATTGTTAGCCGCATAGCCCTTAAGGAGCGTTATCGTCTGCACTTACTCTAAGTAATCGCTAGAGGCCGGCGTCCTAGGGATTCGTAGAACTGGAAGTCACGTCTGCGTTCGTGCGTTCCACTGGACGGAAGGGCATGAGGAGCGCAGATTTTTAAAGAACAGAATTCCCCTGTATGACCCTGCCATATCGATCCTGGGAGGAGGCAGTCACGTTATGAGCTGGGGGCACAACCGTAAGTGCACACGAATGTCCTTGGATATCGGAGCAGAGAGCATCACCTTTGATTAAGGGTCTCTCTGTATACATTGGTACTTGCATTTAGTACATGTTGTTTACTATATTTGTTGGATTGCAGGTAGCAGCCCCTACTATCAATATAGGAGCTAGCGGATCCCCAGCCCGCATCTGACAGGGTCTGTTGTACCGTCACTGGTTATGACGTCTGTAATATGTATTTAAGATGACAAATGTAATAGTGTATATACGGTGATCATATCATCCACCTGGACACTGCAATAAGTGTCATTGTCTACATGACTGTATAGACACTAATTACTGGAACCGAGACCCCCTGAGGAGCCCCTGAGTGGGCGAAACACGTTGGGCATTGTATTGCAGAACAATCATCTCTATTGTGGCAGTATCATATTTTTGTGAATTGTTTACCCTACATTATCACTGTTAGGGTGTTACAGGGAAAGGAGAGAAGGTACGCGGACAGGGAACCCCACCATCAGGGGTGACCCCTGGGCACAGGTTAGAAGTGTATATTAGGGAAAGAACTCCCATACTAACCAATGACCTTCCAGTTCACATTGTACACTGTGTAAGTCTGTATTGTTTGAATGTCTTAAGTGTGGCGGATGCTATTGTAGATAAAGAGTAGCTGTCCGGAGGCCCGCACTCTCTGTATAATATCAAGCCACCAATTAGGGGCATCTATTTTAAAGATAAATAATTAAAAGTATATTTCTCCCTGTCAGCTACTGGGCCGCTGGAGACGCCTTTCATCCGTGGTGATGGATGAACAGGAGGTCTCTGCCCTGTCACGATGTTGAGGGCGGTGCAGGGATTCCTAGACTTCTAGGTTCGTGGGTATGAGCCCTCTTACCATTGAAGGCGGCTCATACAGCCTGGCGACTAGGGCTATTTTAGGGAAGCTTTAGGAGGTGACCAGCTCCCTTTTCCCTGCCTATGGCCTAGTGTATGGTGACATTATACGGTGGGGAGTTTCCCCCACTCCCCACCGTGACAGGTATGTTTGTTTTGTCACTGAGTAGATATCCTCGTTATTTCTCGTGGGGTCATTTTGTACTCTTGTGGGTTTGATTCTCCCTCCTGCCCCCCCAGATATGCAGAGATTCTATGGGAAGAAGGCGGCTCACAGGAACGAGGTCCAGAAGCGACAGCACGAGCGGTACGTCCGGGCAGAAGAGGTCGCGAACAGGTGAGTGCACCCGGGGGTGATATTCTATGGTATCTTGTTAAGTAAAGGGGTATTCTCACCTTATGTCATGACGTGTCCTTTTCCTTCAGCCCTCAGCTCCGCTGCTGGAACAGACCAGGAAGATTACCCAGAATGCATTGCTGAAGGCTTCCCCATATAACAGCTGCTGCACCAGAGGGATGTTACATTTAAGGGTGTTGTGGCGAGGTTTTCTTTCCTACCCCTATTGGCTCCTGTGGGTTGTCTTCCTGCATCTAGCAGAGATCAGATCCGACAACTCAACTCGATCAAGCAGATTTCCACTTTTTATCTCCCTGTTTATTCCAGGCCAGGAGATGTGAGGAGGACGAGCAGTTCTAAGGTGGAGGAGCCGCCCCAATCCTCACCATCTCCACAGAGCAGCAGTTCAGTATATACTCAGCAGGACCTGCACAAGACCCCAGCCGAGACCTCCAGTCCTGATCCAAGGAGCGGCTCCACAGGTGAACATGCTGCAATAACCTGGGTATACGGTAAGTTATACAGCTTCTTGTATATAGTGATATGGACCATGCTGGTATAACCTGGGTATCTCCTGTATATAATTATATATGTACAGCTGGTATAGGCTATGCCTCTTGTACATATACAGTAATATGGGTTATGTTCATATAACCTGGGTATAGATGTATGTATACATTAAGTAGTTCTCCCCATTTCTCAGGTATGTGCAGACGGTCTCAATCCCAGACAACCAGTAAAACTAAGAACAAGATTCAGAAAGGTGAAGATTCGAATGACGACCCTGAGAGAAGGCAAGTAATGGAGCACTATCTGTCTCTGAGGAGGTAAGCGTCTCTCTGCCTGGTGCTATCTACCGGTGAGGACTATGGCTCTCTGTGGTGACACCTGTTCGGGCACCTTGTGGTAGTTGTTCTCACCTTCTCTCCACAGCTCTGAGTGGATTCCAGATGGCACAGGGAAATGGGTGAAAGATGAAAATGTGGAGTTTGACTCTGATGAGGAGGAACCTCCAGCAATGCCACCACCATGACACAAGGTCAGGGACAGAGATGCAGAGCACCCAGCTGGACCTCCGTCACTGGGAACCTCCTTATGTATTGCTGTACACCTCTTAACTTGCAGTTTATCTCATGGCCTGCTAGAGGGTGCTGTATCTATAAGAATTATTTTCTGTAAGGTAAAATATATATGAGCGTTTGTATTTATTGTACTGAAAAATAAAACTATTTGTTTATTCCTTTTTGTCGTTTGAGTATTCAGATGTACTGAACTAACAGGAAGTGATATACGTCACGTTGTTATCATGAGATAAAGGCCATCCAAGACCGATTGGAAAAAATTTTGATTGTTTATTTTATATGTCAAGAATGAAGATGAAGACCGCCATGACGTGTGAATTGCTAAATATATCAGTTTGAAGAATTATTACCGATTTTGAGTAGATGTTAAGTGTAATTATTTAGTTGAGCTTATTATACAGACAACACAATGTGATGTAGGGTTTAGAAAAATCTATGGTTCCTTTGGGCAATCTTATTTACAGGCAGTGTTGGACTGACAAGAGTCCTAATGTTTAATCTGTCTGATGCGGGGTGGTGGGACGTAAAACGTTCTCTACCCTATCACCGGCTGTCATTGAGTTATTTTGGACTCCGCTAAAACCCTTGGATTTAGCTATATGAAGTGAATTTATTTTGAACCTGAGTTATTTCTTCGAGAATATGTGGAACTGTTTAATTCTTCCCTGAGCGCAGGCTGTATCTGCTCATCTGTATTAGAGAGCCAACTAGACAGAGAAGTGCCACAGATCCTCCTCTATTACATGCAGATTCTGTACAGGACGTCACCACACGTTTCTCTGTGATGTCTCTATCCTGCAGGCCAGGCTGGAGCTGGTGCATTAGTCAGACAATACTAGAGACGTCACATCTCAAGGAGCAGTCAGCAGTTTATCTCATAGACCTAACAATGGCGTGGAGCAAAAAATAGAATAAAATCCATGTATAACTTATGCCCCACATGTCTCAGTCCTGTACACATCTCTTATACTCACTGTAATGTCTCTATCCTGCAGGCCGGACTGGATGGAGCCTCCATTAAGTCACTCACGTGAGGACCAGACAGGATGGTTACCAAATTTCACTTACTCTTCTTATAATAATAATGTCCTCTGTTTATACAATGCCTCCCTTTCCCCCATAGTACCCACAAAAAAATGCCAAACACCTCACTCCTGCAGTCTGTGATGCAGGCTTTTTGTGGCACGTTGCCTTGGGTGCCTGCTTCCTGTCTTAGGTGATCGTGATGACCTAATCGTCGGGTCTCGAGCAGTGTAATGACATCATCACATTGCCTAAGACTCTGAGCAGGAGCGTCAGGGCTCATGCCCACGAACGTGTTCCGGCTGTTGTCGTATAGCAGCCCGCATACAGCGGGTCTGCATTTCACAGGCACTGGCTGTGTGCATCCCACTTCACAGACCCATTAACTTGAATGGGTCTGCAATCTGTGAGATGCGGAACGGAGGCAGGGATCTGAAGCACTACGGAGTGCTTCTGTGGGTTTACTATACATGCCTCTGCACCGCTAGGCGCTGTTATTTTTGAGGGCATTGTATGGTAATCATAATTCTTCCTACTTAACACTTTTCCAGGTGCTCTGCTTTGGAACGGAAGATGATGCCCTTGGACTCCTTCTCAAGCTGTATTCTGGCCCTTCTTGGTCGTCTTCAGCTCAACCCTGATGTCCACACTGGTGGATCTCCTGAAAGTAATGCAACTGTCTCTTTAGACACTCAAAATCCGTCTTCTGCTCACAAGTTTGATGACCTTTCGCCTGAAAGAAACTATGACATTTGACTTTATCATACTCCCACCATTCAGCAGTTTTGTTACAAAGGCACTTATCATTCCTCCACCCAATGTAGGGATTCCTCTGTTCCTCCATTACCTCCTCTCTTTGCAACAGGGCACAATTCAGCTTCCACTGCCGGAAGGGAAGAGTTGCCCAGGACCGCCTGCAGCCTAATGTCCCTGTGGTCAGAGATGAAGCAGGGGACTATGAAATACTCATGATGGTTTACCACCTGAGATGTAAACACAAAGTCGATGCGAGACCACTGTGAGCCATCAGGGTGGCTCCAACTGTAGTAAACAGAGACAGGCAGAGCCAGCCCCCATGAAGTGCACAGCGTCTCGCAAGGATGTTTGCGTCACCATCTTGATTTTCAGTTTTGAGGAAGCATCCAGGGTGGGTCTTTACTGAGGTGCGCCCATCTTCTTGATGGGGCAGTTAAAGTCTCTGCCCACCACCACTGCCCTTATGGTGACAAGCTGGGTATGCAAGAGCTGGAAATGCTCCAAGTGCTTTTTAACGACCAGGGGGCATACACTTTGACGAGCCTAACCGGCTCTCCTGCCCATGAGACGCCTGTGACCAGTAGCCTGCCACAGATAAGCTCATGGACGGAAAGTGTGAAAGGATAAGGATAGTGACTTCTGCTGCCCCCACCAGACCAGTAGGAAGGACCACTGCCTGACCAGATTGATTACAGGAACTGAAAGGTACAATGTACATTCTTGCAGCATGTAAATATCACAACCCTGAGAAGGCAAAAAGGTTATCACAATCTGTAGTCTAGACCTATCCCTGATACTTTTCACATTGATGCTAAAGATGTTTAGGTTAGATGTACTGTAAGAGAAAAGGGGTGGATAGCGCAAACCATACACCTTAGTTACCATTCCTTTTGGCCGTGATCCTTGTCCTTTGGGCCTGCTGTATCTGGGAGTTCTTTCAGGACCTCGTCTTTCAGTTGATCGAGCAAGAAAAGCACTCAATAGTCAGAGAGTGCGAAAGACTTTAGTTCAGACACTAGATCTTCCATGAGCTACTCCATCACCTTTACAAGCAGCGGATCCAGGGTCACATCCACTACTTTCTTTTTAAAGGACTCAGAGCTCATGCTGTCCCTCACTTTCCTCTTCCTCTGCAAAGTACCTGCAGAGACAAATGTAGGAAACTCCTACAGGGAGAGGATTGTAGCAGTAGTTGTAGGGATGGGGAGGTTGGCACTGCTGCGGGGGAAAGGAGAAGCTGGGGCAACTGAGGCAGAGCTAGGGAGTATGAAGGGTGGAGACAAGGGGGCTCAGGACTTGGGGAGGGAGACTGTGGGCATGGGCTGGGGGAAGGGCCAATGTCCTCTTCTCTGCCTTCTTGTTGGCCACTGGGCTGGTGTTGGTGCAGGCTTTGCACTGGCTGTTCCCTTGGCTGCAACCAAAACATATGTCTTGGCCTTTTTGGGACAGTCCTTGTAGATGTGGTTACAGGCAGTCTTCTTGGGGCAGTTCTTGCCTTGTGCTGCACTGTGCTACTTGGTTCTGCTGGGGCAGTATTTTGTGCTGCACTACTGTAATGCAGGCCCACCCATATTCTGTTGGCTTTGCCTACTTGTGCTAGGCCACTTTCTGTCAATTTGAACATGAGGGCACTTACATTTTGTATTTATTTTTTCCTGGGCCACTTTAAGTTCCCAATCCGCCTATGGCCGAAATGCTTCAGGAAGGTAACATTGTCTTTTCCTGGGATGTGTGAATTCCGCAAGGAAACAGTATCCTTTCCTCTGAACTGGGCCATTTCTTACAAAAAGGCTGAAAGGGTAGTCTGGCTTCACATCTTTAACCATGTCCCAGTAGCACTTGCACACAGCTACGGAAATAAACGTAATGTAAAACATCTCAGCAATTAATGACTGGATGCTTACCGTTTCCGCTTTGGAGAAGCCCTGGTAAAGGACCGTTGTCTTGAAAAACAGCTCCTGGAGCATGTCTGGCACTCTCCCGCCAACCTGCTTCAGGACAACCATCTGCCTCATCCATGACTCCAGTGCTGGGCTTCTTGCTGGCCTCTTGCCAAGACATCTCAGGGGCAGCCAGGCTGGGAGCTGGTGCAGTGCAGGCTGAACACTCTGGACAGGTCACCTCTTTAGTCTTTTGTGGCTCCGCAGTTTGGTCTTCTGCTTAGTTGCAAGAGATCCCAAGGTGTTCCTTTCAGACTGGTGAAGCTGTGCCAATTCTTCCGCTGAGCTCTTCAAGATGGATTAAGCTATGCAGATTCTTCTGCTGGGCTCTTCCAGATGGCCAAAGCTTCTCCCAATGTTCTCCATGAAGATCCGAATTGATGATCTTCAGCAAACTTATCTTTAGGTGGTCTCTGGGATTTAAGTTTAGGAGCAATGTTTAGGAGCACTGTGACGCATTTTATTAGGACCACTGCTACTCCCATGCTCTGCACCTGCTCCTTAGGGCTCACTACATTAGGAGGGGCAAATGCCTCCCCTACACTTTGGATTGCATTATATGGGGCACCCTGTGGCTAGCGTTATGTCGGCACACTTTGACAGTACTCATCTTGGGGAATAAGTGGTTCTTCAACCAGCTCCTTCTGCTTTTTATAATTTTATATGGTGATGACTATAGATATTCCTGTACCTTACTGGGGTGGGGGGGTGTTTGTGTGCGGTATTCTCTAGATCTTCTCCTATAATCCAGCGGTTTCTGAAGGATTGTCGTCTCCTACACAGAGAATCTGGAAAAGGGGATAAAATCTGAGGTTCCTCTAGGTGCAGCTACCAGATGATGAATGACTTTTATGAGTGTGGAGAATAATAAAACCTTCCGAGAAGATGCTGCACGTTATCTGACTATCCAGGTCCTATCGTCGGTTCCCAGTCACAGAAAATACCAGCTACTAATGGCCACAATTAGACCTGCTTTCCACAGACCCCGAAGAGCATGAAAAGTGACATTGTGGTAGAGAGGTCCCTTCTCCCTCACTACTCTACTTACTTCAGGTCTTAGGCCTCATTCAGATACCGGACTGGCATCCTGTTCAATGCAGGAGCGTACGGCATCATTGGTTACTAGGACACCGTGCACTTCATGCTGCCACCCCTGTACAGTAATACACTTGTGTAGATCATACAAGTGTATCACTGTACAGTGGCGGCAGCACGAGGCGCATGCCGTCATAGCAACCAATGTCGCGGTGCGATCCTGCACTCGGCAGGCTGGATTTCACGGACCATGCTCCATGGATGTGTGTATGAGGCCTTACTCCCATCTGTCCTGTACACCTGCATGTTCAGTCTGGCCAATCGTGCATGTGTGCTCATTGGGATCGTGGGAAATAAGCCCCTGGTGCAATGATCCTTCCAAAAGGTTCACTTACCGTTTATTTCGGCTGGTAATAGATATTGGCCATTTGTCTCCTGTGATGAAGCCTGCACTACGTGTAACCGGGTCTACTATGCCTTTAATAGACACAGTCAGATCATGCTGTGCTACTTAGTGCATGATCATAGCCTTGGGGTACTTGGGTCATGTATATGACCAGTGGGTACTAGGCTTAGCAACATTGAGCAACACTGGAACTACATAGACATCTCATCACCTGAAGGCCCTCCTCCCGTTTCATATCATCTTTCACCTCCTTGGCCCCTCCTCCTGTTCATGTCATTGTTCACCAACTTGGCCTCTCCTCCCTTTCAGGTCATCATTCACCTCCTCGGACTTGCTAGTACTGAGCTGAGTGGTGGCTCAGTGGTCAGCACAGGTGTCTTTCAGTTGTGAGGCTCCCCGGTTCAAATCCACCCAATGCTGTTATCTGATGGAGGTTCTGTGTTCTCCTGAAAGATGCAGCTTGGTGGTAAGAGATGAAGGAAAGTATTCTTTGTGCGATACAAATATAATTAATGGTGGTCTCCCTGGGTGGAGACCAAGAAACACAACTATATAATTTTTAAAAACTAAGTCCAAAAGTTAGTTTTTTTGTATTCTACCTGTCACAATTTCTCCAGTCCAAACATATTTATTTTCCTCTTACAACCAACCTTCAAACATATTATTCCCTTTCTCCAACTCACATTACCACAATTTCTCCATCTCACATGTCCAAACATATTTCTTTTCCTCTCACAACCAACCTTCAAACATACTCCCTTTCTCCACCTACATTACCACAATTTCTCCATCTCACACGTCCAAACATATTACTTTTCCTCTCACAACCAACCTTCAAACATACTCCCTTTCTCCACCTACATTACCACAATTTCTCCATCTCACACCAAGCAATTATCAGACAGCACACACACTCCATGCAGCTCTCACCCTTGGTCAGATTTGAACCAAGAACCTCACAACTTTAAGACACCAGCACCAACCACTGGAACCACCACACTGACCAACAAATGCAACCTCTAGGAGGTGAGCAATGACATGAACAATAGGAAGCAGCCACATGTTTATAAAGTTTTCAAACAGTCTTGTGCATTGGGAAATGTGGTGGCTCAGCTATCTGTGTCTTGCATTGTTGGACTCCTTAGTTCAAATCTGATTTATTTTTTATCATATGATGGTTGTATATTACACAGCCATAGTGAAGAGTATAAAGAAATCACCATGCAGATCTTATCCTTAGTCAGTTTTGAACCAAGGACCTCACAGCTTTAAGACACCAGCACCAACCACTGGAACCACCACACTGACCAACAAAGGCAACCTCTAGGAGGTGAGCAATGACATGAACAATAGGAAGCAGCCACATGTTTATAAAGTTTACAAACAGTCTTGTGTGTTGGGCAAGGTGGTGGCTCAGCAGATAGTGCTGGTGTCTTGCATTGTTGGACTCCTTGGTTAAAATCTGTTGTTTTTTTTTATCATATGATGGTAGTATATTACACAGCCATAGTGAAGTGAAAAAAGAAACCCAGGGGGAACACACAATCACCAGGCAGGTGTCGCTTTAGAGCAGATTTGAACCAAGGACTCCATCACTAGCAATACACCAGTGTGAGCCACTAAGCCACCATGCTGCCGAACAGATGAAAGAACAGATGAAAGAACAGATGAAAGAACAGTTGAAAATACTATGAAGTGATGGAAATTTCTGTGAAAAAATAAATGGTGCCTTCACCCTTTGCTGGTCCATGTCACCACTCATAGTGCATACTAATATTAGGCTGCATGGTGGCTCTGTAGCTGGCACTGGGGTCTTCAGTTTGATTCCACCTGAGACTGATATCTGGATGGAGTGTGTAGGCTCTCTGTGAGTGTCCTCCAGGAACATGCAGCTAGGTGACGGCCTCCAATGAGGACAGGGAGAGATAGTCCTTGTTGTACAGGGTCGCAGAGTAAATGGAAGTTTTGCTTGAGGAGATAACAAATGATCAGACGGGTAATATTAATGTTCGTTATTTTGCTCACCTACCATAGCAGCACTATATTACACTGTGTGAGTGAGGAACATACATGGAGGTTCCATAGAGGAGACCAATAAACATTACTGAGCTTCTAAAGTAATATTTGTAATCTGTCCCAATGGAGCTCACCACCTAGCTGCATATTTTGCGAGGAAAACGTTTAAGCTTTATACAGATATTGGCATAAGTTGGATTCAAACCCAGGACCCCAGTGATGTAAGACAGGACCACTAACTACTGAGCCACCATGCAGCTCAACACAAGCAATGTCTATTAGGTGAGTGAAGACATGAATGTGTAACGGGAGGAGACTCCTTTTTATTTTGCTATGACATTTCCATTACTTCATAGTGCTTTCTAGTGTTGGGCAGAATTTTGACTAGCACTGGCGACTTGCAGTGGGGTCATTGGTCCAAAAGTGACCTCTGTACGGAGATTGTGTGTTCTCCCTTGGTTTCCTCCCACATTTCTAGGACTCTTGATTGTCAATGATAATGATGCCTGTAAGGAGCAGTGTGTAATATGTCGCTTCTATATGAGTAAAATAAATTGTGAACTCCTTAGAAAAGTCTGATGTCCATTACTTAAAGTAATAAACTTATGTCTCCTCATTTTATATGACTTCCTTACATAACAGCAACAGACTGTACAGTAACCGAGCTGCTTCTTTCTAGAGGAAGACCACAGAGAACAGGCAGATGTTGGTTATGGGTGAATTCAAACCCACGACCCCAGTGCTGTAAGACACCACTACTAACCACTGAGCCACCATGCAGATCAACACTAGCCTCCCCCTATTAAGTAACATGAACCGCAACAGTGGGACGTCCAATTCTTTGCTTTGACATTCCTTCTCTTTGATGTACAATCCTTTACAGCCATTTTAGGCGATGAGATGTCTGTGTACTTTTTTTCTATCATTTCTCAACATTCCTGCATCTAGTACCTGCTAGTGATATATATTACCCTCATGTCAGCCATAAGCCCCTCATGTCAGCCATAAGCCCCCCATTAGCCCCTCATGTCAGCCATAAGCCCCCCCATTAGCCCCTCATGTCAGCCATAAGCCCCCATTAGCCCATGTCAGTCATAAGCCGCCATTAGCCCCTCATGTCTGCCATAAGCCACAATTAGCCCCTCATGTCAGCCATAAGCCCCCATTAGCCCCTCATGTCAGCCATAAGCCCCACATTAGCCCCTCATGTCAGCCATAAGCCCCCATTAGCCCCTCATGTCAGCCATAAGCCCCCCATGTCAGCCATAAGCCCCCCATTAGCCCCTCATGTCAGCCATAAGCCCCTCATGTCAGCCATAAGCCCCCATTAGCCCCTCATGTCAGCCATAAGCCCCCATTAGCCCATCATGTCAGCCATAAGCCCCCCATGTCAGCCATAAGCCCCCCATTAGCCCCTCATGTCAGCCATAAGCCCCCTCATTAGCCCCTCATGTCAGCCATAAGCCCCCCCATTAGCCCCTCATGTCCGCCATAAGCCCCCATTAGCCCCTCATGTCCGCCATAAGCCCCCATTAGCCCCTCATGTCCGCCATAAGCCCCCATTAGCCCCTCATGTCCGCCATAAGCCCCCATTAGCCCCTCATGTCAGCCATAAGCCCCCATTAGCCCCTCATGTCAGCCATTAGCCCCTCATGTCAGCCATAAGCCCCCCATTAGCCCCTCATGTCAGCCATTAGCCCCTCATGTCAGCCATAAGCCCCCCCATTAGCCCCTCATGTCAGCCATAAGCCCCCCATTAGCCCCTCATGTCAGCCATAAGCCCCCATTAGCCCCTAATGTCAGCCATAAGCCCCCCATTAGCCCCTCATGTAAGCCATAAGCCCCCATTAGCCCCTCATGTCAGACATAAGCCCCCCATTAGCCCCTCATGTCAGCCATAAGCCCCCCATTAGCCCCTCATGTCAGCCATAAGCCCCCATTAGCCCCTCATGTCAGCCATAAGCCCCCCATGTCAGCCATAAGCCCCCCATGTCAGCCATAAGCCCCCATTAGCCCCTCATGTCAGCCATAAGCCCCCCATTAGCCCCTCATGTCAGCCATAAGCCCCCCATTAGCCCCTCGTGTCAGCCATAAGCCCCCCATTAGCCCCTCGTGTCAGCCATAAGCGCCCCATTAGCCCCTCGTGTCAGCCATAAGCCCCCCATTAGCCCCTCATGTCCGCCATAAGCCCCCATTAGCCCCTCATGTCCGCCATAAGCCCCCATTAGCCCCTCATGTCAGCCATAAGCCCCCATTAGCCCCTCATGTCAGCCATAAGCCCCCATTAGCCCCTCATGTCAGCCATAAGCCCCCCATTAGCCCCTCATGTCAGCCATTAGCCCCTCATGTCAGCCATTAGCCCCTCATGTCAGCCATAAGCCCCCCATTAGCCCCTCATGTCAGCCATAAGCCCCCATTAGCCCCTCATGTCAGCCATAAGCCCCCCATTAGCCCCTCATGTAAGCCATAAGCCCCCATTAGCCCCTCATGTCAGCCATAAGCCCCCCATTAGCCCCTCATGTCAGCCATAAGCCACCCAGCCATAAGCCCCCCATTAGCCCCTCATGTCAGCCATAAGCGCACCATTAGCCCATTGTGTCAGCCATAAGCACACCATTAGCCCCTCGTGTCAGCCATAAGCCCCCCATTAGCCCGTCGTGTCAGCCATAAGCCCCCCATTAGCCCCTCATGTCAGCCATAAGCCCCCATTAGCCCCTCATGTCAGCCATAAGCCCCCATTAGCCCCTCATGTCAGCCATAAGCCCCCATTAGCCCCTCATGTCAGCCATAAGCCCCTATTAGGCACTCGTGTCAGTCATAAGCCCCCATTAGCCCCTCGTGTCCGCCATAAGCCCCCATTAGCCCCTCATGTCAACCATAAGCCCCCCCATTAGCCCCACATGTCAGCCATAAGCCCCCATTAGCCCCTCATGTCAGACATAAGCCGCCATTAGCCCCTCATGTCAGCCATTAGCCCCTCATGTCAGCCATAAGCCCCTCATCTCAGCCATAAGCCCCCCATTAGCCCCTCATGTCAGCCATAAGCCCCCCATTAGCCCCTCATGTCAGCCATAAGCCCCCATTAGCCCCTCATGTCAGCAATAAGCCCCCCATTAGCCCCTCATGTCAGCCATAAGCCCCCATTAGCACCTCATGTCAGCCATAAGCCCCCCAGCCATAAGTCCCCCATTAGCCCCTCATGTCAGCCATAAGCCCCCCATTAGCCCCTCATGTCAGCCATAAACCCCTCATGTCAGCCATAAGCCCCCCCATTAGCCCCTCATGTCAGCCATAAGCCCCCCATTAGCCCCTCATGTCAGCCATAAGCCCCCCATTAGCCCCTCATGTCAGCCATAAGCCCCCCATTAGCCCCGCATGTCAGCCATAAGCCCCCCTATTAGCCCCTAATGTCAGCCATAAGCCCCCTATTAGCCCCTCATGTCTGCCCCATGTCCCCCAGGTCAGCCATCAGCCCCCAGTGCAAATATAGCTGTGTATCTAATCCTATCCTGTGTGATACTGTCTGCTGAGCTGTGTATCTAATCCTTGCTGAGCTGTGTATCTAATCATATCCTGTGTGATACTGTCTGCTGAGCTGTGTATCTAATCCTATCCTGTGTGATACTGTCTGCTGAGCTGTGTATCTAATCCTATCCTGTGTGATACTGTCTGCTGAGCTATGTATCTAATCCTATCCTGTGTGATACTGTCTGCTGAGCCGTGTATCTAATCCTATCCTGTGTGATACTGTCTGCTGAGCTGTGTATCTAATCCTATCCTGTGTGATACTGTCTGCTGAGCTGTGTATCTAATCCTGTCCTGTGTGATACTGTCTGCTGAGCTGTGTATCTAATCCTATCCTGTGTGATACTGACTGCTGAGCCGTGTATCTAATCCTATCCTGTGTGATACTGTCTGCTGAGCTGTGTATCTAATCCTTGCTGAGCTGTGTATCTAATCATATCCTGTGTGATACTGTCTGCTGAGCTGTGTATCTAATCCTATCCTGTGTGATACTGCCTGCTGAGCTGTGTATCTCATCCTATCCTGTGTGATACTGTCTGCTGAGCTGTGTATCTAATCCTATCCTGTGTGATACTGTCTGCTGAGCTGTGTATCTAATCCTTGCTGAGCTGTGTATCTAATCATATCCTGTGTGATACTGTCTGCTGAGCTGTGTATCTAATCCTATCCTGTGTGATACTGTCTGCTGAGCTGTGTATCTAATCCTATCCTGTGTGATACTGTCTGCTGAGCTATGTATCTAATCCTATCCTGTGTGATACTGTCTGCTGAGCTGTGTATCTAATCCTATCCTGTGTGATACTGTCTGCTGAGCTGTGTATCTAATCCTATCCTGTGTGATACTGTCTGCTGAGCTGTGTATCTAATCCTATCCTGTGTGATACTGTCTGCTGAGCTGTGTATCTAATCCTATCCTGTGTAATATTGTCTGCTGAGCTGTGTATCTAATCCTATCCTGTGTGATACTGTCTGCTGAGCTATGTATCTAATCCTATCCTGTGTGATACTGTCTGCTGAGCTGTGTATCTAATCCTATCCTGTGTGATACTGTCTGCTGAGCTGTGTATCTAATCCTATCCTGTGTGATACTGTCTGCTGAGCTGTGTATCTAATCCTATCCTGTGTGATACTGTCTGCTGAGCTGTGTATCTAATCCTATCCTGTGTAATATTGTCTGCTGAGCTGTGTATCTAATCCTATCCTGTGTAATATTGTCTGCTGAGCTGTGTATCTAATCCTATCCTGTGTAATATTGTCTGCTGAGCTGTGTATCTAATCCTATCCTGTGTAATATTGTCTGCTGAGCTGTGTATCTAATCCTATCCTGTGTAATATTGTCTGCTGAGCTGTGTATCTAATCCTATCCTGTGTGATACTGTCTGCTGAGCTGTGTATCTAATCCTATCCTGTGTAATATTGTCTGCTGAGCTGTGCTTGTCGTCGTGTAGCCCTAGTCTAAAGCTGACTTAGAGCAGTGAAGAAAAATGGCTGGTTTGTTATGGAAACCTGGAGTAAAACTGTCTGTAGGTGGAGACTAAGAGCCTGCAAGCTTCTATTGGCTGATAAGGGACATGTGACCGTGTGCATGGCAGTTGGGGGCTTGTATTGGTTAATGCAGGTAATTTTGGGGGGAATATCTCAGGAACGGTATGACCCAGAGAGCTGAGACCCGGTCTAAAACCTTCCTGGACACCTGATGTACCTATGTGCCAAATTTTGTAAAGATCGGTCCAGTCATTTGGTCGCGCATGAAAAACAGAAAGGCAGACAGAAACTCATTTATATATATCTAAGAGACTAGCAGAAGGACCCAGCTTTGCACAGGTATATTTCATCTATTTCATTTAATGTTTGTGTGTGTCGTTAAAAGATATTAACAGTATCCCCCATAACAGTGACCTCTACAGCACCTGTCCCCCTTAACAGTGAACTCCACAGTCCCCGACCCCTTCACGCTGACCCCCCCCCCCAGTGCTCCGCCACCTTAAAATGGGACCTCCACAGCAGCCCATCCCCTTAACTTTGACTTTCACAGCAGCCCGTCCCTTAACAGTGAGATTCACAGCACCCCACTTACTTGACAGTGACCTCCTCAGGGGTCCTTCCCCTTAACAGTGTCCTCCACAGTTCCCTGCCCCCTTAACAGAGACCTCCACAGCACCCTTCCCTTTAACAGTTACCATCACAGTACCCCGTTCTCTTAACAGTGACCTCACAGTACGCTGCTGCCTTAACAGTGACCACCACAGCAATTGCCCCTTTAATAGTGGCCCCTGCCCCCTTAACCTCTTAAGGACATAGGGCGTACAGGTACGCCCTTGTGCCCTGGTACTTAAGGACACAGGGCGTACATGTACGCCCTGTGTATTTCTGATCACTGCCGTGCGGCTGGCAGTGATCGGAACCCGGTGCCTGCTCAAATCGTTGAGCAGGCACCTAGGCTAAATGCGCGGGGGGGTCCCGTGACCCCCCCATGTCGGCGATCGCGGCAAAACCGCAGGTCAATTCAGACCTGCGGTTTGCTGCGATTTCTGCAGTTTCTGATCCCCGCGGTCCCTGACCGCGAGGATCAGAAACTTTAGTATTCCTAAAATAAATCTGTATCCCCCCCCCTGCACCCCTTAGTGATTTTTGCCCGGTGGGAGGTGCAGGGGGAGGGTTGCGGGCGGTGCGGGAGGCATTGCGTAATCGTTGGCGTCTAGTGGGTATACCAGGGTGCCAGCACATTGCTGGCACCCTGGTATAAAACGGCTGACATCTGTGCTGCGATGTCAGCCGTTTAACCCTTTCCATACCGCGGTCCGTACGGACCGCTGTATGGAAAAGGTTAACAGCGCAGGGAGCTCCCTCCCTCTCCCATCGGGGGGCTGCTGTGCCTTTGCAGCCCCTCCGAATGGAGAGGGAGAGAGCTCCCAGACAGCCCCCCAAGCCCCGTCCTTACCCTTCCCCGTCTGCGCAGTTCTGACCATAACTGAACAGACGGGGAAGGTTCCCATGGCAACAGGACGCCTTCTCAGGCGTCCTGCTGTCCATGGTGCTGAACAGATCTGTGCTGAAAGGCATAGATCTGTTCAGACAAAGTGTAAAATACAGTACAGTACTATATATTGTACTGTACTGTATTATACAGACATCAGACCCACTGGATCTTCAAGAACCAAGTGGGTCTGGGTCAAAAAGAAAGTGAAAAAAAGTGAAAATAAAGTAAAAATCAAAAAACACATTTATCACTGATTAGAAAAAAAAAAAAAAATTCCCTACACATGTGTGGTAGCGCCGCGTCCGTAACGACCTGATCTATAAAACGGTCATGTTACTTTACCCAAACGGTGAACGCCATAAAAATTAAAAATTAAAAACTATGATGAAATTGAAATTTTGCCCACCTTACTTCCCAAAAAAGTTAATAAAAGTGATCAAAAAAGTTGTATGTACTCCAAAATTGTAACAATCAAACCGTCATCTCATCCCGCAAAAATCATACCCTACCCAAGATAATCGCCCCAAAACTGAAAAAACTATGGCTCTTAGACTATGGAAACACTAAAACATGATTTTTTTTGTTTCAAAAATGAAATCATTGTGTAAAACTTACATAAATAAAAAAAAGTATACATATTAGGTATCGTCGCGTCCGTATCGACCGGCTCTATAAAAATATCACATGACCTAACCCCTCAGGTGACCACCGTAAAAATAAAAAAAAATAAACGGTGTAAAAAAAGCAATTTTTTGTCATCTTACTTCACAAAAAGTGTAACAGCAAGCGATCAAAAAGTCATATGCACCCCAAAATAGTGCCAATAAAACCGTAATCTCATCCCGCAAAAAATGAGACCCTACTTGAGATAATCGCCCAAAAACTGAAAAAACTATGGCTCTTAGACTATGGAGACACTAAAACTTTTTTTTGTTTTAAAAATTAATTCATTGTGTAAAACTTACATAAATAAAAATTTTTTTATACATATTAGGTATCGCCGCGTCCGTGACAACCTTCTCTATAAAATTACCACATGATCTAACCTGTCAGATGAATGTTGTAAATAACAAAAAAAAAAAACGGTGCCAAAAAAGCTATTTCTTGTTACCTTGCCGCACAAAAAGTGTAATATAGAGCAACCAAAAATCATATGTACCCTAAACTAGTACCAACAAAACTGCCACCTTATCCCGTAGTTTCTAAAATGGGGTCACTTTTTGGAGTTTCTACTCTAGGGGTGCATCAGGGGGGCTTCAAATGGGACATGGTGTCAATAAAACCAGTCCAGCAAAATCTGCCTTCCAAAAACCGCATGGCATTCCTTTCCTTCTGCGCCCTGCCATGTGCCCGTACAGCGGTTTACAACCACATATGGGGTGTTTCTGTAAACTACAGAGTCAGGGCCATAAATAATGAGTTTTGTTTGGCTGTTAACCCTTGCTTTGTAACTGGAAACAAAATATTAAAATGGAAAATCTGCCAAAAAAGTGAAATTTTGAAATTGTATCTCTATTTTCCATTAAATCTTGTGCAACACCTAAAGGGTTAACAAACTTTGTAAAATCAGTTTTGAATACCTTGAGGGGTGTAGTTTCTTAGATGGGGTCACTTTTATGGAGTTTCTACTCTAGGGGTGCATCAGGGGGGCTTCAAATGGGACATGGTGTCAAAAAAACTGTCCAGCAAAACCTGCCTTTCAAAAACCATACGGCGCACCTTTCCCTCTACGCCCCGCTGTGTGGCTGTACAGTAGTTTATGGCCACATATGGGGTGTTTCTGTAAACGGCAGAGTCAGGGCAATAAAGATACAGTCTTGTTTGGCTGTTAACCCTTGCTTTGTTAGTCGAAAAAATGGGTTAAAATGGAAAATTAGGCAAAAAAATGAAATTCTCAAATTTCATCCCCATTTGCCAATAACTCTTGTGCAACACCTAAAGGGTTAACGAAGTTTGTAAAATCAGTTTTTAATACCTTGAGGGGTGTAGTTTATAGAATGGGGTCATTTTGGGGTGGTTTCTATTATGTAAGCCTCGCAAAGTGACTTCAGAGCTGTAGTGGTCCCTAAAAATTGGGTTTTTTGTAAATTTCTGAAAAATTTCAAGATTTGCTTCTAAACTTCTAAGCCTTGTAACATCCCCAAAAAATAAAATATCATTCCCAAAATAATTCAAACATGAAGTAGACATATGGGGAATGTAAAGGCATCACAATTTTTAGGGGTATTACTATGTATTACAGAAGTAGAGAAACTGAAACTTTGAAATTTGCAAATTTTTCCAAATTTTTGTTAAATTAGGTATTTTTTGGTGCAAAAAAAATATTTTTTTTAACTTCATTTTACCAGTGTCATGAAGTACAATATGTGACGAAAAAACAATCTCAGAATGGCCTGGATAAGTCAAAGCGTTTTAAAGTTATCAGCACTTAAAGTGACACGGGTCAGCTGTGCAAAAAATGGCCTGGTCCTTAGGTGTAAAAAGGCTGTGTCCTTAAGGGGTTAATAGTGAACTCCACAGTGAACGCCCCTTTAAAGGGATTCTGTCATGAGATTTTAGCCCTATAATCAAAACATATGCCCATGTCCGTACTAATAACATAAATCCTAAACTGGCCTTATTAAATTTTCTTGTGGCTCTATTAGCTCAAAAAACAGGTATTTATAACCTGTCAATCGCCTACCTAATGTGCCCAAGGGGACGTCCGTTGATACAGGGTGCCCAGCAGTCTGGTGCCCAGCTCCTCCTTCCCAGTCTTAATCGCCACCTTCCTCACCCCAGCGCCGCCTCCGCCAGAGAGGGCTGGCCGGATCTGGCGCTGCTAAGGTGAGGAAGGAGGCGATTAAGGTTGGGAAGGAGGCGCTGGGCACCAGACGGCCGGGCACCCTGTATTAACGGATGTTCCCTTGCGCACCTTAGGCGATTGACAGGTTATAAAAACCTGGTTTTTGGGCTAATAGAGCCACAAGAAGATTTAATAAGGCCAGTTTAGGATTGATGTTATTAGTACGGACATGGGCATATATTTAGCTTATAGGGCTAAAATCTCATGACAGAATCCCTTTAACAGTGACCTCCACAGTGCCCACCGCTTTAACAGTGACCTCCACAGCAGCTGCCCCTTTAATAGTTGCCACTGCCCCCTTAACAGTGGCATGCACAGCAGCTGCCCCTTTAATATTGTCCCCTGCCACCTTAACAGTGACCTCCACAGTTCCCTGCCCCTTTAAGGCTAGGGGTGCATGACGACATGTGTCGCACATCATTCTGTCGTATCAATGTTGCGCAACAATTTTTAGAATGATAGGCTATGGAGTCGCACTGCGACATGCTGTGACAGCGACATGACAGTCGCAAAAAATCCATCCTAGATGGATGCATGTAGCAGTGTAGTTGTGCCCTAGTGTCGTCGTGTAGCCCTAGTCTGAAGCTGAGCTACAGCAGCGAAGAAAAATGGCTGGGTTGTTATGGAAACCTGGAGTAAAACTGTGTGTATGTGGAATGAAAAGCAACTACGATACGTTGTTATATATTTCTCTATTTCAGCGCTGCAGTCCAAACTGTGACGTGGGTAAGTCTCACACTATAGAAACAATAAAATCAAACAGACCGCGCTGCTGTACACCAATATCAATCTCCTCGTCATTCACAACGGGCTACGGACTATGTGGGAGCTGGATGGTGTTTTCAACGTCCAAAGAAAAATAGCCCGTTGTGAGTAGATTCATATTGGTGTACAGCAGTGCGGTCTGTTCGATTTTATTGTGTGTATGTGGAGACTAAAGGCCTGCGAGCTTCTATTGGCTGATAAGGGACATGTGACCATGTGTATGGCAGTTGGGATATGAGTGAAAGACTTACTTGCAGGTTTGTATTGGCTAATGCAGATCATTTTTTGGAAATATCTCAGGAACAGTACGTCCTAGAGAGCTAAAACCTTCCCGGACACCTGATGTACCTGTGTGCCAAATTTGGTGAAGATCGGTTCAGTTGTTTGGTCGCGCATAAAGAACAGACAGACAAACGTCGGGACAGACAGAAAATATATATATATATGAGATAAGCGATATAGTAGCTGCCGGGCCCGCAGCACAAAACATACACATTTCTGGACTGGACTGCAAATTGTGTTTTATACTTGTTTTAGACTGTTCCTGCACAGTATTGTGCTCATGTCTTTATTGTACTTTATAAAGAAATAGTCGTAATATATTCCTTGAGACACTGACTCTTTACATTCAATAATCTGTAAGGAAACTAAATATTATTCACACCTAAAGGGTTAATAGCAGCAGAACTGAAAGTTAAAATAAATTGGGGCGGTTTCTCCTCCTTCTGCTCTCCGCCTTTCCTCTTCTCCCGAGATCTTGTATTTCTACACGCTGTGTATGGCTTTTTAGGTAAGACACTCCTCTCTTATATACTGTATATACAGGGGCACTTGTGTTATGGTGGGGGGTCTCACACTGCTCCGTGATATGAGGGGAGTCACAGACTTACAGAAGATCCAATTCTAGGTCAGGTTTAGAGAGTTACTACTCACTGAAGAAAACTTTGGGTGTGACACAGAGAACAAGCTGCGGTTATATACTGTAACTATACAGCAGTCATATACCTGACCACATACCGTCCACACACAGGACAAGCTGCGGTTATATACTGTAACTATACAGCCGGTCATATACCTGACCACATACCGTCCACACACAGGACAAGCTGCAGTTATATACTGTAACTATACAGCCGGTCATATACCTGACCACATACCGTCCACATACAGGACAAGCTGCGGTTATATACTGTAACTATACAGCCAGTCATATACCTGACCACATAACGTCCACACACAGGACAAGCTGCAGTTATATACTGTAACTATACAGCCGGTCATATACCTGACCACATACCGTCCACACACAGGACAAGCTGCGGTTATATACTGTAACTATACAGCCGGTCATATACCTGACCACAAACCGTCCACACACAGGACAAGCTGCGGTTATATACTGTAACTATACAGCAGTCATATACCTGACCACATACCGTCCACACAGGACAAGCTGCGGTTATATACTGTAACTATACAGCCAGTCATATACCTGACCACATACCGTCCACACACAGGACAAGCTGCGGTTATATACTGTAACTACACAGCCGGTCATATACCTGACCACATACCGTCCACACACAGGACAAGCTGCAGTTATATACTGTAACTATACAGCCAGTCATATACCTGACCACATACCGTCCACACACAGGAAAAGCTGTGGTTATATACTGTAACTATACAGCCAGTCATATACCTGACCACATACCGTCCACACACAGGACAAGCTGCAGTTATATACTGTAACTATACAGCCGGTCATATACCTGACCACATACCGTCCACACACAGGACAAGCTGCAGTTATATACTGTAACTATACAGCCAGTCATATACCTGACCACATACTGTCCACACACAGGACAAGCTGCGGTTATATACTGTAACTATACAGCCAGTCATATACCTGACCACAAACCGTCCACACACAGGACAAGCTGCAGTTATATACTGTAACTATACAGCCGGTCATATACCTGACCACAAACCGTCCACACACAGGACAAGCTGCGGTTATATACTGTAACTACACAGCCGGTCATATACCTGACCACATACCGTCCACACACAGGACAAGCTGCGGTTATATACTGTAACTATACAGCCAGTTGTATACCTGACCACATACCGTCCACACACAGGACAAGCTGCAGTTATATACTGTAACTATACAGCTAGTCATATACCTGACCACATAACGTCCACACACAGGACAAGCTGCGGTTATATACTGTAACTATACAGCCAGTCATATACCTGACCACATACTGTCCACACACAGGACAAGCTGCGGTTATATACTGTAACTATACAGCCAGTCATATACCTGACCACATACCGTCCACACACAGGACAAGCTGCAGTTATATACTGTAACTATACAGCTAGTCATATACCTGACCACATAACGTCCACACACAGGACAAGCTGCGGTTATATACTGTAACTATACAGCCATTTGTATACCTGACCACATACCGTCCACACACAGGACAAGCTGCGGTTATATACTGTAACTATACAGCCAGTCATATACCTGACCACATACCGTCCACACACAGGACAAGCTGCAGTTATATACTGTAACTATACAGCCAGTCATATACCTGACCACATACCGTCCACATATAGGACAATCTGCAGTTATATACTGTAACTATACAGCCAGTCATATACCTGACCACATACCGTCCACACACAGGACAAGCTGCAGTTATATACTGTAATTATAAAGCCAGTCATATACCTGACCACATACCGTCCACACACAGGACAAGCTGCAGTTATATACTGTAACTATACAGCCAGTCATATACCTGACCACATACCGTCCACACATAGGACAAGCTGCGGTTATATACTGTAACTATACAGCCAGTCATATACCTGACCACAAACCGTCCACACACAGGACAAGCTGCAGTTATATACTGTAACTATACAGCCAGTCATATACCTGACCACATACTGTCCACACACAGGACAAGCTGCGGTTATATACTGTAACTATACAGCCAGTCATATACCTGACCACAAACCGTCCACACACAGGACAAGCTGCAGTTATATACTGTAACTATACAGCTAGTCATATACCTGACCACATAACGTCCACACACAGGACAAGCTGCGGTTATATACTGTAACTATACAGCCAGTTGTATACCTGACCACATACCGTCCACACACAGGACAAGCTGCAGTTATATACTGTAACTATACAGCTAGTCATATACCTGACCACATAACGTCCACACACAGGACAAGCTGCGGTTATATACTGTAACTATACAGCCAGTCATATACCTGACCACATACTGTCCACACACAGGACAAGCTGCGGTTATATACTGTAACTATACAGCCAGTCATATACCTGACCACATACCGTCCACACACAGGACAAGCTGCAGTTATATACTGTAACTATACAGCTAGTCATATACCTGACCACATAACGTCCACACACAGGACAAGCTGCGGTTATATACTGTAACTATACAGCCATTTGTATACCTGACCACATACCGTCCACACACAGGACAAGCTGCGGTTATATACTGTAACTATACAGCCAGTCATATACCTGACCACATACCGTCCACACACAGGACAAGCTGCAGTTATATACTGTAACTATACAGCCAGTCATATACCTGACCACATACCGTCCACATATAGGACAATCTGCAGTTATATACTGTAACTATACAGCCAGTCATATACCTGACCACATACCGTCCACACACAGGACAAGCTGCAGTTATATACTGTAATTATAAAGCCAGTCATATACCTGACCACATACCGTCCACACACAGGACAAGCTGCAGTTATATACTGTAACTATACAGCCAGTCATATACCTGACCACATACCGTCCACATACAGGACAAGCTGCGGTTATATACTGTAACTATACAGCCGGTCATATACCTCTCCACATACCGTCCACACAGAGAACAAGCTGCGGTTATATACTGTAACTATACAGCCAGTCATATACCTGACCACATACCGTCCACACACAGGACAAGCTGCGGTTATATACTGTAACTATACAGCCAGTCATATGCCTATATATAATAACTATAATAAGACAGAACTACAATTCCCAGCATTACCAGTCTGTACTAGGGCATACGTTGGAATTACGGGCAGCACGGTGGCTCAGTGGTTAGCACTGGTGCCTTGCAGCGCTGGGGTCCTAGATTCGAATTCAACCAAGGACAACATCTGCATGGAGTTTGTATGTTCTCCCTGTGTTTGCGTGGGTTTCCTCCGGGTACTCCGGTTTCCTCCCACACTCCAAAGACATACTGATAGGGACCTTAGATTGTGAGCTCCATTGGGGACAGTTGGATGATAATGTCTGTAAAGCGCTGCGGAATATAGTAGCGCTATATAAGTGCATAAATAAATAAATAAAAATTACATGTAGAGGGATATAATAGGACAGAACTACAACTCGCAGTATTTCTAGGATGCTATATGGACTATCCCTGGACACCACTAACTTCTCTTTTAGGCACCATACACATGCTCTGCCCCCTCACAGCCACATCACACAGGTTTCACCAGTTGTCTGCAGTGGTCACATGATGATGACATAGACTTTCCTGCTCTGCTATGCCTTGGCTTCCTGAACTGGTCACATGGTGATGATAACATCACCAAAGGTCCTTCTCCACATCCTATAGTCTACTTTCACGGGTAGCTATGTAAGTGGGTTGTGTCAGTTCAGCTTCCGACCCTTCTATTCAAAAGTCACGTGACAAGAGAATGTCATGTGACCCAGTGATGTCAGAAGGTCCGTTTCCTGCATGGAGTTTAGCCCCTACATATATAAGTGTAATTAGTGTGTGTGGTCTATCCTTCACTGCTGGCCCCCTTCCCTCAGGGGCCCTATAGCAGCTGCCTGGTCTGCCTCTATTGGAGGTGCACCACTGCTGTTGATGTACTTACCTGAGGAAGGGGGAACTCCATGAATAGAGTAAAGTTCTTCTTCACTCAAGGTATCCCTGACTCTTACTTACCGCACCGCCGATAAACTCCTTTATTTTTCTTCTTCCCTGGTTGGTCACCGGACCCTGAGTACCGTAGGAGGGTGCGCAGCAGCAGGCGTCTAAGATTCTGGATTTTATTTTTTCTTCTCCTAAATGTAATAAAGGTTTTTTATGTTGCAGGAGATTTTGATATCGTCCCAGGTCCAGGATGAGCATTATAACCCCCAGCGATGGTAAGGATTCCTCCTCTTCTCTCTTATTACTGGATGCGGTGACTGATCTACGACATCTGTACGAGTCTCACCTTCCAATGTCCTGATGAGGAACAGACTTATAGGAAATGGGGTCACACAGCAGATATATACTGTGATATGGCTGCTGCAGGGCTGAACTGCGATTAAAGGAGTTGTCTGCGATTTTGTCGGAGTTGTCTCAGCACCCCGCCGATCAGCTGTGAAGAGACCACGGCGCTCCGGTGAGCCCTGCAGCCTCTTCCTAATTTAGTGATGTCACATTCATTGGTCACATGGCCTGGGCTCAGCTCAGTCCTGTTCAAGTGAATAGAGGGCTGAAATGTAATACCAAGCACAGCCAGTACACAATCAAAAGGCGCTGTGGTTAGTAAGCTGTGACAAGGCTGCAGCGCTCAATGGGGCGTAGCCTTCTCCTCAATCAGCTGATCAGTGGGGGCACCAGGAGTCAGACCCCGCCAAAAGCAGGCCTGGCACCCAAACACCACTACCCCTCATACAATACAGCCCCCTTCTCTACTCCCTTAAAGGGGTTGTCCCATTTTGCAGCGTCCCACTACGTGTGTGTGGTCACTGCTCAATAGCACTTTTTACCTTGACAATTGCACTGTGTTGTATTGTGGTATTTTGTATTTATGTATCTGCAAAATCCCTGTTAGCAGGCAGATTAGGGGTAATTTATACATCCCACCACTAGATGGGGATAAAGTTCAGGTCAGGCCTAGTGAGACAGGAGACAGGAGACAGGACAGAGACAGATTAGTGGAGCGGAGATCAGTGATTAGAAGGCTGATGCTGAGAGAGTGAAAAGGTGCAGATCCAGCACTTCAGCTCTGAGGAAGAGTTTTAGTCCAGCAAGAGACAAAAGAAGATACTTATACATCCAAAGGATAAAAGCCACAAGTCAGGCATCCAGGACCTTTGGGATAGTCAGGTGAAGGATACTATAGCCTCCGGCAACCTCACCTGAAATTGCACTGATATTGAAAATAACCCACTGCTCCAAACCAAAAACCTGAAAAGCCTAGAAACAGTGGATTTGCAGAACTAACTCTGTAACATCAGGAGACTGTATTCTGTACTGCCGCAACCAAAGTCATCAACAGTAAAAGTTGTGAGTTGCATCTTACCACTGTCTACCTCATTATTACCACTATTGGTTGTACCACCATTAACGGTGCTGGCGTCACGACAAATACCATCAAGGGACTCAGCCGCAACAAGCACAGTGCCTAAGCACCCCTAACATCAAGGGCACCTCAATCAACCACCATCTTGGCTGATGCTTCCCTACACAGAGCGTGCCCCAGAGGATTTTGTGCTGTCCACCTCAACACTGTGCTGCCAGCCCAGGGAGGCTTTCTGCAAACCATGAGTAAACTGATGATGAACTGTGTGTTATTATTTGGCCCCTCATCGGTCCACCGTGCACCTCACGTGTTGCCCCTGCGACTGGCTGGCTGCAATTTCACAGTTTCATAGCGAGATCAGAATAAGCGAAGGCCCCCGGTGGCCATGGTCACAGAAACAGCCTAACAGGCTGATGTACCCCTGGATCTGTGAGTCCCATTGTAGTGAATGGGAGCTATGCAAACCATATAGCAGAAGAAGCTCCACTGCTTCCGTAAAACCACACAATCAACACAGGAAGGAAAATAAAAGTGAAACATAGAAACACCTAATCACACTATGAAGGAAAGAAAGTACTTCCCCACTTGGACCACATACCACAGTGCAGTACAAAACCCCTTCCTCAATAGTGCCAAACAGATCCCTCAGTGCAGCAACATTATCCCTTTCCCACCTATCCTGCAGTGGCAGCAGCATTGTCCCCTTTCTCATCTGTCCCCCACTGGCAGCAGCAATGTCTCTTCACACCCTCTACTGCCTTGGTAGCAGCATTCTTCCTCTTCCCACCCCTCCCCCTCTAGCTGCAGCTAAAGCCACAAACATAATAGACATGCTGAGGATTGGGAAGTCATCACCGCAGTTCAATTTTCACAAGTGTCCATGAGACTTGTCTGTTCTCATACACTGTGCTGGAAGTGTAGTACACTGCGCTTTTTCCGCACGTATCCCGCATCGTGTACAGGCACCCTAATGAGTACAGGCTGTGCACGCTCTGTCCTGTAAACGTATGGCACAGAGATGGCGCAGGAGCTGGGCCCGTGCCAATGCTGACGAGTACTGGCTGTATTATACAGTGGGCTCCTGGCTCTCACTGCTGGGATCAGAACTAACTCCATTCCCAGCAGTTTAGCCCCTTAGATGCCCATGTCAATGCTGCAGCATCTATATGGTTAGAGAGAGGGCAGGAGCCCCCCGTGATGCAATTGTGGGGCATCCAAGAGCCTAATAATGGCCCCTGGACCTGACATGTTCAGATGACTATTCGGCCCTACATTTGGAATGGCTGAATAGGCATTTTGTCAGTTTTACAATCGCTGAAATAATACACAGCAGTTTAGTGTGTTAAAAAAAAGTAAAGTATTAAAGAGGCTCTGTCACCAGGATCAACCCTATTAAACCAGACACACCACCTAGTGGGGCTCATCATGCTGATTAAAACTATACCTTTTTTTTTGTCTGTAGGATAAACAGCTGCAGAGAGATCTGTGTTTTTATTAATTAGCAAATGAGAAGTTGGAGCACCAGGAGGCAGGGCTGAATCCTTTGAGCACTGCTATGGAACACCCCCTGTGCTCTGCACACTCCCCTTTCCCTTGAGAGACAGGGCTAGACATGCTGAGGGCAGAGACCTGTCCAAGACCAAGAGCTGTCTGCTAGCATCTACATATCATATACACTATGTACTATAGCTTCACCACACTGAGATCTGCTCAGAAAGCTAATCTGCATATTACTGCTTTATTCACAATTCTCTATATTTATTTTCTTCCACATTTATCCCATGAGAAAAGTCTATGTCCTTATCATGTTGAGAATTGTTTTTAGAAAGCTAATAAATATTACTGGTTTCTTTATAATCATATATTGTGTCTGTGAATAAATCAGAAAAAGGTTATAGCAAAAAAAAAAAACAACAACATCCAAATACTATTCTGATTATTGTTTTTATTATCATTAATATTATTATATGATTATATATTTATTATAGTATATCCTTTTAATATGGTTTTAAATAAAAGAGAAAATAAATATATATATAAAAAAAAAACGTATGTAAGCCTCTCCTAGGACTTGAACTGAGGATCTCTACATACATGGTAGATAGCTATACCACCAAACTATAATATTACCATATAGAAAAACTGTGAATAAAGCAGTAATATGCAGATTAGCTTTCTGAGCAGATCTCAGTGTGGTGAAGCTATAGTACATAGTGTATATGATATGTCGATGCTAGCACACAGCTCTTGGACAGCGCTCTGCCCTCAGCATGCTGTCTAGCCTTGTCAATGAAGGGGAGTGTGCAGAGAACAGGGGGCGTGACACAGCAGCGCTCAAAGGGTTCTCTGACTTCTCATTTACATATGAATAAAACACGGATTTCTCTGCAGCTGTTTATCATACAGAAAAAATAAAAGTATCGTTTTAATCAGCATGATGGGCCCTACCAGGCGGTATGTCTAATGTAATAGGGTTGTTTATGGTGACAGAGCCTCTTGTAGGCAAAAAAGAAAAATCGGGCAACCCCCCCCCCAACACTTTTATTCCCTTGTTTATTAATGTATAAAGGTAAACAAATAAAAATAAAAAGCCTATAGATAGTTTTTATCACCACATCCGTAACGACCCAAACCATAAAATCATAATTTTTTATCCCAATACGGTAAACTGCATAAAAATGACAAAATTGCAGCGTTTTGTTCATTCTACTTTTCTATTATCAAAAAGTCGTACGTACCCCAGAATGGCCCCAATGAAAACTTATCCCCCCAAAAACAAGCCTCATACATGTCAGTCTCTGGAAAAATAAAAATGTTCTGGGTGAAGGGACACACTAAATACATATTTTTTCAAGAAAAATAATTTTTACTGTATTAAAGTAGAAATGCATAAACACTATATAAATCGCCATAAACACAGAACCCAAAAATCGTGGTGAAATCACTCCGTTTTTTTTCTTGTCGTCACCCCAAATAATTTTTTAAATTTATGCAGTTCAATATATGTACCCCAAAATGATACCATTAAAAAACATGACTCCTCTTACAGACAACAAGCCCTCACACGGGTATGTGGATGGAAGAGCAAAAAAGTTATGGCTTTTGAAATGTGGAGATGAAACAGTTAAATAAAGTCAACAAGGATTAACTACCAAATTAGACGGCGTCCTTAATGGGAGTTTGTCCTCAGAAAACGACCTGTTGTCCCAGTCAAGTTTTTATGTTAAGCGTCTTTTCAGAATTCCTGGTGATACTGATTTTCTGGGCATGTCTGTGCAGAGGTCAAGAGGAAGAAGATAGGATGTAGCCATTATCTGTAGAGAAAATGGTGGATCCTGTGTTATCTATACAGAGGTGATACCTAGCATTGTCATCCTGCCTGTGATAATAATGAGATGGCTACAGGAAAGTTACCTGTCCAATAGCCGCAAGATTGGCTCGCACAGGGCGCCTGAACACCTAAGGCCAGCCCTGGACAGAACCGCTGACCGACCCCCTCTGAGGGCAGTGTATTATTGAGACTGGTTCTCTCTTGAATAAGGGGAGCGTTCCCCTCGCTTCTCACCAGTGACTGACATCTGCCATGTATCTCCATGTATAGAAATACTGAAATCAATGTAAAGATGTCTCCGGTGAATGTGTCCTGCAGGGATTGTGCTGGTGAATTACAGGGGGTTGTGGATTTCTCATTAGTGGAAACCTGTAAAATGATCCAGGACAGGAATATTCCACATAAACTGCCATCAGTCTCCTCCATGTTCTAGACGACTTCATTCTTGTGTCTCCTCCGTTTCCTAGATGATGAAACCCGGCAGTTCTACCAGCAGCTCCGTCAGTGTGAAGATCACTTCCTGAGGATGACATATGAATATTTCCAGGATGATCTGCTCCACATTGTGGAGGACATGAGTCTTCTACCACTTCTGAGTGAGCTACATTCCCGAAATCTCCCGGATACTGAGGTGAGAGGACATGAGCCGTCGGTGTAGTATATTCCAGGAGGTAGCGGCCTGGTGGTTCCCCTGTATAGGGGTTAAAGGGTGAAGACCAGGGGGGCTGCTTGGATGACACCATTAGGAGTTACCACAAGTCAAATCTGTTCAAGTGACACAGCAGATCCACATCCCCTGCGCAACATTCATGTCACCATCCTGCTGTCTACAAGAGGCTGAATGACAATTGTGCTTCATATGTCAGAGTAAGATGTTGGACAACTTCCAGTGTAATAATAGACAGCAGCTCATATCTGATGGAGAACCCCCCAGACGTGTATAATCCAGTATTGTGGAGGATTTATCCCCTCCCCCGCACACGTACATTAGGGGTCACGACATCCTGGAAAAAATCTGTTACTTGTGGATTCAGGAAGGATTTTCTCCACAACTATTCCATAGATTTCTCTTTCTCTGGACAACACATTATAGAGAAGACAGACATGTAATATCTGCAGTGTGTTAACTCTTTGTGTTATGTATCTGTGTATAATGGTCCTTATGTCTGATTTTTCTTGGGTTCTAGAAATACTGCAGTCTAGAAGATGATAGAAGAAGATTGGCGCGGACTTTACTACAGGATATATTTCTCAGAGGAAGAGAAGCTGTGATAGGACTGTGGGTCAGTCTCTATGTATTACGGAGACATCATGGTTCCCCCGGCCTGGACGCTGTACTGGAGGAACTCCGTCATAGAGGTAACATCGTGTATGAGACGTGTCACCCATGAAATAGAGGTCTCCATGACTTACATTGTCCACAGTAATAAAGATTTCCCTCTGGATTTATTAGGGATCTGAACCAATTTTGGAGTCTAGTCTGGGGTTTGAAGTTTAGGTCTTGTCTGTGGCCTGAATTGATTTGGGTCTGGATTAGGATTTGATGCCAAAACGAGCCACAGGTGATATTAAAAAATAGCCCAAAAGTTACTCAATGTGACCATGACAAACATATATAAATGATAGCAGCAATTGCCGATGAGGCTTCAGGGCCTCTCATGTAATGACCGCCACATACAGTGACCATCACAGTGTCCTCATAGTGACCACCACAATGTCCCTATATACTTTATCACATCTAAACAATCCCTTCTCAGCTTCAAGTCCGCACTCACTGCTGCAAAACAGACCTACCTCACATCATGTCTTCTCTGTCTCACAAACCTAAACAATGGTTTAACCCTTGTAACTCTTCTCCGTCCCCCATTACCTCCACCCTCTCCTCTCGTCTCAGCTGAGGACTATGCCACAGACATCAGAGAAGTTTCAGCCTACAGTCCCCACAGCCCCTCTACACAACTACTCATTCATCTTCCTCCCCCCAAACCTGCTTCTCCACCATTACAGAGGAAAGCCTTTCCACCCTACTGTCCAGATCACATCTCAGGCCTGTTCTGGTGCGGGCCCACATTGTCAGCTTGAACCAATTCCAAGGGCCAAAAATAAAACTTAAAGGGCTATTACCAACTGAAATACTATATTTATGGCATATTGAACATGCAGTATATCATTAATGTCTAAATACATGGTATTCTCCTATCAGACACCTGCTCGTACAGCCCAACTCCACTGCCACCCTCCATTACGCTCACCTCATTTAAAGTACACTCTGTTCGCATCTACTCTCCCTCCAACCTTCAAGTAGCTGTCATTTACCGCCCTCCAGGCCCAGCAACCATCTTTCTTGACCACTTCAACACCTGGCTACTACACTTTCTTTCTGCCGACATCCCCACTATCATCATGGGTGACTTCAACATCCCTATTGACACATGCCACTCGGCCGCCTCTAAACTCCTGTCGCTCTCTTCCTCCTTCGGCCTATCACAGTGGTCCTCAGCTCCCACCCACAGAGATGGTCACACTCTGGATCTGATCTTTACCCGCTTTTGCTCCCTATCTAACCTTTCTAACTCGCCTCTCCCCCTATCCGACCACAACCTACTCACCTTCTCTTCACTGGTCTCTTCTGTAGCCTCCCCGGTCCACACACCAGCACACCCCCGCAGGAACCTTAAACATCTCGACCTTCGCTTGCTTTCTGACTCTCTTCTCCCACTCTCTACCATCTGTTGCCTCCAAGACCCAGAAGCTGCTACCACCCTATACAACACCACAATAAGTACAGCTCTAGACACTGTTGCCCCCCTCACACATTACAAAATCCGGAAAATCAACAGACAACCCTGGCACACCAACCTGACCAAGAAACTCAGACAAGCTTCCAGGGCTGCTGAGCGACGATGGAAAAAATCCCCTTCTATAGATCATCTCACTGCATACAAGCAATCCCTTCTCATATTCAAATCCTCACTCGCTGATGCAAAACAAGCCTACTTCTCATCTCTCATATCTTCCCTGTCACACAGCCCTAAACAACTTTTTAGCACTTTTAACTCCCTTCTCCGCCCCCCAGCGCCCCCACCCTCTCCTCTCTTCTCAGCTGAGGACTTTGCCAAATATTTCAAACAAAAGATAGTCCACATCAGAGAAAGCTTTACTACACAGTCCCCACAGACCCTCTACACATCTGCTCGGTCCTCTCCCCCTAAAACCCGCTTCTCCACCATTACAGAAGAAAAACTCTCCACTCTACTCTCCAGATCACATCTCACCACCTGTGCACTTGACCCGATCCCATCCCACCTCATCCCTAACCTCACCCCAGTGTTTATCCCAGCCCTAACTCATCTCTTCAATCTATCACTAAACTCTGGTGTCTTCCCCTCTGCTTTTAAACATGCTACCATTACACCCATCCTCAAAAAGCCTTCACTTGACCCATCTTCCTTGTCCAGTTATCGCCCCATATCACTTCTTCCATATGCCTCAAAGCTACTTGAACAACATGTCCATTCTGAACTGTCCTCCCACCTCTCCTCTTGCTCCCTCTTTGACCGCCTACAATCCGGCTTCCGAACCCACCACTCGACCGAGACTGCCCTTACCAAAGTCACCAATGACCTACTGACAGCCAAAACCAAGAAACAATACTCTGTCCTCCTTCTCCTTGACCTGTCCTCTGCCTTCGACACTGTTGACCACACCCTTCTGTTGCGAACTCTCTCATCTCTTGGCATCACTGACCTGGCTCTCTCCTGGATCACATCATACCTCACAGACCGGACGTTTAGCGTCTCCCACTCCCGCACCACCTCCTCGACTCATGCCCTCTCTGTTGGTGTCCCGCAAGGCTCTGTCCTAGGACCCCTGCTCTTCTCAATCTACACTTTTGGCCTGGGACAGCTCATAGAGTCCCATGGCTTTCAGTATCACTCCTATGCTGATGACACACAAATCTACCTTTCTGGTCCAGACATCACCACCTTACTATCAAGAATCCCACAATGTCTATCTTCTATATCATCCTTCTTCGCCTCTCGCTTTCTTAAACTTAACATGGATAAGACAGAATTCATAATCTTTCCCCCATCTTGTTCAACCCCCCCAACAGACCTATCTATCACGATCAATGGCTGCACATTATCCCCAGTCAAAAAAGACCGCTGCCTTGGAGTGACCTTAGATTCTGCCCTTTCCTTCCGACCGCACATCCAAGCCCTTTCCACCACCTGCCGCCTCCAACTCAAAAACATCTCCCGCATCCGTGCTTTCCTTAACTTTGAATCTGCAAAAATGCTCGTACATGCCCTCATTATCTCCCGCCTAGACTACTGCAACATTCTCCTCTGTGGCCTTCCATCTAGCACCCTCGCACCCCTCCAATCTATCCTCAACTCCGCTGCCCGACTAATCCACCTCTCACCTTATTACTCCTCTGCCAATCCCTTCACTGGCTCCCCATTGCCCAACGAATCCACTTCAAAGTACTGACAAACACATACAAGGCCGTCCATAACCTGTCCCCTCCCTACATCTCTGAGCTACTTTCCCGATACATCCCCACACGCACTCTCCGATCCTCACAAGACCTCCTTCTCTCCTCTCCTCTTATCGCCTCTTCCCACAATCGACTCCAAGATTTCTCCCGTGCATCCCCCATACTCTGGAACTCGCTACCCCAACACATCAGACTCTCACCTACAGTGTAATCCTACAAAAGAAACCTGAAAACCCACCTCTTCAGACAAGCCTACAACCAATGACCCTGCTGCCTCTATACCGCCATGACCAACCCAACCCGCACCTACTGTGTCCTTCTCCCATACCATGTAGATTGTAAGCCCTCACGGGCAGGGCCCTCTCTCCTTCTGTACCAGTTTGTAACTCAGCTTGTTTATGATTAGTACAATTGTCTGTTATGTATGTGTACCGTTTATCATATGTACAGCGCTATGGAATGAATGGCGCTTAAATAATAAATAATAATAATAATACACTTCTAGTACTCCCATCCAATGGGAGAAAACATGAAAGGTACATGTGAGCAGCCACAAAACATGGGCATACATGTCTGTTACCACATGGTTGGGGGCCACACAGAATGGTTTTAAAGGGCCGCATGTGTCCCCCGGGCGGTAGGTTGTGCACCCCTGTTGTAGATGGTAAGCCCTCACGGGCAGGGTCCTCTCTCCTTCTGTACCAGTCTGTAACTCATCTCGTTCATGCTTATTGCAGTTGTTTTCTATGATGTATGTATACCCCTTATCATATCTGCAGCACCATGGAATGGATGGCGCTATAATAATAATAATACTACAGCACCCTCATAGTAACGACCATAGTGCCCCTTCATACAGTATCCATCACAATGACCACCACAATGTGACCATACACAGTGACTAGCACAGTGTGGGGGACATGGACACTATGTCACAGCTGTACATTTAGGACCATTAGATCTCGTCCGGTCCCTGTATAATGTGATATTTCCTGTACATTATGGGCCAGATTTATCATTCGCACAAATTTGCAACTTTTTTCTGCTCTGCACTATGCTCGCCAGTTTTCTGAAAGTGGGCGTGTTTTCTTATGTAAATGAATCTCTAGACAGATTTACTATTGGGACTATTTAAAAAGTCGCAATTTCACTCCAGTGAGGACCATGCTTATCTTATGAGACTTTTTAATAGAACATGCGACTTTTTCGTAAAGATGTGCGACTTTTGTAAAGCTGCTTACTGACAGATAAACTGCTACCGTCAAACCACATTTATTACAGTCTTAAAGGGCCGACCATAAATCCGACTTGGCTAAAACTGACTTTAGCCTTATGTTAAAGTGGAGTGAGCTGTCAGAGTCATGATAAATCTGGCCCTATATGTCTACATCCAGCACTGATGACGTCTGTATCATTTCTTATTAGGTGACATTCTGGTGGAGCAAATCCTGCTGGATGAACATGGACACCAACTGTCCCCACAACTCAAAGGTAAGTGAGCTTTATATAGACCTATTATAATACAACTGCTCATAGTTTACATTACATCTGTGACATAGAACATGGTGTTTGGACTGCAGCGCACTGTTATAGAGCAGGAGGAGCGGAGCAGATTCATATATAGTTTTCTGTGACGATTCAGTATAACTTGTATAACCTCCTCCTCATAGAGGGAAGGCTGTCAGTCACTGATAGGACCTCCTCCTCATAGAGGGAAGGCTGTCAGTCCCTGATAGGACCTCCTCCTCATAGAGGGAAGGCTGTCAGTCACTGATAGGACCTCCTCCTCATAGAGGGAAGGCTGTCAGTCACTGATAGGACCTCCTCCTCATAGAGGGAAGGCTGTCAGTCACTGATAGGACCTCCTCCTCATAGAGGGAAGGCTGTCAGTCACTGATAGGACCTACTCCTGATAGAGGGAAGGCTGTCAGTCCCTGATAGGACCTCCTCCTCATGGAAAGAAAACTGTTAATCACTGATTGAACCAACTCCTTGACTTCACAGCCCAGAATGTGCGTGATTTTAAAGCGTCCCTGTCAGCATGATTAACCCTCCAAAAGTCTGCACTTCTGCTATAGCTCTGCTGCTGCTTGCTGACCGGTGCAGGTGCTGATGACATAATTGAACGTGGAAGTAGAGGCTCCCTGGCGGCTACAGAGACAGAGGAGACAGGGGAGGATCGCTTCTGGGTTAAATGAGGTCATCGGCTCCTGTGCAGTATGAATATGAAATGCTCGGTAAGTAGCAGCACAGCTGTAGTACAGGCGCAGACATTTGGAGGTAGTACTCAGGTACAGAAGACAGGGAAAGATAAGGTGTCTTCCTCTATCAGTGAAATGTCAGGGTGCAGTGTTCAGGGCACCAGGGGGGCTTATAACACTACAGCACACCCCTCCGTGTTCCACATTTATAAAAGTAATGATTTCTATGCATTATTAATACCTAAAAAATATAATTTGTATGAGAGTGATCAACCCTATCAGGCACTATGGTTTAGTAGGGTTGATCATGCTGACAGTGCTGCTTTTAATAAATAAAGTACAAGTTTTACTGGATCTTTTCCCATAAACTATACACCAATCTGCTCAGCTCCTCCTGCTCTATGACATGCTGCCTGCATTTCATGTAAATTACACCGTACAGCACTGCAGTGTCCCAGGGGATCAGTAGTGTATGCTGGGCTTTGTAGTGCAGATTAACCCACTAACCTGGGATCCACTGTCGTCTTCAATCGGGGCAAATACTGGAACAGGCAGGTATTTAATGTTCGTGACGCCAGTGTCAATTAAACGGTGACACGCCGTGTATAGTAATGTAGAAGAATGAAGCAAGCACGGGATAGCCAACCAAAACTGGAACTTTACTGAATATCAGTGATAATCATACATGGACGCAGTTGGAAGCGCAGTTCCATGGAAGACAGTTGGTTTCTATTTGAATACAGTTGGTTCTTAGAAGTACAGACTGGCCGGTTATAGCAATGTTCTTTACAGAGTGTTAATTACAGGAGATGCAGTACAGGCGGCTTGCACACTATTCCTGACTGGTCCTGAAACATGTGACTTATTCTCCAAGGTCTAATGCCCTATATCTGGCGTATCCTTGAAGCTGTCTTTATCTAGTACCTCCTCTGTTATCTTGAGTACCTCTTGCTTTATCAGATGGGCCTCTGTTGTATTCTGTGTCCTCAGGCTGTTTAGCTATGCCCTCCTTGCTTCTATGAATACGGACTCAGGAGGGGAACCTGCTCCTCGGATCTGGAATCCGGTTACAGGGCTTACTCTACCCTCTCAGCACTGAGTCTAGAAACTTCTGCCTTCCTGAGCTAGGCCCTAGCCTATTTATACTGAACTGGGGGCTCCCTCTGCTGGCTGTGACCAGGATTGCCGGTAACCGGCCTGACTGGCTTAAAGGGAAATACACATTCAAATCTAGCAGTGTCGGGTAGCCTACCCGTATGCTGCAGCACCACCACACCTAGTATTCTAGTTAGTAACATGCAGCGGTGGCCCGGGCGGAAGGTCAGAATGTGTGTGTGATGGTGGTAATAGTACTCACAGTGGCTATGATCCTTCCTGGTACTCATTGGACCGAGCACAGTGAATAGAGCACCCTTTGTCCCCCTCCTGGCAAACCCTGGTTTGTGATGCCCTTGGTGTTGTGTAAAGTTATTATCCAGATTTATCGTCCAGTGTCAGTCTGTGTGATAAATCTGGAGCCGTGTCAGACGGTCTGGTCTTAGTTCACACAGTCTTACTTTTAGACACTATTAGTAAATCTGCTCCAATGTGTCTAGAAAAGTCACATGGACAAGAGTAGCTGGAAAATTCAGCAATGTACAGATATCTGCCATTTCTTCACCAAGATATTTAGTTCTGTTTCAGCTTCTTATCTTCACCTTTTATTTTCCTATTTTCTATAGAATTCCAGATCCGGCACAAGAAACATTTACATGAAAGAACTGAGAAACTTGTAGAGAACAAACCTCCAAGATGTGACCAGCGAGAGCAGAGTTTTCCATTCTCTACACGTTATGTCAACCTCATCATTGTCTCCACTGATCACTTCAGAGAACGCTCTAAGAATGAGCTCATAGAGACCGGGGTAAAACATGAGGAATATTTAAAGAGAAAACAAAATGAATTACTACGCATTTCCCCCAAAAAACTGTTCCGCTGGTGCCACCGATCCGAA
Source organism: Bufo gargarizans (assembly GCF_014858855.1). Lineage (NCBI taxonomy): Eukaryota > Metazoa > Chordata > Amphibia > Anura > Bufonidae > Bufo > Bufo gargarizans. Next base: position 84,257,339 of record NC_058090.1, read on the forward strand.
CAAGTGCCACGTATGGTAATGGTGAGCGGAGTGCCCGGTGTAGGGAAGACCACACTGATGCAGAAGGTTGTTTATGACTGGGTGAAGGGGGATCTCTATCAAAGATTCTCCTTTGTCTTTTTCTTCAAATTCCGCGAAATCAACAGACTGGATAAAGTTAGTCTGGACTCTCTAATCCTTCATCAGTACCCATATCTGGAGGAGCAGCTTAGTAACATCCTACAGGAACCAGAAAAACTTCTCTTTATATTTGATGGTTTAGATGAAAGTCGTCATAACATGGATTTCACATCACATCACTTGTGCTCTAATCCTACACAGCCCGAACCTTGTGGTCATATTGTGGTTAGTTTGGTGAGAAAGTCTCTTCTTGATGGTTGTTCTGTCCTAATGACCAGTCGCCCAACCAGACTGGCATCAATTGATTGTAGTGTTTTCCAGAGAATAGTAGAAATCACTGGGTTTTTACCAGAAGAACGACAGATGTACTTTCAAAACTTCTTCCCCGACGCTGAACTGGCAGAAAAGGCTTTTAATTATGTGAAGCAGTATGAGACCCTGTACACGTTCTGTTACCTTCCGTCCTACTGCTGGATCATCTGTACAGTATTATCCAGGAGCTTCCAGCCAACAAGTAGTGATCAGCCGGTGTCATTATTACCCAAAACAGTCACCCAGCTCTTTGCGATATTTGTCGCCAACATCCTGTCCAATCACAGCCTGCACAAAAGTGACGCTCAGAAGATCCTGCAGTCCATCGGATGGATGGCAGAACATGGAGTCATGAATCACAAGCTTATCTTTGAGGAACGAGATCTGGACTGTTTCCATGTGGACAATAAGTCACAGCTATTATCGAGTTTTCTGATGGAATCGGAGGAACCTGTGTCCTATTCCTTCTTACATCTCACTGTTCAGGAATTCCTCTCTGCCTTGGTGCATTATGTGGACTATTCTCCTAAGAAGTTACAGAAATCACTAAAAGATGCCAAATCCTATCCTGATGGACGAGGTGAGATGTTCCTCCGTTTCCTGTGTGGTCTATCAGACGGCACCACCAGGTCAATGCTAACTGGATACCTGGACAGACAAGCAGTTCAGGCTTCCACAGACGTAATCACTTGGCTGAAGGACTTTATTCTAAAAGAACAGAAGCTGATTGAAAGTAATGCCAAAAAGCGATGTCTTCTCAGTACATTTTTCTATCTGTATGAATCCCGGAATAAGGCTCTGGTGCTGGAATCACTACAATCACACGGAAGTCTTGACTTTTCTCTTGTTCACATGTCGGCTCTAGACTGCGCAGTGTTGGCATTTATTCTGGACACCTGCACAAATATAGAAGCACTCAGTCTATATGGATGTTCCTTAGACAATGAAGGATTAGAAAGACTTGCTCCAGCGTTACATAACCTGCAGAATCTAAGGTAAAATACTAATTATATTTCATCTTTCTGTAGTATTCTGGATCTGACAGATTTATTGTATGTATTAGAGATGATCAAACCGGTTCATTACGAACTTTGCAAAATTGCGGCTGACAGACCAACCCAAACTTTTTCAGGTTTGTTTTGGACAAATCCAGTAAAACAGCACATAGCGCCATTTACTGCACATGTCAGCGAGAAAAATCACTAGGGAGGAAGAAGGGTTCTCACATGATCCTGATAGGAAAAGGGGGGGGGGGTTGCCCTGATTGGCTCCCAGGCCAACAGACCGCCTAGATGAGGCAATCAGTACTGCAGCAGGCAGGGAGGTGCCCTGGCAGAACGAGCAGAAAGTCATTGTGTGGGGGGCTGTGAATGAGGGTGGTTGGGTGTCAATGTCTGTCAGGAAAATGATCTTAGGGAGTCAGGGGCAGAATCAAGCTTGTATTATACTGTCAGGGACAGAGAAGGGAAGGGATAGAATTACAAAGAAGAAGAATTGTGTGTGTAGAAATGGGACAGGCAGGGAAAGCTGTCAGCCAGGGAGTGAGCAGTGAGGAGCTGAGGCTTGCCGTGCCTCCTAGCAGAACTGCAGCTGCTGCAAACCTCAACGCAGCTACCGGCAAGGACAGCCTTTAATTATTATTTTTTTCATTTTATCAGAAATACATTTAAGGAGGGGAGGGGGGGGGGGTGGACAAAGAACAAAACTGTACAACACGTGTTTTACCATCAATGTAGCATTTTTAATTTGAGTGAAAAAACCTGAAATACTAGTGCAAACTCAGTGTCAGGGCATCTCCATATAGTTAATTTTGGGTGCTACCCTTTTAAAACTTTAAAAATAAATTATCTATGGGTGAGAACGTGATATTTGGCCTAAATCTATGTATTTCCATCTCTACACAATTACAGTTCATATTTTTGGGAAGCTGTTGAATTTATTAAAACCAGCAGGATAATATCTGTAAGTGATGACCTGACATACTAGGCCAAAATCTGTGCTGTTAAAGGGGTTATCCAATACATAAACTGCCCCCCCCCCATGTGCTGGGCCCCTCACATTGACTATACTTACCCCCCTGCCTGCGCCGCTCCTGGTCCCCACACCGCTGCTGCTTCTCTCCGTGCGCCGATGAAAACATCCGGAGCAGCCAATGGCAGGCGGGGACAGGGGCGAGCCTCCCTAGCATTGCGAGTGACGCTAGGGAGGCTTATCCCCGCCTACCATTGGCTGCTTCCCCCCCGACACCGAATGGTTTTATCGGTGCATGTGGAGAAGCAGCAGCGGTGGAGCGGGGACCCGGGTAAGTATATTCCCTGTGAGGGGTCCGGCACATGTGGAGGCAGTTTATGAAATTGGATACCCCCTTTAATCTTCTGACACTCAAAGCCACTTGCTCCTGATAAGGGGGAAACCTTGATCCCCGAAACGCGTTGAGCCACATAGCTGCTAATAAAGGTGATTTGATCTGAAGCACACTGCCTTGCTGCCATCATTCACTGAGACTCTACACACGATCCTGGCCAGGGGGGAATCGTCACAGGTGTTTTATGCTTACCCTGCTGACGACCCCCCAGTGAAGTAAGTGCTTCACTGGATGTTTATTCATCCATTTTTTTCCTTGTTTTTAACCTTTGTTTTTAACCTCTACCTTAAACCTTCTGTGTAAACCACAGTAGGGACCTCATTTTATTTCAACTATTTTATTTTATTTCAACTTAAAAAAAAAAATAAAGTTTTTTTCATTTGTATAAAAAGTCATTTATATATAAAAAGTTTTTTACCTATATGTATAATATGCTAGCATTTTGGCACCATGATACCAAAATTTTTTTGACATTTCTTAGTGCATTTTTGCTCGGTTTGGCGCCTTTCTGTACCTTCCCCCCACCCTCATTTTTGTTTTTTCAAAATCTACATTGAGTGCCCTTCCTGGACACTTTTCGGCTGCCACCCTTGCACTATTTAGACTCCAGTCACCACAACTGTCGGCGCCCCCGGTCAGACACAAGGGGATTTTCTTCTCCAGATCCTTTAGTGTCTGACTAAAACGCCCTCCTTTTTTTCTCTCTCTTCCCATTTGGAGAGGGCAAAATAATTGCTTAGTAGTTTGCCACCTTTAGTATTAGGCTACTTTCACATCTGCATTTTTAATTCAGGTTTTGAGATCCAGCAGAACCTGAATTAGGCTTCTTTCACACCTGCGTTTACATTTTCTGGTATTGAGATCCGGCAGAGGATCTCAATACCGGATAAAAACGTTTTTGTTTTGTCCCCATTCATGGTCAATGGGGACAAAACGGATTTGAACAGAACGGAGTCTCCAGAATACATTCCGTTCCATTTCCATACCGGAGAGCAAACTGCAGCATGCAGTGGTTTTCTGTCCGGCATGAGATGTAGAGCAAAACGGATCCGGCTTGACCCACAATGCAAGTCAGTGGGGATGAATCAGTTTTCTCGGACACAATAGAAAACAGATCCGTCGCCCATTGAATTTCAATGGAGTTCATGACGGATCTGTCTTAGCTATGTTAAAGATAATACAACCGGATCCGTTCATAATGGATGCAGATGGGTGTATTATCATGACGGCAGTGTTTTTGCTGAACCCTGCCGGATCAGGCAAAAATGCAAGTGTGAAAGTTGCCTAAGTCAATTTTTTTTATTTCGCCATCCATTGATACTGATTTTCATGCCTGATCAGGTTTCTTCAGTTTTGATTTAATGCAACCGGATCAGGCCGAAACGGAGTCATCAGGATGTATTAGGCTTCTTTCACACTAGCACTAGCAGGGTCCGGCAGGGGAACGCGATCTCATGAGTGCCGCCGGAAGTCCGCTCCAGCCCCTTCACTTTAATGGGGACAGGTCAGACATGCGGCCGGAGTGAATGGGGCTGGAGCGGACTTCTGTCGGCACTTATGGGTTCGTGTCTTCAGTGAGTTTGTGGAGAGGGAAGGACATCGTATTGCACTTTCCTGTCTTTAATTTCCAGAAAGCAGATTTGCAAACCATTCCATGCTTTGTGTGACTGTGTACATTTAGGCCCAAAATGTCAGGGCTTCGTAAGGGTTCCAAGTGAAAGACCAAGAGCCAGAATGTGGGTAGTAGCAGCACCAGCTATATGGCCAGAAGTAGTAGTAGTAGTAGGCCGCAGTTGTCTCTGCTGTCTTTGGAAAGGCTCATCATTATTGTTAAGGAAAAAGAGGCTGAGACTGTGGATTAGATGGCTCAGTCATCTTCTCAGTCACAGCAAGATGTAGTGGAGGCGACTTCAGAGTCTGACACCGTGCCGTGAAGCGAGGGTCACAGTGTCCCTCTTGCTCCTGCACCTGCAGCGTACCAGAACCGCAGGGGCATGTTTGAGTGAGTGTGACAACTAGTGTGAATGTGAACCGAGGAATGCGACAGTCTCTACTGACGTTTCTGCAGCTCCCTGGGTTGGCGTGCAGTGAGAAGGAAGGCACTGGATTCCTTCGGGGCACTCTCTGGGTTAAAGGGGTTCTATTGACGGATGGTGGTATGGGTTTTAGGTGCAGGAAAGGCAGGGTCCCTGATGTCTTTGTACCGCCAGCACCCTTGGGTGTAAGTAGATGTTGAGTTTGCAGAATTACACCAGTTCTCTTGACAAATCCAAGTGTTTTACTGAAGCTGATCCAATGGTCATCAATGTCCACAAAAGTCATTTACAGCAAGGCGGCTTCTACAACGGTTCAGAGTAGTTTCCAAGAGTTGCATAAGGGGTAGTTTTCCTCTATAGCAATAAATCTTCCTCTCTTATTTCTCCTGCCTGGAGGGATGCATTATCTCTGTCGTACAGTATAGTTGTCTACTATCTAATATACTTGTCTACAATCTCCGGACAGGAGGCCCTTGTGTCTATACACTGACGAGCAAAATGGTAATGATGTTTAGAACGTTTGACTTCTCACCATCCACTACAGCAGGGGTGGCCAACCTTACAGACGCAAAGAGACAGAAATAAAAAACGTATGACTGCCAGGAGCCACAAACTAGACATTCTCACAAATATGCATGTACGTGACAGTTTTACTGCAATTGAGTTTTCAAACATTTAAAAGTGTATTTAAACCACCTTCCCTACCTGTAATGTAGACAACTTTAGTGAGACTTATAGCAATCTTTGTTTTTCACAATGTGTTTCAAATCTGGCTTGTATTCAGTCGTTGCTACTCGAAGCAATTCTTTCACATGTGTGTCGGTAAGGCTACTTTCACACTAGCGTTCGGGCGGATCCGTTCTGAACGGATCCGCCTGCATTAAAATGGCAAAAAAAAAAGCTAAGTGTGAAAATAGCCTCGGACGGATCCGTCCAGACTTTCAATGTAAAGTCAATGGGGGACGGATCCGCTTGAAGATTGAGCCACATTGTGGCATCTTCAAACGGATCCGTCCCCATTGACTTACATTGTAAGTCTGGACGGATCCGCACGGATCCGCACGCCTCCGCACGGCCAGGCGGACACCCGAACGCTGCAAGCAGCGTTCAGCTGTCCGCCTGTCCGTGCGGAGGCGAGCGGAGCGGAGGCTGAACGCCGCCAGACTGATGCAGTCTGAGCGGATCCGCTCCATTCAGACTGCATCAGGGCTGGACGGCTGCGTTCGGGTCCGCTCGTGAGCTCCTTCAAACGGAGCTCACGAGCGGACCAGCGAACGCTAGTGTGAAAGGAGCCTAAGAACAGAGCGATGCTTTGATTTCACATGTTTCAGGGTGGAAAAACGAGATTTTTGTGAACTCACCTGTAAAATCTCTTTCTCGCGTAGTTCATTGGGGGACACAGACCGTGGGTATAGCTGCTTGCTGCCACTAGGAGGCGACACTAGGCTAAGAAGTGATAACTCCTCCCCCGCAGGCTATACCCCCTCCAGCCTGGAGAGAGCATATCAGTTTGTGCCCAAGCAATAGGAGTAGGAGAAAAAAATCAATAATGAAAATACAGTACACAACCCACAACTGACAAACATCAGTCGGAATGCACCAGAACTGAGGACCATACTGGCCCACAAACCGCCAATATGTGCGGCAAACAGAACACTGGGTGGGAGCTGTGTCCCCCAATGAACTACGCGAGAAAGAGATTTTACAGGTGAGTTCACAAAAATCTCGTTTTCTCGCTAGTATCATTGGGGGACACAGACCGTGGGACGTCCTAAAGCAGTCCACGGGGAGGGAAAAAAATCACACGCCCCTGGAGAAAAAACACCCCCGAGGATGCGGCATCCGCTGCCGCCCGCAAGATCTTGCTGCCTGGAGCAGCAACAGATGATGGCTAGGAAAGACCCTCGAAAAACTCGGTGAACTTGCCGGAAGACCAAGACGCTGCCCTCTAGAAGCGATGTCTGGAGTAGATGAACCCGAGAAATGACGACCGCTGGACGGCCAGGCCATCACTCCGCTAGGAAGCAACCGACAGGCAGACATCCCAGGAAAAAAAGCATCCCGTTGGAAGACGCCAGCTATGACAAGGACCTCCAAGAAAATCAGGCAGAAAACCCATACAGCGGAACGCGCCAACGCGCCAGATATGGACCAGCAAATCTCCGAGGCCAAAATAGATGGCTGATGGAGAGCCCGCCCTTAAAATACGAGGGAGAAAGAAGAGAAAAACCATGTCCGAGAAGACCCGAAAAGCGGTGACCTTCTGCCAGAAAGAAAATTCTGGCGGAGCACTGCCTGATGCAAATGACAAAGGACAAATGGACGTACAAAAAGAAGAAGAAGTCCCAGAGGGGGGGCTTGTTTGTTCCTGAAACGCCCCCAGCGATCTACCGATCGTCGGGGCGAAGTCGGTTGTAGACCACAACTGTGGGAGCGGAACCAAAATCCAGGTTCGCAGGATCCTCCTCTGGTTAAAAGAAACCGGTAATGGAAAAAAAACCAAAATTGACATATATTGACTTCCGGGCAGAGACCAAGATAAGAGAATACTCTCCGTGGAAAAAAATAGATCCCGGATTCCATAGCTATACAACCCATTGCCACCGGTCGAGGAGACCGAAGGGAAAAGGTGGTCATCAGTCCAGCTAGAGGAAGGACAGGAAAGAAAAATAGGGGTGTTCCGTTCAAGGAACGAAATCCCTACCAGTGGTGACAAGGTGAGACAGTCACCCGCTCAGCCTGGCTTGGGGGGACCGTAGTCCACCCCCGGAAGGAGCAGTGAAAGGAATGACCACCATCGCTTGATGTGACACAGAAGTAACCATAACTGAAGGAAGGAATCACTGTAGTGGTAGACGAGTGCCACAGGGACCAAGTAAACATATCTGACGGACAGTATCACCGTAGTGGTAGACGAGTGCCACAGGGACTAAGCTACCCAGTCGAGCGCGCCCAAGTAAGGTGCTGATAGCTATGGCACTGACGCCAATGCAAAACCCGAGTTGACGACACAAGAACAATAGTCGTCAGAGCAACGGACAGTTAACAGTAATGAAGACCATTGAGAAGTCAGGGCAAGCCCATTGCCATCAGGGACTGGCACTGTACAGATCTCTTGGTAATGAAATACACCCTTGAGGAGGAGCCCATACAAAGGAAGCTGCCAGAGTAACGCAAAGGCCACACTCCAGCTGAGGAGGATGCCACACCGTACAGGATACCAATCCCAGAGTCGGAAGAAACCGCCGTCTGACGAAGGAACTGTGCAATAGGAATGTTCAGTAGGAACCCTAGCATGTAGTGGAGATGCAAATACCCTTTGTACAGTAATAGCTACCGCCTGCTCCTCCCAGCGTAAAACTGAGGGAGAGGCCTAAGGACACCCAGAAGTAGCATGGAACCAAGCTAACTCAGTCAACCAGAGCCATTCTGAGGCATTCCATCTAAAAAGGGGGCAAAACCAGAGCAACCGCCGAAGCAGTGTCAGGGTAGGACCCCTATCTGAGGGGGCTGACCCACTGCCATGAGTTCGATCTCCGGCCCTTGTGAGAACTACCCTTGCTTTTTTTTTTTTTTTTTTTTTTTTTTTGTCAGAAGTGGGATCTGAACCCACGCCTCCATTTGGAGACCCGAACACCCATACACGGAAGAGATTAACTCTTGAGTCTGGCACATTAGACCACTCGGCCATCCTGACTTAGAGAACACGCTGTAGTAGTCAATGCAGAATGCCAGCAAAACACCCTCACCTAATGAGGAAGAGTGGTGGTCCAGAATACAGAGTCAGTGCAACCTTGGGCTCGCTGGGTCGTAATCCCAACATTTGTATAATGGCGTGCACCCACACGCTGTAGAGGACCAAGTTCTGACCGACCTGAACGGTGGAGGCTCATAGGGATGGGAATCTAGGGCACCTGAAGAGCTGCTGAGCGACTCCCTTAAGAGAACAAGGAACGACCTATCTGCGTCAACCACCAGTACCAGAAGAGACGGGAGGATACAGTATGGGAGCAGTCCCAGTATCCATATACCTCTAGATGAAGAGTACCAGGCACCAATGGCAACGACTGTTGCCGCGGCCCACCCGTGAAGGAAGCTACGGCATCTAGTGCGGAGGCTTAGTTGAATTAAAGCATGCATAGATGCTCAGTGATTTCCCGTAAGATGTAGAAGGGGGTAATGCCACGACCTTTGACTAGTATTCAGTGGTAGCGCAACCCTCCGTCAAGGAAGGAAGGTAGGGAGATAAACAGAACCGCATCCAACGGTAGTGTAACAACCCCCTCCCTGGAGGGGGTAACGCGTACTGTAAGCACTACCCTCAATGGAAGTGCAACCACTCCACCTATGAAGGGGAGAAAAATATATAGGGAGTACTGTATCCTGAGGTTAGCGCCAGTACCTAACCTATGGCAGGGGGTAATGCACCCAGTAGGAATTGACCCCTATGGCAGAGAATTACACCCCTATCGAAGAGGATAATGCATACGAATAGTCCTGTTCCCGGTGGGTAGAGAATTCCTCCACCTAAGCAAGGTGGTAATACTTACAGCAAACATTGCCACCCGCGATAAAGCCATAACGCCTCCTATAAGAGAGGCTAATGCATAACGCCAGTACTGTACCCAGTGGAACAGCAATCCGTCAACAACCGAAAGGGGAGACGCAAATGGCTGGCACTGACCAGTGCAAGTGCCGTCAGTCCACCTGTGGAAGGAGGGAATACAAAGGGTAAGTACTGTATCCAGTAGCAAAGCAAATGCCGCCTAAGGAAGGGGCAATGCAGACAATCAGTACTGCCGGTAGCATGGATGCAGTCTAGAAGGTTCATATCAGAGTCCGCAGAACTGTTCCCTGTTCCCTCAGAACCAACCCCTGTCAGAAGGGAGGGTTCTGAATATCACCCTAATGAGGAAGGATGGAGGTGCGGAGGAGACCGAGGAGGAATGTCCTGCTCGTGCGCAGCTCTACCTCTTAGCATCCAGCCATGGCAGTTGCAGGCTGTGACAGCGGTGATATAACCATCAAAACACCCAGGAGGTGGAATCGGCATCCCTACCTGACCACTCACAGGATTGTGTGGGCGGTACTCAATCGACCCACAATCCAGGAGGGTGGATTGGGAACTGCCAGAGGTCCTCCATTGGATTGCGCATGTGGATTAACAACCAAATGACCCAAGAGGGTGGATTGGGAATCCAGCAGCTGTGTTCCCCTGGCTTGTGCAGGTGGAGCATTATCAACCAAACGGCCCCGTAGGGCGGATTGGGAATCCTGCATCTGTGTTCCCCCCGGATCCGTGCAGGTGGAGCATTATCAACCAAACGGCCCCGTAGGGCGGATTGGGAATCCTTCAGATGTGCTCCCCCGGATCCGTGCAGGTGGAGTATTATCAACCAACGGCCTCAGCGGGCGGATTGGGAATCCTCAGATGTGCTCCCCTGGATTTGTGCAGGTGGAGCATTAATCAACCAAACGACCCCGTAGGGCGGATTGGGAATCCTTCAGATGCGCTCCCCTGTATTTTTGTAGGTGGAGTATTATCAACCAAACGGCCCCAGCGGGCGGATTGGGAATCCTCCAGATGTGCTCCCCTGTATGTGTGCAGGTGGAGTAATATCAACCAAACAGCCCAACGGGCGGATTGGGAATCCTGCAGATGTGCTCCCCTGCATTTGTGCAGGTGGAGCATTATCAACCAAACGGCCTCAGCGGGCGGATTGGGAATCCTTCAGATGTGCTCCCCTGTATTTGTGCAGGTGGAGCATTATCAACCAAACGGCCCGTATGGCGGATTGGGAATCCCTCAGATGTGCTCCCCTGGATTTCACCTGTGGTGGCCTATACACCAGACGACCCAGAAGGTGGTCTGGGAATTCTTCATGTGTGCATTCTCAACTAAACAGCCCCGGAGGGCGGAATGGGAAACTGTGAGCAATCCTGCCCTGTCCAGATAGGACATGGGCCCAGCCCCATACCCCACCACCAGGGTGGACATGCCGGCAGGAAGGGGTTAGGGTTAACTTCCTAATCTAAGGTAATTGGCATGCAGAAAGGGGACACTCAGATAATGCAGTGCCGGCTGCAAACAAACGACTTGCCACAAAGGGTTAACCCAGCTCAGAGGGCCAGATGCGGAGATCAGCGGGGCACCTGGGGGAGGAGCGACAGCTAGTCGGGGAGAATCCGCGCCAAAAGGACGAACCCGCCCCCTCCATAACTGGAATGAAAGTTGCGGCCTAGGAGGCCGCAAAAGCCGGGACATAAAGTTCGGCACACAGCCGACCGGGCGGTACTGCCGGCCGGTTACCACAGCGGGGCCTGAAGAGCAACCGCCGATGTCCGCCCACTGATTTGGAGGGGGAGTGTCCACTCTCGCTGCGGGAACCCATCCCGTGCCGCTAAAACAACTGCACGGGCTGAATCCCGGTAGGCCCGAAGTGGAGCCGGGGGCTAAATTTTTGGCGCCGGCCAAACGAATAGCCGGCCGGGAGTGGAGTGACCGGAGCGGCGCTCTGTAAGTGCCCTGGCTGAACATCGGCCGCGGGAGCTCACCCCGCAGGCCGTACAACTGGACCAGAATCTGAGGAGAACCGTATGGACAGAAGCCCAAACCTACATTGGGCCTGAGGTAATGTGGGGCCCTCACCATGAATGGCCCACCTGAGGAAAAAGGTCCTCCATCTTATGATGAGGTGACCGGGGGGGGAAGGGAGAAGGGGGAGGGGAAGGGCCGAGGTACTTACCCAATACGGACTACTCACCCCATCTTCATCCTCTTCTCTTCACCCTTTCTCAGAGTACCAGCAGGGTCACCTCTTCAGCCGCTGGCACACGAAGTGGCAGGAGACTGGAATGGCGGAGGGTCTCGCCGGATTCAGGTGACCCCCTTGGCTGGCGGGAAGCAGGGGAGCTGGGCTGCCCTGGTCCACTTTCGTTTCTTGGGGAGGGCGAGCGGTGAGGGATTCCGACACCGGCCTTGCTCCCGGGGTAGACAGAGTGGCAGGCGACTCTGTTTCCCCAACCTAAAAGAGGAAAAAGATAAAATAATAAAAGTAAGCCGCCCTGCAAAAGCAGGGAGGTCTGCCTCCTACGACACTAAGCTAAAAACTGATATGCTCTCTCCAGGCTGGAGGGGGTATAGCCTGCGGGGGAGGAGTTATCACTTCTTAGCCTAGTGTCGCCTCCTAGTGGCAGCAAGCAGCTATACCCACGGTCTGTGTCCCCCAATGATACTAGCGAGAAAAACAGATTCACAAACATAGGTTGAGCCAAACATTGACAGAAGCTTAAGTGCAGCTTGTTTTACATTGGGATACTATTCCATAGGCACAATTTTCCAAAACTCCAGGGTTCCCTCACTCAGAATTGACCTGAGTTGGACATCTTTCAAAAGTTCAATCATCTTAATTTGAGTTGTTGCTTCATCTGTCACCAGTGGGGGTTTCAAACAATCGGAATTGGCAGCAAAAGAGTTAACGAGGAATGTAATTTGTGGCATCTTCAGTTGTAGATTGTGAAATCTGTTCTTAAAGGTCTGTTGTAGGTTTTCAAGAAGTTCTGCATGGTGAGAAGTTCTCCTTTTTAGGATCTCAGCAGCTTGGGCACTTGCATTTGCCACAGAGAGGAAATGTGTTAGTTATCCCTTTCTCAGATGAGTTTTAAAAAAAAAGCTTGAGCTTGTTAACAAATGCAAAAACGGTTTGCACTAGATCAGGCAGCAACTTTAATTTACCTTGGAGCTCAAGGTTGAGTCTATCCAGGTGGTGCAGCATGTCCACCAGAAATGCCAGATCCAAAATCCACGGGGAGCCCAGGAAAGTCTTTGTGTTTTTCTTCCAGAAACAACTTTACCTGACTCAAAAGTAAAAAAAAAAAAAGAGATAATCACCTTACCTTTTCAAAGCCACCTTACAGAGCAGTAAACTGGCAAATCATTGGGAAGGTTCTCATCAAGGTCTGCAATGAGATTTCTGAACTGTCTGTGATTAAGCGCATGAGTGCAAATAAAATTGACAATTTTCAGAACAGGCATCATGACGTGGTCTAAATTTAGCTTTTTAGACACCAGCTGCTCCTGATGAATAATGCAATGAAATCTCCAAAATTCTGGAAAGCGGTCATCACATTTACATAGCCCGATAAGGCTATTCACAGATCCTATCATAGACGGTGCTCCATTTGTGGTTATGGCTGTGAGTTTTGATAATGGCAAATTTGTCATTTCTACTACAGTCATCAGGGTCTCTTTTATATCAATACCACGAGTTTTGTCTGTTAACGGGATGATATCAAGTAGCTCTTCTTTTATTGTACAGTTGTCTGATACATACCGTGCAAAAATTGCCAACTGAGGCTTGTCTTGTATACAGGGCCGGTGCAAGGATTTTTGCCAACACAAGCAAAGCTACATTTTGCCGCCCCCCCAGAACCTCACCTGGCCCTGGTCCCGTCTGCATCAGCTGGCTTCTCCTCTGTGTGTATGCGTGTCTCACCTGAAGGTATTTATAGAAGTGGGCTCTAGGCAAGTCATATACCTCCTGCAATCTGGCGAAGGACATGAAGTTTTTATCCTCCAGAAGGTGGCCCAATCGCAGAATACCCTTCCGTCTCCATGTCCCAAAGTCAGATAAGGAGAGGAACTCAGGCAGCCCGGGATTGTCCCACAGTGGAGTGTACTCCGTATTGCCTACAACCCCTCTTAACTGTTTAACCCTGTTCCACGTGGACTGCATCAAGTGACCCAAATCCCCCATCGGACCACCTTTCCCAACTCCTTTAGTCTCCAATATCAACATAAGGTCACTAGAGGACAAACAATGAGTAAACAGCTGACAAGTCACCTCCCTCAATTCTGGTTCTAACCACCCTTTAAAATGTTGGCATTGTGCAGCCAGAAAGTATACCCAAGGGTTTGGCACTGCAAGGCCCCCTTCCGTCTTAGGATACTGCAACGTTTCAAGTTTAATTCTCGGTTGCCCCTTTCGCCATATGAGGTCCCTGAAAGTAGCATTACTTTGATCAAATTTGGACTTTGACAGCCAGACCGGGGAGTTATGTAGCACATAGAGTAGCTGGGGCATCAACACCATTTTAATAAGATTCGACCTACCCGCCACCGACGGGTACAGTTTACACCATGCCTTGACTTTATTCCTGAGGCTGACAACCAGTGGGTCAAAGTTAAGGCGCTCAAAATCCCGGATTCGAGGGGATACGTGGATACCCAAATATTTAAAGGACGCTACGCATGGAATATTTCTTTCTCGCTCTGTCTGCGACTGCACTTGCCCGTCAAGCAGCATAATTGCCGATTTACCCCAATTTATCGTCAGACCCGACAGGGCACCGAAGCGGTCAATAATCGTCATAGCTGCATCCAAGGATGGACCAGTGTCTCCCAGGAAAAGCAAAGTATCGTCTGCATACATCGCCACTTTATTGTTAACTGTACCATATTGGAACCCCTGAATGTCAAATGACCAACGAATCGCTGCGGCTAGCGGCTCAATCGCAACTTCAAATAGCAGAGGCGACAACGGGCACCCCTGTCTAGTGCCCCGGCCCAAACAGAACTTAGGGGACACCCCACCATTCGCCCTGACACATGCTTTGGGACTAGAGTATAACACTCGGACCCAGGATATGTACTCATCTCCAAACCCCATATGCACCATAACTCTCCACAGGAACCGCCACTCGATGCTGTCGAAGGCCTTGGCCGCGTCTAAAGAAAGGATAGCTCTATCTCCAACATTTTCAGCTGGGAGTTGAATACTGGCGAACACTTTATTTTATTTTTTTTGCCAGAAGTTAGCAGAAATGGAAACTTTATTATTTATTTTTTTCCTCAGAAAGTGTCATATTCCGCTAACTTGTGAATTTTTTTTTAATCAAAGATGAACTCGCCATGCCCCTCTGCGAATACTTTGGGGTGTCTTCTTTCTAAAATGGGGTCATTTGGGGGGTATTTATACTATCCTGGCATTCTAGCACCTCAAGAAACATGACAGGTGACAGAAAGTCAGAGCTGCTTCAAAATGTGGAAATTCACATTTTTGTACCATAGTTTGTAAACGCTATAACTTTTGCGAAAACCAATAAATATACACTTATTGGATTTTTTTTTTATCAAAGACATGTAGCACAATTAATTCTGACACAAACTTGTATAGAAATGTAATTATATTTGAACAATTTTACCAGAAAAAGTTAAAAATACACTTTTTTTGAGAAAATTGCGGTCTTTTTGATTAATATCAGAAAAACCTAAAATCTCAGCAGAAATCAAATGCCACCAAAAGAAAGCTGTATTTGTGAGAAGAAAAGGAGGTAAAATTCATTTGGGTGTCAAGTTACATGACCGAGCAATAAACCGTTAAAGTTGTGAAGTGCTGATTTGTAAAAAAGGGCCTGGTCACTAGGGGGGTATAAACCTGTGGTCCTTAAGTGGTTAAAGAAGCATCTTTTTTCTTAACAAAAAAAAAAAAAAACAGCAGCAACAGGTGACTTCGAGGGTCGGATGTGTCCCTTTCTCAGGCTCTCAGAGATATAAGTACGCATAGCGACTCTTTCAGGTTGCTTTGATTACTGCTTTGCACACTCTTGTTGTCCCTTTTGCCTTCACTCTGCAGTCCAGCTCACCCCAAACCATCTCGATTGGGTTCAGGTCCGGTGACTGTGGAGGCCAGGTCATATGGCACAGCACCCCATCACTCTCCTTCATGGTTAAATAGCCCTTACACAGCCTGGAGGTGTGTTTGGGGTCATTGTCCTGTTGGAAAATAAATGATGGTCCAACTAAACGCAAACCGGATGGAATAGCATGCCGCTGCAAGATGCTGTGGTAGCCATGCTGGTTCAGTATGCCTTCAATTTTGAATAAATCCCCAACAGTGTCACCAGCAAAGCACCCCCACACCATCACACCTCCTCCTCCATGCTTCACGGTGGGAACCAGGCATGTAGAGTCCATCCGTTCACCTTTTCTGCGTCGCACAAAGACACTGTGGTTGGAACCAAAGATCTCAAATTTGGACTCATCAGACCAAAGCACAGATTTCCACTGGTCTGATGTCCATTCCTTGTGTTTTTTAGCCCAAACAAGTCTCTTCTGCTTGTTGCCTGTTCTTAGCAGTGGTTTCCTAGCAGATATTCTACCATGAAGGCCTGATTCACACAGTATTCTCAGTTGTTCTAGAGATGTGTCTGCTGCTAGAACTCTGTGTGGCATTGACCTGGTCTCTAATCTGAGCTGCTGTTAAGCTGCGATTTCTGAGGCTGGTGACTCGGATGAACTTATCCTCCGCAGCAGAGGTGACTCTTGGTCTTCCTTTCCTGGGGCGGTCCGCATGTGAGCCAGTTTCTTTGTAGCACTTGATGGTTTTTGTGACTGCACTTGGGGACACTTTCAAAGTTTTCCCAATTTTTCGGACTGACTGACCTTAATTTCTTAAAGTAATGATGGCCACTCGTTTTTCATTACTTAGCTGCTTTTTTCTTGCCATAATACAAATTCTAACAGTCTATTCAGTAGGACTATCAGCTGTGTATCCACCTGACTTCTCCACAACGCAACTGATGGTCCCAACCCCATTTATAAGACAAGAAATCCCACTTATTAAACCTGACAGGGCACACCTGTGAAGTGAAGACCATTTCAGATGACTACCTCTGGAAGCTCATCAAGAGAATGCCAAGAGTGTGCAAAGCAGTAATCAAAGCAAAAGGTGGCTACTTTGAAGAACCTAGAATATGACATATTTTCAGTTGTTTCACACTTTTTTGTTATGTAAATAATTCCACATGTGTTAATTCATAGTTTTGATGCCTTCAGTGTGAATCTACAATTTTCATAGTCATGAAAATAAAGAAAACTCTTTGAATGAGAAGGTGTGTCCAAACTTTTGGTCTGTACTGTACATAAAGATAAAACGTAACCTTTAATAATGTTACTATGAGGGTCCATTCACACGTCAGTAAGTGTTTTGCTGATATGCAAAACACGGACACCGGCAATGTGTATTCTGCAATTTGTGGACCGCACATCGCCTGCACTATAATAGAAAATGCCTAATCTTGTCTGCAATTGCGGACAAGAAAAGGATATGTTCTATTTTATTGCGTAAACGGAAGCACGGATTCGGAAGTGCAGATCCGCGGATGCGGACAGCACATTCCGTTCTGCACCCATTCCGCAAAATAGCGGAACGGATGCGGACCCATTTTGAGGACGTGTGACTGGAAAAGATATCCCTCAAAATGAAAATAAATTAAATTATTAAAGTTAAGCAAAAAGCATAGATGTGGTCGGCAATAACAAGTGCTCGGCGGCACCAAATCAGAAACCTTATGTCCTACCACAATCCGGGGGGTTCCAGTGCACATCCATGAATTCCGGAGGGAAAGCAAAAAACATCTATCCCTGGGCTAGATGATGATGTGGTATTGAAGGACAGGGTGGGCAAAGAACTGTCCCTGATATTGCACTACAGGGGGTGCTATTCTGGCCCTGATAGCCTAACCACAGACCACCCGCCCTGATAAGAGCAACCCCGTCCGGAACCTTACCCTATATAAAAATGTCCCTAGTAAGCCCCTAGGCCCCTGACTGCCAGGTGATCACTATATAGATCTATGTGTTTTTGGCTCATTATAAAAGTATATTATAAGTATATCGCACCCCTCTGTGTATCACACCTATCGATAGCACACACATACCAGTCCTTAAAAGGACTTTTGTGGCCCAATTAGCTAGTGTTTGGTGTCCCTAACAGCCTGTCCCTGCTCCACACAGCAACCTCTCCCTACACTGGCAAAACACTGAATGTAAAATGGTGGCCAGATCAGGTTTATTTATAAGGTAGGGGGTATGTCCATGTGCTGAAACGTCTCAATTGGCTGTGCTGTACCACCTGATGGATGTGTCATGGCTCAAAGTTCTTCACAATGTAAAAGAATATGGCAGGCGCGAATATCTCCATATGTTCGGCGAATCGCAAACACGCAAAGTTTGCAGCGAAACGACCGTCGGTCGAACCGCAAGGCCATCTCTACTCAGGGGTTCTGGATTTCTAGGACATGGACATATCATATAGCTGCCTCCATTCCTGACATCCACCACACACAAGAGGCGGCTTCTAGTGATGACATTTATGGATGTTACTAACAGCCGGGGACATTTTCTCTCCACAGTCACAATCTACAGGTTTTATACTAACGCTCTATGGACGCCTCACCCACATCTCATCTTCTTATTCTTCTTATTCTTATAGTTTGGGTGGTAATGGTCTACCAGACACTTCCTGCATCCAGTTGGCATCTGTAATAAGGAGTAACCCGTCCCTGAAGATACTTGTCCTGTCTGGTAACCGTCTGTCTGGTCCTCACTTCAGAGACTTGATGGAGGCTCTGTCCAGTCCGGCCTGCAGGATAGAGGAATTATAGTGAGTATAAGAGATGTGTACAGGACTGAGACATGTGGGGCACACGTTATACATGGATTTTATTCTATTTTATGCTCCGCACCATCGTTATGTCTATGAGATAAACTGCTGACTAGGGTTGTCACGATACCAACATTTTGATTCGATTTCGATACCATAAAAAAGTATTACGATACTCTGAACCATTCGATACCATGGAAAAAAAATATCACCCCAAAAAAGCCGCGTGCATTCCGCATTTTATGGAATGTCCGGTCCATAATAGAACAGTCCTATCCTATTTTTGGGGGGGACAAGGTGACTAAAAAAGGCGGTTTAGATTTATTTATTTTTTCTGTTACGGCGTTCACTGCATAGGAGATATTTTTTTAAATATTTTAATAGTTTGCACTGTTTCGGGCGTGGCAATATATAATAGGTTTATTTTTTTATTGTTTATAAATTATATATGTAAAATTGGGAAAGAGGGGGCGATTTAAACTTAATATTTTGGTGTTTGTTTGTTTTTTAATTTTTTTTAATTTTTACTTTTTATTTAATAACTATTAGTCCCCTTAGGGCTAGAACCCTTGTCCTATCCCCCCTGATAGAGATCTATTAGAGTGAATAGGATCTTAAACTCTCCCTGCTGCCCTGGACTTTGTGCATACGGCAGCAGGGAGTTTACCATGGAGAGCTTCAGTAGCGTCCTGGCTGCCATGGTAACCGATTGGAGCCCCGGGATTACACTGCCGGGGCTCCGATCGGAACTGCTACTGCCACCAATAAAGAGTAGGGTAGAGGATCCTGTGGTCACTGCCACCAATGAATTTAATAATGAGGGGTGGGGGTGCCTGTGGCCACTGCATGTCACGGACGGTGTACAGGAAACAAGACAAAGCAACATGCATATATGACTTACTGGATCCAAAGCTAAGGAACCAAGGGGAGACCCCTGCACAAGACCTAGCACTTTCCCTGGCTGCTCAGCCTATGCAAAGATCCCAGAGGTGGATGGTTGCATAGCCACGTACCTCGACTATATAACCCCTGAACACCCTACAATAGTGAGGGGACACGACCACCGGCTCCCTACACCAGACACGGAGGGAGTCAGGGTCACCTGGGATCCAGCAAACAGAAAATAACAGATAAATGTACAGCACTTAACTTTGTAGCAGACAGGAAAACAGGATGAGCATGCACACACACTCCAGGAAGTAGTATAAGCCGCTCAGTAATGCATTATGGGGCGGAATTTAAAGGGATGCAATTAATCCAACTACATGACAGCTGAGAGAGGATAACAAGATGAGGAACTGAATACCACAACAAAGAGAACTCAAGGAGGAGGTTCTGAAAGGCTTCTGTCAGAGCTTCTCAGCTGTCTGGTTGTGACACTGCACCACAAATGATTCTAATACTGGGGGGTTGAGGGGGGGGGGACACAGCACACTGCACCACCAATGGTTATAATTTATAATACAGGGGGGACAGCGCACTGCGCCACCAATAAATGTAATTAACACATTAATTTAAGTGTAGGCAGCAGGTGGCAGTGTCACATACCCGGCACCCGGCCTCAATAACAGGGCATGCGATCCACCAAACCAGGGCAATTAACCCCTCATGTGCCACATGTGAGGGGTTAATTGCTGCAGTTCGGCAGATCGCATGCCCTGTCATAGATGGTCGGGTATGTGATACTGCCACCGGCACCCGCTGCCTGGTCTTAAATTAATGTGTTAATTACATTCATTGGTGGCGCAGTGGCCACAGCCCCTTCCCTTATCCCCTTATCCTCAGTACAATGATCTCATTGGTGGCAGCCGCATCACAGGAGGGAGGGAGAGAGTCCCTCCTTCTCCACTGTGCTGCTCAGTAGAACATGGTGCGCGCTGAGAGCAGCAAGCCGCCATGTTCTCTAACAGATAACAGCGCAGACTATTATATTTTTAAATAGTAAGACCCGGTGTTGTATCGATCCGGGTCTAAAAGTATTGATTGGGTATCAATACTTCGATATCCGGTGCAACTCTATTCCTGTCACTGCTGTGTGGTGTCCGGCCACGCTTCTTCTTCTGCTAGGTTATGTTTAAGTATTTGTGAGCGACACACACAGCTCTGCTATACACACTCAGCACTGCCATACTCGCATACAGCCTGCTACACCCATACAGATCTGTTACATACATACAACTCTACTACATACATACAGCTCTGCTACATACATACAGCTCTGCTATACCCAAAAAGCTCTGCTACACACATACAATTGTGTTAAAGTCATACAGCTCTATTACACACACATGGAGCTATGCTACACACACACAGTGTCGGCTGTGTAGTCTTCCTGCTCTGACTCCTCCTATTGATGACATCATCAAAGGTCCTTAAGCTGTAGTTATTCTCCTTTCAGTACAATGTAGGACCTTCCTCCCCCATGCGCTGAACGGACGGTTCTCCTGCCTGCCGGCTCCCTCACTGATCAGGCAGATCTGTATGTGCGCTCTCCTGATCACTAATGAAGCAGTCAGGGGTCTGGCCATGCTGGATCCCTCTGACTGCTGTTTATAAGACACTTTCAGCAAGATTTTTTCTTACTAAAAGGGCGTCTTATAAATTGTCATATATGGTAAGTCTGATTTTCAGTGATGTGGTCCCGGTCATAGGAGAGAACTGCTGAAAAGTATCGACATTGTAAATGGGTTCTCTGTGACTTTGATATTAATGGCTTGTCCTCAGGAACAGTATCTAACTGGTGGGGGCACCCCCAAGACCCTGCCTATCAGGTGCTTAAAGAGGCAGCGGCGCTAGGTGAGCACTTAGGTGCCAATTTATTAAGACCAGCATGTTACACGCCTTTCTTAAAAGGGGTTCTCCGGGAATTGAGAAAATAAAAATAATATATTTATAATAAAAAAAATAGTATCAAATACCTTTCATTAGTTATAATGGCTTGTTTTGTCCAGGGAGCAATCATTAGGAAAAATAAAATGGCCGCCATCCTACTAGTCCACACAAAACCTGTCCTAATCACACAGGAGGACAAGTTAAGAATCTGCACCATCTTCCTCTCTTTCTTGTCAGGGATTATGATCCTGAATGCAGTTTAATATGATCTTCAGATGAATCTCTGTAGGAATGGAGTTTATGAGGAGACATGAAGTACAGAGAGGAGGTGGGGATGTGGGTAATGAGCAACAGCACTTGTTTACAATCTCCATTACCACAGCCCCACATTACCACAGTCTGTCCTGCCCATTCTCTTCGTACTTCATCTCTCCTCATGAACTCCATTCCCACAGAAATTCAGCTTAAGATCTTATCAGCTGTATTCAGGATCATAATCCCTGACAAGCAGAGCAGAGAAGAGGATAAGTTAGCTCTACCTCAGTTTTGTGAAGTAACTTGTTGTGATGAATACCGCACCTCTCTGCTCGCCTGACGTCAACTACGTCGAGCTCTCAAGATACGGTATAGTCACTAACTAGTTACCAAGATGTGATATTACACCCTCCGTAGGAGCACGTAAGGTCAGTTTGATACAGTTTACACAGACACCTCCTGTCCACGCGGGCATAGAGAGGCAACAAGCTGAGAGAGCCTTTTCACTGCCCCAGTGAAACAGCGCTTTCTCAGCCCGGGTAGAACTGCCACCAGTTCCTCATTTGATATAAGCCCGGTACGTTAACGGGATTATATAGGGTGAGAAACCAACCCGCAGTAGCGTATGACTATGCCGAAACACGGACTCGTGATCGAGATACAAGACAGCAAAAGATTCAAATATATATTTAATCGCCTTAAGGGCTCACTAGAAATAACACTATACACACAAAGAATATATACAGTGATCTGATGATAGGGTACAACAGGGTTAAGCAAAATATTAAGTCAGTTTACCAGGTATATGAGTCCTGTGGGTTGTGATGAGTTCTGAGCTGGAGTCACGTAGCAGGCAGTGATGTCAGCAAGTTGCAGGTCCCTCTAAACCAGGCTTCCTCAAACTGCGGCCCTCCAGCTGTTGTAAAACTACAACTCCCACAATACCCTGCTGTAGGCCGATACCTGTAGGTTGTTCGGGCATGCTGGGAGTTTTAGTTTTTTTCCAACAGCTGAAGGGCCGCAGTTTGAGGATGCCTGCTCTAAACACATGGCATAATGTGACCCCCCCTTCAGAGAAAGACTCGTCCTCTTGTTGGCACAAGCCTTTTAACCTGTAGCCGGCCCCTCCCCTCCCAGCCTCTGGGAGGGGTCCACTCCCCCTCTGCTGGGGCTGGCAGCAAAGGAGCCACAAAACCGATTAGGGCTCATGGCTCCAGACCAGAATGTTGCAGGGAGGTGGTTCTGGGTCCAATGGATCCCCTGGGCCCTGGCTACCAGTAGAGTCCAAGCATGGTACCGTTATTTGGTTTCTGTGGCGAGATATGTATATCTCCCCTACCTGGCATCCCACCAGCAAACTATGACCACGGCCTGTTAATCGTGGCCACAGGGACACAACTATGTATCTGGTTTAGGTCTGTGATGGACTGGCGGTTCATAATTCCTTATGAATTGGTTCCATTATGTCTGATAATGTTCATTGAACTAGGGAATGGCCTAGACCCCCTGCAGGGAAGTTTTTCCTGTTCCATTAGCTGGGTTCCTGGCTGGCTGAATGGAGGTGAGAAATTTTAAACAATAGTGGCCTGCAAGAGGTTCTCTCCCCGTGGAGTTCACTACCTCTGCTATCTGACAGCAAATGGCTGGTGTGGGAACATGGCTGACCTTGAATAATAATCCATATTCCTCACACATGTCCTGTTGTGTGATTAGGACAGGTTCTGTGTGTACTAAAAGGACGGCGGCTATTTTATTTCTTCTAATGATTGCTCCCCAGACAAAATGAACCATTATAACTAATGAAAGGTATTTGGGAATATATTTATAACAAAGTAATATTGAAGTATTTTCATTTTCTTAATTCCCTTTAATGAAGCCCTACAAGAAAATTTAGATTAGCACATCCAAAGTCACAGGTGCACATCCATAAAGCTAGCATGCAGGCAGCTGTCACAGGTTAAGGAGAAAGGAAAACACCAAATACACTCCACAACGAATAGACAACAATCTAGGCCTCAAAAGCTAAGGAAGAGGTGTGAACCGAGAGCAAAGCAGGTGGTTTGACTCCGCAACCAGAAAAGAGTGCATACGCAGAAGTTAAGATTAGCAGTGAAGTTACAGAGGTAAAGACAAGCAAAATATTCAAAACAGTATAAACAATACAAGTCAAATACTGCAACAATTTTCACCTTTGCTGTGTCCGTATTCGCAGTGCGGACACTAAGAAACAACAGTCCCAGGAACTATCCCTAACTGACCCTAACTTTCAAGTGGGTGCGCACCCCCCTTATCCCAGTGGTCCAAGTGGACCTCTTACAGTTTGTGGAAGTGCACGGTGGGGCCCGATGTCGTCCTTTTCCTTTAACCAGCGCAGGATCCGCAACAAAGAAGTCCTCCTCAGCAGGCCGGAAAACCAGTTGAATATAATCCAGGATTATTACAGTTACTGTCCGGTACCTCGACAGCACTGTGAGTCTCTTTACTGCTTGGGGCAATCCACTCAGCCCAATGTCGGCTCCACAGGTTAGTTGCTGCACAGTCCTTTTGAACTTGGCTTCACTAAATGCACGGTTCCTTTATACTCCATCCGTCTCTAGACTGAAGTTCACACAGCTTGGCTGCACAGGAAAGTCTTTTAGTATCTCTACACACGTCTTACACAGCACAGAACTTGTTTTCCATCTTGCCAACATGGCAGCCGTTATAGTTCCAGTCTCTCTTCCTCTTTCTTCCTGCTCACACTGAGGCAGGCTGACATCATAAGGGGCGTGTCACTCCAACACTTAACTGCTGCCTTAAAGAGCCAGTATCACATTAATACACTTTCTTTATGGTAAACTTAAATGCAAATTGGTCCTATGCTGCCATCTACTGACCAAACGAATACTGCAGGCATTTACATTTATCTGTATTACTGAAATAGCATTATACATTACATTTTAACACAGTTTACCAGGATAATGAAACTTAGAGACATTACATGACTGTTCCTTACAGAGGGATGGTGACCTCCCAGAAATCCCTATGCCTTTCCCCTAACTCCTGCCAGTATGAGCAGATCCTGATGGTGGAAATACTCATACGCCGGATACCTAAAGCCCTGCAAACTGGCGAGCCCTAGGATAGGTAGCCGGGGATGAGATAGCTGGTTCCTTCCCGAATTAAGGAACCCGCGTCTCCCTGAGGCCCAGAAACAACACACACCAGATAACAACCAACAGTGACGGCAACAAGTACCTAGCTTAGAGATGTATGAAGAAGCAGGAGGTCCAAGACACACAGGCTCTAGCTACTCCAGGCAGAAACTATAAACCGCATGGTCAGCAGTGTGAGACGGATCTGAATAGAGCCTCATCACTGATAATGAGCGGCACCTGAGGAGAGGTGAGATCCTGCCAAACAACAACATGCATAGAGGAAAAGAGAGACCTGTCAGCCTCACGTGCAGCAAGTCTATCCAATCTTCTCACATCTCTCACAGGAGGGACCGTGACAGCAGCTCACCCTACCAGGCTTAGGTTAGGCCCAGGAGAGGCAGTTCTGTTAGTGTTAGGTACCTATCTGTGGAAGCCACCTTGATGCCGGTAGATGGGCCCGACACGCGTATGATCAAATATGTGCGGAAAGAACTTCCATTTTTCATGTATAGTAGTTATAGTACCACTGTTATCCAGCATAATCCCTAATCCTTGGTTCTATTATTAGCATTAATAAAGCCCTAAACTGGTGGTAAATCCGTCAAAATTATGAGGTGCAGGCCTCTCCTTAACTTCGGGGCATCAAGTGCCAGTCCTAAGTGTAACACAGCTTCTGAGCCGCTGAAACAGGCATAGAAAATGGTAAATGAGACTGGTCTGCCGGCCCATCCTCTTTCCTGCCCACTGTAATACCATACACATCCACTATACACTGTACTGCTCTGTAATACCAAACACATCCACTATACACTGTACTGCTCTGTAATACCAAACACATCCACTATACACTGTACTGCTCTGTAATACCAAACACATCCGCTATACACTGTACTGCTCTGTAATACCAAACACATCCGCTATACACTGTACTGCTCTGTAATACCAAACACATCCACTATACACTGTACTGCTCTGTAATACCAAACACATCCACTATACACTGTACTGCTCTGTAATACCAAACATATCCACTATACACTGTACTATTCTGTAATACCAAACACAACCGCTATACACTGTACTGCTCTGTAAAACAAAACACATCTGCTATACACTGTACTGCTCTGTAAAACAAAACACATCTGCTATACACTGTACTGCTCTGTAATACCAAACACATCTGCTATACTCTATACTGCGGTTTGAGGTGCATCCCACGTATTGAACGCTGCAGGCTTTGCAGATCGCCAAATAAATTACCTTATTCGCGTTACAGTTGATGTACGATCTGATCTTGAATGCCTCCTCGGTTACACTGGATTCCAATGTTTTACCCACTGTAATATATTGACAAATTTTACAAATACTATGGCCACATTTATAACTCCCCACAACATTCAGCCCCGTGGATTTGCCATTATCCAATTTTTCTATGAACAAGCTCAGGGACAAGGTGGAGTACAGAGTAGGTGCTTGTCAATTTGTCGCAAGCTATCATCTTGAGATAAAATGGGTAGATATTTCCTGATAATACCTTGTACCTCCTGAAACTGGCCACTGTAGAAGGTGACAACCCCCTGTTTGTTGTCCTCACCTTCCCTCCTCACTGTACTATATGTACTATTCACGTTTTACTTTCTCTCCTGCCTGCTTCAGAATACGATCACTGTTCTGCCTATCCAGTGTAAGCATTCAAAGTGTAATCTCTGAAACTTACAGTTGTGGTGAGATAGCGGTAACCATCAATCTTAGCCGAATTGGCTGACAGTGACTCGATCCAAATGACACCTTGTAGTTCGTAAAGAAGTTTATTCCAAACTCTGCAGATCATACACAGATGAACAAATGGATAGGTAAAAAAAATCATGTTGTGAGCAGCTAGCAGGATACATGTGGCTGAGATGAAGGGTGAAGCCATAATGCCAGGGAGAGAGGGGAGGAGACTATACAGAGAGCACAGCAGGAAGGGAAGAGAGAAGGGGGACACAGAATGAAAAGGCAAACCATGCATGTGTAACATCACACTCCCCGTCAAAATGTATGATTTCTAATAACAATAATAAACTTTGGTTAAGTCCATGTATAATAGATGTTTCTTCTTTGTGAACATCTGCAAAATGAAAAGGAACAACAAAATTTCAACAAGGAAAACGTTACTATAATACTTGTAGACGTGCTCTTTAAAGTGTTGACAGCGGTAGGAGGAAGATTGATCCGTAAGTCCATCTTTACAGGGGAAGGCAACAACATGCACCAGTCCTTCTTACCTCTCTTTGCATCAGGTCGGTGGGAGGAGTTCATCTTCCTGTTTAGGCAGAAGCAGTACCACCTCGTTTATGGGTCTAAAGTAGTGTCTTGCAGAACCTTCTTTCATTACTTTAACTTCTGCTTTCCGCACCTTGTCATCATTACTTGGAACAGTCTTTGTAATAAGACCCATAGGCCAATTGTTACGATGAACATCTCTTTATTTCAGGAGAACAATGTCCCCGGCTTGCAGGTCGGGTTTGCTGACTTGCCATTTTCCACGACTTTGAAGGTTGCAAAGGTACTCCATCTTCCACCAGCTCCAAAACACATTGGCGAGATGTTGAACCCGTTTCCATTGGTGTTTGTAAACATTTGAACAATCAAAGTCCTGAGGAGGAATAGTGGCTATCTCGATCTTTTGAGTTAGAAGGGTGGCTGGAGTTAGCAATACTGGAGATTCTGGGTCTGAGGAAACAGGAACAAGTGGTCTTGCATTGATTATGGCGGACAACTCAGCAAGGAAGGTGACCAAGACTTCATGTGTGAGCTGGGAAGATTTGTGGTCCAGCAGCATAGAGGGCAGGATTTTTCTCGAAATCCCAATCATGCGTTCCCAAGAGCCTCCCATATGTGAGGAATGTGGCGGGTTGTATTCCCATTTACACTTGTTGGCATTCTTCAAGGACGCAAGAGTGTAAGATCGTGGTATCTTAAACTGTTCCAATGCCTGGAGGATTCCCACCTTTGTTGTTTCTCTTTGGGTAAAGGGGTATCCCAGTCAGTATTCTGTGAAGTAAGTTGTCTGAGTAATATCTTGCCCTGAATAGTAAAGTGTGCTATATATCCAAAAGGATAATAGATACTGTTCACTGCAGTCAGTACTCCTCGTTTTGTGAAGGGCTTGTTCACAAATGTGAACGTGTCTTGTTTAACGCCCCACAGCAATCCAAGGCTGCTTTGCGTGAGGTAAAGGTCAGATCCTAGTTGGAATTCCCTAGCACTGACAGCATGATGATTAGAAGGAAATGGTCTCATTACCTCTTTTCTGTTGGAGACGATTTTGTGTAGTCTGAGGTTAGCAGTAGCGAGCATGTTCTGAGTTCTGGTGAGAAGGTCGATGGCTTCCTCTTCCATAGGTAGAGACTTGAGACCGTTGTCTACGTAGAAGTTCTTTTCAACAAACTGACGTACATAAAACTCGAACTTGTTCGCCTTCTTGGGCTATTTTCCTCAGTCCGTAAATGGCAACTACGGGGAAAGGTAACCTCGTCGTTGGCATCATTATTGTGGTACCATCGGAACCTGAGGAAGTTTCTGTTGTCTTCACGGACAATGAAACATTTGTTGGATGTCGGTCATAATGGCAATCGGTCTAAAGTGGATTAAAACTCCTATGAGGTTGTTGTTCAGGTTAGGCCCAGTGAGAAGATTGTCATTGAGAGAAACACCTTCGTGACGAGCACATGAGTCTAAAACTACCCTAATCTGGTCAGGCTTGCGAGGATGGTAGACACCAAAACATGGGAGGTACCAACATTCTTCTGATTGTGCAAGAGGGGGTGCAGGCTCAGCATAATCTCTCTCAAACACCTTCTGCATAAAGTCAACAAAATGTTTCTTCATCTCCGGTTTCTGGTTCAGGTTGTGCTCTAAAGAGATGAACCGTAAATCTGCATGTTGTCCATTATTTGGAATTCTCTTCCTTGGGGTGCGAAATGGTAGCGGTGCCACCCAGCTGTTGGAATTATCTTGGTTGAATTCTTTACTCATGGTTCTCAATAATTCTTTGTCTTCCATCGTGGCTGCTAACTCGTTGTCCCTTGTGGTTACCTCAAACACTGTTACCAATGTTGTCATCCCAGAAGATAAATGCTTTCCTATCAACTAGTATGATGCGCTCTTGCGTACCTTTGTCACACAGCTTTTCTTTCACACTGTAGTGATGTCGTCGTGGAAAACAAGTAGTGCGTCCATTTGGCAGAACGTGTGTTTTAAAGTTAGAAATTGAGAAAAGGTTTCCTGGCGTTGCCAAGGCAGACGTTGCCTATGATGACCCAGATCCAGATGCTGGGCGTAAGGTGGACGATGTGGGCCGTTGATTTGACAGCGAACCTTATGCACCCTTAGAATGTCTCTCCCAAAGTAACAGCAGGATATCAGCATTTTCATCAAAGGCTTGAATTTGATTGGCTGTGTCCTTCAAGTGAGAATGGTGCAAGGCAGCTTCAGGAGTGGGGATCTCATTCTTGTTAGTTGGTATCTGATTATACTCGATGATAGTAGGCAAGGGTATTTCCAAGTTGCTATTGAGAAGAGTAACTACAAGGTCACTGGCTCTTCTACCCAAGACTTCTGTAATGCCTGTTACTCAAGAATGGTATACAATCTTATGGCCCTTTCTGGCTGGCCGTTGTGTATACACAAATCAAGCATATCTTTGCACAGCATTTCTCACAAAGTCCTTCCCCACAGACTTCAGTGCATGTAGAGAATACTGGGGTGGAGGCAGCTGTTTGTTCAGTGTGCTCCCCGCCATGCTTTGCCCTGGAGGGATGTCTGTGGATGGAGCTGTGTTGGTACAGATGAAGGGCTTGTATGTGGTTGTCACTACTGCATTCCAGGCATTTAATGACAGCCTTAAAGTCTTTAGCAAGGTGTTCTGTGGAGGCACAGCATCTGAAGCAAACTCCAAATCCCTTTAAAAGTTCCTTACATTCTTGTAGAGGTTTCTTTCTGAAACCAATGCATTTCTTAAGTGGATGTGGTTTGTTATGTATGGGACATTGGCGATTTGGATCTTAAAGTTTCTTGTTTTGCCCAGTCCTTTGTAGAACCGTAGCAGGTGCAGGTTGAACATCAGTTCTCTTCACTGATACTGGGCCCCTGCGGTCTCTATGCGTTATACGTGTGTTTGCAAGTCCTGGAGGAGGTGGACTGAGAAAGTTACAGTCACCATAGAAGAAACTTGGGTCATTCTTTGAGTCTGCGATTTCCCTTATGAAGTCACAGAGGTAGGAAAAAGGAGAAAAGGCAACTCCGTATTTTTTATTGTAAGTTGATCCCTGACTAACCCATTTTTCTTGAATGCCATATGTTAGCTTAAGGACAATAGGGTTGATGCCACGAGGGGTGTCGAGGTAACTAATTCCAGGTAGGCGAGTGTCAGCCATAGCTAGTCAAGCTCTAGTAGAAGATCACTGAGTTCTTGAAGCTTTAGATTGTCTTTAGCTGTAATCCTTGGGAAGCTTTGCAACCTTTTGAATAAGGCATCTTCGATTGCCTCAGAGCTGCCAAAGCTACGTTCAAATCTGTCCCAAGCAGCGTCAAGACCTGCAGCAGGATTGGAAGTGTAAACTGTTGAGTCTTTTGATATGTTTGGCAGCCACCTGATGAGTAGATCCAGTTCTTCCGCAGCAGTGATGTCTAGCTCGCTGATTGTGGCTTTAAAGGTGAATTTCCAGCCTCTGCAATTTTTAGGTTTGTCATCAAACGTGGTGAGTTCTCTGCGAAGCAAGTATTTAGCAAACTATGACATGCCTGTGTTTTCAGACTTTGGGTATACAGTTGCAGGTGGGACATAGTTAGTTGCAGTGGCTGGTACACTGATGTTGAGTGACTTGGGCACATAGGATGGTGCTAAGGCATTCAAAACTGGATCTGGCATACAGTCCAAGGGTGTGTTGATTTGTTAGGAAGTAGCTGGTCAGTGCAATAGTTAGGTAGAAAGTCCTTTCTATCCATACCAGTTTCCGCCACTTGAGAAGGTGCAGTAGATGTTGAGAAAACACCTTGGTTGAGTGCTTTGGCTGCTATGACAGAGTGATGGAGTTCTGAAGAGGTCCATGATGAATCTGATGTATAAGATGTAACAGAGTGACTGCTACTGATACCTCTTTCATTATCACTTCCGGCCTGCTTTAAGACTCTTAGTCTTGTCATGTCTTTGGCATGCTCACATTGTTCCAAAACTTCCATCTGTACTTTCTTCCGTGCAGCTTCAGCTTCCATCGCTGCTTTCTTCCGTGCAGCTTCAGCTTCCATCTCTGCTTTCTCCCGTGCAGCTTTAGCTTCCATCTCTGCTTTCTAAAGCGCAGCTTCAGCTTCCATCTCTGCTTTCTAAAGCGCAGCTTCAGCTTCCATCTCTGCTTTCTAAAGCGCAGCTTCAGCTTCCATCTCTGCTTTCTTTTGGGCGAAGGCTGCCTGGATTTTAGAAGCTTCTGCATCAGCGTAGGCTTTGATGAGTCGTTGGCTGAGAGTAGAAGATGTTGATCATAAGGATTTGGAAGATCGTGGGGAGCGCGAAATTGTTGAGTTTGTAAAATATTTAAACATAACAATTAAAGTTTTGTATCACAATAGGGGCCAGCCGCATTAATATCATACAGGCAATACCGCTAAAGAAAAGACGGTTTATATAATGCATCATGAAAATCATTATTACGGCATTAAAAATCTAAAAGCGTTTATCGGAGCCAAATATTTATGCGTCCGGTGCTGCTCTGTATACAACAATAAACACTAACACGGCTGTATACAGTTTTGCAAAGCGTGTCAGCGGTCGGATTGCGTTGATCAGGACGATAATGTTCGGTGCCGGATATGCCTGGTGCTTTGTCGTTCAGGGACGTGCTTTGAAACGCATAGAAACATATCACTTAGTGATAACGCGTTGTGAGAAAAAAAAACTTTGAGTTTTTGTTACAGATATATAGACTGGGGCGCTGAGCACAAGTGTAGCGGTCTAAAATGCAGCATCTGCAGCGGGCTGGTTGGCAAATTTGACAACCACGTCTGTTACATGCAGCCTTACAACCCCAAAGAAGCGACTGACAAGTACATCTTTTACGATTTTGAGTGCATGCAAGAAACAGGCATACATATACCCAATTACATTAATGCGACTACATTATACGGCACTAATTCCTGGCAATTTAGCGGTAAATCCTGCATGCGCGATTCTGTACGCTTTTTTATCGACGGAAAGTTTTTCCGGCTACACATTCAGAGCACAGAATGCCGGTCGTTGCAACGCTTATTTTGTTATACAGGAGCTGAAATTTAAAATTGACATTATAAACCAAGGCGGACGGTTAATGTGCGTTACCCTGACTGATTTTAAAAATTAGATTCATAGAGTCGTTGAATTTCATACCAATGAAGCTCAGTAAGATGCCAGAAGCTATGGGCTTTTCAGGCGCCAAGGGTCACTTCCCGTATTTTTTCAATACGGAAGAAAATCAAAATGACATAGGCGTCATCCCGGATGAGCGGTATTACGGCTGCGATTACATGATTCCCGGCGAGAAAAAAGAATTCCTGGTGTGGTATGAAGAACATAAAAATGACACCTTTAATTTTCAGGAAGAGCTAAGAGCTTACTGTATAGCAGGTGTTGAGAATCGTTTCTGGGTCTTGTGAATGTTACAGGGACACAATTATGGCCATGACTGAAAAAAAAAAAGTGACGCAATACTTTAAATGTGAAAAGAAATACAGAACAGTCACTAAATATATCAACCCATTTCAACTTATTACGTTGGCGTCAGTATGAGGTCTTGAGAAGGGCTTGTGAATGTTACAGGGACACGATTATGGCCGTGACTGAAAAAAAGTGACGCAATACTTTAAACGTGAAAAGAAATACAGAACAGTCGCTAAATGTATTGACCCAGGTATCATTTTTATGTTCTGCGTACCACACCATGAATTCTTTTTTCTCGCCGGGCATCATATAATCGCAGCCGTAATACCGCGGGAAGTGACCCTTGGCGCCTGAAAAGCCCATAGCTTCGGGCATGTTACTGAGCTTCATTGGTATGAAATTCAACGACTCTATGAATCAAATTTTTAAAATCAGTCAGGGTAACGCACATTAACCGTCCGCCTTGGTTTATGTGCTATGAACGTGTAGACGGAAAAACTTTCCGTCGATATAAAAGCGTACAAAACTGCGCACACATGATTTACCGCTAAATTGCCAGGAATTAGTGCCGTATAATGTAGTCGCATTAATGTAATTGGGTATATGTATGCCTGTTTCTTGCATGCACTCAAAGTCGTAAAAGATGTACTTGTTTGGGGTTGTAAGGCTGCATGTAACAGACGTGGTCGTCAAATTTGCCAACCAGCCCGCCGTAGACTCTGCATTTTAGACCGCTACACTTGTGCTCAGCACCCCAGTCTATATATCTGTAACAAAAAACGCTAAAAGTTTTTTCTTCTCACAAAATGCATTATCACTAAGTGATATGTTTCTATGCGTTTCAAAGCACGTCCATGAACGACAAAGCACCAGGCATATCGGGCACCGAACATTATCATCCTGATCAACGCAATCCAACCACTGACACGCTTTGCAAAACTGTATACAGCCGTGTTGGTGTTTATTGTTGTATACAGAGCAGCACCGGACGTATACATTTTTAGCTCCAATAAAAGCTTTTAGATTTTTAATGCCGTAATAATGATTTTCATGATGCATTATATAAACCGTCTTTTCTTTAGCGGTATTGCCTGTATGATAATGCCGCTGGCCCATATTGTGATCCAAATCTTTAATTGTTAAGTTTAAATATTTTTCTATCTCAACATTTTCGCTAAAAGATACCAAACGCCTTTCGGGTATTTGTAAATTGCGATGCAGTTGTTGGGCTTTCGCTAACAACACGTCGTTGGTCGTCGCTCAAAGCGCCCCCCCCTCTCCAAAATAGCGTAGACAATAGGGGCCAGACAAACTTTATTAAAGTCGTATAAATGTTGTTTTTTGCGTTCAATAACACGGCTATATGCTACGCCGCCCAAACGAATTCGGGCACCACCGCGACGGTCCCTGACAATGATGGCGACTAGTTTAAGTAATTTACCGGCTATGCACCCTGCATTGCTCTGTAAAGCGTTAGCGATATTGTTCAAAAATGTTTCAGCGCTAAATTCATCTCTAGAATATCTATTTGAAAAAATGGAGTCAAACGTCTCACCATTGTCTAAGCGCAATTGGCTATAATCACATGGCTCAGCGGCCTGTAAAACTCTATCTCACCAAGATTATATAGCCTCGGGGTTCTGGATTTCTAGGACATGGACATATCATATAGCTGCCACCATACCTGACATCCACCACACACAAGAGGCGGCTTCTAGTGATGACATTTATGGATTTTACTAACAGCCGGGGACATTTTCTCTCCACAGTCACAATCTAAAGATTTTATACTAACGCTCTGTGGACGCCTCACCCACATCTTATCTTCTTATTCTTACAGTTTGGGTAATAATGGTCTACCAGACACTTCCTGCATCCAGTTGGCATCTGTAATGAGGAATAACCAGTCCCTGAAGATACTTGACCTGTCTAATAATCGTCTGTCTGGTCCTCACTTCAGTCACTTGATGGAGGCTCTCTCCAGTCCGGCCTACAGGGTAGAGGAATTACGGTAAGTATAAGAGATGTATACAGGACTGAGACATGTGGGGCACACGTTATACATGGAGTTTATTCTATTTTATGCTCTGCACCATTGTTGTGCAGCAGATTTATTATCTTCTCTCCACATTACTGATAAATATTTTCCCTTTTGCTTTTTTCCCGACTTCTAAGAACCATAACGTTTTTACTTTTCCGTTCACATAGCCATCTGAGGGCTTCATGCGCGCTGCTGTATTTTGCAGTCCGTCTAGAGAAAAGTTCCTTTCCTGTCCTCAAAATGGAGAAAAATAGGAAGTTTTATGTTTTCCACAGGACAGACTTCAGGGTGTGGGGAGCACACGGTGTAATGTCTGCATGTTTTGTGGCCCCGTTGAGATTAGTGATGTCCCGAACTATTAGCTTGTTCACGTTCACTGCGGTGGGCGAACATATGTGGTGTTCGGTCCGCCCCCTATGTATCATCATTGAGCAAACTTTGACCCTGTACCTCACAGTCAGCAGACACATTCCAGCCAATCAGCAGCAGACCTTACCTCCCAGACCCTCCCACCTCCTGGACAGCATCCATTTTAGATTCATTCTGAAGCTGCATTCTCAGTGAGAGGAGGGACAGTGCTGCTGCTGCTGCTGCCGATTCAATAGGGAAAGCGTTAGCTAGGGCAGTGTTCTGTGTCCACAGACTCCTCTGCTGCAAGGACAGCATCCCAAAAAGCCCTTTTTAGGGCTGGTACATCAGTCTGCCTCATATATATATATATATATATATATATATATACACACATTGCAGTTGCCTGCCCGTGTGTGAGAGGCTGCAGGCTCAGTCATAGACAGTACTGTGTGCACACCATCCATACAGGGTGTCACAGACAATACCTTGCAGATAAAAATAATTCAATTTATATTATTTCTCTGTGATATAATCGCAGTTGCAAGCCAGTGTGTGTCAGGCCCACACAGACTGTACTGTGCCCACTGCCCACCACTTATATAGGGTGGCACAGTACCTTGCACGCATAGTACCACTTATCTAAAAAAGAATGACAGGCATAGGCAGGCCACGCCGCAGGGGCCGTCCTGGTGGTGTGATTTCCACTGGCCCTGGAATAATGCCCAGTGTTCAGAGGCCACGTACCCTGAACCCAAAAAATTCAGAGAAAATTGTTGACTGGCTTACACAGGATGCCCAATCTTCAACAGCTTCCGCTAAGAACCTTGACGCACCATCCTCCTCCAGCTCCGCTTTGGTCACCTGCTCTCAAGTTACCACTCTCCCGCCCGCCACCACCACTACCACCACAGCCGCTTCACTTGATCCCTCAGAGGAGTTATTTACACATTAGTTGGATGAAATTAGTGATGTGCAACCATTATTGCCAGAGGATGTAGATAACAGGGATATGTCTCAGTCAGGCAGCATTACACACATGGACGTACAGTGTGATGATGATGATGTTGTACCCGCTGCTGCTTCCTTTGCTGAGGTGTCAGATACAAGTGAAGTGGTTGATGATGACGATGTGTCCGTGGATGCCACGTGGGTGCCTGCTCGAAGAGAAGAATAGGGGGAAAGTTCTGAAGGGGAGACAGAGAGAAGGAGGAGACGAGTTGGAAGCAGGGGGAGGTCATCGCAAGGAGCTAGTGGCACAGTCAGACAGCATGTATCGGCACCCGGGGTCAGCCAGACAGCACGCCAATCAACGCATGCTGTTGCCACCACCAGAATGCCGTCATTGCAAAGCTCAGCAGTGTGGCATTTTTTTGGTGTGTCTGCCTCTGATAACAGCAATGCCACTTGCAACCTGTGCCAAAAGAAACTGAGTCGTGGGAAGTCCAACACCCACCTCTGTACAACTGCTTTGCGAAGGCACATGATCTCACATCACAAACGCCTATGGGATCAACACATGAGTACAAGCAGCACACAAACTGAAAGCCACCATCCTCCTCCTGGTCCAGCATCTTCAGCCACGTCAACCACTGCTGTCCTCCTTGCCCCCTCTCAACCACCCACCACTCCGCCTCTCACCTTCAGCAGTTCCATCTCATCTGCCCACAGTCAGGTGTCTGTCAAGGAAAAGTTTGAGCGTAAGAAGCCAATGTCACAGAGTCACCCCCTTGCCCGGCGTCTGACAGCTGGCTTGACGGAACTCTTAGCCCGTCAGCTTTTACCATACCAGCTGGTGGAGTCTGAGGCCTTCAAAAAATGTGTTGCTATTGGGACACCACAATGGAAGGTACCCGGACGAAATTATACAGTCGCTTGCTTGTCCCAGCGCATTGTGTTTTCCTCTCTCTCTCTCTCTTTAGATTGCAGGTACAGGAATCCACATCAGTTCAGCTCTGCCAGGAGGCCCCATCCTCTGCCACGGTCCCGCTAACCTATAGCACATTAGCCAGGCCCCGTGTCCTGTCACAAGTCTCTCAACTGGATGACAGCACTCTTCTCAGAATCACTTTTTAGTCTCTGTGGCTCAGTCCAACAGCAGCCCGTGTCCCTGCTCACATCAACCAGGAAGACACACTCCAGCCCAAGCCCGGGAACTTGAAACTCCTCCTACATCCTCTGGGACAAACAACTTAATTTATTTCTTACTCAAAGACACAGCTGCCTCTTGTGGCTGAAAGAAGTCATCACAGTCTGTGTAAAACATTATCACTAGCAATTCAATGTAACTTGGTCATTCTAGGGGCTGACCCTTACAATCCCATGGCTGGTGGGATGCAGGGGAGCTGCGCTGCCCTGGTCCACTCGTGGGGAACCGACACCGACCTTCCTCCCTGGGTAAACAGTGAGGCAAGGTGTCTGTTTCCCATGCCTAAAGGGGAAAAAAATAAAATGACAAACTAAAATAATAAATAAATAAAAATTGCGGATAGGTGCCCTGCAAAGAATTAAAAATGGTGGATAGGTGCCCTGCAAAGCAGGAAGGTCTGCCTCCTACAGGCACTAAGCTAAAACTGACTAGCTCGGTAGGGGTGTAGCTGAGAGGAGGCGCTAGCACTTTTTTTGCTCAGTGTCGCCTCCTAGTGCCAGCAGCTATATCTATAGTCTCGTGTGTCTCCTAATGATACGAGCGAGAAAATTATTTTTCAGCTGCACAGTGTCTGTGAAACAGGAATGACACACGGACAGCAAAAAACAGACAAACCGATCCTTCACCGAGGCATCTTTTCATTGACCATCATAGACCACCTTTTCATGGATTTGAGCATGGACACTGATGTGTGAATAAAGCTTAATACTGTCGCCAATTACCGCATAAACTAGTAAGGCCACTTTAACACTTGCGTTGTTGGATTCCGGCAGTCAGTTCCGTTGCCGGAAATGCCTGACGGATCCGGAAATCCGTACGCAAACAGATTGCATTTCTTTTAAATCCGGATCCGTCGGACAAATGCATTGAAATACCGGATCCTTCTTTCCGGTGTCATCTGGAAAAACGGATCCAGTATCAGTCAGACCGTATCAGTCAATGCGGTAATTTTAATGTCGGATCCGCCACGAACACTTTTCAATTGAAATTAATGCTGGATCCGGCAAGTGTTCTGGAATTTTGGCCGGAGAAAACACTGCAGCATGCTGCGGTATTTTCTCCGGCCAAATACCGTACAAGGGACGGAACGGAAGAAATCCTGATGCATACTGAACGGATTGTTTTCTATTCAGAATACATAAGTCCAAACTGATCTGTTTTTTTTTCCTGATTTTGAGCCCCTATGACAGAACTCAATATCGGAAAACTTTAACGCTAGTGTAATTGGGTAATTGGAATCTTTCAACAGATTTAAAACTCATTGGTCGGTGGCAGATTGTGCTTTGTAATCATGATCTGCTGCTGGCAAACGATGATTAAGTGTTGTCAGTGAGCTTTCCAGACATCACCGGACTGGACGGGACCAGACTTCATCAGGCATCCTACAAGGATAAAGAATGAAGAAAAAGAATGAAGAAACAATAAGAACAGAGACATGGGGGGATGAAGGGAAATGTAAAAAGCAACAGAATATAAAAGATCTTGAGACTGAGTCCTTAATTATGTGACAGATAAGGGGTGTGAACGTTTTATGGTCTCTAAATTGATGTTATCACAGAGACCTGGTGCCCCCACTATGTCCATTCATTCCCCCAGGTCTCTGTTCTTATTGGATATATATTGCTGTTTCTTCATATATTGTAGTATACCTGATGAAGGGACTTGTGATGTCTGGAAAGCTCACTATGTAACATCATTACTTCTATTTTTATCAGTATCAAACCTGCAAGACTCTGATTTAGTTTATCTTAATGAGAGCACTAAACCAAAGGGGAGATTTACAAAACACACAAGATTGTAGACAATAGACATCCCATGTTCAGGAGACCAATTCGCTGAATGGTCTGATGTCAGGAGGAAACCTCACAATACAACCTCACTAATGCTGGGGGGCACTTTTTTCTCTTCTAGTATGTGGGACAATGGATTATCTGAAGAGGAGAAGGAGGCCATAAGAAAACTGGAAAAGCAGAAACCAAATATGAAGATCATATATTGAACAGAGAAGAAGCCGGATTCCTCTGTGTTGAGCAGATAACAGGACTTTGGTGGAGGAGACGTCTTCAGAGGTTTGGCATTAGGAGCGTCTCCTGGTGCTTTATGGGTAATATCACTGATCTACAGAGGATAAGGAAATATCTAATATCATAAAGATGATACCAGAAATGTTCTTCTCTAGCTAATTATACACCCAGTAGCTAAATCTCTTCATAATGAGCCCAAATCCAGGCCTATGGGATGTAGCAGCGTCTCCTGAAGGTCAGGTAGGTTGTCAGCAGTATAATACTGGTTGTCACACCGGAGGACCAATAGAAGTGACATGGTATTTTACTGTACATACACAGTGCGAGTGCTGTGTAAAATGACAAAAAGAAGACAAAGGGTACAAAATGGTCCTAAATGGACTCCCCTTGAGAGGACGCCCAGCTGCCAGCCTACACATGAACTACAGTATGAAAAGAAACACGATACAGGGAATCTCACCCTTACCAGCTCAATCAGAGAACCACGATATCCACAAGTCTGTCGGATTGTCACCGTGAGTAGAGACTTGAATCCAAGTGAGCAAAAAAAAAAAAAAAGCACTGCCGTATTCCAATTTGGTGACTTTATTGGAGGAAAAACACTCAAGCAATAAAAAACATAGCCTTCTTCACACGCATTGTATGCAGAGGGGGGGGGGGCCCCATTTAATATTGTATGCAGAGGGGGGGCCCCGTGTAATATTGTATGCATGGGGGGTGCTCTGTAATTTTGTATGAGAGGGGGGCGCTGTGCAATTTTGTATGCAGAGGGGGGAGTGCTGTGTAATTTTGTATGCAGAGGGGGGAGTGCTGTGTAATTTTGTATGCAGGGGGGGGGGTTTGTGTAATTTTGTATGCGGGGGGGCGCAGTGTAATTTTGTATGTGGGGGGACGCAGTGTGATTTTGTATGTGGGGGGACGCAGTGTGATTTTGTATGTGGGGGGGGGCGCAGTGTGATTTTGTATGTGGGGGGGGGCGCAGTGTGATTTTGTATGTGGGGGGGCGCAGTGTGATTTTGTATGTGGGGGCGCGCAGTGTGATTCTGTATATGTGGGGTGGGGGCGCAGTGTGATTTTGTATGCGTGGGGTGGGGGCGCAGTGTGATTTTGTATACGTGGGGTGGGGGCGCAGTGTGATTTTGTATGTGGGGAGGGGGGCGCAGTGTGATTTTGTATGTGGGGAGGGGGCGCAGTGTGATTTTGTATGTGGGGAGGGGGGCGCAGTGTGATTTTGTATGTGGGGAGGGGGGCGCAGTGTGACTCTACAAGTCGAAGTGAAAGTTGACGATTTTACTGTTTCTAATAAAAACTTATTGTTGAACCCAAAAAAATGTATTCTATATATTTTTGTTAATTTCTAAATTTTTTATTAATGAGTTTTTTAATATATTTTTTTATTGGCATTCTTCTGTATTCTCGGCGCTTGTAGCTGTGCGTAGAGACGGGCGCAGACGTCTATAATGGTCAGTGTTGAGCGAAGCGCGCTTCAGATGCTTCATCCAAAGTCACTTCGTTCAAAACTTCGGAGTAATACTGTACAGTATTAGAATGTATGGGCTCCGAGGGGCCGAAGTAAGTTATTCATGAAGTTGCACTAGACTCCAT
This sequence comes from Bufo gargarizans, assembly GCF_014858855.1. NCBI lineage: Eukaryota > Metazoa > Chordata > Amphibia > Anura > Bufonidae > Bufo > Bufo gargarizans. The sequence continues at coordinate 84,297,680 of NC_058090.1, forward strand.
TGAATAACTCACGTAGTTCATTTTTTAAGTGGAAAACACTTTAAAACTTTAAACTGAACTGGGCTTCGGTTCAGAGGTTCTAGACGGGACCAAAGCAGAGTTCAGTTTCAAGTTTTAAAGTGTTTTTCCACTTTAAAAATCAACTACCTGAGTTATTCAATGAAGTTTCACGCAACTTCGTAAATAACTTACTTCGGCTCCTCGGAGCCTATACATTCTAATACTGTACGGAGAAGAATCACTGTGCAGTATTATTCCGAACTTTTGAACGAAGCGACTTCGGATGAAGCATCCAACGCTCACTTCCCTCGACACCATCAATGGCCTAACAGATGCACACATTACACCACCTCGCTGATCCATGAGGAGCAGCGTTTACTGCTACAAGGGGACTCCCTGTACAATGTTTTAACCCCTTCCTGACCACCCAACGTAAATATACCTCGGTTGGTGGGTATTTAAATATGGCGGATGCTCGCGAGCACCATAGCTGCTGTGTGCCGTTTTAACCCCTTAAGGACCCATGACGTACATGTACGTCATATCTTGACGAGACTTAAAGACCCATGATGTACATGTACTTCATGAGGTCTGCGGGGCTCTGAGGGAAGATCGGGGTGGAATCGCTGCACCATGGCTGCTCTTACCGGCAGCCATGCCAGGAAAGAGCAGCATGGTGCCGATCCACCCCATTGCAGCTCCAAGCGCTGAGATTGGCTGATCAATGTGTTGGTCACATCGCAGCGCAGGAAGTTGTCAGCAGCTGCGGGGAGGGTCAGGAGGATGTCAGGGGAGGGTGGCCGGTGCTGAACTCGTCAGCACAGGTCACCTCCGAGGTGAGGCAGGGGACACCAGTGTTTTGGGTCCCCTGCCAGCGCTGCGATTGGCTGGAACAACGCTCCAGCCAATGGCAACGCTATAGCTGCACAGGAAGAGGCTGAACTTCCCTGCAAGCAACCATTCTAGCTGTTGACTGCTTGCAGATAGGTTATGTGCTGCTGTGGCTTGCTGGGACTTGTGCTGTACCACCACTATGAATTTAACCCCTTTGCTGCTGAAAAGAAGAAAGAAGAAGAACATCTGGAATAGCTGCACAGATTTTTTTTCATTTGCAGCTGTTCCAGATCCCTCAGTCCCTGTCCCTTTTTGACCATTTTCCAGCTCTGCATCACTTTTTCTGCGTGCGGGCTGTGACCGCCAAGTGCTTTTCAGTGCGTACCTGCCTGATCAGCACCTGCGGATTATTTATGCTGATTTTTTTTGCCAATTTATTTATTTTTGTTAAAAAAGAACTGGTAGTTAGGGCTTTATATAAAATATAATATATATATATATATATATATATATATATATATAAAATAATTTTTTTTGCCAATGTAGTACAGTTTTATACGATCTGTGGTGCTCTGCAGCACGCACAATCAGTAGTGTGCTCAGTAGCATCTGCACATTAGAGGGTTTTTTTTCACATTTGTGTGTGAAAAAATAACTGCAGTTGTGGTAGTTAGTTTTAGTAAGATATATATCTATATCTCGATTTCAGTTAGTGTCAGTTTAGATTTTTACACTAACGCACCATCTGTGTATGTGCATTTCGCAACCACTGAGCACCGATCAGTAGTGTCCATTACTGATCGCGTCTGCTCAGTTTGTGCTGCAAGTTTTTGTTTAGTTTTTTTGCAGAAAACCTTTTTTTTACAACTTTTCTTCTAAATTTAATTTCAAATTTATGTTTCACACGTCACACACCAATAAAATAAAAATGTCCCATTCATCCCAACGACTATACTCAGGTGAAGAGGCATACGCGTATCTTGCCTCCAGTACAGAGTCTGCCAGTGAGGGAGAATGCCACTTTCCTCTACCCCCTCATCATCATCCGCTGATGAGGGACCCTCTAGAAGGCGCCCCAAGGTAGAAGCTGATGCAGCCCCCCAGAGTGAGCCCACATGGATCCCACCCCCTGAGAATTATCAGCCTCAAATTCCTGCGTTTGTGGGCCACCCAGGAATTCTGATAGATTGTGCCGGCTTCACTGAGCTAGATTTTGTAAATCTAATGGTGGCCCAAATCAATGTGTACACCCAACAATTCTTTGCTCAGAACCCTAGTTCGCCATACGCTAGACCCCTAGCTTGGACCCCAGTAGATGCAGCAGAGATTAAGTAGTTTTGGGGACTCGTGCTGCATATGGGCGTTAGTAAGGAAGCCAAACGTTAGGCAATATTGGAGTTCTGACATTTTCTACCAGACTCCAATTTACAGTCACACCATGACCCGGAAGTGGTTTGAATGGCAGCTAAAACCCATGTCTGCCAATTCAGGCCTGCAAAAACCATATTTTGCACTTTGCCTGTAGCGGCCTGCTGTGCACCAATACAGCAGGTTACGAGCACATATGGGGTGTTCGCAAAATGGGGAACATATACGGGGGTGCATTTTCTCCTTTAACCCCTTGTCAAAGTGAAAAATTGGGGTCTGCTAGTAATTTTTCATTTTTACAAATGTGTGCTTTGAAATCCTCTAGTATTTCTGCCTTCTGTGAGAAACCTGTTTGGTAAAAAGTACCCTTTCCAGACTTAAAATATTTGTACGGGGGTGTAGTTTCCAGAATGGGGTCACTTTTGGGGGTTTCCACTCTAGGGCCACACTTGGGTGTCTTCATATGTGACATAGCTCCCAATTAGCATTCCAGCTAAATCCTCTCTCCTAACCGCCCTATGGTGCTCCTTTCATTCTGAAGCCTGCCGTGCGGCCATACATAATTTTTTTAGCACATATGGGGTGTTGGCGTATTCGGGGGGAAATGGGGAACAAAATGTTGGGTGCATTTTGTCCTGTTACCCCTTGTGAAAGTGAAAAATGTGGGTGTAAAGCAACTTTTTCTGAATTTGTTTTATTTTCACAGCCAAGCGTTTCCTAATTCTGTGAAGTGCCTGATGGGTCAAAATGCTCACTACACACCTTGAAATATTCTTTAAGGGGTTTAGTTTCCAGAATGGGGTCACTTTTTGGAGGTTTCCATTGTAGGGCCACCTCAGGGTGTCTTCATATGCGACATAGCTCCCAATTACCATTCCAGCTAAATCCGCTCTCCGTAAGCCATATGGTGCTCCTTCCACTCTGAAGCCTGCTGTGCGCCCATACTTTGGTTTTTGAGCACACATGGGGTGTTTCTGTAAACTCCAAATTCAGGGTAATAGATTTTGAGTTTTGTTAGGCTGTTAACCCTTTAAGTGTTGAAGAAAAAATAGATTAAAATGTAAAATCTGCTAAAAAAAAAAGTGTGAAATTTTGAAATGTCATTCCTATTTTCATTTAATTCTTGTGGGGCACCTAAAGGGTTAACAAAGTTTGTAAAATCAGTTTTGAATAGCTTGAGGGTGTAGTTTCTAAAATGGGGTGATTTATGGGTGGTTTCTAATGTGTAAGTCCCAGAAAGTGACTTTATAACTGAACTGGTCCTGAAAAAATTGGGGTTTGGAAATGTTCTTGAAAATTTAAAGATTTACTTCTGAAGCCTTCTAATGTCCCCAAAAAGTAAAATGTCATTTTCAAAATGATTCAAACATAAAGTAGACATATGGGGAATGTAAAGAAATTACTATTTTTGAAGGTATTTAGAGAAATTGAAATTTGCAAATTTTTCAATTTTTGGGGGGAATTTGGGTATTTTTTTTTATAAATAAAAATGAAATTTTTTCACTCCATTTTACCACCGTCTTGAAGTACAATATGTGACGAGAAAACAGTTTCAGAATGGCCTGGATATGTAAAAGCGTTTTAAACCTATTACCACATAAAGTGACACTGGTCAGATTTGCTAAAAATGGCCTGGTACTTAGGGTGAAAAATGGCAGGGTCCTTAAGGGGTAAAACAGCAGACACCTGGGGCTAATGTATGTGATTGCCGATAGCGTTGATTGCACACATGTTACCCCCTTATGTGCCTTGGGGAAATGTGACCATGCATCGGCTCCCCCATTGACCCTTGGTGCTCCTGAATGATTCAAGGCTGCCACAGCTGTCTTCCTATGAAGACCGTACCTTTGATTTGAAGACTATTGGGGGAACTATAAAAAAAATATATATAAAAAAAAATAAAAAAAATAGAAAATAGAAAAAAAAAATATATATATATATATATTTATATAAAGAAGGAGATACACCGCAGCACTTCCAGTAGGTTTAAATAGTGGAATCCTTTATTCACCTGTGCAACGTTTCGGTCCACTTGCTGGGACCATTTTCAAGCTTGAAAATGGTCCCAGCAAGTGGACCGAAACATTGCACAGGTGAATAAAGGATTCCACTATTTTCACCTACTGGAAGTGCTGCGGTGTATCTCCTTCTTTATTGATCTATCACTTTGGTCGAGTGAAGTACCGCTGGCACCCCTCTTACTTATCAACCTGCAAGGTGTGCTGGACACACCTTCTCATTCAAAGAGTTTTCTGTATTGTCACGACGATGAAAATTGTAGATTCGCACTGAAGGCATCAAAACTATGAATTAACACATGTGGAATTATATACATAACAAAAAAGTGTGAAACAACTGAAAATATGTCATATTCTAGGTTCTTCAACGTAGCCACCTTTTGCTTTGATTACTGCTTTGCACACTCTTGGCATTCTCTTGATGAGCTTCAAGAGGTAGTCACCTGAAATGGTCTTCCAACAGTCTTGAAGGAGTTCCCAGAGATGCTTAGCACTTTTTGGCCCTTTTGCCTTCACTCTGCGGTCCAGCTCACCCCAAACCATCTCGATTGGGTTTAGGTCCGGTGACTGTGGAGGCCAGGTCATCTAGCGCAGCACCCCATCACTCTCCTTCATGGTCAAATAGCCCTTACACAGCCTGGAGGTGTGTTTGGGGTCATTGTCCTGTTGAAAAATAAATGATGGTCCAACTAAACGCAAACCGGATGGAATAGCATGCCGCCGCAAGATGCTGTGGTAGCCATGCTGGTTCAGTATGCCTTCAATTTTGAATAAATCCCCAACAGTGTCACCAGCAAAGCACCCCCACACCATCACACCTCCTGCTCCATGCTTCACGGTGGGAACCAGGCATGTAGAGTCCATCCGTTCACCTTTTCTGCGTCGCACAAAGACACGGTGGTTGGACCCAAAGATCTCAAATTTGGACTCATCAGACCAAAGCACAGATTTCCACTGGTCTAATGTCCATTCCTTGTGTTCTTTAGCCCAAACAAGTCTCTTCTGCTTGTTGCCTGTCCTTAGCAGTGGTTTCCTAGCAGATATTCTACCATGAAGGCCTGATTCACACAGTCTCCTCTTAACAGTTGTTCTAGAGATGTGTCTGCTGCTAGAACTCTGTGTGACATTGACCTGGTCTCTAATCTGAGCTGCTGTTAGCCTGCGATTTCTGAGGCTGGTGACTCGGATGAACTTATCCCTCCGCAGCAGAGGTGACTCTTGGTCTTCCTTTCCTGGGGCGGTCCGCATGAGAGCCAGTTTCTTTGTACCACTTGATGGTTTTAGTGACTGCACTTGGGGACACTTTCAAAGTTTTCCCAATTTTTCGGCTGACTGACCTTCATTTCTTAAAGTAATGATGGCCACTCGTTTTTCTTTACTTAGCTGCTTTTTTCTTGCCATAATACAAATTCTAACAGTCTATTCAGTAGGACTATCAGCTGTGTATCCACCTGACTTCTCCACAACGCAACTGATGGCCCCAACCCCATTTATATGGCAAGAAATCCCACTTATTAAACCTGACAGGGCACCTGTGACGTGAAGACCATTTCAGGTGACTACCTCTTGAAGCTCATCAAGAGAATGCCAAGAGTGTGCAAAGCAGTAATCAAAGCAAAAGGTGGCTACTTTGAAGAACCTAGAATATGACATATTTTCAGTTGTTTCACACTTTTTTGTTATGTATATAATTCCACATGTGTTAATTCATAGTTTTGATGCCTTCAGTGTGAACCTACAATTTCCATAGTCATGAAAATAAAGAAAACTCTTTGAATGAGAAGGTGTGTCCAAACTTTTGGTCTGTACTGTATATCCAGTCTGTAGTGTTTAGTAAATGTACGTATCTTTTTCCAAGTTGCCGCTCTGCAAATCTGTTCTACCTAGGCCGATGCCTCTTCTGCCCAAGAGGCCGCCATGGCTCTTGTAGAATGGGCCCTGATCTGTATTGGGGCCCCCTTTCCCTCTAGCTTTGTACGTTTTACATATAAGCTGATGTATCCATCTGGAGATGGAGCTCCTCGCTGCACTTTTACCATTATTTGGACCTGGACTTGACATTCCTTATTCCCTGGACTGTTATAAAAATGAAGGATTAATTATATCTTGTTATATATGAAAAGATGCTGAAAACCTCCGGTTCTAACTTGAAAATGAATTTATCCTGAAAGCTCTGACAGTATGGACTTCTAGTGGAAAGAGCCAGAATCTCACTAACCCTGCTTGCTGAAGAAATGGCCACTAAGAAAAATGTCTTGACAGTAAGCAGTTTAATTGGCAGCTGCTCAATAAGTTCAAAAGCAGGGGACACTTACCCTGGGTTCACACCTGAGCGTTTTACAGCGCGTTCCTACGCGCTGTAAAACGCACAACAGGCAAGAACCAATGATTCCCTATGGGAAGGGTTCACACCTGGGCGTTTTACAGCGCGTACGATCGCGCTGTAAAACGCCCGACGCTCAGACAAGTACAGGAGCTTTTTTTGGCGCGTTTGACGCGCGTTTGGGCCATAGACTCTTTGGACAACACTGCTGTCAATCGCCCAAACGCGCGTCAAACGCGCGTTCACTATTAAAAAAAACGCGCATCAAACACGCGACAAAAACGCGCATAGAAACGCGCGTATGAGAAACGCCTAGGTGTGAACCCAGCGTAAGGCTGTAAGAACTGGATTCAGGTTCCAAGAAGGTATTAGATTTCTAATGGTCGGACTTCGGCCTCATGCACACGACAGTTGTTTTAGTCCGCATCCGAGCTGCAGTTTTTGCGGCTCAGATGCAGACCCATTCACTTCAATGCGGCCGCAAAAGATGCGGACAGCACTCTGTGTGCTGTCCGCATCCGATGCTCCGTTCCGTGGCCCTGCAAAAAAAAATATAACCTGTCCTCATCTTGTCTATTTTGCGGGCAAGAATAGGCATTTCTACAATGGGCCGCCCGTTCCGTTCCGCAAATAGCAGAAGGCACACGGGAGGCTTTTGTTTTTTGCGAATCCGCGGTTTGCCGACCGCAAAAAACGGAACGGTCGTGTGCATGAGGCCTTAACCTGTCGGCTGCCTTCTTCGGCTGTGTGAACGTCACATGCATTCTATAAATTAACCTCAGCCGTGTTAGCCCCCCCATATCAAAATTTTTGAACAAAACATATGCAGTTGGTTAGATCTTTGTTAGATCAGGTTAGATCAATTGTTGTTTGCGTTAGATCTCATACAGAAGTAGAGATATTAACAGTTATTTGCAGGGGGGGCTAACCCGTCATCAGCCCCCCCTTATCAAAAAATTTACCAAACAATTAGCTATTTTGGAAGATATTTGTTAGATCAGGTATGATCAACTAGTTGTTTTGTTAGATCTCACATAATTGCAGACTTATTAAGTGATTAATGAGGGGGGGCTAGCCCCCCCACATGCAATTTTCAGGTAAAATTTGATGCAGACTAATAGGCCTTCGTTAGATCCGGTAAGATCAAGTGGTTTCAACGTTAGATCTCCTATAATTGCAGAGATATTATGGATATTTGGTATTGCGTCAGGGGGTGCTAGCCCCCCACATGCAATTTTCTGGTAAAATTTGATGCAGAGTAATAGGCCTTCGTTAGATCCGGTAAGATCAAGTGGTTTCAACGTTAGATCTCATATAATTACAGAGATATTATGGATATTTGGTATTACGCCAGGGGGGGCTAGCCCCCCCCCCCCCCCCCCCACATGCAATTTTCTGGTAAAATTTGATGCAGAGCAATATCCCTTTGTTAGATTCGGTAAGATCAAGTGGTTTCAACGTTAGATCTCATATAATTACAGAGATATTTCACATAAAAATACAGATATTAGGTAGTATTAAATAGGGGGGCTAGCCCCCCCACATGCAATTTTCTGGTAAAATTTGATGCAGACTAATAGGCCTTCGTTAGATCCGGTAAGATCAAGTGGTTTCAACGTTAGATCTCATATAATTACAGAGATATTTCACATAAACAGAGATATGAGGTTATATGACATAAGGGGGAAAGGTAGCCTTTCAAAAAGTACAGTATCAGCACCAGTTTAGAGATGATTGGAGTATATACAGCCGAGTGATACACAAATAAAATACATTTCCCTAAATAGTTGGGGTGATTGAATGCATTTTTAACAGTTAACACCTGAGTTTAGTGTCATTTTAAAGTAAAAGTAGGGCTTGTAATTGTAGTATAGAATCCGAAACATCACTGAGATATATTCCAAACAGTGACAGATACCGCACCGCTGTTCTATCAACATTACAGTTCTTATCAATTGTGTTTGACTTTTGAGCTATAGTATGAAAACCATATTCTCCACTTATTCCATTCACCTAGATCCATATCTAATTCCTGTGTATCTTAGGGTACCACCATTTTTCACATGTAATTCTGTTAAAGACAGATAGACAGACAGAATTAGGTAATAGATTTGGTAGGAGGTGTCGCGGCAGTCCAAAGTTTAACTACCGTATTTTCCGGCGTATAAGACGACTTTCTAACACTAGAAATTATTTTCATAAGTCGGGGGTCATCTTATACGCCGGGTATGAGGCAGCACAGGGGAAGCAGTCCCTCCCTCCCCCCTGTGCTGCCCGCTGCCACCAATGATGATAGAGGGGCGGAGGAGGGGCCTGTGTTTTATTTATTGCAAAAAATATATATTTTATAGATATACAAATTACCAGTACCGGTACCTTTGTGGCCAAGGGGCTGACGCCGTTTTGTGCCCAGACGCGCCCCGAATCCTGGATCCCAGCTCCGCCCCTTTCTTAATTTATTTACTGCACTCGTTCGTTCTTGCTGTGAGGAAGGAGGGAATAGAGGAGACAGCGCCAACTAACTGCGCATGCGCGAGATTACAAGCGGCTTCAGAAGATAAAAAAAACCAAAGTGCAGTGAATAAATTATCTTCTGAAGCTGCTTGTAATCTCGCGCATGCGCAGTTAGTTGGCACTGTCTCCTAACGTTGAAACCACTTGATCTTACCGGATCTAACAAAGGCCTATTAGTCTGCATCAAATTTTACCAGAAAATTACATGTGGGGGGCTAGCCCCCCCGACGTAATACCAAATATCCATAATATCTCTGCAATTATATGAGATCTAACGTTGAAACCACTTGATCTTACCGGATCTAACAAAGGCCTATTAGTCTGCATCAAATTTTACCAGAAAATTACATGTGGGGGGCTAGCCCCCCCGACGTAATACCAAATATCCATAATATCTCTGCAATTATATGAGATCTAACGTTGAAACCACTTGATTTTACCGGATCTAACGAAGGCCTATTAGTCTGCATCAAATTTTACCAGAAAATTACATGTGGGGGGGCTAGCCCCCCCTGACGTAATACCAAATATCCATAATATCTCTGTAATTATATGAGATCTAACGTTGAAACCACTTGATCTTACCGGATCTAACGAAGGCCTATTACTCTGCATCAAATTTTACCATAAAATTGCATGTGGGGGGGCTAGCCCCCCTATTTAATACTACCTAATATCTGTATTTTTATGTGAAATATCTCTGTAATTAAATGAGATCTAACGTTGAAACCACTTGATCTTACCGGATCTAACGAAGGCCTATTAGTCTGCATCAAATTTTACCAGAAAATTACATGTGGGGGGCTAGCCCCCCTATTTAATACTACCTAATATCTGTGTTTTCATATAAAATATCTCTGTAATTAAATGAGATCTAACGTTGAAACCACTTGATCTTACCGGATATAACGAAGGCCTATTAGTCTGCATCAAATTTTACCAGAAAATTGCATGTGGGGGGGCTAGCCCCCCCTGACGTAATACCAAATATCCATAATATCTCTGTAATTATATGAGATCTAACGTTGAAACCACTTGATCTTACCGGATCTAACGAAGGCCTATTAGTATGCATCAAATTTTACCAGAAAATTGCATGTGGGGGGGCTAGCCCCCCTATTTAATACTACCTAATATCTGTATTTTTATGTGAAATATCTCTGTAATTAAATGAGATCTAACGTTGAAACCACTTGATCTTACCGGATCTAACGAAGGCCTATTAGTCTGCATCAAATTTTACCAGAAAATTGCATGTGGGGGGGCTAGCCCCCCCTGACGTAATACCAAATATCCATAATATCTCTGTAATTATATGAGATCTAACGTTGAAACCACTTGATCTTACCGGATCTAACGAAGGCCTATTAGTATGCATCAGATTTTACCAGAAAATTGCATGGGGGGGGGCTAGCCCCCCCTGACGTAATACCAAATATCCATAATATCTCTGTAATTATATGAGATCTAACGTTGAAACCACTTGATCTTACCGGATCTAACGAAGGCCTATTAGTATGCATCAGATTTTACCAGAAAATTGCATGGGGGGGGGCTAGCCCCCCTATTTAATACTACCTAATATCTGTATTTTTATGTGAAATATCTCTGTAATTAAATGAGATCTAACGTTGAAACCACTTGATCTTACCGGATCTAACGAAGGCCTATTAGTCTGCATCAAATTTTACCTGAGGCTAGCCCCCCCTCATTAATCACTTAATAAGTCTGCAATTATGTGAGATCTAACAAAACAACTAGTTGATCATACCTGATCTAACAAATATCTTCCAAAATAGCTAATTGTTTGGTAAATTTTTTGATAAGGGGGGGCTGATGACGAGTTAGCCCCCCCTGCAAATAACTGTTAATATCTCTACTTCTGTATGAGATCTAACGCAAACAACAATTGATCTAACCTGATCTAACAAAGATCTAACCAACTGCATATGTTTTGTTCAAAAATTTTGATATGGGGGGGCTAACACGGCTGAGGTTATAAATTATTGTTCGCACATTTACAACGTATTCTAATAAAGTTATATGGAACATTTCTGCACATGTTAACCGTTTACACACTTGTAGGTAGGTACAAAGACGATATAAGTGGCTGGCACAGTAGAAGTCCCCCTGTGTGTGTACCCTACATTACCCACGGCCCCGTTGGGCAGAACACACACTAGTAGTGCCCTCTTTTTTGCCGCACTCTGCATCCATTCCCAACACCTCTCCATACACCGACAAATACCCCACACACAATCACCTACCTCCATTATACACAGAGCTCTGCCACCTACTGTACATACCCTACTCAATCCTGCAGCCATTCCCAACATCTCTCCATACACCAGCATATACCCCACACCCAATCACCTACCTCCATTATACACAGAGCTCTGCTAACTACATAACTTGTTTAACTTTTTGTTACTTCACACATCATGTACTGGTGTAGCATCAGCTTCTACAGCATACATGGGAGTATTACCTCACACATCATGTGCTGGAGTAGAATCAGCTCCTACTTAATATATGGGAGTATTATTACCTCACACATGTATTGCTGTAATATCAGCTTCTACATTTATATAATGGGAGTATTATTACTTCACACATCTTGTACTGGTGTAGTATCAGCTTCTGCATCATATTTGGGAGTATTATTACCTCACACATCTTGTACTAGTGTAGTATCAGCTTCTACATCATATATGGGAGTATTATTACCTCACACATCTTGTACTAGTGTAGTATCAGCCTCTACATCATACATTGGAGTATTATCACCTTACATTATGTACTGGTGTATTATCAGCTTCTACATCATATATGGGAGTATTATTGCCTCACACATCATGTACTGGTGTAGTATCAGCTTCTACATCATATATGGGAATATTATTACCTCACACATCATGTACTGGTGTAGTATCAGCTTCTACATCATATACAGGAGTATTATTACCTCACACATTATGTACTGTGTAGTATCAGCTTCTACATCATATATGGCAGTATTATTACCTCACACATCATAAACTGGTGTAGTATCAGCTTTTACATTATACATTGGAGTATTATTACCTCACACATCTTGTACTAGTGTAGTATCAGCCTCTACATCATACATTGGAGTATTATTACCTCACATTATGTACTAGTGTATTATCAGCTTCTACATCATATATGGCAGTATTATTACCTCACACATTATGTACTGTGTAGTATCAGTTTCAACATCATATATGGCAGCATTATTACCTCACATATCATGTACTGGTGTATTATCAGCTTCTATATTATACATGGCAGTATTATTACCTCACACATTATGTACGTGTAGTATCAGCTTCTACATCATACATGGAAGTATTACTTCACACATCATGTACTGGTGGAGTATTAGCATCTACATCATATTTGACCTTATTATTACCTCACACATCATGTACTGGAGTAGAATCAGCTCCTACTTAATATACAGGAGTAGTATTACCTCACACATCATGTACTGGTATAGTATCTTCTACATCATATATGGCAGTATTATTACCTCACACATCATAAACTGGTGTAGTATTTAGCTTCTACATTATACATTGGAGTATTATTACCTCACACATCATGTACTAGTGTAGTATAAGCTTCTACATCATATATTTAATATTATTACCTCACACGTCTTGTACTAGTGTAGTATCAGCTTCTACATCATACATGGAAGTATTATTACCTCACACATTATGTACTGGTGTAGTATCAGCTTCTACATCATATATGGGAGTATTATTGCCTCATGCATCATGTATGTGTAGTATCAGCTTCTACATCATACATGGGAGTATTACTTCACACATCATGTACTGGTGGAGTATTAGCATCTACATCATATATGACTATTACCTCACACATCATGTACTGGAGTAGAATCAGCTCCTACTTAATATATAGGAGTATTATTACCTCACACATCATGTACTGGTGTAGTATCTTCTACATCATACATGGGAGTATTATTACCTCACACATTATGTACTGGTGCATTATCAGCTTCTACATTATACATTAAAGTATTATCACCTCACACATCATATACTAGTGTAGTATCAGCTTCTACATCATACATGGGAGTATTATTACCTCACACATTATGCACTGGTGTAGTATAACCTTCTGCATCATATATGGGAGTATTATTACCTCACACATTATGTACTGGTGTAGTATCAGCTTCTACATCATATTTGGGAGTATTATTACCTCACACATCTTGTACTAGTGTAGTATCAGCTTCTACATCATATTTGGGAGCATTATTACCTCACACATCTTGTACTTGTGTAGTATCAGCTTCTACATCATATTTGGGAGTATTATTACCTCACACATCTTGTACTAGTGTAGTATCAGTTTCTACATTATATATAGGAGTATTATTACCTCACACATCCTGTACTAGTGTAGTATAAGCTTCTACATCATATATGGCAGTATTATTACCTCACACATTATGTATTGGTGTAGTATCAGCCTCTACATCATATATGGGAGTATTATTACCTCACACGTCTTGTACTAGTGTAGTATCAGCTTCTACATCATATTCGGGAGTATTATTACCTCACACATCTTGTACTAGTGTAGTATCAGCTTCTACATCGTATTTGGGAGTATTATTACCTCACACGTCTTGTACTAGTGTAGTATCAGCTTCTGCATAAGGAAATATAGTGGATGGGGATTTCTTAAACTGGAGTAAGAGAAAACTGCCTCAGTTTCCCATAGCAACCAATCAGATTCCACCTATCATTTTCCAAATGAGCTATGAAATGTGAAAGGTGGAATCTGATTGGTTGCTGTGGGTGACTAAGGCAGTTTTCCTCACACATTACCTCAGGAAGTCCTGTAGCCGCCATGTTTCCTCAGGTATCTCCCCACTTACCTCACACACTGCAGACATGGCTGATATATCACAGATTACTGCTGGGTAATGCAGCTTCTCCATGACACCTGGTGTGCTGGAGTCTGGATGATAGGGGAGGACAGGGGCTGTGTACAGGTATCTGCCATTACTCCCATCATGTCCTCCCAGTGTCTAGTATTGCAGGGACCTGCACAGGGCTCATGGGGAGCAGCACCTGGGTCACAGGAACAGCCCAGCATTTGTGAGAGGCGCCTGCTGTAACCAATCAGAGGCCTCCTTACTGCAGGGTGGTAGAAGCTCCTGGCACCAGCACTTCTTCCTCTGCTCCTGCTGATGGCTCCTACACTTTCCATTAGAAGAGGACATCAGCAGCTTCCAGTGTCCTGCTGACTGCTTCCATCAGGTGAGGTAAGTGTGTATCTACGTAAGTGCACCTGGAGTATAATGGAGAGCATGGGCCTCACTGACAGGAATGGGCCTCACTGATAGCAACCAATCAGAGCTCAGCTTCCATGTTTTCTGAACACTAACGCACAATATAGAGCATGCTGCGATTTTCACGCAACGCACAAGTGGTGCGTGAAAATCACCGCTCGTGTGCACAGCCCCATAGAAATGAATGGGTCCAGATTCAGTGCGGGTGCAATGCGTTCACATCACGCATCGCACCCGCGCGGAATAGTCGCCTGTATGAAAGGTGAGCTCTGATTGGTTGCTATCAGCAACTAAGACGGTCTAGTATAATGAGGCCCCGTGTGTTAGGTGCACGGAATGTATGTAGGGTACATGTATGTAATGTAGCGCACATGTATGTAATGCGCACTATGCTTCCCAAGAGACTATTCCGTAGCAGGGTTTATGGAGATACAAACTCTGAAGGGGAGGAGCTTGTTAAATTAGCATAAGTGGGTGTGAAAAAATACAGAAGAACAACCATCTACATCTCCAAGCAACCATCAGTGAAAAATGCATCCGGACTTCATCTGTGAAAACCAATGCTCATGTGCAGACCTATAGAGATGAATGGGACAGGATTCAGTCCGGATGCTCTGCGTTGGATTCATGCATCACACCTGAACGGAAAACTCGCCCGTGTGAAAGACCTTAGGCCGTCAGAACCAGTGTGTGGGGCTATTCACATGGCCGTTTTTTTTGCGGCCGTCAAATAATAAAATATGTCCTGTTTTTGGCCGTTTTCACAGCCAGACGGACCCCATTGAAATCAATGGTCGCTTAGACAGGAGTGCATCCATCTAACGGCTGTTAAAAACGGGTACACTAGGACAATATGGCATTTAAGGGGTTAAAAAAAATAAAACGTACATACTCGCCTCATCCACTTGCAGAGGCGCTCACTCTTGATTGAAAAAGACCTGCACTCCGCACGTGGACGTCACTGCGCGCTTCCATCACGCTCAGCGCAGGTCCTTCAGCAGGCCACACCCATTTAGGCTACTTTAACAAGCCCCGCCCCCTACAGAGTTTGTATCCCCATTTGCAATTCTTTTTTTTTAACTAAAAAGAAACATTACAGCTGGGGGCCACTATGGGGGACATTCTTCCTGCTGGGGGCCACTCTGGGGGACTTTATTACTGCTGGGGGCCGTTATTGGGGACAATCAAATCCATCAATTTTCTAACGGCCATGAAAAACAGATTCAAAATGGCCATTAAAAACAGACAGACCGCCAGAAAATGGATGCAAAAATTCTATGGGAGTTCAGAAAATAGCCCTGTGCTGTTTCCAGCAGTCCCATTGAAATGAATGGAGGCAATGTATTTGTGATTTTAGGATCCCTGAGGTGAGACCCGCACCTATCTGACATTGGTGGCATATTGATATCTCAGATGAGACAACCCCTTTACATGTGTGTGAAATGTGTGTATAGTGTATACAGGTGTGTATGGAGTCTATCCAGGTGTATGAAGTGTGTGTCTGCAGTGTATACAGGTGTGTATGGAGTCTATCCAGGTGTATGAAGTGTGTGTCTGCAGTGTATACAGGTGTGTCTGCAGTGTATACAGGTGTGTATGGAGGCTATCCAGGTGTATGAAGTGTGTGTCTGCAGTGTATACAGGTGTGTATGGAGGCTATCCAGGTGTATGAAGTGTGTGTCTGCAGTGTATACAGGTGTGTATGGAGGCTATCCAGGTGTATGAAGTGTGTGTCTGCAGTGTATACAGGTGTGTATGGAGGCTATCCAGGTGTATGAAGTGTGTGTCTGCAGTGTATACAGGTGTGTATGGAGGCTATCCAGGTGTATGAAGTGTGTGTCTGCAGTGTATACAGGTGTGTATGGAGTCTATCCAGGTGTATGAAGTGTGTGTCTGCAGTGTATACAGGTGTGTATGGAGGCTATCCAGGTGTATGAAGTGTGTGTCTGCAGTGTATACAGGTGTGTATGGAGGCTATCCAGGTGTATGAAGTGTGTGTATACAGGTGTGTATGGATGCTATCCAGGTGTATGAAGTGTGTGTCTGCAGTGTATACAGGTGTGTATGGAGTCTATCCAGGTGTATGAGGTGTTCTCTGGTGTGCAGTGTGTGTCTGCAGTGTATGCAGGTGTTTGAGGTGTTCTCTGGTGTGTGTCTGCAGTGTATAAAGGTGTGTATGGAGGCTATCCAGGTGTATGAGGTGTGTGTCTGCAGTGTATACAGGTGTGTATGGAGTCTATCCAGGTGTATGAAGTGTGTGTCTGCAGTGTATACAGGTGTGTATGGAGGCTATCCAGGTGTATGAAGTGTGTGTCTGCAGTGTATACAGGTGTGTATGGAGTCTATCCAGGTGTTTGCTGGTGTGCGGTTTGCCTGCAGTGTATACTAGAGTTGTTGCGATACCACATTTTTAATTCGATTTTGATACCATAAAAAAGTATTGCGATACTCGATACCACGCGAAAAAATAAACAAAAAAAGCCACGTGCATTCTGCATTTAAAAAAAAGGCGAATCGCGCTGTTTTATTTCTTTTTTTCTGTTCCGGCATTCACCGCATAGATTTTTTTTATATTTTAATAGTTTGGACTTTTCTGACGTGGCGATATGTGATGTTTATTTATTTTTTCTTTATATATTTTATATGTGAAATTGGGAAAGGGGGTGATTTATACTTAATATTTTGGTGTGTTTTTTTTATTACTTTTTTATTTTTTACACTTTTTATTAATAACTATTTCCCCCCTTTAGGGGCTAGAACCTTAGAACCTGGGATCTTTTAATCCCTTGTCCTATTCACCCTGATAGATCTCTATCAGGGTGAATAGGACCTCACAGGGCAGCAGGGATCCAACTATGGCAGCCAGGGCTTCAGTAGCGTCCTGGCTGCCATGGTAACCGATCGAAGCCCCAGGATTACACAGCTGGGGCTCCAATCAGAAGCTGCCACTGAAGAGGAGGGAAGGGGACCCTGTGGCCACTGCCACCAATGATTTTAATACTGGGGGGTTGAGAGGGGTGGGCGCACTGTGCCACCAATGATTTTCATGAGGTGGGGGGGGGAGCACTGCGCCACCAATGATAATTAACCCTTAATACAGGAGGCGGGTACTGGCAGCAGATCAGCGGCAGTTAACCCCTCAGGTGCCACACCTGAGGGGTTAACTGCCGCTGATCGTAGCTCCCTGTCAGAGGCAGGGTGCCGGCTATGCGATTCTGCTGCCGGCAGCCGCCTCCTGTGTGTTAAAGACGACCTTATATGGGTCCGGACTTGGTTAAGTTACCAGGCTACACAGAGCGGCGCCCAGAGATGTCCCAGCACTTACTATTATTCCTGGGCCCTGCTCCGTTCGCCCACTGTGCCTTATTACCATCTCCAGCTCCATATGCTAATTACTATCGGAGCAATGGAGAGGAGACATCAGCTTCTCTAGTGGGCGTTCCTCCTCCCTGGCTGTAGCACTGTCCAATCGCAGCGCAGGGAGAAGGAACGCCCAGGAGAGAAGCTGATGTCTCCTCCCCATTGCTCCGATAGTAATTAGCATATGAAGCAGGAGACAGTAATGAGGCAGTGTGTCTGCAGTGTATACAGGTGTGTATGGAGTCTATCCAGGTGTATGAAGTGTTCTCTGATGTGCATTGTCTGCAGTGTATACAGGTGTGTATGGAGTCTATCCAGGTGTATGAGGTGTTCTCTGGTGTGCAGTGTGTATCTGCAGTGTATGCAGGTGTATGAAGTGTTCTCTGGTGTGTGTCTGCAGTGTATACAGGTGTGTATGGAGTCTATCCAGTTGTATGAGGTGTTCTCTAGTGTGCAGTGTGTGTCTGCAGTGTATACAGGTGTTTGAGGTGTTCTCTGGTGTGTCTGCAGTGTATACAGGTGTGTATGGAGTCTATCCAGTTGTATGAGGTGATGTCTGGTGTGCGGTGTGTCTGCAGTGTATACAGGTGTGTATGGAGTCTATACAGGTGTATGAGGTGTTCTCTGCTGTGTGTCTGCAGTGTATGAGGTGTTCTCTGGTGTGTGTCTGCAGTGTATACAGGTGTGTATGGAGTCTATCCAGGTGTATGAGGTGTTCTCTGGTGTGCAGTGTGTGTCTGCAGTGTATACAGGTGTTTGAGGTGTTCTCTGGTGTGTCTGCAGTGTATACAGGTGTGTATGGAGTATATCCAGGTGTTTGAGGTGTTCTCTGGTCTGTGTCTGCAGTGTATGCGGTGTTCCCTGGTGTGTGTCTGCAGTGTATGCAGTGTTCTCTGGTGTGCAGTGTGTGTCTGCAGTGTATACAGGTGTGTATGGAGTCTATCCAGTTGTATGAGGTGATGTCTGGTGTGCGGTGTGTCTGCAGTGTATACAGGTGTGTATGGAGTCTATACAGGTGTATGAGGTGTTCTCTGGTGTGTCTGCAGTGTATACAGGTGTATGAGGTGTTCTCTGCTGTGTGTCTGCAGTGTATGAGGTGATGTCTGGTGTGCACAGTGTGTCTGCAGTGTATACAGGTGTGTATGGAGTCTATCCAGGTGTATGAGGTGTTCTCTGCTGTATGTCTGCAGTGTATGAGGTGTTCTCTGCTGTATGTCTGCAGTGTATGAGGTGTTCTCTGCTGTATGTCTGCAGTGTATGAGGTGTTCTCTGGTGTGGGTCTTCATGGATGCAGGTAAGTGGAGGTTATGTACCCGCACAACGTCCCTGGCTCCAGTAATGGCCCCTACATATCTAAGGCCTCTTTTGCACGAGCGTGATGGATTCGGTCTGGATGCTTTCAGGGTGCGTCCAGTAAAACTCGAGCCATTTTGCAACGAGCGAGTTTTCCGCGTTGGTGCAATGTGTGACGTGAACGCATCCTGGCCTAATCCGTCATGCTCGTGTGAAAGAGGCCTTAGGTTCCCCTGCTGACAACAAGCAGGTCCTGCCATAATAAACCTCGCCCTTCCCCCAGGCTGGTGTACCGCTGCTGCAGCCATATTTCACATTGAGCCTGTGTGCTGACAAATGAAAGGGGTGTCTGTCCTGGTAATTGTACATGTGGTTGTCAGACTCCCCATCTTATGTGTCCATACTGCAGACTGTGCAAATATAGTAGGTTCCCCCACTTCCCCAGTCGGGGTACATTTGGCCGTACCTGTTAGTTCAGGGACTTCTTGCACGCTGTGTACGGCTTTCAGGTAAAATATTCATCTCTTATATCCTGTGAATAAGGGCCAGCACGTCTTTATTAAAGTTAGAAACTCCTTCAGAGAGTCACTATATAATCTCAACAGTCCTTAATCATAGCTTCATTAAGAAATGACATTAAAAGCTGTAAAATACCCCCACAGGTCACCTGATTAGTCGGGGGGGAGAGAACAATCTGTAACACATAAAACTCATACAAGATGAAGCAGTAAGCTTAAATCGCACAATGTGAATTAGGCAGGAAACACCCAAAACACATACATTTACACGTATATCGTATTCCCAAAAAATTCATTTAATAACCAAGAATCCGATCATGAAGTGAATTAAACCTTCTGGTTGTTTTGTCCCTAGTACAAAAATCCAAAAGTGTTCTGGAGGTCACTTATTAAGAAATATACGGCACTGTTGCAGAATGGGTTTTGCAGCAAAAGCTGTGACTTTTTCCCCGCTCACATCACTTTTCCCTGGTGGCGGATAGCGGGGGCGTAGCGTGGCCCGGGAAGATGGTGGCCGGCCTATCTCATTTATCGTTTTCTAGTTTATGGTGTGGAAATTGGCCTTAAACTACGTCAGTAAGGGAGCTGGTGTAGATTAAACCATGCCGCATGGCCGACGGCACCAAGCGCCAAAGTTAAATAGAGGCCTGTGTCTCTACATAACGCCAGCGCATGGGGATAAAGACTGGTGTATAAATCGCAGGTCTTAATAAATGACCCCCTCTGTGTTTCATCAGTTTCTTCCATAATCCCCCTCCCCCACTTGGCCTCGTAGCCTTCTCAATACCTAAGAATGAAAAAGTAGAAATTCTTCCCCCATGATGGTCTCAGAAATGTCAGCGCTGTTTATTAATGCGCTGTCTTAAAGGGCCGTTAGTGCAACCTTCAGAATGCTTTTAATGCAAAATAAACCATGTACTTTGTGCTACGATTAAAGGGGTTCTCTGGTAGTTTGATATTGATGACCTGTCCTCAGGTTCCTACTCCCGGCACCCCCGCCGATCAGCAGTTTCAGGCAGCCGCGGCACTGACTGGAGCGCTGTGACCTCCCAACAGCTTTCCCAGCACGGCATCATACATGGTATATGTAGTGCAGCTCATACTATAGTATAGGGTATTGCAGCTCAACCCCATTCACTTGAACGTGACCAATGTACAGTGACGTCACCGGAAGAGGCCTAAGCCCTCACTGAGTCCCATGGCCTCTTCTAACAGCTAATTGGCTGGGGTCCTGGGATTCGGATTCTCGCTGATCTGATATTGATGACCTACCCTGACTGAGGATAGGTCATCAATATCACATTCCCAGAGAACCCCTTTAATGTAGCTCTGTATGGAGTGTATTTGACTGTTGCTAACCTACTGAACCTCCATATAACTCCACACTGCACAAGGCTGTATTGGTAACTGCCAGACGGACACCCTG
This sequence comes from Bufo gargarizans, assembly GCF_014858855.1. Classification (NCBI taxonomy): domain Eukaryota; kingdom Metazoa; phylum Chordata; class Amphibia; order Anura; family Bufonidae; genus Bufo; species Bufo gargarizans. The sequence goes on from NC_058090.1 coordinate 84,318,693, forward strand.
AAGCCAACACATTAGATCAGACAGGGTCCGGCGTTAGTATAGGAACGTACTTACACGTGATTCGTTTCCTCTGGTTCCGGCCTCATGCACACAACTGGTGTGTGTTTTGCGATCCGCAAATTGCGGATCCGCAAAACACGGAAGGCATCCGCGTGTGTTCCGCAATTTGTAGAACGGCACGGAGAGTCATTGATATAACTGCCTATTCTTGTCTGTTTTGCAGACCACGGAATGGAGCAACAGATTTGGACAGTACACGAAGTGCTGACCACGGAGTGGTTACGACTAAGGACACATTTTGTCCGAAATGCGTAAACTACCGCTGTGTCAAAGGGATCTGTCTGTATTTTATTCTGTTACTACAATAAAAAGGAAGATTTTACAGAAAGTTATTGCAGTGCCGGAATTCTTTCGTTGATCATTTCAAGGACTTACCTAAAGTTCCGGGCACGCTTCATTTTACATTTAAGGTGAGCTAGATTTCTATGCTGACAGCACACCGAGTGCTGTCTGTATCATTTGCGTCCCCATTTAAGTGAATGGGTCCACATCCAAGCCGCAAAAACTGCGGCTCGGATGCGTACCGAAACAACAGTCGTGTGCATGAGGCCTACATGTGATAAATGTCCCATTGTGCGATGCATGTGCTCGATGTGGGCGCAGTCTCATTCTGTTTACATCCCCCTGGGGGGATCTAATGTAAACTGTTGCTATTCCTCTATATTGTGATTCAAGCTGAAGTTTGTATCTGTTTGAGGACAAGGTGATTTTCTGTTCTTGTGTTTTAATTTTTCACTCCCTGCCTTCCCGAAGGTATAACTTTTTTATTTTTCCATTCACATAGCCTTATGGGGGCTTGTTTTTTGTGTGACAAGTTCTAATCGCACCATTGTAATATTGCATAGACTAGAGTAGGAGTAGGAAGCTAGGAAATTCTAAATGGGACGGAATTGAAAAATAAAAATGCAGTTGCGCCATAGTGTTATGGGTATTGTTTCTAAAGCGTTCCCAATGTGGTAATACTGACCTGTGCCCTTCAGTCTCCAGGTCAGTACGATTAGTGATACCACATTTATATACTGAAAAAAATTAAAACTTTGGGGAAAATATTTTTTTATTATGGAAAAAGGGGAGTGAATTTTTATATTTGTACAGGCTCTTTCCTGCCAATACCAAGTAATGATCTTAGCGGAGAGAATCCATTCCAGCACTCCTGTAGAAAGCCACTTCTGATGCCTTGGTCACAATTGACCATGGCATCTGAGGGGTTAAATGTCTACAATCAGCTGTGTGAAACATTGGCACCCAGTGGCTATGGCGTCTGCTCTGAAGTGGTGACATCTGCCGTACATGTACGGTGGACGCTGTCAAGAGGTTAAAGAGGTGCTCCAGGTTTTTTTTTCTTTGCTATGTATCATACCTCCCAACTTTTGAAAAGAAGGAAGAGGGACAAAATGTGCAGCTAACCCCACCCAGTCCCCTAAATGCCCCAACATAGCAATTATTCCCCCTTTATGCTACCGCACAGTATTTGTGCCCACATTGTGCCCCCTCACAGTAGTTATACCCAGATATGTGCCCCTCACACAGCGATATGCCCAGTGCTGTGCCCCCTCACAGCGATATGCCCAGTGCTGTGCCCCCTCACAGTTGGGTTAGTCAAGAGATTCAACAAAACCCTGAAGCAATTGTTCAAAAAAGTATTAGAAAAGGATGGCCGTGACTGGGATTCCCCACTCCAGGGGGGCTGTTCCAGTATGTGGTGATGCCATTTGGGTTACATGGAGCCCCTGCTACGTTTTAGAGGTTGATGGACGTGATCTGGAAGCCATATTGTGACTACGCTGCCGCTTACCTTGATGATGTGGTCATTTTTTCATCTGATTGGAAAAGTCACCCCTGGAGGGTACAGGCCTTGTTAGACTCTATTAGTGATGCGGGCCTGACCATAAACCCTGAGAAGTGTCCAGCGGGTCTAGAGGAAGCGAAATACCTGGGCTACATTATAGGTAAAGGGCTGGATAATCCCCAGGTCAATAAAGTGGAGGCAATACAGAACTGGCCTAAGCCCTTAACGAAAAAACAAGTCAATGCCTTCCTTGGCAAAACGGGGTACTACCGTCGGTTTGTAGCAATTTTTGCCTCGATCTCAGCACCATTGACTGACTTAATAAAAGGCCCTAGAGGTGAAGTGGACCCCAGAGGCAGAGAAGGGTTTTCAGAGCCTAAAGTCTGTCACAGCTCCATTAGTAAATGTGCCCCAATGTGTTGCTACGTGCAATCCAGTTCTGTTTTTTATGGACGCCATCCAGGAATTGTTTTCCTTACAGACTTAGGACTCATGCACACGAGCATATTCTGTTTCCATGTCCGTTCCTTTTTTTTTTTTTTTTTTTTAAGCTCGTATGTGGAACCATTCACTTCAATGGGGGCCACAAAAAAAAACGGAAATGACTCTGTTCCGTTTCCGTATGTCCGCATGTCCCTTCTGCAAAAAAAGTAGAACAAGTCCTATTATTGTCCACATAACAGACAAGGATAGGACTGTTCTGTTATGGCCAAGCTGTTCCGTTCTATAAAATGCGGAATGCACACGGACATCATCCGTATGTTTTGCAGATTCACATTTTGCGTGCCACAAAATACATACAGTTGTGTGCATGAGCCCTTATTTTGTGGCTACTGAGGAGGGGGAGGGGGCGTATAGCTGAACTACATTTTATTAAGCAAGAGCCCGACCTTCTAAGAAAAATCGTATTTCTATTATCAAGAAAAATATTACGTTGCCACCAACAACAAGCGCGCTCTCCACGGACTGCACAACTACCCGCAATATAGAAGTCCTGTGGAACTACAGATATATAGTAGCTGCCGGACCCGCAGCACGAATACATATACATTTCTGGACAGGACTGCAAATTGTGTTTTATACTCGTTTTGGACTGTTCCTGTATTTATTGTACTTTATAAAGAAATATTCTTAATATATTCCTTGAAACACTGAAAGAAGCTACATATCATGCAGACCTTATAGGGTTAATATCACAGACATCCCAACCTGCAAAAACTCATTTCAGGGAGGTGCACTTCTCATTTCAGGGAGGTTTTTTTTTTGGTTTTTTTCACTAACTTTTTATTACATTTTCCAAACATATGAAGTATCTGCACACTTTTCTCTATGGTGTGGAGGACCGGGATCATTACCCTGCCCCAAATTATCATATTTATATATATGATTAAAGCATCCAGGGGGTGTGAATTTAACACTGGGGTAAATAATATAATTAAAATGGAGGGTTAAATGTGTAAATGTATAAAAAAAAAAAAATACATCTCTTTCAATAGTTATATAGCTACTGAATGAGACAGAAGGGATGCCTTTAACATATATATCTCCTTGAGAAGCCAATTTGACCCTAAAGGGTTAATTCAACCTGTAATCTAAACTCTGTCCTGTCACTTCTCTTATCTCTCTGCTCTGCTATCTGACTGAGATAAACCTTTCCGGGAGATATTGTTTCACATGCGGGTGTCAGGGAGCCGCTATCTAATAGCGGGAGACTCCCTGAACCTCCGGGAGAGTTGAGATCCCTGATATCAGCAGAACTGAAAGTGAAAATAACTTGGTGTGGTTCCTCCTTCCTCTGCAGTCCGCCTTTCCTCTTCTCCGGGGATCTTGTATTTCTACGCGCTGTGTACGGCTTTCAGGTAAGACATTCATCTCTTATATACTGTGTATACAGGGTCCCCTGTGTTATGGTGGGGGGGTCTCACACTGCTCCGTGATATGAGGGGGCACAGACTTCCAGGAAGATCTAGTTCTAGGTTCAGGGAGTTACTACTGAAAGAAGAAAACTCTGTGTGTGACAGAGAACAAGCTGCAGTCCTATACTGTAACTATACAGCCAGTCAGTGTCAGGCCGTGTCTCCAGCACATTGATCAGTGCAGTATATGTATCTGGTAAACTGCACAACACCATGGCTGCGGCGTGACTGTCTGTTCTATTCTCCCCCATTGATCTGAGTTGTGCAGTCACTTCCAGCATGGCGTTTATATGCGTGTCCTGTTCTTTGCTAAGCCTCATTCTGTAAAGTTTCCTCAGTAGAAACAACTTGCTGTATAAACAGGATCTTTCATGCAGTCTTTTTCAGTACATCCGACATGCCTTTCGCTGTGCCCTCATGGCGAATGTGAATGAGCTGATCATCCTCCACTAGTAAGCTTATGGTGGCCCGTGCCTGTTGTTTTTCTTGTCCCAGTCCTGATCATTGTTCTGTGGTGGTGAGACCCCCCACAAGTCATCTCTGGATAATAGCATTTCCACTTTAAAGGGAACCTGCCAGCCGTACCTCAGAGTAGCCCACAGTGTGATACTAATCATATTTTTCATCCTGCAGTCCGATGCTGCATAAGGTCAGAAAACGATCTTTTATCCTCCGTCCGCGCTATTTTGCATGTCAACTTGGGGCGGTTTCTACTTCCTCTGCAGTCCGCCTTTCCTCTTCTCCGGAGATCTTGTATTTCTACACGCTTATGTTACTCTACGGGGGGGAAGGGGGGATACTCCTGTTTTTTTATGATTTTATCGACCCATATATATAAAAAATAATAGTAGGTGCAGCCGCAGCACAAACCATACCCATTTCTGGACTGGACTGCAAATTGTGTTTTATACTTGTTTTAGACTGTTCCTGCACCATACTGTGCTCATGTATTTATTGTACTTTATAAAGAAATAGTGTTAATATATTCCTTGAGACACTGACTCTTTACATTCAATAATCTGCAAGGAAACTAAATATCATTCACACCTTATAGGGTTAATATCAGGATTCTCCTCCCTCTGCTCTGGACTTTCCTCTTCTCCGGAGATCTTGTATTTCTACACGCGGTGTACGGCTTTCAGGTAAGACATTCATCTCTTATATACTGTATATACAGGGTCTCCTGTGTTATGGTGGGTGGTCTCACACTGCTCCGTGATATGAGGGGGCACAGACTTCCAGGAAGATCCAGTTCTAGGTTCAGGGAGTTACTACTGAAAGAAGAAAACTCTGTGTGTGACAGAGAACAAGCTGCGGTTCTATACTGTAACTATACAGCCAGTCAGTGTCAGGCCGTGTCTCCAGCACATTGATGAGTGCAGTATATGTATCTGGTAAACTGCACAACACCATGGCTGCGGCGTGACTGTCTGTTCTATTCTCCCCCATTGATCTGAGTTGTGCAGTCACTTCCAGCATGGCGTTTATATGCGTGTCCTGTTCTCTGCTAAGCCTCATTCTGTAAAGTTTCCTCAGTAGAAACAACTTGCTGTATAAACAGGATCTTTCATGCAGTCTTTTCAGTACATCCGACATGCCTTTCGCTGTGCCCTCATGGCGAATGTGAATGAGCTGATCATCCTCCACTAGTAGCTTATGGTGGCCCGTGCCTGTCTCTTTTTCTTGTCCCAGTCCTGATCATTGTTCTGTGGTGGTGAGACCCCCCACAAGTCATCTCTGGATAATAGCATTTCCACTTTAAAGGGAACCTGCCAGCCGTACCTCAGAGTAGCCCGCAGTGTGATACTAATCATATTTTTCATCCTGCAGTCCGATGCTGCATAAGGTCAGAAAACGATCTTTTATCCTCCGTCCGCGATATTTTGCATGTCAACTTGGAGTCAAGGGGGCAGCGGTCTACTTGCTTCAAGTCAAGGTAACCGCGCCCCCTCTTGCCTTTGAGTGACAGCCTGCAATTCGGCTTTGCTTTCTCAAGTCTCGCGCATGTGCGGTGCCCTCTGTTTTATTATTAAAGCTAAAAGTAATATGTGCGCTCATCTGGCTGTAAATGATGATGAAAGCACGGAATACGCCGGGAAATAAATGCCCCAAAAAGCGAGGAATCCAGCTTCCAATACAAACGTGGCAGCTTTTATTGATACAGTGCAGTTGAAAACCAGAATTTGCGTCCATGTCTACGCATTTTCGGATCATGTTTTTTATCTGACCATAACACAGAAGACCAGAAGTCTTCTTCTTTGTCCAGATGAGCTTTTGCAAAGGCCAAGCGAGCTTTTGTGTGCCTTATCTGGAGAAGTGGCGTCCTCCTTGGTCTGCAGTGCGCAGTGTCCGTTGGATTGTCTGCCTTGAGACATTGCCACCAGCAGAGCCCAGATTCACCAGGATGGCCTTGGTGGTGATCTTTGGATTCTTTTTCACCTCTCTAACTATCCTCCTGGCAGCACAGGGGTCACTTTTGGCTTCCGACCGCGTCCTCTGAGATTTTCCACAGTGCGGAACATCTTGTGTTTTTTGCTCAAATGTAAATAAAAGCTGAGAAATGTTCTTTTTCCACAATAATGCCTCTTGTACATTGTCTTATTATCTTTTGGGAGACACCTATGTCCTTTCCCGTCCAAAAATTACTTGCTGGTTGAATAAAAGTAACTTTAAGTAAAAATTTTCCAGGAGTATGAATAATTGTGGGCAGCACTGTAAGTGGGTTTGGCTGCCGACCCTTCTACTCAGAAGTCATGTGACAAGAGAATGTCATGTGACCCAATGACGTCAGAAGGTCGCTGTTTGGTTGCGTTCTCATACCGGAGAGCAAACCACACAATGCAAGTCAATGGGATTAGTTTTCTCTGACACAGTAGAAAATGGATCCGTCCCCCATTGACTTTCAATGGAGTTCATGACGGATCTGTCTTGGCAATGTTAAAGATAATACAATCAGATCTTTTCATAACAGATGCAGATGGTTGTATTATCAGTAATGGAAGCGTTTTTGCAGAACCCTCCCAGATCCAGTAGCCTAAACCTCATCAGCCACATGAATGTGAAGATAAAAACCTTGAATGTGAAGATGAAAATCTGCTGCTGCTTAAGGGGTTTCTCCTAAATGTAATAAAATTTTTTTTTTTATATTGCAGGGGATTTCATCATCTAACGAGGCTCAGGAATGGGTGATAAAGCTTCCAGAGGCAGTGAAACAACTTTGAGAGACGGGGATAGAACTTCGAGAGACTGGGATACAACTTCCAGCGACGGTAAGGATTCCACCTCTTGTCTCTTGTTAGGAATAGACTTAAAGGTGTTTTTTCCATCACAGACAATGGGGGCATATTGCTAGGATATGCCCCCATTGTCTGATAGGTGCGGGTCCCACCTCCTGTGATTTTGACATTGATGTCCTCTGCAGAATAGCTTATTAGTATCAGACCAATGGGGGTCCCTCTCTCAGCACCCCGCCGATCAGCTGTGAAGAGACCACGGGCTCTACAGTCTCTTCCTAAGTTAGTGATGTCACATTCATTGGTTACATGGCATGGGCTCAGCTCAGTCCTGTTCAAGTGAATAGGGCTGAAATGCAATACCAAGCACAGCCAGTATACAATCGATGGCGCTGTGCTTAGTAAGCTGTGACGAGGCTACAGCGCTCAATGGTGCATCGCCTTCTCATCAAACAGCTGATCGGTGGGGGGACAGACCCTGCCATACTGATACTATTGGCATATACTGAGTATAGGTCGTCAATATAAAACACCTGGAGTTCCCTTTAAAAAGCAGTTTCCAAGCTTTGTCTTGGTTCCCAGCAGGTTTTTGAACTTGGCAGGCAAACACAATCGACTGTGCTACATCAGTTACTCTCTGACTATGCTGTACTTTCAGGCTTACTATGTGACTCAGCTTTATCTTCTTTATGCTGTAACTTCTCTCTGTAGTCTGTCTCATAATTTATACAGGTCCAGGGAAACTTCTTCTTTGCTATTAAGGCTTCTAGGGTTCTGTAGCCTCTCTGCCCAGCAGAACTGAAGGTGTTCTAACTGGCTTAAACAGGGCCTGGCGTGGGCACATCAAATGGCGATGTGCCCAGCCCTTACTTCCTTCCCTTAGCAGGGGGTAAGCTAGACTGCTCCTAACTAACTAAACTCCTCCTCTCCTTAGAGAGGGCTGGAATTGAAAGAAGGCTCCATTCCCTCTAACAGTAGCACTGCCAAGTTTGCTGCCACCTTGTGGTGAACTAGGTAAATTACATGGTGACATAACAAGTTACATAGAAAAGAATATGCACATTGTGAAGAACTTGCAATAAATACATTAGATGAGACGAGGTTAACCAATAGCCTTTATTGGCAGGGTGGGTCTTTACAGTGTGTCTCCATGTCCTCTCACCCTCTGCACCTAAGTGTCGATGTGGAAATTATAATCTACATCTCTGTCACTGAGGAAGCTGCTTTGTATATTATCCGTGGTATTTAAATTGCTTAAATGCTTGGTAAAATACAGACAGGTGCAGTGTGTGAACGCCCCCATAACCACCTAAGGGTCCCTGCACCCAAGTGCAAGTGAATGTGTAAGACCTTGAACCGGGGAGGGCTCCCCAGGATACAGCGAAGTCGCAGACAAGAAAAGCGACACCAGCTTTTGTAAACAAAACTTTCTTTACGGAAACATAGCAATATTACCTGCAGCTCTAAAATACAGCTAGCATGAAATAACATTACATACATTCTGCCATGCCCCCTGGTGGAAACCAAGGCAGTTTGCCATAATTTGCCTACTGGTGGACACAACTAGAACTGTCCCACCGTGCCTGTTATTACCCTTTGCAGAACGCGAACGATTGTGCGTATACTTATTTCGGGGTCATCTGCGGTACAGCACAGCAGCTTACAAACATCACTTCTATGCAATAATTCCCCGTTATATAACCGGTATAACAACAAGTAGTTAAATATTACTTCCTGAACAAAGACACTAAATGGTTTTGTAGTCATGGGAGGTTTCTCTCAGTATGCAATGTCTCTGATACTTCAGGCGCCACTCTTACAATGTGATGTGTGCACGATTTTACTGACCCGGGTATGTTTCTCATGCGATGTTGTTAACCTAGGAAGCAGCAAGTCTCTGTAGCACACATGTGGCTCTGCAGAGAAAAGCTCCTGACAGCCTTCCTGGAAACGATCCTTTTCCTCTGGACAGTATCTGGATACAGGACAGTACTCAAGCACCTTCCGCTGCCGGTCCAGCCACCCCAGGACACTTTGACATCTGGATGGTTCTGGATGCTGATCTCACACAGTCCTGTTCAATTCCTCCTCACATGGAGGCAGCTTCACTTGCTGGTCCTTCTCTGCAGCTTGTTACCCACACCTCTCATGCATATTGTAATCTGAGCAGAGAGTGAGCTGTGTGGGGAAACAGCGGCCTCTAGTGGTCAAAGAGCAGAATAACAGTGCCAATAAATCAAAAGGCAGATACACAATACCGAGACAATGGTGACTGTGTATCAACGTCACAAATGCACCAAAAAAAACTATTTATAGCAGCAGGTTTTGGTGTAAAATTGATGCAGTTTTGCCACAGATCTCACCCTGATTTGGAAAAGGGTGAAATCCTCTGCTAAAGCCACAAACATAATTGACATGCTCAGTTCAATTTCCATAAGTGTCCATGAGACTTGTCTGTTCTCATACACTGTGCTGGCACTGTAGTACACTGCGGTTTTTCCGCACGTATCCCGCATTGTGTACAGGCACCCTAATGAGTACTCTGATGAGTACAGACTATGCACGCTCTGTCCTGTAAACGTATGGCACAGAGATGGCGCAGGAGCTGGGCCCGTGCCAATGCTGACGAGTACTGGCTGTATTATACAGTGGGCTCCCGGCTCTCACTGCTGGGATCAGAACTAACTCCATTCCCAGCAGTTTAGCCCCTTAGATGCTCATGTCAATGCTGCAGCATCTACGTGGTTGGAGAGAGGACAGGATGCATTGTGGGAAAATAATGGCCCCTGGACCTGACATGTACAGATGACTATTTGGCCCTGCATTTGGAAGGGCTGAATAGGCATTTTGTCAGTTTTACAATCACTGAAATAATACACAGCAGTTTAGTGTGTAAAAAAAAAGTAAAGTATTAAAGAGGCTGCTTATTATAAAAAAGTCGTACCCCAGAATGGCCCCAATTAAAACTCATCCCCCAAAAAGCAAGCCTCATACATGTCTGTCAGTGGGAAAATAAAAATGTTCTTTGTGAAGGGACACACTAAATACATTTATTTTCAAGAAAAATAATTTTTGCTGTATAAAAGTAGAAATACATGAACACTATATAAATCACCATAAACACAGAACCCAAAACTGGTGGAATCGCTCCGTTTTTTTTCTTGTCGTGAAATTTATGCAGTTCATTAGATGTACCCTAAAATGATACCATTAAAAAATATGACTCCTCTTGCAGACAACAAGCCCTCACACGGGTATGTGGATGGAAGAGCCAAAAAGTTATAGCTTTGGAAATCTGGAGATGAAAAAGTTAAATAAAGTCACCAAGAATTAACTACCACATTAGACGGCGTCCTTAATGGCAGTGTGTCCTCAGAGACGAGCTGTTGTCTCAGTCAAGTTTTTATGTTAAACGTCTTTTCAGAATTCCTGGTGATTCTGATTTTCTAGGCATGTCTGTGCAGAGGTCAAGAGGAAGAAGATAGGATGTAACCATTATCTGTAGAGAAAAAGGTGGATCCTGTGTTATCTATACAGAGGTGATACCTATCATTGTCATCCTGCCTGTGATGATAATGAGATGGCTACAGAAAAGTTACCTGTCTAATAGCATACAGCAAGTATGACATGAAACTAACCACATCTTCAGGCACAGTCACAGTATAGCGGTAAATAAATATACATGAGGCAGCGGTACAAATGATGGCAGAGGTGTACCCACCAGGGGCGGACTGGGCAGGGGGGCAATTGCCCCCCGGGCCTCTCTGTTAGCTCATTGTCCCGGCCGGCTGGGCCGGAATGATATGTGAATGAGTCTCTGCGGCCTGCGGAGGGAGATGGGGAGCGGGGGAGGTGTGCTGCATGACTGAGCCGCTGCGTGGCCGTAGAGTAAGGACATCGACAGCAGCGCTGGAGGCGGGACAGGAGTATTTCAGTGAAGGTGCTGGAGGTAGGTGGTAAGTATAAGTCGGTCTGGCTGTTTTTTGTTTTGTTTTTTTTTTCTTCTCATTTCTGTCACTGATAGGGGGCCCTCTCTGGCAACTGGCACATTATAGGGGGGCCCTCTCTGGCAACTGGCACATTATAGGGGGGCCCTCTATGGCTACTGGAACATTATAGTGGGGGAGCCTATGGGCTGCTGGCACATTATAGGGGGGCCCTATATGGCTACTGGCACATTATAGGGGGGCCCTATATGGCTACTGGCACATTATAGGGGGGCCCTATCTGGCTACTGGCACATTATAGGGGGGCCCTATCTGGCTACTGGCACATTATAGGGGGGCTATGGCTACTGGCACATTATGGGGGGGGGGGCTCTGGCTACTGGCACATTATGGGGGGGCTATGGCTACTGGCACATTATGGGGGGGCTATGGCTACTGGCACATTATGGGGGGGGGGGCTCTGGCTACTGGCACATTATATAGGGGGGCTATGGGTACTGGCACATTATAGGGGGGCCTATGGCTACTGGCACATTATAGGGGGGCCTATGGCTACTGGCACATTATAGGGGGGCCTATTGGCTACTGGCACATTATAGGGGGGCCTATGGCTACTGGCAGATTATAGGGGGGCCTATTGGCTACTGGCACATTATAGGGGGCTCTATGGGGACATTAGCTCAACTGGGGCATTACAAGGAGGTATTTTTTGCACTGTCTATTATAAGGAGAATTATTACTACTGGGAAGGGGGCATTATGGTGGGCTTTATTACTCCCCCATGGTCTGAGTTCCCTAGTAGCAGCACCAGCCTCTCCCTGCTCTGCTATCCCTCTGCCCCTTCTCCAAATCCTTATTATGATATTTTTCTCATTAGGATAAAACACATCAGCTCCGCCGAGCCCCCGGCCAAAGTGTGGAGGTGTCCGAGATCCCCAAGGGTCAAGCCAAGTAATTGTAAGTTTTCATATGAAATATGTTTATGTTATACACACATAGCATACACCGTGCCCCACAATATACAGTTTCTCCTGCAAAAGTCATCAAGTGTCATATGGGGGGGGGGGGGGGGGGACACAGAGCAGCGCCCAGCGGGGAGGAGAGAATACACAGATGCAACACTGTATCAGCCAGAAAATGACACTTTCGGCATTATACCAAAAATGCCATTTTCAGCTGATATGTTTCGGGGGCCGATATATCAGAGCATCCTTAGTTTATTTTGTTTTCCTTTGTTGTAATTTACATGGCTGACGAAAGTGTCAAGGGGGGTCAGGAGGAGGCAGGGGAAATGGGTAAGCAGGAGGGGGGCTCAGTGGGCCTCTGGGTGTTACTTGCCCCCTGGGCCAAAAGTTGCCAGTCATCCCCTGGTACCCACCAACCAGATGCCGGGAGCCCAATTTAGTATTGACAGAACCGCTGACCGACCCCTCTGAGGGCAGTGTATTATTGAGACTGGTTCTCTCTCTTGGATAAGGGGAGCGTTCCCCTCGCTTCTCACCAGTGACTGACATCTGCCATGTATCCCCATGTATAGAAATACTGACATCAATGTAAAGATGTCTCCTGTGAATGTGTCCTGCAGGGATTGTGCTGGTGAATTACAGGGGGTTGTGGATTTCTCATTAGTGGAAACCTGTAAAATGCTCCAGAATATTCCACATAAACTGCCATCAGTCTCCTCCATGTTCTAGACGACTTCATTCTTGTGTCTTCTCCGTTTCCTAGATGATGAGACCCGGCAGTTCTGCCAGCAGCTCCGTCAGTGTGAAGATCACTTCCTGAGGATGACATATGAATATTTCCAGGATGATCTGCTCCACATTGTGGAGAACATGAGTCTTCTACCACTTCTGAGTGAGCTACATTCCCGAAATCTCCCTGATACTGAGGTGAGAGGACATGAGCCGCTGGTGTTGTATATAAATGCCCCAAGTGATATCACGTGTTACAGGCACAGTTTACGTCACTTTTATAGTGGTGGTTGATGCCCGCCACCGCTCCGCTCCCTCTGGTGAGCATGGCTGTCGCTGTGGTCATCTGCCTTCTAGCTCCTGGATGCCAGAGGTCTGGACTCACAAACATTTCTCTCCTCTGAGGACTCCAACTTCTGGAGTAGTTCTTCTCTTTACTCCATCCAGGCTACAGCCTGAATTTCTACGGCCATGCTTCTCCATACCTGAAGGGGCACATGCACCATGCACGCACATCATCTACTACAACTTATGGCAGACCTCCCATAGGAGAGAGCCTCTGAACAATAGTTTATAGTGACTAGATTCCTGCAAAGACACTGTGTACTGACTTCTGTCTGTTTTTCCAGATTTGACCCATCACTGCCTGACCTGACCTCCACCTAATATTCATACTGACCCTGAGCTGCCTGCCCTGACCTTGTACTGTTTAATAGATTACATGAACTCTGCCTGCCCTGACCTTGGACTTCCCCACTACAGTCTTGCCTGGTCGCTCAGTGCTCTGCCTCAGCATCTCTGGACCCCTGTGTGTCAGCAATCACTTGAACAGAGACTACTCCAGGAGGTAGCGGCCTGGTGGTTCCCCTGTATAGGGGTTAAAGGGTGAAGACCAGGGGGGCTGCTTAGATATCACCATTAGGAGTTACCCCAAGCCAAATCTGTTCAAGTGACACAGCAGATCCTCATCCCCTGCACAACATTCATGTCACCATCCTGCTGTCTACAAGAGGCTGAATGACAATTGTGCTTCATACGTCAGAGTAAGATGTTGGACAACGTCCAGTGTAATAATAGACAGCAGCTCATATCTGATGGAGAACCCCCCAGAAGTGTATAATCCAGTATTGTGGAGGATGTATCCCCTCCCCGCACACGTACATCAGGGGTCACTACATCCTGGAAATAATCTGTTACTTGTGGATTCAGGAAGGATTTTCTCCACAACTATTCCATAGATTTCTCTTTCTCTGGACAACACATTATAGAGAAGACAGACATGTAATATCTGCAGTGTGTTAACCCTTTGTGTTATGTATCGGTGTATAACGTACCTTATGTCTGATCTTTCTTGTGTTCTAGAAATACCGCAGTCTAGAAGATGATAGAAGAAGATTGGCACGGACTTTACTACAGGATATATGTCTCGGAGGAAGAGAAGCTGTGATAGGACTGTGGGTCAGTCTCTATGTATTACGGAGACATCATGGTTCCCCCGGCCTGGGCGCTGTACTGGAGGAACTCCGACATAGAGGTAACATTGTGTATGAGACGTGTATTAAATAGAGGTCTTCATGACTTACATTGTCCACAGTAATAAAGATCTCCCTCTTGATTTATTAGGGATCTGAACCAATTTTGGAGTCTAGTCTGAGGTGTGAAGTTTAGGTCTTGCCTGTGGCCTGAATTGATTTTTGTCTGGCTTAGGATTTGATGCCAAAACGAGCCACAGGTGATATTAAAAAATAGCCCAAAGGTTACTCAATGTGAACACAACAAACATATATAAATGATAGCAGCAATTGCAGATGAGGCTTCAGGGCCCCTCATGTAATGACCGCCACATACAGTGACCATCACAGTGTCCTCATAGTGACCACCACAATGTCCCTATATACTTTATCACATCTAAACAACCCCTGCTCAACTTCAAGTCCGCACTCACTGCTGCAAAACAGACCTACCTCACATCATGTCTTCTCTGTCTCACAACCCTAAACAACGGTTTAACACTTGTAACTCTCTTCTTCATCCCCCAGTGCCTCCACCCTCACCCCTCATCTCAGCTGAGGACTATGCGACAGACATCAGAGAAAAGATTGACATCAGAGAAAGCTTCAGCCTACAGTCCCCACAGCCCCTCTACACGACTTCTCATTCCCCCCCCCCCCCAACCTGCTTCTCCACCATTACAGAGGAAAGCCTTTCCACCCTACTGTCCAGATGACATCTCACAGCAGCATGCCGGCAGCATGCACAGGGTCACATCACTAGGGCCGGCAAGTGCGATTTCTGAATAGATTAGCCGACATTGTGCACGCCAGCCAGCCCCATAATCTCATTTGTGTGGAACTTCACACTTGGAAGTGTCACGCTCACTCGGGCAGCATAGGGTCGAAGCGGCAGCGAGGTGAGAGATCTCACACACCTGAGGGGCCGAGCCCCACACATAGTAAGTCCAGTCAGTGTGGAGCAGCAGGGCTGGCAGGCAGTGAATGAGTCACTCAGTAAATTCCTGACGCTGCGCACACCACACGGCCTCAACCACCACCCACCTCCAAGCACACTTATAGCCCCAGAAGTGTCAGACAGTCGGAACTGAGCAGCGCAGCAGCCGGGATCTCAGCCAGCGCAGCCGGCGGTATGTGTATTGGCGCTGGCTGCAAGCGTTTAAAAGAATAGCTGGGCTCCCCCGGCCCACCGAGAAGTTTCCCGGTACAATATATTGCCAATCCGCCCCTGCTGTCGACCACTCCCTTCTCTTACAGACTCTTTCATCTCTTGGCATCACAGATCTGGCCCTCTCCTGGATCACATCATACCTCACATACTGGACATCTAGTGTCTCCCACTTGCACACCACCTCCTCATCTCATCCCCACTCTGTTAGTGTCCCTCAAGGCTCTGTCTTAGGACCCCTGCTCTTCTCAATCTACACCTTCGGCCAGGGACAGCTCATGGAGTCCCATGGATTTCAGTATCACTTTTATGCTACACACATTTACCTCTCTTTTCCAGACATCACCACCTTACTATCAAGAATCGCACAATGCCTATCTTCTATTTCTTTCTGCTCTCGCTTTCTAAAATCAACATGGATAAAACAGAATGTATCATGTTTCCCCATCTCGCTCAAACCCCCCAACAGACCTATCATAGTCAATGGCTACACACACTCTTCGGTCATCCAAGGTTGTAGCGGTCTGGTGGGGAAGGGACTGCAAGACAGGATTCAAATACGGTATAGCAGACGAGGCTAAAACAAATGCCGGTTTTATTGAACAACAAGATATAATGTCCGGTAAATGAGATTAACTCTCACCTGCTGTGTCCTTCTCCCATACCTTGATCAGGGGTGCACAACCTTTTCTGGTTGGGGGCCACATTGTCAGCTTGAACCAATTCCAAGGGCCGAAAATAAAACTTAAAGGGCTATTACCAACTGAAATACTATATTTATGGCATATTGAACATGCAGTATATATCACTAATGTCTAGTTACACTTCTAGTACTCCCATCCAATGGAAGAATACATGAAAGATACATGTGAGCAGCCACAAAACATGGACATACATCGTCTGTTACCACATGGTTGGGGGCCGCACAAAATGGTATTAAGGTCCACATGTGGCCCCCGGGCCGTAGGTTGTGCACCCTTGTTGTAGATGGTAAGCCCTCACAGGCAGGGTCCTCTCTCCTTCTGTACCAGTCTGTAACTCGTCTTGTTAATGGTTATTGCAATTGTTTTCTATGATGTATGTATACCCCTTATCATATCTGCAGCGCCATGGAATGGATGGCGCTATACTAATAATACTACAGCACCCTTATAGTAACGACCATAGTGCCCCTTCATACAGTATCCATCACAATCCCAGGACATACAATGACCACCACAATGTGACCATACACAGTGACTAGCACAGTGTGGGGGACATGGACACTATTTCA
This sequence comes from Bufo gargarizans, assembly GCF_014858855.1. Classification (NCBI taxonomy): domain Eukaryota; kingdom Metazoa; phylum Chordata; class Amphibia; order Anura; family Bufonidae; genus Bufo; species Bufo gargarizans. The sequence goes on from NC_058090.1 coordinate 84,335,284, forward strand.
CAGCTGTACATTTAGGACCATTAGACCTCGTCCGGTCCCTGTATAATGTGATATTTCCTGTACATTATATGTCTACATCCAGCACTGATGACGTTTGTATCATTTCTTATTAGGTGACACTCTGGTGGAGCAAATCCTGCTGGATGAACATGGACACCAACTGTCCCCAGAACTCAAAGGTAAGTGAGATTTATCTAGACCTATTATAGTAAAACTGCTGATACTTTACATCACATTACATTACACCGGTCACATAGAACATGGTGTTTGGACTGCAGCGGGTTGTTATAGAGCAGGAGGAGCGGAGCAGATTCATATATAGTTTTCTGTGATGATTCAGTATAACTTGTGTAACCTCCTGTCACAGTCATATTGGTGCAATGGCACTCTGCAAACGGCACTCTGCCCTGTACACAAATGCAATGGCACTCTGCAACCAGCACTCTGCCCTGGGCAGAGTGCTGGTTGCAGAGTGCCATTGCATTTGTGTTTTTGCGTTTGTATGTGTATTTCGCCATAGCAATGTGCACCTGCATACAGGGTTGTGCTGACTGAATCCCCCACAGTCATATTGGTGTTTGACCGTGACACGGTTGCCATGCAGACTGGTTGCCAGTGGCAACGTGTTGTTGGCAGTTTGCATGTGCACTTCCCCTTTAAGGTTTGCCTCCCTGCTGTTTGGTGAGCAAGGGGTTAATCTTCTTGCTAGTGGGGATTAAGGTGTTTCCTGGGAGTGGCCGCGGGCATGATATATACAGTCAGGTCCATAAATATTGGGACATGGACACAATTCTAACATTTTTGGCTCTATACACCACCACAATGGATTTGAAATGAAACAAGATGTGCTTTACCTGCAGACTGTCAGCTTTAATTTGAGGGTATTTACATCCAAATCAGGTGAACGGTGTAGGAATTACAACAGTTTGCATATGTGCCTCCTACTTGTTAAGAAACCAAAAGTAATGGGACACTTGGCTTCTCAGCTGTTCCATGGCCCAAAGCATACTGCAATAGCAACCAAAGAGTTTTTTAAGGGAAAGGAGTGGAATGTTATGCAATGGCCAAGTCAATCACCGGACCTGAATCCGATTGAGCTGCATTTCACTTGCTGAAGACAAAACTGAAGGGAAAATGCCCCAAGAACAAGCAGGAACTGAAGACAGTTGCAGTAGAGGCCTGGCAGAGCATCACCAGGGATGAAACCCAGCGTCTGGTGATGTCTATGCGTTCCAGACTTCAGGCTGTAATTGACTGCAAAGGATTTAGAACCAAGTATTAAAAAGTGAAAGTTTGATTTATGATTATTATTCTGTCCCATTACTTTTGGTCCCTTAACAAGTGGGAGGCACAGATGCAAACTGCTGTAATTCCTGCACCGGTCACCTGATTTGGATGTAAATACCTCAAATTACAGCTGACAGTCTGCAGCTAAAGCACATCCTGTTCATTTAATTTTCAAATCCATTGTGGTGGTATATAGAGCCAAAAATGTAAGAATTGTGTCCATGTCCCAATATTTAAGAACCTAACTGTACCTGTGGCTTGCTGGCTGGGTGCAGTTGTACTACAGCCTTGCTTGGTGTTGGAGCTTTGCTCCTTACTTGCGTGTTTCTGCCCAGTCCTTGAGGGCCATCTTATGGAACATGTACCTTTACGCTCACTTGTTGTATGTGTGGTGTGGGTTTATGTTCTGGGTGGGTGAAGCATTTTGTTGGTTGCTACATGTCTGGGCTGTTGTTGGTGTTGTTCACTGCATGTATGCTATATGTCACCCGGTATGTTGATACCTCAGGAAAGGGGGCTGGTTTCCCGGAGGGGTGAACCATAAGTCTGGATGCAGTGCTGCCTGGGGCTGCCGTGCACCTTGCTATATGGGGCCCTGGCAGTATCAGGTGTGCTGGATACCTGTGTGTGGTGTTGTTTGTACGGTGTCCTATTTGGTGTGTGGGCACCTGTACTTTTGCACGGGTTGCAGTCGTGGTGGCTGCGGCAGGTAAGTGTGTTTCTGGTGTTCTTACCTGCCGACTCTGTTGCTGTATTCAGTAGTCCACTTTTCCTTGCAGCTAGGCTTGTGGAGACTCTGGTTCATCCATGTCTTGGATGAACCTGGTTGTCTCTTGTCCCTGTCTCCTAACCTCAGGAATATTCAGGGATTTCAGGATTCTGAGGTTTCCAGTGTATGGGCCCTCCTACCTTAACCGTCGGCTCATACAGTTAGGAGAACAGGGCTAGATTTAGGGATGCTATAGGAGGTGACCAGCTCCCTTTTCTTGGTAGCCTGGTCTAGCTGCTAACCCTATCCCTTTTAGGGTCCATTCACACGTCCGTTTTTTCTTTCCTGATCTGTTCCGTTTTTTGCGGAACAGATCAGGACCAGATCTGGACCCAATGTGTGCTGTCCGTTTCCGTTGTTCCGTTCCGCATGTCCATTTAACCACCTCCCGACCGCTGTACGCGTATATGCGTCCGGGAGGTGGTTGCTTTATTCCTCCTGGACGCATATACGCGTCTTCTCGCAAGACGCAAGATTTCCTGTGAACGCGCGCGCACAGGCGCGCGCGCTCACAGGAACGGAAGGTAAGCGAGTGGATCTCCAGCCTGCCAGCGGCGATCGCTCGCTGGCAGGCTGGAGATCCGAATTTTTTAACCCCTAACAGGTATATTAGACGCTGTTTTCATAACAGCGTCTAATATACCTCCTACCTGGTCCTCTGGTGGTCCCTTTTGTTAGGATCGACCACCAGAGGACTCAGGTAGGTCAGTACAGTCGCACCAAACACCACACTACACTACACTACACCCCCCCCCCGTCACTTATTAACCCCTTATAAACCCCTGATCACCCCATATAAACTCCCTGATCACCCCCCTGTCATTGATCACCGCCCTGTCATTGATCACCCCCCTGTCAGGCTCCGTTCAGACGTCCGTATGATTTTTACGGATCCACGGATACATGGATCGGATCCGCAAAAAGCATACGGACGTCTAAATGGAGCCTTACAGGGGGGTGATCAATGACAGGCGGGTGATCACCCATATACACTCCCTGATCACCCCCTGTCATTGATCACCCCCCTGTAAGGCTCCATTCAGACGTCCGCATGATTTTTACGGATCCGATCCATGTATCCATGGATCCGTAAAAATCATGCGGACGTCTGAATGGAGCCTTACAGGGGGGGTGATCAGTGACAGGGGGGTGATCACCCTGATTACCCTGATCACCCCCTGTCATTGATAACCCCCCTGTAAGGCTCCATTCAGACGTCCGCATGCGTTCTGTGGATCCGATCCATGTATCCATGGATCCGTAAAAAATCATGCGGATGTCTGAATGGAGCCTTACAGGGGGGGTGATCAGTGACAGGGGGGTGATCACCCTGATTACCCTGATCACCCCCTGTCATTGATAACCCCCCTGTAAGGCTCCATTCAGATGTCCGCATGCGTTCTGTGGATCCGATCCATGTATCCATGTATCCGTAAAAAATCATGCGGATGTCTGAATGGAGCCTTACAGGGGGGGTGATCAGTGACAGGGGGGTGATCACCCTGATTACCCTGATCACCCCCTGTCATTGATAACCCCCCTGTAAGGCTCCATTCAGATGTCCGCATGCGTTCTGTGGATCCGATCCATGTATCCATGGATCCGTAAAAAATCATGCGGATGTCTGAATGGAGCCTTACAGGGGGGGTGATCAGTGACAGGGGGGTGATCACCCTGATTACCCTGATCACCCCCTGTCATTGATAACCCCCCTGTAAGGCTCCATTCAGACGTCCGCATGCGTTTTGTGGATCCGATCCATGGATCCGTAAAAAATCATGCGGATGTCTGAATGGAGCCTTACAGGGGGGGTGATCAGTGACAGGGGGGTGATCACCCTGATTACCCTGATCACCCCCTGTCATTGATAACCCCCCTGTAAGGCTCCATTCAGACGTCCGCATGCGTTCTGTGGATCCGATCCATGTATCCATGGATCCGTAAAAAATCATGCGGATGTCTGAATGGAGCCTTACAGGGGGGGGTGATCAATGACAGGGGGGTGATCACCCTGATTACCCTGATTACCCCCTGTCATTGATAACCCCCCTGTAAGGCTCCATTCAGACGTCCGCATGCGTTCTGTGGATCCGATCCATGTATCCATGGATCCGTAAAAAATCATGCGGATGTCTGAATGGAGCCTTACAGGGGGGGTGATCAATGACAGGGGGGTGATCAGGGAGTCTATATGGGTGATCACCCCCCTGTCATTGATCACCCCCCTGTCATTGATCACCCCCCCTGTAAGGCTCCATTCAGACATTTTTTTTGGCACAAGTTAGCGGAAATTTTTTGTTTGTTTTTGTTTTTGTTTGTTCTTACTAAGTCTCATATTCTGCTAACTTGTGTCAAAAAATAAAATCTCACATGAACTCACCATACCCCTCACGGAATCCAAATGCGTAAACATTTTTAGACATTTATATTCCACACTTCTTCTCACGCTTTAGGGCCCCTAAAAAGCCAGGGCAGTATAAATACCCCACATGTGACCCCATTTCGGAAAGAAGACACCCCAAGGTATTCCGTGAGGGGCGTATTGAGTCCATGAAAGATTGAAATTTTTGTCCTAAGTTAGCGGAAAGTGAGACTTTGTGAGAAAAAAACAAAAAAAATCAATATCCGCTAACTTATGCAAAAAAAAATAAAATTCTAGGAACTCCCCATGCCCCTCATTGAATACCTTGGGGTGTCTTCTTTCCAAAGTGGGGTCACATGTGGGGTATTTATACTGCCCTGGCTTTTTAGGGGCCCGAAAGTGTGAGAAGAAGTCTGGGATCCAAATGTCTAAAAATGCCCTCCTAGAAGGAATTTGGGCCCCTTTGCGCATCTAGGCTGCAAAAAAGTGTGACACATCTGGTATCGCCGTACTCAGGAGAAGCTGGGGAATGTGTTTTGGGGTGTCATTTTACATATACCCATGCTGGGTGAGAAAAATATCTTGGTCAAATGCCAACTTTGTATAAAAAAATGGGAAAAGTTGTCTTTTGCCAAGATATTTCTCTCACCCAGCATGGGTATATGTAAAATGACCCCCCAAAACACATTGCCCAACTTCTCCTGAGTACGGCGATACCACATGTGTGACACTTTTTTGCAGCCAAGGTGGGCAAAGGGGCACATATTCCAAAGTGCACCTTTCGGATTTCGCAGGCCATTTTTTACACATTTTGATTGCAAGGTACTTCTTACACATTTGGGCCCCTAAATTGCCAGAGCAGTATAACTACGCCACAAGTGACCCCATTTTGGAAAGAAGACACCCCAAGGTATTCCGTGAGGGGCACGGCGAGTTCCTAGAATTTTTTATTTTTTGTCACAATTTAGCGGAAAATGATGATTTTTTTCTTTTTTTTTCTTTTTTCCTTACAAAGTCTCATATTCCACTAACTTGCGACAAAAAATTAAAAATTCTAGGAACTCGCCATGCCCCTCACGGAATACCTTGGGGTGTCTTCTTTCCAAAATGGGGTCACTTGTGGGGTAGTTATACTGCCCTGGCAATTTAGGGGCCCAAATGTGTGAGAAGAACTTTGCAATCAAAATCTGTAAAAAATACCCTGCAAAATCCGAAAGGTGCACTTTGGAATATGTGCCCCTTTGCCCACCTTGGCAGCAAAAAAGTGTCACACATCTGGTATCGCCGTACTCAGGAGAAGTTGGGCAATGTGTTTTGGGGTGTCATTTTACATATACCCATGCTGGGTGAGAAAAATATCTTGGTCAAATGCCAACTTTGTATAAAAAAATGGGAAAAGTTGTCTTTTGCCAAGATATTTCTCTCACCCAGCATGGGTATATGTAAAATGACACCCCAAAACACATTCCCCAACTTCTCCTGAGTACGGCGATACCAGATGTGTCACACTTTTTTGATGCCAAGGTGGGCAAAGGGGGCACATATTCCAAAGTGCACCTTTCGGATTTCACCGGTCATTTTGTTACAGATTTTGATTGCAAAGTACTTCTCACACATTTGGGCCCCTAAATTGCCAGGGCAGTATAACTACGCCACAAGTGACCCCATTTTGGAAAGAAGACACCCCAAGGTATTCCGTGAGGGGCATGGCGAGTTCCTAGAATTATTTTTTTTTTGTCGCAAGTTAGTGGAATATGAGACTTTGTAAGGAAAAAAGAGAAAAAAAAAATCATCATTTTCCGCTAACTTGTGACAAAAAATAAAAAATTCTAGGAACTCGCCATGCCCCTCACGGAATACCTTGGGGTGTCTTCTTTCCAAAATGGGGTCACTTGTGGCGTAGTTATACTGCCCTGGCAATTTAGGGGCCCAAATGTGTGAGAAGTACCTTGCAATCAAAATGTGTAAAAAATGGCCTGCAAAATCTGAAAGGTGCACTTTGGAATATGTGCCCCTTTGCCCACCTTGGCTGCAAAAAAGTGTGACACATCTGGTATCGCCGTACTCAGGAGAAGTTGGGGAATGTGTTTTGGGGTGTCATTTTACATATACCCATGCTGGATGAGAGAAATATCTTGGCAAAAGACAACTTTTCCCATTTTTTTATACAAAGTTGGCATTTGACCAAGATATTTTTCTCACCCAGCATGGGTATATGTAAAATGACACCCCAAAACACATTCCCCAACTTCTCCTGAGTACGGCGATACCACATGTGTGACACTTTTTTGCTGCCAAGGTGGGCAAAGGGGCACATATTCCAAAGTGCACCTTTCGGATTTCACCGGTCATTTTTTACACATTTTGATTGCAAAGTTCTTCTCACACATTTGGGCCCCTAAATTGCCAGGGCAGTATAACTACGCCACAAGTGACCCCATTTTGGAAAGAAGACACCCCAAGGTATTCTGTGAGTGGCATGGTGAGTTCCTAGAATTTTTTATTTTTTGTCGCAAGTTAGTGGAATATGAGACTTTGTAAGAAAAAATAAAAAAAATAAAATCATCATCATTTTCCGCTAACTTGTGACAAAAAATAAAAAGTTCTATGAACTCACTATGCCCATCAGCGAATACCTTAGGGTGTCTACTTTCCGAAATGGGGTCATTTGTGGGGGTTTTCTACTGTCTGGGCATTGTGGAACCTCAGGAAACATGACAGGTGCTCAGAAAGTCAGAGCTGTTTCAAAAAGCGGAAATTCACATTTTTGTACCATAGTTTGTAAATGCTATAACTTTTACCCAAACCATTTTTTTTTTTTTGCCCAAACATTTTTTTTTTATCAAAGACATGTAGAACTATAAATTTGGCGAAAAATTTATATATGGATGTCGTTTTTTTTGCAAAATTTTACAGCTGAAAGTGAAAAATGTCATTTTTTTGCAAAAAAATCGTTACATTTTGATTAATAACAAAAAAAGTAAAAATGCCAGCAGCAATGAAATACCACCAAATGAAAGCTCTATTAGTGAGAAGAAAAGGAGGCAAAATTCATTTGGGTGGTAAGTTGCATGACCGAGCGATAAACGGTGAAAGGAGTGTAGTGCCGAAGTGTAAAAAGTGCTCTTGTCATGAAGGGGGTTTCACCTAGCGGGGCTGAAGTGGTTAAATATAAAACATGTCCTATTATGTTCCGCAAAAATCGGATCCTGGTACAATGCAAAGTCAATGGATCCGCAAAAAACGGAAGACATTCGGATGTCATTCCGTATGTCATCCGTTTTTTGCGGATTCCGTTCCTGGAAACACATAACACATTTTTTTAATTTTTTTTTAAAATTTTTTTTCCAATGAATTCCAAACAACTTTATTTGATTATTGAAATTTATACATGTTTCCGTTTTTTGCGGATCCGCAAAAAACGGATGACATACGGAAACATTTTCAGGAACAACGGATCCGCAAAAAACGGACCGAAAATCGGGATATAGGAAAATACTGACGTGTGAATTTAGCCTTACATTGTATGGTGAGGGGTTTTCCCCACTCCCCACCATGACACCTCCTCCTCATAGAGGGAAGGCTGTCAGTCCCTGATAGGACCTCCTCCTCATAGAAGGAAGGCTGTCAGTCCCTGATAGAACCTCCTCCTCATAGAGGGAAGGCTGTCAGTCACTGATAGGACCTCCTCCTCATAGAGGGAAGGCTGTCAGTCACTGATAGGACCTCCTCCTCATAGAGGGAAGGCTGTCAGTCACTGATAGGACCTCCTCCTCATAGAGGGAAGGCTGTCAGTCTCTGATATGACCTCCTCCTCATAGAGGGAAGGCTGTCAGTTACTGATAGGGCCTCCTCCTCATAGAGGGAAGGCTGTCAGTCACTGATAGGACCTCCTCCTCATAGAGGGAAGGCTGTCAGTCTCTGATAGGACCTCCTCCTCATAGAGGGAAGGCTGTCAGTCACTGATAGGACCTCCTCCTCATAGAGAGAAGGCTGTCAGTCACTGATAGGACCTCCTCCTCATAGAGGGAAGGCTGTCAGTCACTGATAGGACCTCCTCCTCATAGAGGGAAGGCTGTCAGTCTCTGATAGGACCTCCTCCTCATAGAGGGAAGGCTGTCAGTTACTGATAGGACCTCCTCCTCATAGAAGGAAGGCTGTCAGTCACTGATAGGGCCTCCTCCTCATAGAGGGAAGGCTGTCAGTCACTGATAGGACCTCCTCCTCATAGAGGGAAGGCTGTCAGTCACTGATAGGACCTCCTCCTCATAGAGGGAAGGTTGTCAGTCACTGATAGGACCTCCTCCTCATAGAGGGAAGGTTGTCAGTCACTGATAGGACCACCTTCTTATGGAAAGAAAACTGTTAATCACTGATAGAACCAACTTCTTGACTTCGGCCTTGTGCGCCGGGGAAATCTTGCGCCGTTCAGTATTCAGCGCCGAATACTGAATGGACGGCGCAGGCGCGAGATTTACACGGCAAACAGGGCTGGCAGTAGGAGACCAACGCTGCCTGGCCCTGTCAATCTAGTGTAGCATGGCATGGCTAGAGGTGGGAGAATGGAGACTCTAGGAGCAGGGGCAATGCCCGCCCTGCACCTAGAGGATAATTAGCATATTTTAAAAGTTATATTTCTGGAGTAACGGGGGCATGGATAAAAGTAGGAATAGGCTAGTTAGGTTCAGCTGACATTAGCACATCGCTAATGTCAGATAGTTTAATAGGGTTAATTCTGGTGACAGAAACCCTTTTATAAAGTACAAGTTTGACTGGATCTTTTCCCATAAACTATACACCAATCTGCTCAGCTCCTCCTGCTCTATGACATGCTGCCTGCATTTCATGTAAATTACGCCGTACAGCACCACCACACCTAGTATTCTATTTAGTAACATGCAGCTGTGGCCCGGGCAGAAGGTGAGAATATGTGTGTGATGGTGGTACTAGTACTCACAGTGGCTATGGTCCTCCCTGGTACTCATTGGACCATGCACAATGAATAGAGAACCTTTTGTCCCCCTCATGGCAAACCCTGGTTTGTGGTTCCCTTGGTCTTGTGTAAAGTTATTATCCAGATTTATCACCCCGTGTCAGTCTGTGTGATAAATCTGGAGCAGTGTCTGTCGGTCTGGTCTTAGTTCACACTGTCTTACTTTCAGACACGATTAGTAAATCTGCTCCAATGTATCTAGAAAAGTCATGTGGCTAAGAGGAGCTGGAAAATTCAGCAATGTACAGATATCTGCCATTTCTTCATCTAGATATTTAGTTCTGTTTCAGCTTCTAATCTTCACCTTTTATTTTCCTATTTTCTATAGAATTCCAGATCCGTCACAAGAAACATTTACATGAAAGAACTGAGAAACTTCTAGAGAACAAACCTCCAAGATGTGACCAGCGAGAGGAGAGTTTTCCATTCTGTACACGTTATGTCAACCTCATCATTGTCTCCACTGATCACTTCAGAGAACGCTCTGAGAATGAGCTCATAGAGACCGGGGTAAAACATGAGGAATACTTAAAGAGAAAACATAATGAATTACTACACATTTCCCCCAACAAACTGTTCCGCTGGTGCCACCGATCCAGACTTGTGCCACGTATGGTAATGGTGAGCGGAGTGCCCGGTGTAGGGAAGACCACACTGATGCAGAAGGTTGTCTATGACTGGGTGAAAGGGGATCTCTATCAAAGATTCTCCTTTGTCTTTTTCTTCAAATTCCGCGAACTCAACAAACTGGATAAAGTTAGTCTGGACTCTCTAATCCTTCATCAGTACCCATATCTGGAGGAGCAGCTTAGTAACATCTTACAGGAACCAGAAAAACTTCTCTTTATATTTGATGGTTTAGATGAAAGTCTTCATAACATGGATTTCACACCACAACACTTGTGCTCTAATCCTACACAGCCCAAACCTTGTGGTCAGATTGTGGTTAGTTTGGTGAGAAAGTCTCTTCTTGATGGTTGTTCTGTCCTAATGACCAGTCGCCCAACCAGACTGGCATCAATTGATTGTAGTGTTTTCCAGAGAATAGTAGAAATTACTGGGTTTTTACCGGAAGAACGACAGATGTACTTTGAAAACTTCTTCCACGACCCTGAACTGGCGGAAAAGGCTTTTAATTATGTGAAGCAGAATGACACCCTGTACACGTTCTGTTACCTTCCGTCCTACTGCTGGATCATCTGTACAGTATTATCCAAGAGCTTCCAGCCAACAAGTAGTGATCAGCCGGTGTCATTATTACCCAAAACCGTCACTCAGCTCTTTGCGATATTTGTCGCCAACATCCTGTCCAATCACAGCCTGCACAAAAGTGACGCTCAGAAGATCCTGCAGTCCATCGGATGGCTGGCTGAACATGGAGTCATGAGTCACAGGATTATCTTTGAGGAACGAGATCTGGACTGTTTCCATGTGGACAATAAGTCAAAACTCTTATCAAGTTTTCTGATGGAATCGGAGGAACCTGTGTCCTATTCCTTCTTACATCTCACAGTTCAGGAATTCTTCTCTGCCTTGGTGCATTATGTGGATTATTCTCCTGAGAAGTTACAGAAATCACAAAAAGATGCCAAATTCTATCCTGATGGACGAGGCGAAATATTCCTCCGTTTCCTGTGTGGTCTATCAGATGGCTCCACCAGGTCAATGCTAACTGGATACCTGGACAAACAAGCAGCTCAGGTTTCCAGAGATGTCATCACTTGGCTGAAGGACTTTATTCTAGAAGAACAGAGGACGATTGAAAATGAGGACAACAAGCGACGTCTTCTCAGTACATTTTTCTATCTGTATGAATCCCGAAATAAGTCTCTGGTGATGGAATCATTAAAATCACACGGAAGTCTTGACTTTTCTGGTGTTCGCATGTCTGCTCTAGACTGCACAGTGTTGGCATTTATTCTGGACACCTGCACACATATAGAAGTACTCAATCTATTTGGATGTTCCTTAAGCAATGAAGGATTAGAAAGACTTGCTCCAGGATTACATAACCTACAGAATCTGAGGTAAAATACTAATTATATTTCATATTTCTGTAGTATTCAGGATCTGACAGATTTTTCTGTATGTATTAGAGATGAGCAAACCCGTTCGTTACGAACTTTGCAAAATTTTGGCTGAGAGACCAACCCAAACTTTTTCAGGTTTGTTTCAGACAAATCCAGTAAAACAGCACATAGCGCCATTTACTGCACATGTCAGCGGAAAAAATCACTAGGGAGGAAGAAGGGTTCTCGCATGACCCTGATAGGAAGAGGGGGGGAGGTTTGCCCTGATTGGCTCCCAGGCCAACAGACCGCCTAGATGAGCCAATCAGTGCTGCAGCAGGCAGGGAGGTGCCCTGGCAGAACGAGCAGAAAGTCATTGTGTGGGGGGCTGTGAATGAGGGTGGTTGGGTGTCAGTGTCTGCCAGGAAAATGATCTTAGGGAGTCAGGGGCAGTGAAAAGTCACAATCAAGCTTGTATTATTCTGCCAAGGACAGAGAAGGGAAGGGACAGAATTACAAAGAAGAAGATTTGTTTGTGTAGAAATGGGACAGGCAGGGAAAGCTGTCAGCCAGGGAGTGAGAAGTGAGGAGATGAGGCTTGCTGTGCCTCCTAGCAGAACTGCAGCTGCTGCAAACCTCAAAGCAGCTACCGGCAAGGACATCCTTTCATTTTTTCCCCATTTTAACAGAAATACATTGAGGGGGGGAGGCAGGTGCAGCACTATGAAGTGCCTTTTACGGTGTGGCATTAGAAGAATTTTGATATCTCTAACTTTTTAGTCCAACCAGACTGTCTGTTTCTCTGTAATTCTTCTAGCTCCGTTCTATGGAAACAGTAGGTTTAAAGAGCACACCAAATGCTTGAAATAACTTCAGTTTTTCTTCATATATAACACTGCCGCCTCTGCAGCAGATAGTCCATTTACAAAGCACATGTTAAATAAATTATCACAAACTGGCGGTTTGCATAAGATGGTGGTTCAACTGTTCAATCTTGTCATTCAACATAAAATGGTGCATATACTTCTCTCTTCAGTATCTGTACTCTTGCAGCCAGCCAGTAGCGCAGGGGCAACACGTGAGGTGCACGGTGGACCGATGGGGGGCCAAATTATAACACACAGTTCATCAGTTTACTCACGGTTAGCAGAAAGCCTCCCTGGGCTGGCAGCACAGTGTTGAGGTGGACAGCACGAAATCCTCCGGGGCACGTTCTGTGGTAGGGAAGCATCAGCCAAGATGCTGGTTAAGGTGCCCTTGATGTTAGGGGTGCTTAGGGTGCTTGTTGCGGCTGAGTCACTTGATGTTTTTTGTCGTGACGCCAGTACCGTTAATGGTGGTACAACCAATAGTGGTAATAATGAGGTAGACAGGGGTAAGATGCAATGCACAACTTTTACTGTTGATGACTTTGGTTGCAGCAGTACAAAAATGCAGTCTCTTGATGTTAACAGAGTAGGTCTGCAAATCCACTGTTTCCAGGCTTTTCAGGTTTCACTTGGAGCTGTGGGTTAGGTGTACCTTGTTCCTGTAGATGTGCTCAGTCCTATTCCTTGTCCTTTCCCTACAAGCTGAACATTTGGACAGGAAAACTCATCTGTCTCTGAGAAGTTTGGTGTGGCTGCCAGAAGCTATAAATCCTCCACCATGCAAAGGTGTCTGTGGCCCTCAATAATGGCTCTTATCACCGATGATTCCTTAGGAAGCTTGTTTCTATTCCAGGGAGGCAAACTCTTCTCCTACTGGTCAGGGATGCAAGTCTATAGTCCGGCCACAGAAGGAAAACGCTCTTCTGCGCCTCACATCTTAGTATCACCTCCTAGTGATGGCTCCACTCAGTAATCTGTGTCATGGAGTCTTCACTCTGCATTCTCTCCCACTAATATAATCTGACTTCCTCAGATCTGCTCTCATCTCTGGCTACATTTTTAATCTCTGATCTAATCTCATCTCTGGTCTCAACTAATCTCTCTTCAACTGACTAACTAGGCCTGACTTTTTACAGGATAAATATAATTGCCCAATGCTATTGCTGGGAGATTTCAACTACACAATAAATGAAGATTTAGATTGACTAAAAACATTTTAAAAAAAATAATATAAGGCGTACATCATTAATGAAGTTAACTCAAGAGTTTGGTTGGTGGTATATATAGAGGACTCATAATCCATCATTGACAGTAAAACATATGACTCTCTTTCTAGGATTGATTTGGTATTTGGAAATCAGATGACTCTTCAGAGTAGAGTGTTGGTCTCAGACCAGGTGGGTACAAGGGTAGGTTAATTTTGAAAGAGAGTTGATTTCTTTCTTTGAGATAAATAAGGACTCTGCTGGGGTAAATATGGTCTGGGATGCTGCCAAGGCTTATGTGAGAGGACTGCTAAACAAAAAGATCATAGAACGAAAAAAAAAGAGTTTAAGAAGAAGGAAGATGACTTAACGTTAACATTGGGAAATATGGAGGAAAAAAAATGAGAATTCAAAGAGAGTTTTGGGCGAACAGATGGAAGTTTTCTCATATTCTAATAGAGTGGCGTGCTTACCTACTTCAATGGGGGGAGCAAAAATTATTTTAATTCCTAAGGAAGGGAAGGATAGTTTGGATCTGGGCTCATACCGTCCAATATCATTAATGAATAATGATTGTAAGATCCTGGCCAGAATTTTGGCGAAAAGATTGAGGGGGGTAATCACGCACTTGGCGCATGAGGATCAAAATGGATTTATTCCGGGAAGATCTACTTCTTTAAACCTCTTCAGAATCTTTGCCAATATTCAATGGGTGGGCAATCATGATGTTGATGGCTGCTCTATTCTGTCTCTAGATGCGACAAAAGCTTTTGACAGTGTGGAATGTTTTTTTTTGTGAGAAACTTTGGGTTATTTTGGTTTTGGCTCTGAGAGCACGGATATCTGTCAGCAGTCAATTGTCTAAGAATTTTTGTACTGAGAGGGGCATGAGGCAGTGATGCCCCCTTTCTCCTCTACTTTTTGCCTTAGTGGTGGAACCATTGGCAACCAAGATAAGACAGGATTCAGGTCTTCAGGGATTTGGAGTGAGGGGAAGCAAGGACAAAATATCACTCTATGCGGATGATTTTCTTTTTTTTTGGGTGATACCAATGGGGCTTTAAGTCATGTTATGGCACTGATGGATGAATTTGGTAGTCTCTCGGGTATAACAATTAACTGGAATAAATCAATACTGCTTCCATTGTGTGAAAAGATTGAGGTAATGGATGGACCATCAGGATAGTTTTAAATACTTGGGGTTAGAAATAGTGAAGGATGTTTCTAGATTTATAGAATTGAATTTCGCACCGCTGTTTCGAAAGATTAAAGATCGGATTAAGATCTGGAATAAACTACTCATACATAAAGCAGATAGGATAGGACTAATTAAAATGGTTTTACTACCCCAATTACTGTACGTTATTAGGAATTGTCCTATTTATTTAGGCAAAGCTGTCTTTAAAGAAATGGAAAAACTGTTTAATGACCTCTTGTGGGCAGTAAGAGGGTTAGGAACAAATTCAGTTGGTTTACTAGGGCTTATGATTATGGAGGTTTGGAAGTCCTGGATATGAAGCTTTATTATTTAGCGTCTAACATTGCAATGATAATGAAATGGGAGCAGGTGGATTTCTTAAAGCACTTAGTGAATAATAGTGTAGGTTCATTGCCAAATATTTTTGTACTCCTTGAATCAGAACAATTATATAAAAGAGCATATAAGATTCTATTGGTTAAATCCCTGGTGGGTTCTTGGGCCACGCTTAAACAACATTTGGGTCTGGAGGGTTTTACACGAATAACTCCTCTTTGTTATAACAACACTTTGGGGGTGTGGCAATGTGAACATTGAGGTGTTGTTTGCACCAGGAGTGAGTCACAAAGGGGCCTGGCCTTGGTGGAGTAAAAGCCCTAGTCCAGTTGTCCACTAAAGTAGTTGGGGGACACCATATAGATAGTGTAACTGGTTCAGCTATTTCAGGGCGGGCTTTTACTGGGAACAGGCAATGTGCTGGGTGGGTGCCTGTTCCCCATGCTCCAGTCCGGGACTTAGGGCATGCTCACGTCCAGGGATTCCATTTAATCTGATTTCTGGAATTTGGTGTGTCTCACTCTGGAGTGTTTTATGAAGCAGAGTCCTAGTGAGGCTCTGTGTGAGTGGTCTCACACAGAGCCCTGCTGAGGGGCCACAAGGCTAGGCGATAGCCTGAACTTTGGGGGACGTGGTGACGCCTGTGAAACATGGATTACGAGGACAGAGTCAGAAGGACTACTGGGCCACAATCCCCCAAAAGGTATTGAAGTGTCACAGCCTGGAGGTTGCTGGACTGAATGGCTGAGGAAAGCCGCATTTGTGTTCCAGGTGTGAACAGGGCTCTCTAGGTGAGTCAGGGATACACTTATGTGTTTAGTTAGAGCCTAGCCGGCGTCATCACCCAAATCCTCCTCTATGGCAGTGAAGTATGGGGCCCCATCACCTATCCAGACCAAACCAAGTGGGATTCCAGCCCAACAGAAACAATCTACCTGGAATTCTGCAGACACCTCCTCCAGGTTCATCGGAGCACTAATAACAATGTTTATTAGTGAGAGAGGACAGCCAGAGAGAGAGGACAGCCAGAAACGGAGCGAGAGACAGCTAGAGAGAGAGAGGGGACAGCCAGAAACTGAAAGAGAGAGAGAGAGGACAGCCAGAAACGGAGCGAGAGACAGCTAGAGAGAGAGAGGGGACAGCCAGAAACTGAAAGAGAGAGAGAGAGGACAGCCAGAAATGGAGAGGGAGAGGACAGCCAGAAATGGAGAGGGAGAGGACAGCCAGAAATGGAGAGGGCAGCCAGAAATGGAGAGAGATATAGAGGACAGCCAGAAATGGAGAGAGATATAGAGGACAGCCAGAAATGGAGAGAGATATAGAGGACAGCCAGAAATGGAGAGAGATAGAGAGGACAGCCAGAAATGGAGAGAGATAGAGAGGACAGCCAGAAATAAAGCCATGAAATGTGTGGTCCTAATGTTTTACTCCCCCTAATGTCCTCCTCTATCTTTGCCCCATTTTCCACCTCTGATCCTCCTTTACAAACCTTCTGTTTCTTTCCTCCTTATGCCCCCCCTCCTCCTCTCACACTCTGTAGAAGATTTGTACCTTTTAGATAATAAAACTGTTACTCAAGAAAATATTATTTTTTAGTTTTTATTATTTTTTTGGGTAACAATCCAGCAAGATCTTTTAGCACAAGCTAGAGGTGATTTGATGGTGATCCTCTTTATCCTGATGTCATTTCAGGGTGCACCACATTGACCAATGATGAAAGTCACATCCAGGGTTGAGGGGTTCCCACTGTGCCTCTGCAGTCTTGGTTTTGCTACAAGTTAAAATAGATGGGTTGGTGGCCTCCTCCTCTGCCTCCTGGACACGTTCCTGGTCCTTTCAGGGTGTATCAGATTGACAAGTGATAACGGTCTGCTCCAGGCTTGAGGGGTTCTCACTGTGCTTCTGCAGGATTTCTTTTTTTTTTTTTTTTTTTTTTTTGGTAGGGGGGGAAGGGGGGGGGGAAGGGATAGGTGTTTTTTTTTTTTTTTTTTCTTTTTTAGGTAAGGTAGGGATAGGAAAGGTTTGGGGGTAAGGAATAGGTTTTTTTTTGGGGGGGGGGAAGGGATAGTTTTTTTTCTGCAGAGATGGTTGGCTGCAGATGAGGGGTAGTTGGTGATACCCCTTGGGAGTCTGTTGTTGTTGACTCCAGATGGCTGATTTGTTCTATGGCAGGTTGTGTTCTGGTGGGAAGCTGGTTCTTGGTGCTGATGTTTTTTTCGACCAGTCTACACTCAGGGCATGATGCCAAAGGAACCCGACCAATACGGTGACAATTAGACAGCAGACAGCAGCGTAGATGGCATAGCTGACATGGCTCTGGAGGAAGGTGAGGATGATGTCTTTTGTGGAGGGACCATGTTCGATCCTCTCCTCCTCTTCCTCCTGGGTAGGTAGTTTTTCTGCCAGAGCTCGATGGAATTCAGCTTCTATTTCCTCGACTGCCTTGGATTTAGTCTGCGTCACTGAAAAACAGAAGAGAATACAATAAATAAGGCGATGAGGAGAACGTTGGAAAGACTGAGAAGTTATCAGAAATAGTTCTTTACTGTAAGAGCAGAGGCAGGAGGGGCTTCTTATCGTATATATATATTTATCCGAATGGTCCAGAAAAGAGAACATTCGAGAGAGAAAACTAAGTCTTACCATCGAGATAAAAGAATCTTCGGAGTATGATGTCATCATCCTCATCCATTATCTCACAGGCATAAGTTCCTTTATGGCTGACTCTGGTTGGCTTGATGTGTACATCCAGGTCATCCCCAATGTAGAAGTCTTTAAAGTTACTCAAATCAGTTTTTTTGATCTGAAATTGAAAACATTGATGACATCGTATGAGACATGTGTCCTATGTGGAGTATAAATGGCAGTATAAATTTGCACTGTAATAGAATGGTATATGCGACTTACGTTTTTGGCGTACTTCCAAACAACCTTCGGATGATCGGGAAGGATAAAGGACGCCGTGCACCAGATTCTGGTCTCTTCCAGCTCTTCCACCTTGATGTCCTTAACTGAAATGGGAAACCACGGTCAATGACATGCAGCAATGAGCTAACAGATTCATAAGAGGTTCCCAAACTAATGGTAGAAATGATCTTACGGGGACAGGTCACCGGGATGTTGCAGTCCTCCTCAGCACATCGGCTGCATGAGAAGATTCGGGCAGCTTTTTGAAGCCCTAGGGAAAGAAAAAGAGAGAGGGGTCTAATGTCTGAGGTTAATGATGACCCCACCATGTATGTAATGGAGTGGACATTACTCACCACATGGAGGTCTGCATTCCACCGGTGGATGACCTAATGGAAGGAATCAAATATGGTTAAGGATGGATGATGTGATATATATAGAATGTGTCTACTGGCTCTTTATGAGGATCTATAGTCACTTACTTGCGGCACGATCTTTCACGCCTTTCACAAATTCAGCCATCTTTTTGTCAAACAGTTCGACCCAAGCTGGTGGAAAAAAAATTTGGGGGAAAACTTACATTTACTATTTATGACTCCAAAGAAATTGGGGAAATTCTTGAGATTTCAGGAACTTACATCGTTTTTCAATTTTCTTGACCTCTTTTTCAAAGGTCTTGAGATACTTTCTGATGTTGTGTATCTGGTTGAAGGCTGTAAGGAGAAGACACATGAGATTTAGGACATTGCCTACAGCGCTCTATGATGGAGATGGGGCTATCTGGATGGATAGAATGTAGAAGACATTTCCTGCTCGGACAACTGTTAATGAGCTACAAGTAAAGCTTTAGTCAGCAGGAAAATAGTTCAATCCTGAGAGGACACATGTACTAGATAGAAGATGAAGCCGTTACCTATCGAGATGTTATTCAGGGGGTCAAAGCCCCAGTGTAGCCTCTGGAGACATTCTTCGGCCCCCATTGTGTCCAGCGAGACCGCATGGTAACAAATGCTGGCTCTGTCCGCTGGGGTGGTGAAGCATTTCAGGCAAGATGTCGCTACCTGAGCTCCACATAGAAATACTATGATCTGCAGCAGCAGATAATACGAAGTGAAGAATCGCATGACGTCTTGTCACAAATCCCTTCAGCCTGCGAACCTGAGAAATCGGAGAGACGGGAGTGTAAGTGGGGTCATTTATCAAACTGGTGTCAAGTAGAACTGGCTTAGTTTCCCATAGCAACCAATCAGATTCCACCTTTCAGCATGTTTGGAAAATTAAAGGAGGAATTTGATTGGTTGCTATGGGCAACTAAGCCAGTTCTACTTTACAACAGCTTGTACTAGAAAGATAATGAGGGATGGGTTTTGCACCATAAATATAATGGGAGAGATTTATCAAACTGGTGTCAAGTAGAACTGGCTTAGTGTCCCATAGCAACCAATCAGATTCCACCTGTGAAAAATGAAAGGAGGAATCTGATTGGTTGCTATGGGTAACTAAGCCAGTTCTACTTTACATCAGTTTGATAAATCTGGGTCTAGCTGAATTATTTATTGGTGAAGAACTACAAGTCACAGCATGCCCTGAAGTCTAGAGGCTTTGCTATAGAGATGGAGATTTGAGATCTGTATTGGGTCTGGAATCTCCAAAGCCTGAAGAAAGGAGGGTATGGATTTGGGAAGGGGGCACTTATTTCTCAGCTACAGGTACGGACATGGTAATGATGGAGTACTCACGTGTCACATCCAACTGACGAGTGACCGCTCTGTGCCCAGCGCCTCCTTATATACCCCGATGACATCACAATGGAGATTGCTGCTGGGTGACATCACAATGCACAAGCATGGTGCTGGGTGACATGCAGAGCGGCCATCTTTCCCTACAAAATACCATCCATCAAATAATAAGTGTTTTAGGATTCGTACGAAATAGTGACATGAATGAACTTAAAGCCTGAGGCGCCTTCACTGCGACTGAGAATCCGTTCCATTCATCTGCAGAGGATTGGAGAAGCCCATGTGCTTCCAGCCAAAACAACCCTATTCACATGAATGGAACTGATTTTCAGCCGCAGAAATTTTCTACAATGAAATCTAACGTGCGTGAGCCATCCCTATCCTTTCCCTACACCTTAAATAATCTTTCCCTGAACATGTAAATGCGATTCGTTGCCGCGAAACGTTAGGAAATTCGGATTTGATGTGAATCTAATTTTTCATGTAATTCGGATCGAGTTCCACTTTGTCAACTTTGAGTCACTCATCTGTTCCCAGGACATTTTAAAGCTAACATTTCGTTTTTTAAATTCCCTTTAAATCTACTAAATGAGCGCCAATGATTGTCTGCCTGTGTAAGTAGCGTACCAGACCAAACCAAGCAACTGCCACGGGGTCTGGGGGAGGGGGTCCCAGAACTAAACTCCTTTCCCCTCATGATGTAAAAGCACTGGATTTTAATGCAGCTGCCACTAGGGGGAGCTCAATGCAAAGAGAAGATTTCAGGTTCCAGTGAATGGTAACTGTATACATTCCTATGCACTGAGCTCCCCCTGGTGGTGACTGGAGGCAGCCAACATTGTAATAGAAAAAAAAAAAAAAAAAAGGATTTATCAAATAATTTTTTGCCAGTTGCCTGGTGTGAAGATAATGAGAAATAGAGAGGTTAGAATGAGCACCATATTTATGAAGCACTTGTCACTAGTTTTGCTTACAGGGTCTTGTGAATGAAAGGTTTGGAGTCCAACCTTTTTTGAGACCTTTCTCTGATCCACATCCGCTTGTGGGACCGTGCGGAAAAATCAACGCGGCCTCCCTGCCCACCCCCTCCAGGTACCTATCCCCAGGGGTGAGACCCGTGCCCTTACCAGAGGAAACCTGTTGCTGGTCAGATATAAGGACAAGAGGGATGTCCTTGTACTGCAAAATAAGGAAGGTCGGTCAGGATAGACAGGTAAAGCCCTTCCTGAATACTGCTCCAAAGCTGAAAATTGTGTACTTGGGGGGGGGGGGGGCAGTTACTAAATAAAACTTCACTTTTAATAAATATAAGGGTAAAAAGTGCCCCTACAGACAAACAAACATGTAAGTAATGGTGGTATAGAGGCTCATTTGGTCATGGAGATAAGACCATGAAAGACTTCAATAGGACCATCAATGGTGGAATAAGTGCCCACACAATGCCTAACACAGAAAAAAAAGCACTAGGCCGAAATTGAGAGTTACGGGAGCCCGAAAGACTGCCATGGGTGTCACCGTGGGCACCTATGGTGGACTAACGGGTGACTAGAGGCAAGATAAAGGATGGAAGTGAAGGGTGGTATGGTGTGTACGCTGACCCTGATGAAACCCTACTTGGCCTAGTCCACCCTACACATAAATCCTTGGAACGGGGTCCAAAAAGCCCCGCAAGGGGTGACCCCGGCTGGAACTCTGGTCCTACGCTGGATGCCCTGTTAAAGCCCTAGACAGTGAATAAAAAAAGGACCATATACCAAATAGGGGGATAATAAGTTATAGGCTAAAAAGCTTATAATGATAGACTTATAGATATAAAAAAAAAAAAAGGTGCCCCGACGCGTTTCCTCAATATGAGCCCCTAGATTCTTCAGTAGGGATGAGCGAACTCGAACTGTATAGTTCGGGTTCGTACCGAATTTTGGGGTGTCCGTGACACGGACCCGAACCCGGACATTTTCGTAAAAGTCCGGGTTCGGGTTCGGGTTCGGTGTTCGTCGCTTTCTTCGCGCTTTTGTGACGCTTTCTTGGCGCTTTTTGAAAGGCTGCAAAGCAGCCAATCAACAAGCGTCATACTACTTGCCCCAAGAGGCCATCACAGCCATGCCTACTATTGGCATGGCTGTGATTGGCCAGAGCACCATGTGACCCAGCCTCTATTTAAGCTGGAGTCACATAGCGCCGCCCGTCACTCTGCTCTGATTAGCGTAGGGAGAGGTTGCGGCTGCGACAGTAGGGCGAGATTAGGCAGATTAACTCCTCCAAAGGACTTGATTAACTGATCGATCTGCAGCTGTGGATCATTGAGCTGCTGATCCTCAATTGCTCACTGTTTTTAGGCTGCCCAGACCGTTTGTCAGTCACATTTTTCTGGGGTGATCGGCGGCCATTTTGTGTCTTGTGGTGCGCCAGCACAAGCTGCGACCAAGTGCATTTAACCCTCAATGGTGTGGTTGTTTTTTGGCTAAAGCCTACATCAGGGTGAAGCTGTCACACCAAGTGCATTTAACCAGCAATAGTCTGTTCATTTTTTGGCCATATACAAAATCAGGGGCAAGCTGCGCCTGTCACCAAGTGCATTTAACCCTCAATGGTGTGGTTGTTTTTTGGCTAAAGCCTACATCAGGGTGAAGCTGTCACACCAAGTGCATTTAACCAGCAATAGTCTGTTCATTTTTTGGCCATATACTAAATCAGGGGCAAGCTGCGCCTGTCACCAAGTGCATTTAACCCTCAATGGTGTGGTTGTTTTTTGGCTAAAGCCTACATCAGGGTGAAGCTGTCACACAAAGTGCATTTAACCAGCAATAGTCTGTTTATTTTTTGGCCATATCCCAGTCTAATTCTGTCACTAAATCCATACCGGTCACCCAGCGCCTAAATACTAGGCCTCAAATTTATATCCCGCTAAATCTGTCCTTAGTGCTGTAGCTGGGCGAGTTATTTAGTGTCCGTTCAAGCACATTTCTTGTTCTGGGTTGAAATACAATTCCCAATTTAGCAATTTCATAATTTAGTGGTTTCTGCTATATCAGAGCTATTTGAAATCTATCCCTAAAAGGGTATATAATATTCAAGGTGCACATTGGGTCATTCAGAATAACTTCACACACACCCGCTACTGTGTATTTCCAAGTCTAATTCTGGCACTAAACCCATACCTGTCACCCAGCGCCTAAATACTAGGCCTCAAATTTATATCCCGCTAAATCTGTCCTTAGTGCTGTAGCTGGGCGAGTTATTTAGTGTCCGTTCAAGCACATTTCTTGTTCTGGGTTGAAATACAATTCCCAATTTAGCAATTTCATAATTTAGTGGTTTCTGCTATATCAGAGCTATTTGAAATCTATCCCTAAAAGGGTATATAATATTCAAGGTGCACATTGGGTCATTCAGAATAACTTCACACACACCCGCTACTGTGTATTTCCAAGTCTAATTCTGGCACTAAACCCATACCTGTCACCCAGCGCCTAAATACTAGGCCTCAAATTTATATCCCGCTAAATCTGTCCTTAGTGCTGTAGCTGGGCGAGTTATTTAGTGTCCGTTCAAGCACATTTCTTGTTCTGGGTTGAAATACAATTCCCAATTTAGCAATTTCATAATTTAGTGGTTTCTGCTATATCAGAGCTATTTGAAATCTATCCCTAAAAGGGTATATAATATTCAAGGTGCACATTGGGTCATTCAGAATAACTTCACACACACCCGCTACTGTGTATTTCCAAGTCTAATTCTGGCACTAAACCCATACCTGTCACCCAGCGCCTAAATACTAGGCCTCAAATTTATATCCCGCTAAATCTGTCCTTAGTGCTGTAGCTGGGCGAGTTATTTAGTGTCCGTTCAAGCACATTTCTTGTTCTGGGTTGAAATACAATTCCCAATTTAGCAATTTCATAATTTAGTGGTTTCTGCTATATCAGAGCTATTTGAAATCTATCCCTAAAAGGGTATATAATATTCAAGGTGCACATTGGGTCATTCAGAATAACTTCACACACACCCGCTACTGTGTATTTCCAAGTCTAATTCTGGCACTAAACCCATACCTGTCACCCAGCGCCTAAATACTAGGCCTCAAATTTATATCCCGCTAAATCTGTCCCTAGTGCTGTAGCTGGGCGAGTTATTTAGTGTCCGTTCAAGCACATTTCTTGTTCTGGGTTGAAATACAATTCCCAATTTAGCAATTTCATAATTTAGTGGTTTCTGCTATATCAGAGCTATTTGAAATCTATCCCTAAAAGGGTATATAATATTCAAGGTGCACATTGGGTCATTCAGAATAACTTCACACACCCGCTACTGTGCATTTCCAAATCTAATTCTGTCACTAAACCCATACCTGTCACCCAGCGCCTAAATACTAGGCCTCAAATTTATATCCCGCTAAATCTCTCGTTACCGCTGTCCTGTTGTGGCTGGGAAAGTTATTTAGTGTCCGTCAAAGCACATTTTTTGTTCTGGGTTGAAATACAATTCCCAATTTAGCAATTTCATAATTTAGTCGTTTCTGCTATATCAGAGCTATTTGAAATCTATCCCTAAAAGGGTAGATCATATTGAAGGTGCACATAGGGTCATTCAGAATAACTTCACACACACGCTTCTGTGCATTTCCAAGTCTAATTCTGTCACTAAATCCATACCGGTCACCCAGCGCCTAAATACTAGGCCTCAAATTTATATCCCGCTGAATTTGAATACAATACATTGGGCCAAATAATATATTTGTTGTTGTGGTGAACCATAACAATGAGAAAAACATCTAGTAAGGGACGCGGACGTGGACATGGTCGTGGTGGTGTTAGTGGACCCTCTGGTGCTGGGAGAGGACGTGGCCGTTCTGCCACATCCACACGTCCTAGTGTACCAACTACCTCAGGTCCCAGTAGCCGCCAGAATTTACAGCGATATATGGTGGGGCCCAATGCCGTTCTAAGGATGGTAAGGCCTGAGCAGGTACAGGCATTAGTCAATTGGGTGGCCGACAGTGGATCCAGCACGTTCACATTATCTCCCACCCAGTCTTCTGCAGAAAGCGCACAGATGGCGCCTGAAAACCAACCCCATCAGTCTGTCACATCACCCCCATGCATACCAGGGAAACTGTCTCAGCCTCAAGTTATGCAGCAGTCTCTTATGCTGTTTGAAGACTCCGCTGGCAGGGTTTCCCAAGGGCATCCACCTAGCCCTTCCCCAGCGGTGAAAGACATAGAATGCACTGACGCACAACCACTTATGTTTCCTGATGATGAGGACATGGGAATACCACCTCAGCATGTCTCTGATGATGACGAAACACAGGTGCCAACTGCTGCGTCTTTCTGCAGTGTGCAGACTGAACAGGAGGTCAGGGATCAAGACTGGGTGGAAGACGATGCAGGGGACGATGAGGTCCTAGACCCCACATGGAATGAAGGTCGTGCCACTGACTTTCACAGTTCGGAGGAAGAGGCAGTGGTGAGACCGAGCCAACAGCGTAGCAAAAGAGGGAGCAGTGGGCAAAAGCAGAACACCCGCCGCCAAGAGACTCCGCCTGCTACTGACCGCCGCCATCTGGGACCGAGCACCCCAAAGGCAGCTTCAAGGAGTTCCCTGGCATGGCACTTCTTCAAACAATGTGCTGACGACAAGACCCGAGTGGTTTGCACGCTGTGCCATCAGAGCCTGAAGCGAGGCATTAACGTTCTGAACCTGAGCACAACCTGCATGACCAGGCACCTGCATGCAAAGCATGAACTGCAGTGGAGTAAACACCTTAAAACCAAGGAAGTCACTCAGGCTCCCCCTGCTACCTCTTCTGCTGCTGCCGCCTCGGCCTATTCTGCTGCTGCCGCCTCGGCCTCTTCCTCCGCCTCTGGAGGAACGTTGGCACCTGCCGCCCAGCAAACAGGGGATGTACCACCAACACCACCACCACCACCTCCGTCACCAAGCGTCTCAACCATGTCACACGCCAGCGTTCAGCTCTCCATCTCACAAACATTTGATAGAAAGCGTAAATTCCCACCTAGCCACCCTCGATCCCTGGCCCTGAATGCCAGCATTTCTAAACTACTGGCCTATGAAATGCTGTCATTTAGGCTGGTGGACACAGACAGCTTCAAACAGCTCATGTCGCTTGCTGTCCCACAGTATGTTGTTCCCAGCCGGCACTACTTCTCCAAGAGAGCCGTGCCTTCCCTGCACAACCAAGTATCCGATAAAATCAAGTGTGCACTGCGCAACGCCATCTGTGGCAAGGTCCACCTAACCACAGATACGTGGACCAGTAAGCACGGCCAGGGACGCTATATCTCCCTAACTGCACACTGGGTAAATGTAGTGGCAGCTGGGCCCCAGGCGGAGAGCTGTTTGGCGCACGTCCTTCCGCCGCCAAGGATCGCAGGGCAACATTCTTTGCCTCCTGTTGCCACCTCCTCCTTCTCGGCTTCCTCCTCCTCTTCTTCCACCTGCTCATCCAGTCAGCCACACACCTTCACCACCAACTTCAGCACAGCCCGGGGTAAACGTCAGCAGGCCATTCTGAAACTCATATGTTTGGGGGACAGGCCCCACACCGCACAGGAGTTGTGGCGGGGTATAGAACAACAGACCGACGAGTGGTTGCTGCCGGTGAGCCTCAAGCCCGGCCTGGTGGTGTGTGATAATGGGCGAAATCTCGTTGCAGCTCTGGGACTAGCCAATTTGACGCACATCCCTTGCTTGGCGCATGTGCTGAATTTGGTGGTGCAGAAGTTCATTCACAACTACCCCGACATGTCAGAGCTGCTGCATAAAGTGCGGGCCGTCTGTTCGCGCTTCCGGCGTTCACATCCTGCTGCAGCTCGCCTGTCTGCGCTACAGCGTAACTTCGGCCTTCCCGCTCACCGCCTCATATGCGACGTGCCCACCAGGTGGAACTCCACCTTGCACATGCTGGACAGACTGTGCGAGCAGCAGCAGGCCATAGTGGAGTTTCAGCTGCAGCACGCACGGGTCAGTCGCACTACAGAACAGCACCACTTCACCACCAATGACTGGGCCTCCATGCGAGACCTGTGTGCCCTGTTGCGCTGTTTCGAGTACTCCACCAACATGGCCAGTGGCGATGACACCGTTATCAGCGTTACAATACCACTTCTATGTCTCCTTGAGAAAACACTTAGGGCGATGATGGAAGAGGAGGTGGCCCAGGAGGAGGAGGAGGAGGAGGAGGAAGAGGGGTCATTTTTAGCACTTTCAGGCCAGTCTCTTCGAAGTGACTCAGAGGGAGGTTTTTGGCAACAGCAGAGGCCAGGTACAAATGTGGCCAGCCAGGGCCCACTACTGGAGGACGAGGAGGACGAGGATGAGGAGGAGGTGGAGGAGGATGAGGATGAAGCATGGTCACAGCGGGGTGGCACCCAACGCAGCTCGGGTCCATCACTGGTGCGTGGCTGGGGGGAAAGGCAGGACGATGACGATACGCCTCCCACAGAGGACAGCTTGTCCTTATCCCTGGGCAGCCTGGCACACATGAGCGACTACATGCTGCAGTGCCTGCGCAACGACAGCAGAGTTGCCCACATTTTAACCTGTGCGGACTACTGGGTTGCCACCCTGCTGGATCCACGCTACAAAGACAATGTGCCCACCTTACTTCCTGCACTGGAGCGTGATAGGAAGATGCGCGAGTACAAGCGCACGTTGGTAGACGCGCTACTGAGAGCATTCCCAAATGTCACAGGGGAACAAGTGGAAGCCCAAGGCCAAGGCAGAGGAGGAGCAAGAGGTCGCCAAGGCAGCTGTGTCACGGCCAGCTCCTCTGAGGGCAGGGTTAGCATGGCAGAGATGTGGAAAACTTTTGTCAACACGCCACAGCTAACTGCACCACCACCTGATACGCAACGTGTTAGCAGGAGGCAACATTTCACTAACATGGTGGAACAGTACGTGTGCACACCCCTCCACGTACTGACTGATGGTTCGGCCCCATTCAACTTCTGGGTCTCTAAATTGTCCACGTGGCCAGAGCTAGCCTTTTATGCCTTGGAGGTGCTGGCCTGCCCGGCAGCCAGCGTTTTGTCTGAACGTGTATTCAGCACGGCAGGGGGCGTCATTACAGACAAACGCAGCCGCCTGTCTACAGCCAATGTGGACAAGCTGACGTTCATAAAAATGAACCAGGCATGGATCCCACAGGACCTGTCCGTCCCTTGTCCAGATTAGACATTAACTACCTCCCCATAACCATATATTATTGGACTCCAGGGCACTTCCTCATTCAATCCTATTTTTATTTTCATTTTACCATTATATTGCGAGGCTACCCAAAGTTGAATGAACCTCTCCTCTGCCTGTGTGCTAGGCCTAAATATATGCCAATGGACTGTTGCAGTGGTGGCTGACATGAAGCCTGATTCTCTGCTATGACATGCAGACTAATTCTCTGCTGACATGAAGCCAGATTGTCTGTTACGGGACCTCTCTCCTCTGCCTGGGTGCTGGGCCTAAATTTATGACAATGGACTGTTGCAGTGGTGGCTGACGTGAAGCCTGATTCTCTGCTATGACATGCAGACTGATTCTCTGCTGACATGAAGCCAGATTGTCTGTTACGGGACCTCTCTGCTCTGCCTGTGTGCTAGGCCTAAATATATGCCAATGGACTGTTGCAGTGGTGGGTGACGTGAAGCCTCATTCTCTGCTATGACATGCAGACTGATTCTCTGCTGACATGAAGCCAGATTCTCTGTTACGGGACCTCTCTCCTCTGCCTGTGTGTGTGCTGGGCCTAAATATATGCCAATGGACTGTTGCAGTGGTGGCTGACGTGAAGCCTCATTCTCTGCTATGACATGCAGACTAATTCTCTGCTGACATGAAGACAGATTCTCTGTTACGGGACCTCCCTCCTCTGCCTGGGTGCTGGGCCTAAATATATGCCAATGGACTGTTGCAGTGGTGGCTGACGTGAAGCCTCATTCTCTGCTATGACATGCAGACTGATTCTCTGCTGACATGAAGACAGATTCTCTGTTACGGGACCTCTCTCCTCTGCCTGTGTGTGTGCTGGGCCTAAATATATGCCAATGGACTGTTGCAGTGGTGGGTGACGTGAAGCCTCATTCTCTGCTATGACATGCAGACTGATTCTCTGCTGACATGAAGACAGATTCTCTGTTACGGGACCTCTCTCCTCTGCCTGTGTGTGTGCTGGGCCTAAATATATGCCAATGGACTCTTACAGTGGTGGCTGACGTGAAGCCTGATTCTCTGCTATGATATGAAGACTGATTCTCTGCTGACATGAAGCCAGATTGTCTGTTACGGGACCTCCCTCCTCTGCCTGGGTGCTGGGCCTAAATATATGCCAATGGACTGTTGCAGTGGTGGCTGACGTGAAGCCTCATTCTCTGCTATGACATGCAGACTGATTCTCTGCTGACATGAAGCCAGATTCTCTGTTACGGGACCTCTCTCCTCTGCCTGTGTGTGTGCTGGGCCTAAATATATGCCAATGGACTGTTGCAGTGGTGGCTGACGTGAAGCCTCATTCTCTGCTATGACATGCAGACTGATTCTCTGCTGACATGAAGCCAGATTCTCTGTTACGGGACCTCTCTCCTCTGCCTGTGTGTGTGCTGGGCCTAAATATATGCCAATGGACTGTTGCAGTGGTGGCTGACGTGAAGCCTCATTCTCTGCTATGACATGCAGACTAATTCTCTGCTGACATGAAGACAGATTCTCTGTTACGGGACCTCCCTCCTCTGCCTGGGTGCTGGGCCTAAATATATGCCAATGGACTGTTGCAGTGGTGGCTGACGTGAAGCCTCATTCTCTGCTATGACATGCAGACTGATTCTCTGCTGACATGAAGACAGATTCTCTGTTACGGGACCTCTCTCCTCTGCCTGTGTGTGTGCTGGGCCTAAATATATGCCAATGGACTGTTGCAGTGGTGGGTGACGTGAAGCCTCATTCTCTGCTATGACATGCAGACTGATTCTCTGCTGACATGAAGCCAGATTGTCTGTTACGGGACCTCTCTCCTCTGCCTGGGTGCTGGGTAGTGTTGAGCGCGAATATTCGAAAAGCAAATTTTTTTCGCGAATATCGCAACTTCGCGATTTCGCGAATATTTCGAATATAGTGCTATATATTCGTAAAAACGAATATTCGTTTTTTGTTTTTCCCCCCCCCCCCCACAAAATTACAGTACACATATAATTGATTGTTTCCCAAAGGTCCAACAGCTCAGATCTTACTCACATTGCCTAGAAAGTGATTGAGGCGCGAATCTTCGTAAGGCGATTTTATTAGCGCACATGCGAATATCGGCACGTCCCAGAACAGAGGCAAAGGGCTTTGCATTCATACATTAGTGAATTGAGTTGCGAATCTTCGTAAGGCGATTTTATTAGCGCACATGCGAATATCTACACTTGTCCCAGAACAGAGGCAAAGGGCTTTGCATTCATACATTAGTGATTGAATTGAGCTGCGAATCTTCGTAAGGCGATTTTATTAACGCAAATGCAAATATCTACACTTGTCCCCAGAACAGAGAGGCAAAGGCCTGTGCATTCATATAGTATAGCACCATATTCGCGAATACGTAGAACTTCGTAAAATTCGATTTACGAATATTCGTATTTTTTATTTTACTTTCCACCTTACAGATTACATTGATCTGTACTCTGTCAACTACTGTCATCACCCCCCACTGTATCTCGATTGATTCCCAAAAGTCTCACATTCCCTAGAAAGTGATTGAGGTGCGAATCTTCGTAAGGCGATTTTATTAGCGCACATGCGAATATCTACACTTGTCCCAGAACAGAGGCAAAGGGCATTGCATTCATACATTAGTGATTGAATTGAGTTGCGAATCTTCGTAAGGCGATTTCATTAGCGCACATGTGAATTTTGCATAGCATATGTATTATGCGATGCGAAAATTCGAATTATCGCATATGCGAAATAATAACGAATTTGAATAATCGCGAATATTTTACGAATATTCTTTCGAATATTCACAAAATTTCGCGAATTCGAATATGGGACATGCCGCTCAACACTAGTGCTGGGCCTAAATTTATGACAATGGACTGTTGCAGTGGTGGGTGACGTGAAGCCTGATTCTCTGCTATGACATGCAGACTGATTCTCTGCTGACATGAAGCCAGATTGTCTGTTACGGGACCTCTCTCCTCTGCCTGGGTGCTGGGCCTAAATATATGCCAATGGACTGTTGCAGTGGTGGCTGACGTGAAGCCTCATTCTCTGCTATGACATGCAGACTAATTCTCTGCTGACATGAAGACAGATTCTCTGTTACGGGACCTCTCTCCTCTGCCTGGGTGCCGGGGCCTAAATATCTGAGAATGGACTGTTCCAGTGGTGGGTGACGGGAAGCCAGATTCTCTGCTATGGAACCTCTCTCCAATTGATTTTGGTTAATTTTTATTTATTTAATTTTTATTTTAATTCATTTCCCTATCCACATTTGTTTGCAGGGGATTTACCTACATGTTGCTGCCTTTTGCAGCCCTCTAGCTCTTTCCTGGGCTGTTTTACAGCCTTTTTAGTGCCGAAAAGTTCGGGTCCCCATTGACTTCAATGGGGTTCGGGTTCGGGACGAAGTTCGGATCGGGTTCGGATCCCGAACCCGAACATTTCCGGGATGTTCGGCCGAACTTCTCGAACCCGAACATCCAGGTGTTCGCTCAACTCTATTCTTCAGGGGACATGGGGCATGTCGATAGTACCCGCAGCTGGCGTATAGCTCAACAATAGGGGGTAGCCTAAAACATAACAGAAAAAGACCACATAAAAATAAAGAGCAAAAAAAAAACACATTCGTCCACATGAAGGACGGTGGGGGAAATGGCAACTTACTGTTTGGTGGCTGCAGTCAGCGTATGGCTGTGGACCCGATGGGGGAAGACACCACCTAGATGGGAAGTCCAGCGGCATCTGTGGCCGTGCAGACCCATTAAATAGGCAGAGCGGCCAGGTGAGACGCATACCTACAGCGACGTCCGTGTCACATGACCGGACGCCTGCTGATCACGTCGAGGGGTGCGACGGCGCTCTTGCGGTCACGTGATCAGGAGTACAGCGGTCACAAGATACAACAGCCCCATTGTATGGAAGAGGGGCCTGGTGGAACGCATGCCAGCAGCGACGTCTGCGTCATGTGACTGGGCGCCGGCTGCTGACGTCAGAGGATGCCACAGCGCTCTCAAGGTCATGTTATCGGGAGTCTATCGATCATGTGACCGCTCATGCGCATGATGCGGCGGCAATGCCTATAAGACATCTGAAACATGGTGAACACTAACAAATGAAAAAAATAGTTCCTCACCGCCGCATGCATGTGCCATAGGACAAATGACAATGTATATAGTGTGGCACAGTGCGGAGGGCGCACCCTCTTGGTCATTAGTAAAATATGTGACCAGAAGAAGGGCATGAACCCGGTATTAACAATGGAGGGTGAGGGGAGGAGAAGAGATGCTTCACAATGGGTTTAAGAGACTATTACTCCAGCCGTCCACCTCCATATATGCTGAGGGACAAAAAGTATATGTAGTGCCCTCTAAGCAGACCATAAAGAAGAGGGGGTGATCATAAAGAACAACCTAAATGTAATTGCTCGTTGAGGCCATAAGGGGTAATGGTATTTAATGTGAAGGTCCACCAACATTCTTTTTGGAGAATAAACTTGTCCCAGTCCCCGCCTCGTTGTGGTTTTCTGATATGTTTAATGGCCATGAAGCTGACCGATGAGATACGGCCGTTGTGAGAGGTCTGTACGTGTCGCGCTATAGGAGTATCCCTGTTGTTGCGCATGTCACTAATATGTTGGCACATACGCTTGCGTAGTTCTTTAAAGGTCTTACCAACATAGCGCAGACCACAGACACATGTAAGTAAATAAATTACGCCAGTTGTTCGGCAATTAATAAAATCTTGTATGTGATAAACCGTGTCATTGGCTTCACCCCTAAAAGATTTACCCTGTGGCCAGCAACTCCCGATTCCCTATGTCGTAGTTTCTCTCGGTGGAAGAACATTTTCTGGAAAAGAATGCACACGGTCTCAGGTTAGTTAGACTAGCAGGACCTTGTGAAAGGACTGCTCCAGCGCCGTCCTCAGACGCATCCACCTCCGCAATAAAAGGTCTCTCCTGATCTGGCTGGTTCAGAATGGGAGCGCTACTGAATGCCTTTGTTAGTGTTTCAAATGAATTAATGGCCTCAGTAGACCAGTTCTCCAAATCCGCCTCTTTCTTAGTGAGGTCGGTCAACGGTTTAGCAATTATTGAAAAATTCTTAATAAATTTACGTTAGTAATTGGTAAAACCTAAGAACCGTTGTAAGGCCTTTAAGGATGAAGGCCTTACCCATTCCTTAATAGCTAGTACCTTACCAGGATCCATCTTGAAGGTGTGAGGGGTCAGGACATACCCTAGAAACAGTATCTCCTGTACACCAAAGACACATTTCTCATGCTTAGCGGATAGCTGGTTCTCCCTCAACACCTCTAATACTTGTTTGACATGAGACGCATGAGATTTGAAATCAGGAGAAAATATCAAAATGTCGTCAAGATAGACAATAATAAATTTACCTAAAAACTCTCTAAGAATATCATTCATAAAGTTTTGGAACACAGCTGGGGCATTGCTGAGTCCAAAAGGCATAACCTGATATTCAAAGTGTCCTGCCGGAGTATTGAACGCAATCTTCTATTCGTCTCCCTCCTTGATTCAGATTAGATTATATGCCCCTTTCAGGTCAATCTTAGAAAACCAGGTTGTCCCCAGAACCTGGTTAAATAAATCCGGAATCAATGGGAGAGAGTATCTATTCTTGATAGTGATCTTATTCAATTTCCGGTAATCGATACAAGGCCTAAGACCACCATCCTTCTTCTTAACGAGGAAAAACCCAGCTCCCATAGGAGAGACAGAAGGTCTAATGTGCCCCTCACTGAGGCTTTCCTTAATATAATCCTCCATGACATTGCATTTGGGCTTAGAGAGATTATAAATACACCCCTTAGGAAACCTGGCACCTTCTACTAACTCTATGGTGCAATCATAAGGTCTATGGGGGGGTAGAACCTCCGGGGTAGGTGATGAGAATGCAGCCAGCCAGTAGCGCAGGGGCAACACGTGAAGTACACAGTGGACCGATGAGGGGCCAAATTAAAACACACAGTTCATCAGCTTACTCACGGTTAGCAGAAAGCCTCCCTGGGCCGGCAGCACAGTGTTGAGGTGGACAGCACGAAATCCTCCTGGGCACGCTCTGTGTAGGTAAAGCATCAGCCAAGATGGTGGTTGAGGTGCCCTTGATGTTAGGGTGCTTGTTGCGGCTGAGTCCCTTGATGGTTTTTGTCGTGACGCCAGTACCGTTAATGGTGGTACAACCAATAGTGGTAATAATGAGGTAGACAGTGGTAAGATGCAACTCACAACTTTTACTGTGGATGACTTTGGTTGCAGCAGTACAAAATACAGTCTCGAAGTTAACAGAGTTGATTCTGCAAATTCACTGTTTCTAGGCTTTTCAGGTTTTAGTTTGGAGCCGTGGGTTAGGTGTACCTGGTTCCTTTAGATGTGTGGGATCCTATTCCTTGTCTTTCCCTACAAACTGAATATTTAGACAGGGAAACTCATCTGTCTCTCAGAAGTTTGGTGTGGCTGCCAGAAGCTATAAATCCTCCACCATGCAAAGGTTACTGTGGCCCTCAATAATGGCTCTTCTCACCGATGATTCCTTAGGAAAGCTTGTTTCTATTCCAGGGAGGCAAACTGTTCTCCTACTGGTCAGGGATGCAAGTCTATAGTCCGGCCACAGAAGGAAAACGCTCTTCTGCTCCTCACATCTTAGTATCACCTCCTAGCGAAGTTGGCTCCACTCACTAATCTGTGTCATGGAGTCTTCACTCTGCATTTTCTCCTACTAATCTGATCTGACTACCTCAGATCTGCTCTCTTCTGAACTACATTTTTACTCTACTATCATCTGATCTGCCTCACTAGGCCTGACCTAGGTATATACAGTATAAGACCTAAGCTATATCCCCATCTAGTGGTGGGATGTATAAATTACACCTAATCTGCCTGGTAACACGGATTTTGCAGATAAATTGTACAAAGTTATACAATACCGGACAATACAATTGTTAAGACAAAAAGTGTTTTTAAGCAGTGCCCACACACACGTAGTGGGACGCTGCATACCCCATGGTAAAATGTCGACCTCGACGTTGGTAATGTCTGAAGCTGTGGATCTCTAAGCCGTGTACTGAAATACACCAAATACACACCACCAAATATGCACATGTGAATATAGACATTGCAATGTATTATCATGACTCTTCAATAACCTCCTGTGAATAAAGGGTTATGCACAAAAATACATTCTAGGCAAATATATAAAATATATCACATACACTTTCTTTATGGTAGATGTGTTACGGCCAAAAATGGTTATTAGAGAATGATCTCACATAAAGGCAGTAAAGTTAATGATATGGTTCAGAAGACAAAGTCCATACCTAAAATGGGGTATAAAACATGTATAAAAACATTTAAAAGTGCAAAAATTTTGTTGTAGAACAGTTAAGCACAGAAAATTCTTTCTGGGTATTTTACTTTAAACGTTGCGTTAATAAAGTCCCTGGATAACCTAAAAATGGGGTAAAAAGGGGTTAAACATGATAAAACACAACTGTAGTGTCTGGATTGAAGTGGAGTCCTTGCAAGAAGTACTTAGAGAGGGACTCAAAACAAAAACAATAAGAGAAGTCCTATCAAACAAATGTCAGCTCCTGCTCCATGTAATTGTTATTAAACAGCCTACTTAGTTGTAGGGATCAGAACATGATGACATGTCTGTTGGAATTGGGCTTCCAAAATCCCATGAATCAGGGGATGATCCCTCTGGTTGTCCCTCCATCGCTCTCTGTTTAGGTGTAGATGGCAAGTTAAAGGGAACCTGTCATGTGGATATTTGATTATAATGTAACTAATTATATACAATCATTAACTACTAAAAAGTACCTTAGATGTATTCACTTACTGGTGTGACAGATGGTTACCTCATAATATACACACAAAGATGCCGCATGCTAATGAGCTGATTGGAGTCCAGCGTGATGTCATTGAGTCCGGCGTATATTTAATTCAGAGCTATAGCCACTCTCATGCCCACCTGCTGCTGATTCACATGGAAACAAACTGTCATTCAGCAGCAGGTGGGCGGGGAGAGTCAGGAGCTCATGAATATTCATGACTCATCATTATAAGCTGGAGCTTTTCAATACAAGATGTTGGCAGATTGACTGGGTCAATTAAAGAAAGTGACCCAGCATTTTGCTAAGCGAATCAGTCACTTATTTATGTTGCCCTTAGTTAGGACACCATAAAACTGGTGACAGGTTCCCTTTAAGTTCCTGCTTCACTTTCTCAAAGATAGGAGGCTGTTCTTTTTTTATTTTACAAACCAGCCCAACTGTAGGGTCACTCCTGGTCACAGGATTTGATCTTTCAGATGGCTTTTTCTGTGTTGAAGAACCAGCAGGCTCCTCTCCATAATGTGGAATAGCAAATCCCTGTCTTTGCTGTACAGCCAATTGTTGCAATAGCATAGCACAGTCCTCTGTAGCAGTAGTGAGGTTTTGTGGCTCGGGCCTTCTTCTCCTAACCCTTTCTCTTTGAGGTTTAGGCTTTACATCAGGGTCTCTGGTGACAATAGCTGGTTGCCAAAGAATGTTGGTTCCTGCAAAACCAGTAGCATACTGATTCTGAGTTGTACTTGGTGGTATATACTTTGCATCAGGCCGCACGGGGGCGGTAGAAAGTTCCTTTTCTGGCTCTTCCTCAGACTCAGTCTCTATCAATCTCCTGGGTCTCTGTAGGTTGTCCTGGCCTGCGGACCGCAGTGGCATAGGGTCCACGTGTACCCTCTGCAGGGGTGAATTCGACTACTTCATTCACATACAAGCTGTGTAGCCAAGGGGGAAGATCTTTTCTCTTCACTGACCGGCGGTTCACATAATAATTGCGGTCATTCGCCAGGTCGCGGATAAATCCGAATCCCCGCTGCTTACAAAGGTCCAGTTTTCGTACCGGTACCGGGAAATCTTTTTCCGGTGTCTCCAGTAGTTTACGAGTCAGTCCCTCGTTATAGTGTTTGCAGGCATGAGTGCGCGGAAGTTGAGCAGACTTTATTTCTGCGGACAATCTAGCCCAAAGCGCGGTATGTTCCATAGTGGGCCACGCTACGGCGGAAGCATCTTCAACCAGACCAGACCTCTCTGCATCTTTTGGTGGCTGGTGTTGCGGCATCGCGACTGCATGCTGACCTGCACTGCTCTCTGCAGATTCAGGGCCGTGGTCTCCACTACACTCCCTCCAGTGACGGTCCCACAACTCCTGCACATGAACCTGTAGCTCCAGAGTAATATTCGTGGGGTCTGTGAAGAGCTCCTTTAGCTGTTGACACTCTGACTCATTGGAGCACGCGTTAGCTATAGATATTTGCTCTTCCACCCGTTCTGAAATTCTGGAAAGATTTCAGGCTGACTTAACTCGTAAGTTTCTTCAAGCTCACTAGTTAAATTATTTTGGGTGTAGCGTACCTTATCCTTTCCTTGTTGGCATAACTTGTACTCCTTTTCATCGATCTCCTGGTTGAAAACCAATGACGACTCTTCGATGTGGCATGTACCTTCTTCAGAACTGAAAGGATAAATAGAGAGGATATTAAATAACCCCTCAGGTGTTGAGGAAAAACATTGTTCCACTACTTGCTCTTCTGTTAGGTATTCATCAGGAATAAGTCCAATTACATCATTCTGGAATCCAAAAGTATAGTATTCCGAATCCATAGCTAGACCAATTACGGTGTTCTTCTGCAGGAATATGCTATGGGGAGCCATGTTATGGATTATCATGTGCAATGGATCCTGATGGATGTTAATTATAGGAGTGGGATTTACCTTTATGCCGAGTTGCTGCATCCGGTTGGACAAACGGATCGAAGCGTCTGCGTTCTTGTCACCGCCAGGTCTCTGAGAAGTTCTGACAGACGTTCTTCAGTACTTCCTGCATGATGTTCTTTTGTTTTGGTTTCGCTTTGACATCTCTTCTGCCTCTTCCAGCTGTCATCTATTAGCAGTGATTGCCTCCCTTCATATCCCCTCCCATACTGCCTCACTTTGCGGTTTATACTATTTCCTGGATTGTGCGCACTGCTTGAAGTTTGCTACTGCTGGTTTCTCAGATAAGTCTATCCCGTTATTTGTGTTTTCCTGTTGGATTGATTCTAGGTGACCCTGACTCCCTCTGTATTAAGTGCATGGAGCCGGTGGTCGTGTCCCCTCACTATTATAGGGTATTCAGGTGTCACTCAGTCTAGGCACGTGGACATGCAACTTTCTGTCACAGAGATCTTTGCATGGGCTGAGCAGTCAGGGAGAGCTATAGGGCTTTAATAGGGCTCACCCTTTTGTTCCTTAGTTTGGGGATCAAGTCAGTCGATCTTTATTTGTTACTTCTTGTTTTCTGCAACACCATCCGTAACATTATAAACCGCCAAAACCATCTTAAGCATGAATCCGGTTTCAGCCTTTATTGACCGCATACAGGGTCTTTCACTGGAGGTAGCAGATCTCCGGAAAACTGTCTCTCAATTTGAGGTGACCGTTTCTGCTTGCGTTCATGGAATTTGTTCTGAGCCTAAAATCTCACTTCCGGATACGTTCTCCGGGGGTAGTGAGAATTTTGTTCGTTTTAGAGAGGCTTGCAAACTCCATTTTCGCCTACTTCCCCATTCCTCTGGTGATGAGGAGCAGAGGGTGGGGATCATCATCTCGCTACTCAGGGATAATGCTCAGTCCTGGGCCTTTTTGCTGCCGGTGGGGGCACGGCCCCTCCATTCAGTGGATGATTTTTTTTTAGCCCTGGGTCAGATATATGATGATTTGGATCGTATTGCTCTGGCTGAATCTAAACTGCGTCTTTTATGCCAGGGTAAACAGTCCGCAGAGATATACTGTACAGAATTTCGGAGATGGGCAGCTGATACTGGTTGGAATGATGCTGCACTCCGAAGTCAATTTTGCCATGGTCTTGAATGTTGGTGATCTGGTGTGGTTGTCTACTAAGAATATCAAGTTGAAGGTTCCCTCCTGGAGGTTGGGTCCTAAGTTTATTGGGCCTTACAAAATCTTGTCCGTCATCAATCCCGTTGCCTTCCGTCTTGATCTTCCTCAGACATGGAATATCCATAATGTTTTCCACAAGTCCCTATTAAAACCTTATGTCCATCCCACTGTACCCTCCTCTTTGCCCCCTCCTCCGATTGTGGATGATAATCTTGAGTTTCAGGTCTCTAGGATTGTGGATTCTCGTGTTATCCGCAGTTCTCTCCAGTACCTTGATCATTGGGAGGGTTATGGTCTTGAGGAGAGGATGTGGGTCCCAGTGGCGGACATTAAGGCTACTCCTCTTATCAGGGCGTTCCATAGGTCCCATCCTAAGAAGGTGGGCTCTGAGTGTCCGGAGTCCACTCGTAGAGGGAGGGGTACTGTCAGCGCCAGGTCTTGGAGAAGTTCTGACAGACGTTCTTCAGTACTTCCTGCATGATATTCTTTTGTTTTGGTTTCGCTTTGACATCTCTTCTCCCTCTTCCAGCTGTCATCTATTAGCAGTGATTGCCTCCCTTTATATCCCCTCCCATACTGCCTTCACTCTTTTTGATTAATAATCAATACACAGATGTAACACCACACTGGCTAGCTAAAAAGAAATGTGGAACATTTCACTATTTGCACAATCAATTAAAGAATTACTCGATCTCGGTGCAGACCTCCATTTATTTCATATATCTTCTATATAAAAAGAATCTTCATATAAAAGAGAGGATTAAAAAAAAACATAATAATTATATTATCCTTCAGGCAGACAATTATATTATCCTTCAGGCCTCTAAGTTCTTTTTATCGAGTATCTTAATTTGATTTGTGCAAGCAGTGAAACAAAGGGACAATTGTATATGCAAAATATATAATCGTTTATTATAAAGACAAAGAATATAAAATCAATACAATTGCAAAACAAATTATGAAGTTACAAAATAATACCCAAAATGTACCACACGGTGGTGCTAACACACCCCTATCTGATCAGCACTGTGTGACTTAGCGATTTATGACAACCAGTGTCATACTTTTAACAAACAGACTCATATACCAAGAGAAACTTAGGATCTTTTGTTTTCAAACAGGCTATAACAATAAAACACGGATTTACAGGAAAATAACTTATCCCTTGACTCTGTTTTCCTATGACCAATCAAAAATATATGATATTAATAGGATAAAATATTCAGCTCGGCAATCAGACTATGGAAAATAACTTTCCAAGGGTTTTAGTCCTCTTCTCAAAAAAAGTCAGCTCTTCCATTAACAATATGCATCTTTGCTAAGAGAATAATCAGCATTATGGAGGTGCCTAACACTATATATTCCCACAGTATGGGAACTCTTGGCTATATATCGAGAGAAATATCTTATTAATATCACGAGCAGTAAACACAAATATACGTTACCGGGTCAAAGGTAGACAGAGTTCAGATGGGACCAGTTCTCAAGAACTTTCCTAGTAATCCAAAAAAATAATCCAAGTTTCTTCTGGTAAAGTTTTCTTTGAGTTTCTTTTGGTCTTGATTCAATGGATGGATGGATCTATGGATCTATGGCTCTCTGGATCTCACCTGCTGCTCCGCACACAAGTAATTATTCCCCCCCTTATCTAAGAATCATCCCCTTTTAGATTAGGAATTTCCAATCAGGTAAGGTGGGTGTATTCGCATGCTAATAATACAATGATGTCATATTAACTCCTAATATGGCATAAAACAAATGATAAAATAATATAATATTGTCCATCTGCCTCCAGATGGCACTGTGGTACTGCAGATGAACATCACAACTTTTAAGCATTAAAACAAAATATCTAATAATACGTTCACATGACCTTCTTAACCTTTTAATATAAATCATTGAGGAAGGTATTTTCCTGACACTTTTAATTACCTATGTCCTGGACTTGTTGGAGTCACTGTCTTCTCCTATCTTTTTGAAATATGTGTTGACTTGATAAAAAAAAATCATAACAGCTTTGATGCTTGGCATCGGAACTTGTACATTTCACTTATATACATCCATGAATAACTATTGTTTTGAAATAACATTTACTCTTCTCAGAAATCCAATTAACATAAACTTACTTCAATGTTTTTGTACCTTCTACAATACATTCTAAATGATAAATACATGGCATTATATCTATATAAATCGATACATTGTTATACATGGATAACACATTATATGGATTATTGGTTAAAATATGTTGTAAACTAAATAAACCATACAGATATATATATATATATATAATATAATTATGAATATATATATATATATATATATATATTGAACCTCATACAGCAGGTGTGCCTCAAGTATATTAATTCTTATCTCGTCATGGCTTATCCATGAAACAAGCTTGTTCCCTTCAGACAGACATGTCTGAGGAAGCTGGTGTACTCCCCATAGATAAACCCATATCTTTAGCAATAACTTTAAAAATATAATGTCCGTTCATGTTCACAATTATTATTATTTTTTATACAAACTGAACTTGCCATGAACTCATCTTGGCCTCTTCAGCCACATAATAGAACTTTTGGTTCAGGCTGATTTTATTATTAAAGGCAATGAGCATTCATTTTGGCTATAATATCATTAGATAATATTGTATACTTATAAAAATGCACAACAGTTTTCATGGAGTTCCTGATGAAGATCTCTCGGATTGTGGGATGCAGTTTAAATCAAAGTTTTGGCGTAGTTTTTGCACAGTACTTGATATTGATATTAATCTATAAACCAGCTTTCACCTACAATCTAATGGACAAACTGAACGCACCAATCAGACTCTGGAACAGTATCGTCAATGCTATATCTGTCATTTACAAGATGATTGGGTCAATCTGCTTCCTGTGGCTGAGTTCTCTTACAAAAACTCCCAAAATGCCTCCACCAAGCAAACTCCTTTCTTTGCAAATTTGG
This sequence comes from Bufo gargarizans, assembly GCF_014858855.1. NCBI lineage: Eukaryota > Metazoa > Chordata > Amphibia > Anura > Bufonidae > Bufo > Bufo gargarizans. The sequence goes on from NC_058090.1 coordinate 84,377,083, forward strand.
GGTATAATCCAAATATTCTTCCCAAATTCCCAGCTGTTTCACCTATTCCAGCAGTCGCAGAAAGGATCTTGGCATAACAGCAAAATTTAGAGCTACTAAAAGGAACATTAGAGAGGGCTCAAGAAAATTACAAGAAGGCGGCAGATAAATTTCGCAGACCAGCACCAATCTTTAAAATAGGGGATTAGGTATGGCTTTCCACCAGAAATTTTAAACTTAAGGTTCCTTCACCAAAACTAGGAGAAAAGTTTGTTGGGCCTGATAAGATTATTGGGATAATTAGTCCAGTAACTGTTCGGCTTAAACTCCCACGATCTATTAAGATTCATCCTGTTTTTCATGTATCCCTACTAAAGCCTGCCATGCCCAACCCTTTTCCGAAACATGTCCCTCCTCCTCCCGATGCGGTGGAGATAGATGGGCAAGAACAGTTTGTTGTAGAGAAAATCTTGGACTCTAGAATTTTCAGGAACCACCTACAATACCTCATTAGCAGAGTGGCAGAGTTATGGGTCTGAAGAGAATTCTTGGGAACTGGTAAGTAATATTAATGCTCCCCGACTGATCAAACAGTTTCATTAAAGACATCCTGGGAGACAAAGTCAGGTCTCGTCCAGAGGCCGCTGTTGAGGTGGGAGTAATGTCAGGAATTCCTGCTATGTCTGTTTAGTTCAGACTGTCTTGCCCTTAAATGTTCCCTCAGTTAAGATGGTGGATTGTGTCAACTGGGTGCCATCTTACTTCCTGTTTCATATATAAACCTCTCAAGCCTGTTACTCATTGCTTGAGTATTGAATTTTAGCTCCTGCTTGTGCAGTCCTCTCGCCTGGAACTTTCTCTCAGTTTTTTTCCTTCTCCTTGCGGTTTACCCTGCTACTCCTGGACACCTGCTGACCGCTCGCTGGTTTCCTCCTGACCACTCGTCTGGATCCTTGCCTTAATCTACATTCCTGCTACCTCCTGTGTTTAGTCCTTGTCCCTGCTATTAGATTACAGCAGTATTCCACTAGTATTGTGACAGTGTATGTATTGTATGTATTATTTTGTAGCTGTTAACATGTGATTTGGCATGTTCACCAGCAGATGGCGGAAACATTGGCAGAGTTAGTTTCCCTGGTGAGTAACAGTCTAGTGCCATTCCAGTCCTTTCTAGAGAGGGAGGAGTTAGTTCAGTCTAGTTATTGTAGGTCAGTCTAACCTACCCCTTTGAGGGGAAAGATTCTGTTCTAGTTTCTCCCCTGCTGGGGAAGGAAGCATGCCTTGTCCTGTCTGGACAGGCCCTGCCTGTGAGTTCCTAATGGTTGCATGTCCTTCCAGGGCTTGATTTGCCTAAATCCAAGCTAAGTGAGCTTGAAGTCAGGAACAAAGATTCCCTGAATTAAGCAAGATAAAGTCAGAGTCAGACTACAGAAAGCTAAGTTGCAGCCTACAGTAGAAAAGGAAAAGTTCCTATTTACACAGCCAGCATAGCAAAGCTGAGAGAGTTCAGATGTAGCAGAGCTAATTGCGTTTGCCTGACAAAAGTTAAGCCGAAGATAAAGTTTGGAAGATTGCCTCGGATGCAAGTTTACTCAAGTAAAGCTGTTAACTACTTCAGTATCCGCCTAGATTCAATTTATTCTGCAAATCCCTCAACTGTTAACCCTTTTATCAATGCTTCGGATTCTGGATATCCAGGTAGGAGCACCGTGACAAGTGCAAAGCCACACCTAAAGGGGCACTGTAGGCAACCCTTACACCACTCTGGCATTCCTACACCTGGGTCCCACCATCAACTTCTACATAGGGGGATTCATTGCCTCGTTGCTGAAATGCAACTGGCGCCATGACAAAAACTTTCCAAAACTCACATAACACCTGTAGAAGAGACCCCGGGCATCAGTTATAGTCCGCTGCATGTGTACTCCCATGTCTGCATCTCCGCGCAGTTCTTGTCACTGGTGCGGTGTAGGCTGGCTGCAGGTTCTCGCGTACTGGCTGCAGGCTGACACCTGTGTATGCTGGTTGCTTGGGACTGTTTGCTGGCTGCGGTTTTGTGAGTCAACTCTGGCCTGTGTTTGTGGTTCCTGTCACCGGTGCCGTGCAGGCTGGCTGCATGCGCTTTTTGTACTGGCTTTGGGCGTTCCCATGTATGCTGGTTCTGCGATGCGTGCCGGCTGCGGCCTTGTGTGTGAACAGGGTCTGAGTATGGATGCATGTCTGTTTGTATTACAATATGGTTCTGTTCCTTGTTGCTGTGTAGGCTGGTTGCCTGTAACCTCGTACTGGCTACAGTTTATCCTGTGTATGCTGGTTGTCGTTTGGGCGTGCTGGCTGCAGCATTCTGTGTCTGGTGTGAACTGTCACTTGTAATTGTATGTTCGGTGCGCCTGGTTCTGATGGGGTTAACATTCCCCGCTCTGTTCCTGGGTGTGGCTTATCAGGTGCCATATCTATCTGTGAGCTGTGGGGCTTGTGGTCAGTCTATCGTCTGCCTTGCTGGGTGTAGCCCCTTGCTGCTGACCCAGGGGGTTTTGCCATCTGCCCTTGTTTGTGGTGTCGCCTGGCCATGCATTGATGTTGTTGTTTTGTCTGTTTTTCTGTACCTGTCCTGTGATATTGATGTTGTCCTTTGTGTTGATGTTGTCCTTGCCTGTTCTTCTGTACCTGTTCTCTGTCTGGATCCACTTTGTTCCATGTCTAGCCTATCAGTGCTCTAACTGTGTCTGATAGCCTGGCAGTGCTAAACTGCTTCTGATCCTGTTCCATGTCCAGCCTGGCAGTGCCTACTGCTTCTGATCTAGTCCAGTCCTTGTCTGTCCTCGAGTGCTTTACTGCTTCTGTTCCTGGCTCTCTCCTGCCTTTGTCAGAGGGTTCCTGGGTTCTCCAGAGGGAGGATATTTAGTCTGTGTGCAGCTCTGCCTGACACCGCCATGCTTCCATTCCGCTTGGGGTCCAGGCATCTGCTTCTGTGCTGGTTCCCGTTTGTCTTGTTGTCTGATCCATGTTTTGTTGTCTGTTTCCGCTGGTGGTTGCACTAGCGTGGTTCTTTGCAGGTAGGGGCCAAGTGTACGGGACCTTCCTGGAGGTGCGACCAGTAACCCCTCGGCCCAGTTCATCCCCACCACCAGGGGCTCGGTGAACAACAGGGCTCACTGGCTCTTCACTGTCCTGGGTTTTGCCTCTGGTCTGCCGGTGCACTTGGTTCTGTGGTAGTGCTACCACTATTGCCTCACCTGCTTGTCCTGTATTACTGTCAAGTTCCTTTATTACATGTGTAGTAAAGTACTCTGTTGGTCCCTGACCTGTACCTGCCCGTGTCCTGTTTGCTAAATGTCCTGGAGGTCTGCCCTGGCCTCCAGTACATGACACTTACAGGATCATGCACATGGTATCGCATGTAAAGCAAACTCCTGCCCGACCTAGGGCTTGCTCCGCTTCATCCTTTGGGAGCTCCTGGCATTGCTACTGTGAGGGGGCACATATCTGGGCATATAACTGTGAGGGGACACGTATCTGGGCATAATCTGTGAAAGGGGCACAATGCTGATATAAGTACTGTGGGGTGGAGTAATAATACTATGGGGGGCTGCAACAGAGGCTCATTCCGCAAGGGGTCCCTTTAAGATGAGATAAGTGTTTTGTGATGCCAGTTGCAATGAAGCAACTATGGGTCAGAGTCCCTTTTAAGAAATGCTGTTGGTACCCAGGTGTAGGAATGGCTGAGTGGTATAGGGTGGCCTATAATGTATCTTATTGTTTTGTGCACATGTCACGGTGCTCCTACCTGGATACGCTGGAACCCCCAGGCGTTGGCTCTGAAGCAGACAAAGGGGGTAGTTGAATGGTGGGATGATGAATAAATTGAGTCCAGACCTTGTGATGAAGTTGAAAAGCAGCTTTACTTTGCATAAACATTTCTCCAAACGGTTTACAGACTTTATCTTGGTCCCAGCACTCTGGCAGGCAAAGAAACTCAACTTTGCTACATCAGTTGCTCTCTGTTTCTGCTGTACTGACTGGCTGACTGAATAACTTTGCTTTAGCTGTATGCTGCACTTTCCTTCTGTAGTCTGTCTCTTAAGTTATACCAGGGAACTTTCTTCCTGGCTTCTGAGGCTTCAAGCTTCTGCCTCCATGTCCAGCTGAGCTTAGGGTGCTCTGGCTGGCTTGGTTTGTGCTTCGGTACATCCCGAAGAGACTTGGGGTAAGCTAGGACTGACCTCTAACTAGTCTCCACCCTCAAACCTCTTTGATCGATATGGTGAATACTCTGGGCTTAAGATAAATTGGTCTAAGTCAGCATGCATCCCGATTAATCCTCTGAACAGTTTTATTCCAGGAGCACTGGATATTAAGAAGATTACCGAACCAGTTAAATACTTAGGTATTCAAATAACCCCGAATCCCAAGGACTATATTCAATTGAACATGACCCCAAAGATAAAAGAAATAAAGAAAAAAAATAGAGGTATGGAAAAGATTGTACGTCTCGATGGCAGGTCGTATCTCCTTGGTGAAAATGTGCCTGTTACCATCCCTTAACTATGTCCTATGGAATTCACCGATAATAATCCCCCCAAAAATATTTAAGATAATAACTAGCATATTAATGGACCTGATCTGGCGAGGAAAAAAAACAAGGATAAAAGCACAAATATTGTGTATCCATGAGAGGGAGGGCGGGTTATCAGTTCCAGATGTGGAACTTTAGGGTAATATCCATCTTACTGATCTGATGCTGATCGAGCAGACAGTGTGGTGGAAACATGGAGTCTACAAACTGGGCCAGATATGGAAGCAAGGCGACATAATAACATACGAAGACCTTAAAAAGGGGTACAAATTGGGTAATTCAGAAGTGGGATTTTTCTACCTACAGTTAAAATGTGCAGTACGAAGGTTGGTAGGAAAAAGTACACAAATAGAGACCCTTCCGCAGCCGCTGCTTAATATATCTAGATTAACGGCAGGGGGGAAGTTAGTCTAAAAAATATATAAATGTTTGCTACATCAAAAGACTAAGGGAAGAGCGACTTCCAGCCTAAAGTATAAATGGAGAGCGGTTATAAATCCGCAGCAAGAAGAGTTTTGGGTAACAGCAATACAGCAAAATAATAGGGTCTCAAAGAATTTTTCACATAGGATCACCCAATTTTATATACTAAACCGTCTTTATTATTCCCCTGAGAAACTCATGAAATATTATAAACCTAAAGTATTTAGTTGTTTAAAATGTGGGGAAATAGGGGTGGACGAAATTCTGGGGACAGGTTAAGGACAAAATAGAGCAATATCATCAGTTTATAGTACCTAATAAATTTGAGATTTGTGTACTGGGACTGATTGATAAAACAGACACCCCCCAACATCAAGAAATTGCATCCAAACTCCTCTTTCAGGCAAGGAAATGTATTATGGGACATTGCGGAGGTAGGGCTTCCCCCTGGATAAAGAATGGGAGAGGCTCACTAAAAATGCACTAACTAGAGAAGAATTCCATTTGGTAAATATTCAAAAGAAAAATAGATTTGCAAAACTATGGAAGATATGGATGATATAGTTACTTTTTTCTCTGGTGCGCTGGGGCCCCGGGGTGTGGGGAGGGAGAGAATGCAGGGAGGTATTATTACTTTTTATTTATTTTTTAGGAAGCAAATAAAGAAAAATGAGGGGGGGGGGTGTTGTACATGGAACTGTAATTTTAAAGTTGTTATGATGTTTTGTATGATGCAAGAAAATGTATAATAAAGATTATTAAAAAAATAAAAATAGTCTCCACCCTTCATGTGGAACCCCTGACTGGTTAAGGAGGGGGATCTGGGACTTCTGGGACCCCCTCCCCCTCCCCATTTTTCTTAGTGGATCCCCCCCCCCTCTCTTTTCCTTCCTGGGGGGTTAAAACTATGGGGTGTCTTTGAGTTAGCAGTTGCTGCATCTCCAGCAGCGTGGGGGTTAAACATCACTGTGCTGTTTGTTGTTCCCTCCTCTTTCCTCCAACCTCACAAATGTGCTAGCCCCCACAGTATTTAAGGTCCTTTCCCTTCCTCTTACCCCCTCTTGGCCCGCCAATGTTTGTTCCCGCCTGCCCACCCTTGTTCGGTTGCAGGGGACTTAGGTTGTGGTTTCTGTTATCCCCATTTTGCCAGGGTCTTCTGCGGCCCTAATTTCTGTTTCCTTTTAGTGTGGATCGCTTCTACTTCCTATTAAGTCACAGCTGGCAGTATGGACACAATAAAAACTATGGGGTGAAGAAAAATGGCGGACTTGCCCTCAGAAGGGTTCCATTCTCTCTAACTGTAGCTCTCCCATGCTTGCTGTCACCTACTGGTGAACAGGTACATTACATAAACATATACAGTTGCATAGGAATAGCAATGCACATTGTAGTGTTGGCCCATAGTAGACAGTAGCGGGGTGCGAAGTGGCACTCTGGGTCATTACAGGGGCATTTGAATTTGGTGGGATTAGGTGTTTAGTTATGTTTTGGGCGCAGTTAGAGGCGTGGCCACATAGTGTCCCTCTTCATTTTTTTCAAAAGTTGGGAGGTATGAGGTTTGTTGTGACCTCCCCATTCCTGTGCAACTTTGTGGAAATTCAGGCACGAGCACATTTTCATGGGAATGATGATAATTGGGGAGTGTAAATGATTTCACTGTGCGTCCTGGTGACTGATCCCCCTTCACACAGCGATGGCTGTACCCAACTGCGGACTCCAATCCACAGGAGCAGATCTGTTCAGAATCATACCACTCAGAACCGAACCAGTTCGGTTCCAAGGTTTTTTACAGTAATAATCAATTCACAAAGTTATTACACAAGTCTCAAGCAACGTCGAGAAGTAATAATTTTGGCTTATCGGAGATCATACATTCTAATGCTGTACGGAGAGAGATCTAATGCCCAAAAAATAAAGAACTCTCCTCCTCCATTTGATGGCTCCACTGTGAACACTCGCTGCACTGGATGCTCAGGACAGGACCTGCGTTCCTCCATTATGACGTTACACAGGTCCTTTCCTGAGCTTTCAGTGAGCAGCGAGTGTTCACAACGGCGCCATCAAATGGAGAAGGCAATTACTATTTTTTTTAACACAAGTGGGGGAGGGGCGGGAGTTAAAGGCTGTACTAATGAGCTCTCCACAATGGAAGCATTCATTAGTAACAGTCCATATAGGAAAATGTCAGGAATTATTATTGGCAGTACAAAAAAACTTATTTACCGGCTTGGCTGGTGAGTTAAAGGCCGGTTGGCAACCCTAGCCACATGTGAACATGCTGTAAAGTGAGGACATTGCTCAGGGGTTCTGGATTTCTAGGACATGGACATATCATATAGCTGCCGCCATTCCTGACATCCACCACACACAAGAGGCGGCTTCTAGTGATGACATTTATGGATTTTACTAACAGCCGGGGACATTTTCTCTCCACAGTCACAATCTACAGGTTTTATACTAACGCTCTGTGGACGCCTCACCCACATCTCATCTTCTTATTCTTACAGTTTGGGTGGTAATGGTCTACCAGGCACTTCCTGCATCCAGTTGGCATCTGTAATAAGGAATAACCGGTCCCTGAAGATACTTGTCCTGTCTGGTAACCGTCTGTCTGGTCCTCACTTCAGTGACTTGATGGCGGCTCTGTCCAGTCCGGCCTGCAGGATAGAGACATTACTGTGAGTATAAGAGATGTGTACAGGACTGAGACATGTGGGGCACAAGTTATACATGGATTTTATACTATTCTATGCTCCGCACCATTGTTATGTCTGTGAGATAAACTGCTGACTAGGGTTGTCACGATACCAACATTTTGATTCGATTTCAATACCATAAAAAAGTATCGATACTCTGAACCATTCGATACCATGCAAAAAATTAAAACACCAAAAAAGCTAAGTGCATTCCGCATTTTATGGAACGTCCGGACAAGGTGACTAAAAATGGTGTATCGTGCGGTTTTGATTTATTTTTTTCTGTTATGGCGTTTACTGCATAGGAGATATGCATCCCATTAAAATCATTGGTGGCACAGTGCGCCGGCCCATCTCAACCCCCTAGTATTAAAATCATTGGTGGCAGTGGCCACAGGGACCTCTCCCCTCCCCCTCATTGGTGGTGCAGTGGTAGCTTCTGATCGGAGCCCCAGCTGTGTAAGCCTGGGGCTCCGATCGGTTACCATGGCAGCCAGGACGCTACAGAAGCCCTGGTTGCCATGGTAACATCCCTGATGCTGTGTGCACAAAGCACAGAGCAGCAGGGACAGTGTGAAGTCCTATTCACCCTTATAGAGATCTATCAGGCTGAATAGGAAAAGGGATGAAAGATCCCAGGTTCTAGCCCCTAAGGGGGGAAATAGTTATTAAATAAAAAGTGTAAAAAAATAACAAAAAACACTAAAATATGAAGTATAAATCACCCCCTTTTCCCAATTTCACATATAAAATATATAAATAATAAACATATTACATCGCCACGTCAGAAAAGTCCAAACTATTAAAATATAAAAAAAAATCTAGGTGGTGAATGCCGGAACAGAAAAAATAAAATAAAAACAGCGCGATTCGCCATTTTTAAAAATGAGGAATGCACGTGGCTTTTTTTATTTTATTTTTTTGCGTGGTATCGAATGGTATCGAGTATTGCAATACTTTTTCATGGTATCGAAACCGAATCAAAAATTTGGTATCGCAACAACTCTATTCTGAATACAGAATGCATAGTACAATAGGGATGGAGGGATTAAAAAAAAATATATATAATTTAACTCACCTCATCCACTTGTTCGCGCAGCCGGCATCTCTTCTGTCTTCTTCTTTAATGATCAGGAGGAAAAGGACCTGTGGTGACGTCACTGTGCTCACCATGGTGATGGATCATGTGACGGACCATGTAATGAGTGCAGTGACGTCACCACAGGTCCTTTTCCTCAAAGAAGAAGAAGGAGGAAGATAAGCCGGGCTGTGTGAACAAGTGGTTGAGGTGAGTTAAATTAATATTATTATTTTTTATCCCCTCCATCCCTATCCTGAGAGACATCTCAGCCCTTACTGCCATAGAGCACTCATCTCTGCCTGTGCTACATTACAGCTGTATGGCGGTATTATTACTGATGACCCCGGCTGTAATTTACTCAGAATGGAGACGATTACTGCTCGTTATCAATAAGTAATAATCAATACCAGCAGAATCCAGAGAAACCCTGAACGTAGTGTAATGTCTACTAATAATCCATCCCCCAAATACCTGACTGAGCCACATGTGTCCTGTAGTAATGTGAGGAGGAGAATGGGGCCCACAGTAGATGGTGGAGGAAGGAGAATGGAGGCCACAGGGACCACAATAGATGGCGGAGGAAGGAGAATGGAGGCCACAGGGACCACAATAGATGGCGGAGGAAGGAGAATGGAGGCCACAGGAACCACAATAGATGGCGGAGGAAGGAGAATGGAGGCCACAGGAACCACAATAGATGGCGGAGGAAGGAGAATGGAGGCCACAGGGGCCAGAATAGATCGTGGACTAGGGAGAATGGAGGCCACAGACTGATGGCCAAATAGCAGCTGATGACGCTGACACAAGTTCCTCCAGCTTTATGACTCTTGTACATTCATGTGCTGCCATCATCACTGATTTATGACATGCCATAAAGTGAGGACATTCCTCAGGGGTTCTGGATCTCTAGGACATGGACACAGTGGCGTCGCCAGGGGGGGGCCAGAGGGGGCCACGGCCCCCCCAACATCATGCTGGGCCCCCCCATGTGCCCCCCCAACTAAAATGCGCCCCCCCAGCGTCCCTGCTGTCAGCAGCATTCACTTGACTGATCCGAGTTCAGCTCAGTCACAGTCTCTCTCTCACCTCACGCTGCTGGCAGCAGGGACGCAGGGAGCCGGAGCCTGAGGGAGGGACTGGGAGGAGCGTAATATGATCTCAGAGTGGAGGCTGCTTCTGCCAGCCCCTCCCCTCCCCGCCCACCAACCAATCACCACCAGAGCTGAGGGGGTAAGGCAAGCACAGTACACCAGCAGCTCTCTGAATCTAGTCGTCTGAGTCACACAAGTGCAGGAGTCTAAGAATAGAAAGGAATCGAATGAGTCACAAGTTAAAAGAATCTAAAGATCCGACTTAGTTTGTGACTCATTCGATTCATTGAGTTAAAAGAGCCGTGAGAGCCGTGAGAACAGGTAAGGCTACTTTCACACTTGCGCTTGATCGGATCCGTTCTGATCGGATCCGATCATATTAATGCAGACGGAGGCTCCGTTCAGTACGGATCCGTCTGCATTAATAACTTAGAAAAAATTCTAAGTGTGAAAGCAGCCTGAGCGGATCCGTTCAGACTTTCAATGTAAAGTCAATGGGGGACGGATCCGCTTGAAGATTGAGCCATATGGTGACATCTTCAAGCGGATCCGTTCCCATTGACTTACATTGTAAGTCTGAACGGATCCGCACGGCCAGGCGGACAGCTGAGCGCTGCAAGCAGCGTTCAGCTGTCCGCCTGTCCGTGCGGAGGCGAGCGGAGCGGAGGCTGAACGCCGCCAGACTGATGCAGTCTGAGCGGATCCGCATCCATTCAGACTGCATCAGGGCTGGACGGAGGCGTTCGGGTCCGCTCGTGAGCTCCTTCAAACGGAGCTCACGAACGGACCTATGAACGCTAGTGTGAAAGTAGCCTAAGGTCCCTTTCACACGAGCGAGTGTTCCGCGCGGGTGCAATGCGTGACGTGAACGCATAGCACCCGCACTGAATCCTGACCCATTCATTTCAATGGGTCTGTGTACATGAGCGTTGTTTTTCACGCATCAGTTCTGCGTTGCATGAAAATCGCAGCATGTTCTATATTCTGCGTTTTTCACGCAGCCCTGGCCCCATAGAAGTGAAATGGGCTGCGTGAAAAACGCATTGCATCCGCAAGCAAGTGCGGTTGCGATGCGTTTTTTACTGATGGTTGCTAAGAGATGTTGTTTGTAAACATTCAGTTTTTTATCACGCGCGTGAAAAACGCATCAAAACGCATTGCACCCGCGCGGAAAAAACTGAACAACTAAACGCAATCGCAGGCAAAACTGACTGAACTTGCTTGCAAAATAGTGCGAGTTTCACTGAACGCACCCGGCCCCAATCCGCAACGCCCGTGTGAAACCAGCCTTAGGCTACTTTCACACTAGCGTTCGATCGGATCCGTTCTGAACGGATCCGATCATAATAATGCAGACGGAGGCTCCGTTCAGAACGGATCCGTCTGCATTATTTTGGCATATAAAAGCTAAGTGTGAAAATAGCCTGGGACGGATCCGTCCAGACTTTCAATGTAAAGTCAATGGGGGACGGATCCGCTTGAGGATTGAGCCATATTGTGGCATCTTCAAACGGATCCGTCCCCATTGACTTACATTGTAAGTCTGGACGGATCCGCACGCCTCCGCACGGCCAGGCGGACACCCGAACGCTGCAAGCAGCGCTCAGCTGTCCGCCTGTCCGTGCGGAGGCGAGCGGAGCGGAGGCTGAACGCCGCCAGACTGATGCAGTCTGAGCGGATCCGCTCCATTCAGACTGCATCAGGGCTGGACGGCTGCGTTCGGGTCCGCTCGTGAGCCCCTTCAAACGGAGCTCACGAGCGGACCGACGAACGCTAGTGTGAAAGTAGCCTTACACTGAGGCTGAGGCTGCTTTTGTTGCAGCAGTGATAAGATTAAGGGACAGGAGAAGTGACAGATGACACAAGAGTTTAGATTACAGGTTGAATTAAATTAACCGTTTAGAATCAAATTGGCTTCTCAGGAGATATATATGTTAATGGCATCTCATTCAGTAGCTATATAACTAAGGCCTCTTTCACACTTGCGTTGTCCGGATCCGGCGTGTACTCCACTTGCCGGAATTACACGCCGGATCCGGAAAAACGCAAGTGTACTGAAAGCATTTGAAGACGGATCCGTCTTCAAAATGCTTTCAGTGTTACTATGGCAGCCAGGACGCTATCAAAGTCCTGGTTGCCATAGTAGTAGTGAGGAGCGGGGGAGCGGTATACTTACAGTCCGTGCGGCTCCCGGGGCGCTCCAGAATGACGTCAGAGCGCCCCATGCGCATGGATGACGTGTACATGCGATCACGTCATCCATGCGCCTGGGGCGCCCTGACGTCACTCTGGAGCGCCCCGGGAGCCGCACGGATGGTAAGTATACTGCTCCCCGCTCCCCACTACACTTTACCATGGCTGCCAGGACTTTAGCGTCCCGGCATCCATGGTAACCATTCAGAAAAAGCTAAACATCGTATCCGGCAATGCGCCGAAACGACGTTTAGCTTAAGGCCGGATCCGGATCAATGCCTTTCAATGGGCATTAATTCCGGATCCGGCCTTGCGGCAAGTGTTCAGGATTTTTGGCCGGAGCAAAAAGTACTGCATGCTGCGGTATTTTCTCCGGCCAAAAAACGTTCCGTTCCGGAACGGAAGACATCCTGATGCATCCTGAACGGATTTCACTCCATTCAGAATGCATGGGGATAAAACTGATCAGGATTCTTCCGGCATAGAGCCCCGACGACAGAACTCTATGCCGGATCCGGACAACGCAAGTGTGAAAGGGGCCTAAGGGTGGGTTCACATCACCTTTATGGACTGTACTGTCAGTGTCAGACTGTTGTCACTGTGGGTAACATTGCACACCACAGTGACAGCTCCTGACTCCAGTCTGACTCCTGAGTCCTCCTGTCCGGCGTCAGCCTCAGCTTCCCTTTACTATAATAAATCACTCTTCCTGACTCACTCAATACTAGTAATCAGAGTTCAGAGAGAGCTGAAGAAGACGAGCCGACTGCACTGAGTCAGCAGCGCAGCAAGTAGTGAGTGAATCGAATGTATCAAGCATCTGCGCATGCGCACCGGCACCTAGAGTCTTCGGTTCACTTGCGAGTCAGCTCAGCAGTCTGACTCACCAAGTGAACCGAATATCCGATTCATGAATTGGTTCATTTGAATGAGCTGATTCAAATGAACCGATTCACCTAAAAGATCTGAACTTCCCATCACTAAGCGGCGGTGCAGGGGAGGGAGAGGCGTGTCCCTTCCCCTTGCTCTGATAGGCTGCAGGCACTAGACCGGCAGCCTATCAGAGGCCGGCGCAGGCGCGCGATGACGTCATCGCGCCGCCTGAGCCATACAGCGTGGGACACAGGCCAGAAGAGGCCTGCATCGCATCGCTGACACTGAGGTAAGTATAATTTTTTATTTTTTTTTACAATAGTGATACTTGGGGGGGGGGGGGGGGACTTACCTAATAATGGCACATGATGGGGGGGCTTACTTAATAATGGCACATGAAGGGGGGGGGTACTTACTTAATAATGGCACATGAAGGGGGGGGGTACTTACTTAATAATGGCACATGATGGGGGGGCTTACTTAATAATGGCACATGAAGGGGGGGTACTTACTTAATAATGGCACATGATGGGGGGGCCTTAATACTGGCACATGATGGGGGGGCCTTAATACTGGCACATGATGGGGGGGCTTAATACTGGCACATGATGGGGGGACCTAATACTGGCACATGATGGGGGGACCTAATACTGGCACATGATGGGGGGCTTATTACTGGCACATGCTGGGGGGCTTATTACTGGCACATGATGGGGGGCTTATTACTGGCATGTAATGTGGGTCTTATTACTGGTACGTGGAGTCATCTACGGGGGCACTAAGAAGGGGTAATTTATACTTGCAAAATTATGGGGGACATTGAGGGCATCTACTGGGGCATTTTATACTGGTACATTATGGGGGCACTAGGAGGAAGGGGGAGAGGAGCACTATGGGGCATTTACTGGGGGCACTATATAGGGGTATTTTATACTGGCACATTATGGGGGACATTAGCTCAACTGGGGGCATAAGGGGGTATTTTTTGCATTGTCACATTATAAGGAGAATTATTACTACCGGGGGGCATTATGGTGGGCTTTATTACTCCCCCATGGTATGAACCCCTAGTAGCAGCACCGGCCTCTCCCTGCTCTGCTATCCCTCTGCCCCTTCTCCAAATCCTTATTATGAAATCTTTCTCATTAGGATAAAACACATCAGCTCCGCCGAGCCCCCGGCCAAAGTGTGGAAGTGGCGTCCGAGACCCCCAAGGGCCAAGCCAAGTAACTGTAAGTCTTCATGTCAAATATGTTGGTTATACACATATAGCCTACACTGTGCCCCACAATATACAGTATACCGCCACGCTGTGCCCCACAATATATAGTATACCGGTACACTGTGCAGTCTGTTCTATAAGCACCCTTGTTCTGTGGCGGTGGACAGAAAATAATCTGGAAGTGCCCCTCCCGAGACCAGGCTCTGGATCCGACTCTGGTCTGGACCGCTCACAGGCGTGTACATTTCTTCTAAACTGTAATCCGTATCCTCTGACCTGCAGAAATGAGCGCTCGCTCGATAACAACTAACAGGCAGTACCTGTAGGCTGTAGCCTGGCCCTGTTACAGAAGCTAGCCGAGTGGTGTAAGGTTAAGGTACTAGTAGAGATGAGCGGCCGCTTAATCCTGATTTAAAGTTAAAGTTACTGCAGGATATGGATTACGGTTTAGAAATGTCAAATGTACACTCCTGTGAGCGGCGGGGAGGGGGATCTGTGGATGACACTGTTATAGGGAGGGGGATCTGTGGATGACACTGTTATAGGGAGGGGGAAATGGGGATGACACTGTCATGGGGTGGATCTGTGGATGACCCATATAGCATAAGATGCTATACATTACACGGTATGTGGCATCCACAGATCCCCCCCATAGCAGTGTCATCCACAGACAGCTGGACTTTTCTTCCCTGTTGCGGTTTTAGGTATTGGGTAAAATATCGCAGCATTTCTAAGTGTACTTGTGTAAATGTATCGTTGTTATAGCTGCCCCCCCTACTTTTGTCCTGGCCCCCAGTGTGCCCCCCCAAAATTTGAAAGCTAGAGACGCCACTGCATGGACATATCATATAGCTGCCACCATACCTGACATCCACCACACACAAGAGGCGGCTTCTAGTGATGACATTTATGGATTTTACAGCCGGGGACTTTTTCTCTCCACAGTCACAATCTACAGGTTTTATACTAACGCTCTGTGGACGCCTCACCCACATCTCATCTTCTTATTCTTACAGATTGGGTGCTAATGATCTACCAGACACTTCCTGCATCCAGTTGGCATCTGTAATAAGGAATAACCGGTCCCTGAAGATACTTGACCTGTCTAGTAACCGTCTGTCTGGTCCTCACTTCAGTGACTTGATGGAGGCTCTGTCCAGTCCGGCCTGCAGGATAGAGACATTACTGTGAGTATAAGAGATGTGTACAGGACGGAGACATGTGGGGCACAAGTTATACATGGAGTTTATTATATTTTATGCTCCGCACCAGTGTTATGTCTATGAGATAAACTACTGACTGATCCTTGATATGTGACGTCTCTAGTAATGTCTGACTAATGCACCAGGTCTAGTTGTGTCAGCGCCCCCCTTACCTGCACCCCGGATTTTGGCACCGTCTGTTTGTGTCATCTGCAGCAGATTTATCATCTTCTCTCCACATTACTGAAAGGTATTTTTCCTTTTGCTTTTTTTACCGACTTCTAAGAACCATAACGTTTTTACTTTTCCGTTCACATAGCCGTCTGAGGGCTTCATGCGCGCAGCTGTATTTTGGGAAGAATAGGACGTTTTATGTTTTTGGAGACCACAGGACAGACTTCAGGGTGTGAAGAGCACACGGTGTAATGTCCGCATGTTTTGTGGCCCCATTGAGATTAATGGGTCTACATCAGTTCAGCAGATCGGACGCAGGCTGAGACTACGGTTGTGTGCATGAGGCGTAAGATGTACTTTTAATTTAAATTACCATAACCTGTATTGAAAACACAGGAGAAAATTATTTTTGGGGCTACAATTCCACAATTTTTTTATGTTGTTTTTTTACGGTGTTGGCGGTGTGCTAAAACTGGTATGACGACCCTATCCGGAGGATCGGTACAATTACAGCAATATCACATTTATATGGTTTCTATTATATTTTTCAATTTTTAAAGTAATAAAAACCTTAGAAAAATCAAAATTTCCTTCATGACCGTATCCTGATGCCATGACCTCTTTATATTTCAATCTACAGGGCTGAGGCTTGTTGTTTGCCGGGCGAGCTGTAGTTTTTATTGGTGCCATTTTGGGTCACTAATAACTTTTTGATCTTTTTATTTTCTTGTTATTTTCAGGCGGTGAAGTGACCAAAAAACAGCGATCGCTGTGCGGGATAATCACTTTTACATTTTAATAGTTCGGACATTTTCGGATGCGGTGATACCAATTATGTTTATTTTTTATTCTTTATTTTTATTTGGAAAATGGGGAGATTAGAATTTTTACTTTTTTAAAGATTTTTTAGTTTTTTTCTCTTACTTTTAACTGTAATAGTAACTATAATTCACTTTGCAGTGGATGAGAACAGACAGAACACGATGGTGCCTGCGGTTTATATGGAGACTATATGGAGTTCTGTATGTCTCCGGTTCTGCACTGATCCACGGTGTGTGCACAGACAAGGGTATATGACAGGCATCTCAAACTGCAGCCCTCCAGCTGTTGCAAAACTACAACTCCCAGCATGCACGGACAGCCTACAGGTATCAGCCTACAGCAGGGCATTGTGGGAGTTGTAGTTTTACAACAGCTGGAGGGCCGCAGTTTGAGATGTCTGGTATATGAGGAAACACAGGGAAATCTATGGACACGTGAGCTGTCCACGGAGGACACGGACTGATCACTGGCGTGTTAATCAGCCCGTACGGGGTCAGAACTCAGCCGCACTTCAGAAATGTTTTACATGTTTTAAAAGTAGTCACTAAAAGACCCTAAAAAATGCAGCAGCATCAGCAGGGGACAGAACAGATTTTTTCCATTTTCAGACGTGTTTCTTTTTGGACGTCTGTGAAATGTTTTTCCTCTATAGTGAAAGATGTAGAACCGCCAGATCTCCAGCACGCTGCGCTTCTGAAAAGAGGCAGAAAAAAAACACATAATAAGAAAAATTACAGGAATAAAACCCTTCTGTGTGATACTTTCCATAGACTTTTACTGCAAAAATCACACAACTCCAGAAAACACCAGTATAAAGCTGTGTATGTGTAAGCCGTGTACCGGGGAGGGCTTCCCAGGATACAGAGAAGTCACAGACAAGGAAAGCGACACAGACACCGGCTTTTGCAAACAAACACTTCTTTAAAGGGAACCTGTCACCGGGATTTTGTGTATAGAGCTGAGGACATGGGTTGCTAGACGGCCGCTAGCACATCCGCAATACCCAGTCCCCATAGCTCTGTGTGCTTTTATTGTGTAAAAAAAAAACGATTTGATACATATGCAAATTACCCTGAGATGAGTCCTGTCCTTGAGATGAGTTCGGGACAGGACTCATCTCAGGTTAATTTGCATACGTATCAAATCGTTTTTTTTACACAATAAAAGCACACAGAGCTATGGGGACTGGGTATGCTAGCGGACCCATGTCCTCAGCTCTATACACAAAATCCCGGTGACAGGTTCCCTTTAAGGTACTTTCAAACTTGCGTTTTTCTTTTCCGGCATAGAGTTCCGTCCTAGGGCCTCAATACCGGAAAAAAACTGATCAGTATTATCCCCATGCATTCTGAATGGAGAGCATTCCTTTCAGGATGCATCAGGATGTCTTCAGTTCAGTCTTTTTGACTAATCAGGCAAAAGATAAAAACGCAGTATGCTACGGTTTTATCTCCAGCCAAAAAATCTGAAGACTTGCCTGAATGCCATCATTTTTCCATCAATGTATTAGTGCCGGATCCGGCATTCAAATTACTGGAATGCAGGATCCGTCCTTCCAGTCTGCGCATGCGCAGAACGAAAAAAAGGTGAACAAAATAAATGCCGGATCCGTTTTGCAGGATCACACCAGAAAGACGGATCCGGCATTTCAATGCATTTTTCTGACTGATCAGGATCCTAATCAGTCTTACAAATGCCATCAGTTGGCATACGTTTCCAGTGACAGAACTGCTTGCCGGATCACTCTGCCGCAAGTGTGAAAGTAGCCTTACTGAAGCACATCAATATCACCTGCAGCTCTGAAATACAGTTAGAATTAAATAAAGTTACATACACTCAGCCTGCAGCTGAGACCCCTGTGTTGCACAGCACGGCGCCCTCTAATGGTAGTCGGAACAATTTACCTACTGCGAGCAGAGTTAAAGAGTTTCTGTCACCAGATTTAACCCTATTAAACTGGCTGACATTAGTGATGTGCTAACTCTCCTAATCTTATGCTTCTGGATGCCCCCGTTACTGCACAATTTAAACTTTTATAATATGCTAATTGGCCTCTAGGACGGGGGGGGGGGGGGGTGTTGCTCCTTCTCCTAGACGCTCCGTTCGCCCACTGCAAGTCACGCCCCCCGCCATCCTTGATTGAAAGAGCCAGCGCTCGTCTTCTCCGGCCGGCCCTGTATGCCGGATAAATCTTGCGCATGCGCAGTCCCAGCACACAGGGCCGGAGACGATGAGCGCTGCCTGGCCCTGTCAATCAAGGACGGCAGGGCATGACGTCAGGTGGGCAAACGGAGCCTCTAGGAGCAGGCGCAACGCCCATCCTGCTCCTAGAGGCTAATTAGTATATTATAAAATTGTGCAGTAATGGGGGCATCCAGAAGCATACGATTAGGGTCAGGGTCTGCTGACATTAGCACATTGCTAATGTCAGCCAGTTTAATAGGGTTAAATCTGGTGACAGAAACCCTTTAACACTGCCTCGCCATACCTGTTATTACCCTAGAGTACAGGAAGGATTGTTTGGGGTGTAATATACAGGCTAGCCCGCGGAGCAACACAGGAGCTTACAATCTTATTAGCTTATACAGTGTTTCCCCTCCCCTTCCCAAAACTGGTAATGTGACACGTGCCTAATATATTACTCCGATAAAACGCTGGGCTGACTGGAGATTATGGTGAAGTCCTCTCTGCTCTCAGGAGCGAACCACAACTTTAACTGTTAAGTCCTTGTAATGAATGATCCACAATATGTAAAGCCTGCCACACACATAAACCCCATCATAGACCCTATCTATCTAACTAGCTAATGGCAGGTCTAAGTCTCTGATACTTTAGACGCCACTCTTACAATGTAATACGTGCACGATTTTACTGACTCGGGTCTGCTCTGTCTCCACTGATGATTCCGAATCAAACAGTCTTTCAATCAAACGTGCGGTACCACAGAAAAGGTAATTCGATCCTCATCTCTAAGCAGTACTCCTGGCAGGCATCCTCTCTCCTGGTCAGCATTTGGATCCTGGATTCGACCAGCTACTTTTGGCTGCGGTACTTGTCACAAAAGAACGCTTCCAAGCACTTGGATGTAGAGAGATTCACCTCAGTCTTTCTCTTTCTCGCCTCACAAAATGGCGACTGCTTCCTGTCTTGTTAACCAGACCTCTGATGCATATTGTTATCCGAGCAGAGAGTGAGCTGTGCATGAGAAACAGCGACCTCTTGTGGCTAAACAGTAAAATAACAGTCTAGAACTTAAATGGAACAGTATTCATGCAATGAAAGCTGCTTCTTAATCTCACATGTGAACGCGGCCTCTGGAGGGTGCTGCAGATTGGAGTTTGTGGCCGCCTGTGATCTCACCTCGTATGTATCGGCATGTAAAGCTGGAGGCTTCAGCAGCATTCTGCGCACTGTCCGACTGCAACGTGTCGCAGTATAAAGCTGACATCACAACCTAAATTGTGACATGTCTATAACCACACGTGACATCATCAGATATCAGGCTCCAGTAGAGAATGCTTCTCCTCATCTGTATCACTATTATTGCCCCATTATTTCCTCTATTAGGCTGGTCCTGAAGGGGTTAAAGCTCTGATGTGCCACACTGTGATGTGGCATGACGAGTGCAGTATGTGGCGGTACTTTATATTGTAGTATAGGTATCATATACGGCTCAGACAGGTGACAGGGCTCTCAGTGAGATGATATCTCCTGCTACATGAGTTTGTGTGCGCCACCTAGTGGTTGTCAGGTGACTTGCAGCATGCAAAGGGTTTTACAGGCATGTCCTGATATTGTATTGATATAATGAGAAACTGGAGACCTTAACATGAGGGTGGACACATCCATCTATTAGTATTACATGAGCAGCGAGTCAAGTGACCACAGTATGGCGGTATTATCATCTACACCAGGCATGCTCAACCTGCGGCCTTCCAGCCGTTGTAAAACTACAACTCCCACAATTCCCTGCTGTAGGCTGATAGTTGTAGGCTGTTCGGGCATGCTGGGAGTTGTAGTTTTGCAACAGCTGGAGGGCCGCAGGTTGAGCATGCCTGATCTACACAATATATAGTATTATATGTCATATACTGGATTTTCCCTTTTATAATACTCTCCCCAGGTTTAGACATAGGAAAATAAGAAAACATATTTTCTATATCCTCTATGAAGGGAATGTGGTTTAGTGAAGTGGAGGCATCGAGGTCCAGAACTTCAGGTGTAACAACCAGCAATGGTGCATGTGGTCCCCTCATTAATGTACCTCCAAATAAATGTGTCGCCTGTCACTGCTCTGTGGTGTCCGGCCACGCTTCTTCGTCACCTAAGTTATTTTTAAGTATTTGTGTGTGACACACTCAGTTCTGCTATACACACAGCTCTGCTATACACACATACAGATCAGATATACACACAGCACTGCCATACACAGACAGCACTGACATACACACACACAATGCTGTACTCATACATCTCTGTTACAGACAAAAAGTTCTGTTACACTCTTACAGCTCCGCTACACACATGCAGCTTTGCTATACACACTTAGCCACTTTAGTAAAGACTCAAATTTCCCTACACCAGTGCCAGCTGTACAGTCTTCCTGCTCTGGCTCCTCCTATTGATGATATCATCAAGGGTCCTTAAAGGGAGTCTTTCACCTAATCTGAGCGTTTTAGACCGCTCAGATCAGGTTATAGACTCTTTAACCCTCATTACGATGATACCTTTGTCTTATGTGTCCCTCGCCCAGATAATGAAAATAATACTTTTTAAACTTATGCAAATTACCTTCTGAAGGTGCCCAGGGGCGGCGTTACTGGGCGATGTGCCCAGAAAAACACACCTCCAGCCGGCGGACGTCGCGAGCGGCACCAGAGGACGGCGGGCTGGGAACTGGCCCGCACCTGCGCACTGCTCTGCCCATTATGGGCAGAGGAACAGCTTTTCATATTGCGCATGCGCTGGCCAACTAAAGACAGCCGGCCGGCGCATGCGCAATATGAAAAGCTGTTCCTCTGCCCATAATGGGCAGAGCAGTGCGCAGGTGCGGGCCAGTTCCCAGCCCGCCGTCCTCTGGTGCCGCTCGTGACGTCCGCCGGCTGGAGGTGTGTTTTTCTGGGCACATCGCCCAGTAACGCCGCCCCTGGGCACCTTCAGAAGGTAATTTGCATAAGTTTAAAAAGTATTATTTTCATTATCTGGGCGAGGGACACCTAAGACAAAGGTATCATCGTAATGAGGGTTAAAGAGTCTATAACCTGATCTGAGCGGTCTAAAACGCTCAGATTAGGTGAAAGACTCCCTTTAAGCTGTAGTTTTCATCTCCTTTCAGTACAGTGTAGGACCTTCCTCCCCATGCGCTGAACGGATGGTTCTACTGCCTGCCAGCTCTCTCACTGGTCAGGCAGATCTGTATGAGCACTGTGCATGATCAGTAGTGAAGCACTCAGGGGTCTGGCCATACTGGATCTCCCTGACTGCTGTTCATAAGACACTTTTAGCAAGATTTTTTTCTTACTAAAAGGGCGTCTTATAAATTGTAAAATATGGTAAGTCTGATTTTCAGTGATGTGGTGCCGGTCATAGGATAGAACTGCTGGAAAGTAGCTACATTGTAAATGTCTTCTCTGGGACTGTGATACTGATGGGTTGTCCTCAGGAACAATATCTGACTGGTGGGGGCACCCCCGACACCCTGCCTATCAGGTGCTTAAAGAGGCAGTGGCGCTAGGTGAGCGCTTAGGCGCCAATTTATTAAGACTGCCATTTTACACTCCTTTCTTAATAAAACCCTACAAGAACATTTAGACTAGCACATCTGAAGTCACAGGTGCACATCCATAAAGCTAGCATGTAGGCAGCTCACCCTTACAGACTTAGTTTAGGCCCAGGAGAGGCAGTTCTGATAGTGTTAGGTACCTATCTGTGGAAGCCACCTTGACGCCGGTAAATGGGCCCAACACACATATGATCAAATATGTGTGCAAAGGGCTTACATTTTTCATGTATAGTAGGTACAGTACCACTGTAATCTAGAATAATCCCTAATTCTGGATTCTATTATTAGCATTAATAAAGCCCTAAACTGGCGGTAAATCCGTCGAAGTTATGAGGGGCAGGCCTCTCCTTAACTTCGGGGCATCCAGCACCAGTCCTAAGTGTAAGACAGCTTCTGAGCCGTCTTACATATGCACCTTTTTCAAAAACGTGAAAGGGGCATAGAAAATGGTAAATGAGAAGGGTCTGCTGGCCCATCCCCTTCCCCCGACTGTAATACTATACACATCCGCCATACACTGTACTACTCTGTAATACCAAACACATCCACTATACACTGTACTGCTCTGTAATACCAAACACATCCACTATACACTGTACTGCTCTGTAATACCAAACACATCCTCTATACACTGTACTGCTCTGTAATACCAAACACATCCGCTATACACTGTACTGCTCTGTAATACCAAACACATCCTCTATACACTGTACTGCTCTGTAATACCAAACACATCCTCTATACACTGTACTGCTCTGTAATACCAAACACATCCTCTATACACTGTACTGCTCTGTAATACCAAACACATCCTCTATACACTGTACTGCTCTGTAATACCAAACACATCCGCTATACACTGTACTGCTCTGTAATACCAAACACATCCGCTATACACTGTACTGCTCTGTAATACCAAACACATCCGCTATACACTGTACTGCTCTGTAATACCAAACACATCCACTATACACTGTACTGCTCTGTAATACCAAACACATCCACTATACACTGTACTGCTCTGTAATACCAAACACATCCACTATACACTGTACTGCTCTGTAATACCGAACACATCCACTATACACTGTACTGCTCTGTAATACCGAACACATCCACTATACACTGTACTGCTCTGTAATACCGAACACATCCACTATACACTGTACTGCTCTGTAATACCAAACACATCCACTATACACTGTACTGCTCTGTAATACCAAACACATCCACTATACACTGTACTGCTCTGTAATACCAAACACATCCACTGTACACTGTACTGCTCTGTAAAATCTGTGATTATAATTCTATATGTAATGACTGACCACCGCACAGGTCCATCTGTCTCCTGATGATGGTGCTAGACCTGATAATAAGTAAGATGTTCCATCACATGGCTAAGAAGGAGCAAGAAGGGTGGAAACGTCTCTGTACATCCTCTTGTGAATAAAGACCTCTCTCTTCTATTGTCCTGCACCGCACCTCACTGTGACTCC
Organism: Bufo gargarizans; assembly: GCF_014858855.1. Lineage (NCBI taxonomy): Eukaryota > Metazoa > Chordata > Amphibia > Anura > Bufonidae > Bufo > Bufo gargarizans. Next base: position 84,400,696 of record NC_058090.1, read on the forward strand.
TCCTCTGGATGAGGAGATCTTGGCCCCTCTGTAGATGCTGCAGAGACCAGGCTTCAGTGTTAAGCTTGTATGAGACAGGCAGATAGTCTGCCAGATCCTCACTAACAAGCATTCGTAGTATCGCTTGTTAGCAATGATCTGGCAGTGTAAAGCCTCATTCACACATCATTGTTTCACATATTCCTACTGTACATGTTCTTGATGGACAGCACACTCACCCATTCATTTTAAAGTGTGTATTCAAACATCTATGTTTTAGCATGGATGCATGCTCTGTTTTATACGTCTTGACGGATCCATCACGCCCATTATAGTCTATGGGTCAATGAAAACTATGGATCATTTTGGAAGAGATGCTTTGAAAATAGGATTTTTTGTGCTTACCTGTAAATTATTTTTCTTGCTAAGTTCATTGGAGACAGAGGAGACCATGGGTACAGCTGCTGCCACTAGGAGGCGACACCAAGATACAAAGTGTTGGCTCCTCCTCTTAGCTATACCCCTCCTGTATACACTGAGCTTATTAGGTTGTACAAAAGTAGTAGGAGCAGCCACGAGAATCCAACAGATAACTAATAAGAAGAGAAGTGGAGATGGGTGAGAACCAAGAACTGGTAGGACCCATCAAGAAGAGCCAACAACGTACTTACAGGGTGGGAGCTGTGTTCCCCAATGAACTTAGCAAGAAAACGATTTTATAGGTAAGCACAAAAAATCCTATTTTCTTGCCCGTATCATTGGGGGACACAGGAGACCATGGGACGTTCTAAAGCAGTACAATGAGGAGGGAACAAAAGACCAGAACAATCTAAGGCTGGCCATGAGATCCCGCATGGAAAAAGAACCCTGAATAGGACAGGAAGAGCATGAACCAGGAGGGCCAGCCAGAGAGCGTAGAACACGCATTGATTTAGACTGGGCAGAAAGAGGAAAACTGAGTTAAACAAAGGTTGGAGATACGTCAGAAGAAGTGGATACCAGCACAGAATATCCTTAAGAAGGAGAAGCATTTCAGACGGCTGAAAATGATATCCGGAAGGTACATCTGGATATCGAGTACCACAGGCCTGGTGTGGAAGTCCGGACTGAAAAGCCAGGACGTCTTGCATGACAATAAGCCCCTTGGAAAACTGAGGGAGGTCTGCAAAATAGGGTCTGTAGAATCCGGGTATGTATGACATCTGGCTAACAAGCAACAGGAAAACCCATAGAAAACTCTACCCAATGTGTACGTGATGTGTACGGAACATAGGTAAAAAACTTGGTGATTTGTGAAGAATCAACTGGGCAGAAGGCAGAGTACCAGAGTAGACACTCCCTTGTGGAAGAAAAGAGGAAAAAAAAAATGGAATATGGTCACTCATCAAGACAGAGATAAGGTGTGGCCAAGGGAGATGAACAGGCACAATAGAAACCAATCAGAGGTTTAAACTGAAAATCATAGGTAAATGGGGAATCGTCTGAGAGGGAAAAAAACTGTGTCCTCAGGGGTCAATAGCATCCCAGCCATGCCACAGAGAGGAATGTTGCATAAGAGTGTTGCCAAACCAACCTCCTTCACTGGACAAAAGGAAGACTGAGTGATGCTGGATCCAGGACTGGTCTTAGACAACTTGAGGTAATGGAGCAGAGACAGGGCAACTGCACTGTGAAAAAAGAGCAGGCTACAATCTGTGCTAGAGAGCACATACATTTGCCAGGAATACACTTTTCGAATCAGATCCAAAGGTAAGGACCGCAGTGTACACCTCAGCTATAAAATAAACGCTCCATAAGGAGAAGATAACCTGGTAGACAGATAGGGGGGAGGTGTTGACCATATTCACCCCATCTTCATCCCCTTCTCTTCACCCCTCCTCGCGGAACAAGTAGGATCACCTCTTCAGCCGCTAGCACCGAGGTGGTAGGGAGGCTAGAATGGAGGTGATCCCAGCTGGGCTGCCCTGGTCCACTTTGCCTTCTTGGGGGAGGTCAGGCGGTGAGGGGAACTGACACCTGCCTATCTCCCCAAGTAAACAGAGAGGCAAGATGTCTGTTTTCCATGCCTAAAGGGTAAAAAGGTAAAATAACAAGCTAAAATAATAAATAAAAATGGCAGCTAGGTGCCCTGCAAAGCAGGAAGGTCTGCCTCATACAGACACTAAGCTAAAACTGACTAGTTCGGTAGGGGTATAGATGAGAGGAGTAGCTAACACTTTTTTGCTTAGTGTCAGCAGCTATATCCATGGTCTCCTAATGATATGAGCGAGAACATTATTTTTCAACTGCACAGTGTCTGTGAAACAGGAATGACACACGGACAGAAAAAAACTGACAAACCGATCCTTCACCGAGGCATCTTTTCATTGACCATCATAGACCACCTTTTCACGGATTTGAGCATGGACACAGATGTGTGACTGAGGCTTAATACTGCCGCCAATTACCGCATAAACTAGTAAACACTCAGTCACCGGGTAATTGAAATCTTTTAACAGAATTAAAACTCATTAGTCGGTGGCAAATCATGCTTTGTAATCCTGATGTGCCTTTGCAGTCCCCCGAATGGAGAGGGAGAGAGCTTCCAGGCAGCCCCCCAAGCCCCGTCCTTACCCTTCCCCGTCTGCGCAGTTCTGGCCACTACTGAGCAGACGGGGAAGGTTCCCATGGCAACAGGACGCCTTCTCAGGCGTCCTGCTGTCCATGGTTCTGAACAGATCTGTGCTGAAAGCATAGATCTGTTCAGACAAAGTGTAAGTAAAATACAGTACAGTACAATATATATTGTACTGTACTGTATTATGCAGACATCAGACCCACTGGATCTTCAAGAACCAAGTGGGTCTGGGTCAAAAAAAAAAGTGAAAAAAGTGAAAATAAAGTAAAAATCAAAAAACACATTTATCACTGATTAAAAATCAAAAAAATAAAATTCCCTACACATGTTTGGTATCGCCGCGTCCGTAACGACCTCATCTATAAAACGGTAATGTTACTTTACCCGAACGGTGAACGCCATAAAAATTAAAAATTAAAAACTATGATGAAATTGGAATTTTGCCCACCTTACTTCCCAAAAAAGGTAATAAAAGTGATCAAAAAAGTCGCATCTACGCCAAAATTGTAACAATCAAACTGTTATCTCATCCCGCAAAAATCATACCCTACCCAAGATAATCGCCCAAAAACTGAAAAAGTTATGGCTCTTAGACTATGGAAACACTAAAACATGATTTCTTTTGTTTCAAAAATGAAATCATTGTGTAAAACTTACATAAATAAAAAAAAAGTATACATATTGGGTATCACCGCGTCCGTGACAACCTGCTCTATAAAATTACCACATGATATAACCTGTCAGATGAATGGTGCAAATAACAAAAAAAAAAACGGTGCCAAAAAAGCAATTTCTTGTTACCTTGCCGCACAAAAAGTGTAATATAGAGCAACCAAAAATCATATGTACCCTAAACTTGTACCAACAAAACTGCCACCCTATCCCGTAGTTTCTAAAATGGGGTCACTTTTTTGGAGTTTCTACTCTAGGGGTGCATCGGGGGGCTTCAAATGGGACATGGTGTAAAAAAAAACAGTCCAGCAAAATCTGCCTTCCAAAAACCGTATGGCATTCCTTTCCTTCTGCGCCCTGCCGTGTGACCGTACAGCGGTTTACGACCACATATGAGGTGTTTCTGTAAACTACAGAATCAGGGCCATAAATAATGAGTTTTGTTTGGCTGTTAACCCTTGCTTTGTAACTGGAAAAAAAATATTAAAATGGAAAATCTGCCAAAAAAGTGAAATTTTGAAATTGTATCTCTATTTTCCATTAAATCTTGTGCAACACCTAAAGGGTTAACAAAGTTTGTAAAATCAGTTTTGTATACCTTGAGGGGTGTAGTTTCTTAGATGGGGTAACTTTTATGGAGTTTCTACTCTAGGGGTGCATCAGGGGGGCTTCAAATGGGACATGGTGTCAAAAAACCAGTCCAGCAAAACATGCCTTCCAAAAACCAAACGGCGCACCTTTTACTCTACGCCCCGCTGTGTGGCTGTACAGTAGTTTACGGCCACATATGGGGTGTTTCTGTAAACGGCAGAGTCAGGGCAATAAAGATACAGTCTTGTTTGGCTGTTAACCCTTGCTTTGTTAGTGGAAAAAATTGGTTAAAATGGAAAATTAGGCAATAAAATGAAATTCTCAAATTTCATCCCCATTTGCCAATAACTCTTGTGCAACACCTAAAGGGTTAACAAAGTTTGTAAAATCAGTTTTGAATACCTTGAGGGGTGTAGTTTATAGAATGGGGTCATTTTTGGGTGGTTTCTGTAACGGATCTCCTAGCACCCCGACCGGGTACCTCCGTCGATAGATGCTCCTAGTGCTTTCCGAGGACTCCAAGCACTCCACTTGACACCGTACGCCCTGCAGACCCCACGAACCGCCGCAGCTTGGTTGGTGTCTCACCGTCCTCCACCCACGCTGGACCTACGACAAGGCTTCAGGCTCCAGTGGGTGAACCTCTCCTACAGCCAGAGAGCAGGAACAGCTCTTACAAGAGCTAGTAGTTACGCCAGGGGAGTATAGCAAATCTTCAGCGTATAGCAATCCCCTAGTTTGATCAGTTATCCAAACACCAGTCTCAACATGATGAAGGATAAAACAGGAACACTTTATTGAGGGCTACCCGCCCGTATTTATGCAGGTCCCCATCTGGTGGACATGCCCCCAGGGGACCAGAATGGAGACTGCGACACACCGAACAGATACAACACATCCCCACAATGCATCATGGTTTCCTCCTCTCTGCCCCAGAGACAACCGAGGGATAATCCAATTATCTCTCAGGACAAAGGGGAGATCGCCAATACACATGTGGGGACAACAGGACAGAAATCACCATTTAAACACACAATGTCACACCCTCCCAGCAACCACCGACATTTAACATATCCCCAGATAGCTCAAGTCTGAGTGCATATCATTAGGTGAATGGCACTCAGACCACATGAATACAATTAAACTAGCCATCTGGGTGCCCTCACATAACAAAATACAATTCCAAAGACAGATTTAAGCTGTGCGGCCGGCCTGTCTTCTTTAAAGTTAGTATGGGCCATAATCCTGAGGCAAGAGGCTTTTAAACAGGCCTCTCCAAAACCCAGTGGCGAGGTTGGTTTCGCCACACATCTCCCCCTCCCAGGGAAGACTAACCAGATACCTGACCTCACGGTCAGTACCTGAGTTAGTCTGGCAGTCCAACCACAACCCAATACTGGACCTGTTGAATCTTGGGGCCTGGCTCTGTTCTGTATGTCCCCAGCTGTTGAGTGTGCATCTGCTACTCCTTGCTTTGTGGTTCTCCAGCTTGGAGCTGTAGGTACTTGGTGGGCAGAGGCTGACTGCGCTCTGCCCAGATGCCAGGTCTTCCACTGGGGTAGCCTGTGGGAAGTCCGGCTCTGGAGAAGAGGATAGGGGAGGGCAGAGGCCGACTGCGCTCTGCCCAGATGCCAGCTCTTCCGCTGGGGTAGCCGGTGGGGAGTCCGGCTCTGGAGAAGAGGATAGGGGAGGGCAGAGGCCGACTGCGCTCTGCCCTGATGCCAGCTCTTCCGCTGGGAAGAAATCAGTGGATAGCGCAGGCTCATCCCCTGCCCCCAGAACTCTGTTGGGAAGTAGCTGGGAAGGGGAGGGCTCGCTTACCTCCTCCTCCTGGTATCCCTGCGGAGATGGATGGGGATCTGGACCGACTGTCCAGCATCCCTGTAGGACTGGCACCGAGCCCGCGGTCTCATCTGCGCCCATGCAGAGGGGTTTGTGTTCCCCTTTTCCCGGTATCTCCGGCTGCTGGTGGAAGGTGAGGCCGGTTGCCTCTCCTCCCCAGGACTCTGGTTGCTGTAAGGCAGAGGGACCCTGCATCTCCTCCCCCTGGAACTCAGGTTGCCGCTGGGGAGAGAGACCGGTTGTCTCCTCTCCCTGTGATATGCACTGCCGCTGGAGATCTGGGCAGGCGGCCCAGCATCCCTGTAGGGCCAGTAGAGAGACCTCGGTCCCGTCTCCACCTGCCTGTTGTGGTTCCTCACAGGACCAGTCTATGAGGACCCCTACCTCTGTAGCTGGTACTGAAGCAGGGGATACTTCAGTCGGGTCTTCCCAGCTGTAGGGTTGTAGGTCTGGGACTGCCACCCAGCTCTCTGGCAGTGTATATTGGGACCGAATTGAGCTGAAGAAGTATTGGTAGTCCTGCTCCAGCTCCCACTCCTTTGTCACTAGAGATGCCAGGTCTTGTCTCACCTCTCTCGCTGTTGCCCAATCATGCATAGCCTCTCTGTAGTCATAGATATCCCAGAACCGGGACCCTCCAGCATCTCCAAACTCCGGTTCTGCAAAGGCCTCAAACAACAGGCCAGGGCCATCATAATCCTCACCCTAGGGTCTGTCGTGCTCAGCCATCCAGGGGGAGTGCCGAATCACATACCACCAGAGTGCCTGGTAGGCGTCATCTAGCCAAAGCTCCTTCCATACCAGGCTCTCCAGTTCTGTCACCCACTCATTCAGGGGCTCCTCTCCCAGAAGGGGCATTCGCAGGGCCACTCGCATCCGCAACTGCTGCTCCTCACTGGGGAGACACTCACCCCGCCGACGCTGTACATCTTCCAGGGCCTCGTGCCAGACGCCTTTCCGGACTGCATCCCTCCAGTCCGGGTCATCATCCTCCTCGTAGTGGAACGCTGTTCGAAGACTAGCCGATTCCATCCTGCTGTAGCCAGGGGCGCTGTACGGATACTAGCGTTGCCCTCAATATACTCCACGAACGGTGTCTCCGAGCTGCTTCTCCTCACATTAGGACGCCATCCCACTGCTTGCCACCAATGTAACGGATCTCCTAGCACCCCGACCGGGTACCTCCGTCGATAGATGCTCCTAGTGCTTTCCGAAGACTCCAAGCACTCCACTTGACACCGTACGCCCTGCAGACCCCACGAACCGCCGCAGCTTGGTTGGTGTCTCACCGTCCTCCACCCACGCTGGACCTACGACAAGGCTTCAGGCTCCAGTGGGTGAACCTCTCCTACAGCCAGAGAGCAGGAACAGCTCTTACAAGAGCTAGTAGTTACGCCAGGGGAGTATAGCAAATCTTCAGCGTATAGCAATCCCCCAGTTTGATCAGTTATCCAAACACCAGTCTCAACATGATGAAGGATAAAACAGGAACACTTTATTGAGGGCTACCCGCCCGTATTTATGCAGGTCCCCATCTGGTGGACACGCCCCCAGGGGACCAGAATGGAGACTGCGACACACCGAACAGATACAACACATCCCCACAATGCATCATGGTTTCCTCCTCTCTGCCCCAGAGACAACCGAGGGATAATCCAATTATCTCTCAGGACAAAGGGGAGATCGCCAATACACATGTGGGGACAACAGGACAGAAATCACCATTTAAACACACAATGTCACACCCTCCCAGCAACCACAGACATTTAACATATCCCCAGATAGCTCAAGTCTGAGTGCATATCATTAGGTGAATGGCACTCAGACCACACGAATACAATTAAACTAGCCATCTGGGTGCCCTCACATAACAAAATACAATTCCAAAGACAGATTTAAGCTGTGCGGCCGGCCTGTCTTCTTTAAAGTTAGTATGGGCCATAATCCTGAGGCAAGAGGCTTTTAAACAGGCCTCTCCAAAACCCAGTGGCGAGGTTGGTTTCACCACAGTTTCTATTATGTAAGCCTCGCAAAGTGACTTCAGAGCTGTAGTGGTCCCTAAAAATTGGGTTTTTGTAAATTTCTGAAAAATTTCAAGATTTGCTTCTAAACTTCTAAGCCTTGTAACATCCCCAAAAAAGAAAATATCATTCCCAAAATAATTCAAACATGAAGTAGACATATGGGGAATGTTAAGTCATCACAATGTTTAGGGGTATTACTATGTATTACAGAAGTAGAGAAACTGAAACTTTGAAATTTGCTAATTTTTCCCAATTTTTGGTAAATTTGACATTCTTTTATGCAAAAAAAAATATTTTTTTTAAACTTTTTTTTACCAGTGTCATGAAGTACAATATGTGACGAAAAAACAATCTCAGAATGGCCTGGATAAGTCAAAGCGTTTTAAAGTTATCATCACTTAAAGTGACACTGGTCAGATTTGCAAAAAAATGGCCTGGTCCTAAGGTGTAAAAAGGCTGTGTCCCTAAGGGGTTAAATGAATCTATGTGGGAATGGAGTTCATGAGGAGACATGAGGGACAGACAAAAGCTGCTGCTCATTATCCACATCACCCGCACCCTCCTCTCTGTACTTCATGCCTCCTCATGAACTCCATTTCTACAGAGATTTAGCTGAAGATCAAATTACTGTCATGGTCCCTCCCGTGACAGATGTCAAAAGATCAAAGAGACTGGCTACACGTGAAGGGATCTAACAGCCTCTTTTGCTTAAGTGTTGTTGTGTATGACGACACCCCTTGTTTCAGGTGTAGCTTAGTGGTCATTACACTTCCCCTATATAGTCTGACCTCACCCTTCTGGTTATGCGGTTGATAGCTTCATTTGGTTTTGGAAGAATTGGTGTGTTGTCCTCTCTAGAGTTCCTGCTCGTCTATCTCACTACAGAAGTGTCTTGTTTCTTTGTGGGTTGTTGACCCTCCCCGTGTCTGTTGTTACTAGGCCTCAGGGAGAAGCTGTTTCCTTCATCTGGGAATGAACGGGTCGTCTCAAGCCCTGCCAATACCCATAGGGCTCTTTAGGGTCTCTAGATTCCGGTATGTGGGCATTCCTACCTTCAAGGTGTGCCCATATGGATAGGAGTCAAGGCAGGGAGTAGGGTTCTACAGGAGGTGACCCTTTCCCTAGCGTTGAGGCCTAGTGATTTTTCCCTTCCCTCCTGTTAGTGTAGTGTTCCCTCCCATACCTCATTGTGACATTATTAACCGCCATTTTTTGTTTGGCAGTGCTGCTATGGATCCTATGTCTGCACTGGTCAAACAGCTGCAGGGTCTGTCTTTGGAGTTAGTTGACCTCCGCGCAACAGTCTTGCAGATCCAGAGACCACAGGAGGCTTGTTCCGGTGGCGGGTACCAGGCCGACCTGAACCTAAGGTTGCCCTCCCGTACAGATTTTCCGGGGGTAGCGACAATTTCATTTAGTTCAGGGAGTCATGTAAAGGTGACGTGCAGTCTTGGTCTTTTTCTCTGCCGACCAGATCACATTATCTCCAGTCGGTAGCTTAATTTTAATTTTCACGGTGTCAACAAATCCCCCAAAAAGTTGGGACAAGTAGCAATAAGAGGCTGGAAAAAGTAAATTTGAGCATAACGAAGAGCTGGAAGACCAATCAACACTAATTAGGTCAATTGGCAACATGATTGGGTATAAAAGGAGCTTCTCAGAGTGGCAGTGTCTCTCAGAAGCCAAGATGGGTAGAGGATCACCAATTCCCACAATGTTGCGCAGAAAGATAGTGGAGCAATATCAGAAAGGTGTTATCCAGCGAAAAATTGCAAAGACTTTGCATCTATCATCATCAACTGTGCATAACATCATCCGACGATTCAGAGAATCTGGAACAATCTCTGTGCGTAAGGGTCAAGGCCGTAAAACCATACTGGATGCCAGTGATCTCCGGGCCCTTAAACGACACTGCACCACAAACAGGAATGCTACTGTAAAAGAAATCACAGAATGGGCTCAGGAATACTTCCAGAAACCATTGTGAGTGAACACAATCCACCGTGCCATCCGCAGTTGCCAGCTGAAACTCTACAGTGCAAAGAAGAAGCCATTTCTAAGCAAGACCCACCAGCGCAGTCATTTTCACTGGGCCACGGATCATTTAAAATGGAGTGTGGCAAAATGGAAGACTGTTCTGTGGTCAGACGAGTCACGATTCAAAGTTCTTTTTGGAAATCTGGGACGCCATGTCATCCGGACCAAAGAGGACAAGGACAACCCAAGTTGTTATCAACGCTCAGTTCAGAAGCCTGCATCTCTGATGGTATGGGGTTGCATGAGTGCGTGTGGCAGGGGCAGCTTGCATGTCTGGAAAGGCACCATCAATGCAGAAAAATATATTCAGGTTCTAGAACAACATATGCTCCCATCCAGACGTCATCTCTTTCAGGGAAGACCCTGCATTTTTCAACAAGATAATGCCAGACCACATTCTGCATCAATCACAACATCATGGCTGCGTAGGAGAAGGATCTGGGTACTGAAATGGCCAGTCTGCAGTCCAGATCTTTCACCTATAGAGAACATTTGGCGCATCATATAGAGGAAGGTGCAACAAAGAAGGCCCAAGACGATTGAACAGTTAGAGGCCTGTATTAGACAAGAATGGGAGAGCATTCCTATTTCTAAACTTGAGAAACTGGTCTCCTCGGTCCCCAGACGTCTGAGTGTTGTAAGAAGAAGGGGAGATGCCACACACTGGTCAAAATGGCCTTGTCCCAACCTTTTTGGGATTTGTTGACACCATGAAATTCTGATTCAACATATTTTTCCCTTAAAATGGTACATTTTCTCAGTTTAAACTTTTGTTCCGTGATTTATGTTCTATTCTGAATAAAATATTAGAAGTTGGCACCTCCACATCATTGCATTCAGTTTTTATTCTCGATTTGTATAGTGTCCCAACTTTTTTGGAATCCGGTTCGTACATACAGAAACGTATATGTGAAGTCGATGAAACAAGGGGTTTTAGCAGTTAAATCTAAATGGGAAAGTGAGGTTGGGCCGATTTCAGAAGAGCAGTGGAAATCGATCCTAGCGCTCACCCTGCAACTGTCTGTTTGTGAGGGGCAGCGTATGTCCCAGTTGTTATTATTGCACTGGGTGTATAGGACGCCAGAGTTTTTATGCCGGATAGGTGCTCTGGAATTTCTGGTCCTCGGTTCTGGCCTTAATAAAAGGTGCATTTAATATCACGATTCCGCCTGGTCCGAGAACGTGTATAGTAGGAATATTAGACGTCAAAAATTGCCATCATCGTCTGGGAGTGCAGTGTCTGCTATTCCAGGCTAGGAAACTAATAGCCAGATTCTGGCTTAGACCTCAACCACCGTCTAGGGGAGAATTCCTCAGTAGGATGTCAGATATAATACGCTTAGAAAAAGGTGTATATGTTAAAAGACAATGTGTAATGAAGTTTAACAAAATATGGGATCATTGGGAGAAATTTAGGATACAGTGCCCGGATTAGCCTCTCTTCCTTTAGCTTAATTAGCTATGGATGTACGATGTATAATAGTGTTCAGTACTAGGTAGGATGGGGGTGAAGTGAAATGTTAATCAGATAGGAGAAGTACACTAATGGCTATGCTTAGGATATATTAATAAGATAACCGATGTTGGAGTTCTGGATCCGTTCCATCGCTCGGGTAAAAGGGGGGGGAGTGGGTTTTAGTTGGGTAGGGAAGGTTGGTCCTATGTTCATTTAATTATATTGGTTGGAAATGTGGTTTGTACATGGTATACTGTGTAACTAGATTACTTGATCGTATGTGTATCTTATGATATGCCTGCTGACATATTGCACACTCATGGAAGTAATTCTTTCGTCGATCATGTTATGCTATGATTCTATTGTTATCAACTGTTGCATGAATACTGTGCAGGCTATTTTCTTTTTTGGTATTTTTGTGATTTTCAGAAAATGTCAAATAAAAATTATCTGATGAAAAAAAATAATAATAATAATGTTGCTGACACTGATGTGATACTAACACTATACGTCCGCAATAAGCGGGGTTTGGCTAAGTATCAAGCCAATTAATTTATACCAATACTACATAAAGCAAAATTTACATTACCCAATGGTCAAGTGATGTGCAGAGTCTTGGGGAAGTCTGCTCCCAAGAGGTTTACCTAAAATCCAGATCTTTTCTAGGGATCTCCCTTCTTTTCTTTGTTTTTTCCTCCTTCCTTTTTTCCCTCTTTCTTTTTTTCTTACCACTTGTATGTGGTTTCTTAACCAAAAACTTCAGATCAGATGAACATACTTTCCTAGTTTGAAGCTTTCCAATCATTGTTCGATGATAGGCGTGTACATTGATAAGGGATGTGACTTCATAACACTACCCAGAATGCACTTTTGCTACTAGTGTAATGTTGCCTACCCATACCTAGGTGGCACTGTTGTATAAGTCACACGCATCATGCCTTAAAGAGTTAACTATGTAAGTCTGACTTCATCTTCACCACAAACACCTGGTATTTGGAAGCTTAAATCAAAGCGAACTGATTTAATTTTGACACTTATTACCAATTAGAGACAGACTCTTAGACGCCATATGAATGTTTCCCACATTGTTGACTTATAAAACCAATAATAATATGAATACATTTTGTTTTCTCACAGAGATATCCGTGCCTCCTCTGCTACACCAGCGGTCAATTGATTGTTAGTAAAATACCACATCTTTACAGATACTCATTAACAAAGTCCATCCATAAGCTGTTTTGAATTAATTCTAGGAATATATACGTCCCTAAAACATATACGATAACAGATATATAAATGTCCTTAAAAAGACGTAACAATATAACCCAATACATATGTCTTATTGATTTTCTTATACAAAACTAAGGTTGATTATAAGTGTCCATATATATCATAGACTTTCTGCTTATTAGCAAATACCAAACTGTAGATATAATTAGCACCAGCTGCGTCCATTGAGTCCTTATCTCAGAGCTGAGAAACAAACTTTGATACATGAATATATACTTTGAGGAAAATCTAGACAATTCTCACACTGTGGAATTCATGATCAGATACAAAATATAGTAAAGTGTCTACTTCTGCAGTTGTTGTGTATCTTCTAACTGTCTAAATAAATAATTAATTGTTACAATAACATTAGTTCTTTTGAACGACGGAGTAATCTTTCCATGGACTTACTTTGGTCTACATTAAAAATCCATACAAAATAGTGAATATAAACTAACATTGCTCTTAAAGTCAATGAATATCCATTATAACTAGAATAAGTAAATATAACTGTATATACTTCTGAAAAGGCATAACACCCTGCTGCCCTGGGCTTTGTGCATGCAGGGAGCTTACCATGGAGGACTTCAGTAGCGTCCTGGCTGTCATGGTAACTGATCAGAGCCCCGCAATTACACTGCTGGGGCTCCAATTGAAACTGCCACCAATGAATATAACACTGTACCACCAATGGTTATATTTTATAATACAGGGGGGAGCGCACTGCGCCACCAATTAATGTGATTAACACATTAATTTAAGTGTAGGTGTCACGGGGTAATATGGATAACAGGTACACCAGATAAGCAGACAGCATAGGATAACAGTCTCGTACCTAGACCCTGCTAATACTGTAGCAAACCCTAGATTAGGGACCGGGGAATGAGACTGACGGTACCTTCCACAGTAAAGGGGCCAGCGTCTCCCTGAGGCCTAGACTGAAACAAACAACACAGAGCAAAAGCGGAACTTAGCCTGGGAAGAGTGTAGAACAAGGGATCCACAAACAACCAGCAGGAACTCTAGAAGGAAATATCAACCGCATGGTGAGAAGTAGTGAGCTGAACCTGTGGAGAGGTGGGTTCCCGCCCACAACAACAAACTGAAAGGAAACACCTAGAACCTGTCAGATAGACTCACGTGCAGCAAGTCTATCTGATCTCCTCAGATCTCTCACAGGGCCGGCAGTGACAGTAGGCAGCGGGTGCCAGTGGCAGTATCACATACCCGGCGGCAATTAACCCTTCAGGTGTGGCACCTGAGGGGTTAATTGCCGCGGTTTCGGCAGATTGCATGCCCTTTTATAGAGGGATGAGTATGTGATGCCGCTGCCAGCACCCACTGCCTACATTTGAATTAATGTGTTAATAACATTCATTGGTGGTGCAGTGGCCACAGCCCATCCCCAATGATCCCATTGGTGGCAGCGGCAGCCAAGTCACAGTGTGGACGGAGGGAGAGAGTCCCTCATTCTCCACTGTGCCTCTAAGTAGAACATGGTGCGTGCTGAGAGCAGTGCACGCCATGTTCTCTTAACAGACAACAGTGCAGCCTAGTATTGTTAAATAGTAAGACCTGCGCTAGCTCGCGCATCGCGAGATTTCGGCGCTCCAGCTCTGTGACGTCAGCCAGCAAGGAGGAGATTCGGAGGACGCGGGGCGGTGCTGGGCTCCTTTCCGCTGGACTCCTCTCCGGATACAGGACACATATCAGGTTCATTTGCATATGGATCAAAACTGTTTTTTAACACAATAAAAGCACACAGAGCTATGGGGACTGGGTATTGCAGATGTGCTAGCGGCCATCTAGCAGCCCATGTCCCCAGCTCTATGGCCAAAATCCCGGTGACAGGTTCCCTTTAAAGAGGCCAAAAAACAAATGTTGAAGTTGCAAATATTGATATCCAGAGGATTCAGGCAACTGGAAGGACATTTTTAACCTATCTAGCGGCAGTAAGCGGAGCGTTTTATGATTAGTTATATCCACAAAGCGAAACAATTTATTGGAGAACCAGGGCCTAAAGAAAGAGGTGTGCATACCCATCGGGAACAAAGGATTAAATAAAAAGAAGTCATTGAGGACTTTTCAGGAGCTAGAGAGAATTTGCGATTACAACTTCGCCAAATGTTATAGGTATGGGTCTTTGGGCCTAGCATCTCCGGTACCGAGGTGGTTGGGAGTGGCGTCCATAAAAGCGAGTTGGGATGTATAGGAGCTATCCATAGTTTCTCAATTTCTAGCCATCTGGAGTAGGCATATAAAGTAGACCAAGCTGGGAGCCTTCTGAGATGTGTGGCCCAGTAATATCTCGTGATATCTGGAGCTGCCAAACCCCCCTGAGATTTAAGTGCCGTAAGAGTTGCACACCCTATCCGATGTCTCTTCTCATTCCATATAAACCTAAGCATGCTTGCCTGAAAGGCCCGTAATTCCTTTAGAGGAACGGGGACCGGTAGGGTCTCAAACATATATAAAAGCTTGGGCAAAATTGTCATTTTAACCACGGCTATGCGACCTAATAAGGATATGGGAAGAGACATCCACCTGGTCAGAAGAACCCTAAGTTCACGAAAAGTGTTTGGGAAGTTTCGACCATACAGTTAACCATATGTCGGAGTTAGATCAATCCCAAGATAGCGCAATTTTGTATCCTGCCATCAAAAGCGGAAGTTAGTTTTCAGTTTACTTAAGCTATCCGGGGGGAAGTTAAGGGGTAAGGCTTCCGTCTTAGCAGTATTAACTTTGTATAGCCTACCATAGGTCTCCAGAAGGCGAAAGAGATTAGGAAGTGAAATGTGCGGATTTGTCAATGTAAGCAAAATATTATCGGCGAACAAGGACAGTTTAAACTCCACCTTATTCACCATCACTCCATGGATATCAGAATGAGCCCTAATGGCTGCTGCAAGGGGCTCAATGCAGAGGACAAAAATTAATGGGGACAATGGACAGCCCAGGCGGGTACCATTGCATATGGTAAAGGTCGAGGAATGTGCATGGGACATTTTTACTGTAGCCGTGGGCTGGGCATATAGGACTTTCAGGGCATTAAGAAATGGACCGGTTATGCCAAAGGCCCCCAGGGCGGAGAACATAAATGGCTAATTTAAGCGATCAAACGCTTTCTCAGCGTCAAGACTAAGCAATAGAGCTATGTCGTTGCGCTTATTAACTACTAAATCGATAGTCCGCCTGGTATTGTCTCCCCCCTGACAGTCTCTGCCAAAACCCACCTGGTCTTTGTGTATTAGATTGGGAAGCCAAATGGAGAGGCGATTAGCTAAAGTTTTTGTGAATATTTTGAGGTCTGAATTAAGAGTGGGTCTTTTCCAGGCTTCGGGATTACTGTTATGTAAGAATGTGAAAGCGATGAAGGTATTGGGGAACCATGCAAAAAGGAATTAAATAAAAGTAACATTTGAGGCAACAGGATATCCGAGAAGGTTTTATAGTACACGTACGTCAGACCATCGGGTCCAGGGGACTTGTTATTAGGAAGCTGCTTCAGCACCTCTTGCAACTCCTCTGGTTTTATAGGAGCATTCAATGAAGAAATAGCTTCATCTGACAGCTTAGGGAGTTTGCATTGCGACAGGAAGTTATGAAAAAGGCGCTGACGCTTTTCATGATCCATTGGCGTCTGTTGTGAGATAGAATAGAGCGATTTATAAAACTTTTGAAAAAGTTCCAAAATAGCTGTGGGATCGTATATCAACGTACCATCTGTTGCCCTCATAACTGTCGGGTTTCCCACCATGTTGGACTCACGCAGCTGACGCGCCAAAAGGGTGTGCATAAAATCTTTGCCTGGACTATAATAAAAGTTTTTCAGTCTTATGGCACATAATGTCCCGCAGTCTGGCCCTAAGAACCACTATACGGCGGAGCAAATGTCGTGAGCGGCGCGAGCCCAACTTGTTTTTCCAGTTCTCTGAGCTGAGCAGTGAGAATGGCCTGTTGCTGATTGCGATCCTTTTTTAGTTTAGAACCCATGGCGATACATTTGCCCCTAAAAACCGCCTTATGCGCCTCCCATAACGTAGAAATCAAGGAGACGGAAGACTGATTTAAGGCAAAGTATTCTGCTATACTATCCCGGAGCTCCTGTCTAAGTTGTTAACTACTTAAAAAAGTCTCATTCAGGCACCAATGGCACATTTTCGTGTGAAAACCCAAAGTTTTAAGGGTGCTAGTGATCGGAGCATGGTCCGACCAGGTGATATGGCCGAGATCAGCATCCTTTAACATTCGGAGGACTGGAACATTTCCGAAAAAATAGTCAATCCGAGAGTGGGTGCTATGTGGGTGAGAAAAAAAAGTGTATGATTTTGCCGAGGGATAATTAACCCTCCAGAAATCATAAAAAGCGTAGCGCCGGATGAGACGTCGAAAAAGATGCGAAAGTCTGCATTGTTTACGCGAGGGGGGGGAGCTATTTGGGGGCAACCTATCCATATGCTCAGAGAAGGAAATGTTGAAGTCTCCTCCCACAATCATAGGGGAGGGGAGGTACCGGGACAGTTTCAAAAATACTTTATTCAAGAAGGGGATTTGGGCCGAATTAGGTGAGTATAAGTTACATAGAATAAGCGGTTTACCCTTGAGTGTAGCCTTAAGTATAATATATCTCCCCTCCACATCAGAAATGCAAGATTCTACATGTAACGGACAATAAGCGGCTAAGAGAATAGCTACACCTGCCACTTTCTCCCCGAAGTTGCGGAATATATCTGAGGGAATAATCTTTGTGCAAATTTAAAGGTACCCTGCTGATCAAAAAGGGTCTCTTGAAGAAAGACTATATCTGCTTTTTGCGACCTGCACTCATTAATCGCTAACTGCCTTTTAGTGTTAGAATTAAGGCCTTTCACATTTAACGACATACACTTGACCATCTTAAGTAGAATTGAAGAGGGATACTTGCTATATTCAGGTCGTTCTGCAGAGACCTCGTCGCATGCATAGTCACCACCTCGCACAGTAAGAGACGGCTATACCAAGGACATCTAGCTGTAAAGAACATAAAGGGAAAACACAAAAGGGAAAAAGGGGGAAACACAAGACATTGCACAGTTAAAGAACATAACCATAAGGTAGTTGTAACATTGGACCATATTGTCCAGACAGGGATCCGTGAAACATAGCGAAAGTGATCTGGCTCAAATTGAAACCATCTCATAATCCCAGAAAAAATGAGGAATAAAGAGAGGGTTAAAGTACTCATCCCGTACGATAAGGTATGACTGAGTGTCCTCAAAAACAGCGCCTGTAAAGGACAACTGAGTAATGGGCAGACCAACAATATCAATAAGGAAACCATACAGATTCTTGAAACACCAAACATGGTTTCTGAAAAAAGAGAGCAAAAACGCTGCACAGTAGCGGACAGTAAAAAAACAGGAGACGTGCAACGTATAGCACTACACAGTACATTACTCAAGGGGGTGCATCACGGGGCTCCGCGTAAGACGGGGCATCCTGTGGAGGTGATCTTCGTCTCTTCTGTCGCACAGTCTGCCAGACTGGTTCCAGAGCAGGGTTCGGATCCTGTATTTCCCAGTCTGCAATAGAAGGCATCTCAACGTCCAAGGCTAAGCAGAAGGCTGGGAGGTCTGCATGCTGACGCAGGATAGATGTCCTGCCATTCTTAGACGCTATTAAGGCAAACGGAAATCCCCATCTATACGGAGTCTTCTTCTCTCTCAGGAGGTTCAATAAAGGCTGCAGAACTCTTCGTTTCTGAAGTGTCCACCAGGAGAGGTCCTGATAAAGTTGGACGGTCTGTCCGTGAAAATCAATAGCTTTCATAGCTCTGGCTTTGGCCATTATATTCTCCTTTAGCTGAAAATCATGTACACAGCAGATCACGTCCCTCGGCTGTGCGGCAGAAAACTTGGGGCGAAGCGCCCTATGGGCCCAGTCTAACTTGATGGCTTGTGGCGGCTGAGACCCCAAAATAGCGTTGAAGAGATCCGACAACATGTCTGGTAGATTTTCATCTGCATCTGACTCGGGCAGACCTCTAACACAAATATTATTTCTGCACCCCTTATTATCCAAATCTTCCAAATGTCGGGTATTCTCCCTGATGACTTGGGACTGGGAGGTTATGATAGAATGTAGGTTAGCGACACTTCTGCGTGTGTCATCATGTTCTACTTCCATAGAGTCCGTGCGACCAGATAACTGCTTAAAATCTTGCCTGAGTGCTGATATTTCAGACTTACATGCGCTCCTAACCTCAGCAATCAATACTTTGAAGTCTGCTTTGGTGGGCAGATGTTGTAGCATCTGGTGGAGAAGCGCTGAGGATTGCGTGGAAGGCACGGACCCTTCTTCACCCTCCATTGAATCTGATAAACGATCCCAGGCGAATGTGTCTCCTTCCCCCAATGTATGACGACTTGCCTCATTAAGGTCCCCAGGGGGCTCACTCCAGTCGCAACGCCGCTGCGATGGCGTAGCCGACTGTCTAGTGTGCTTAGGCGCTTGTTTAGGCGGCATAATGGCGGCGCACTCAGCCGCACGCTCCGGCCTTATGGCGGGACCAGCAAAGTCTATGGGGCACCCCAATAGTCTGGGGGTGAATGCCTTCGTGAAGGTGATATAGCTGGGGGTTTAGGTCCCTCCGAAAGATCGCTCTCCTCTCTTGGAAGCGTGAGGCCTTTCAGCGGTGTCGCGGGCTCGCACTCACCAGAAGCGGAGGACACAGGTAGGCCGCACTCTGTGGACGTCTTCTCCGAGGATCGCCAGAGGTAAGAATCCAGCGTATTATTCGCTTTAGCAGAAACCTGGGAGCCGCTAGGGTGCTTGGGCTGCAGTCTTCTCCCCATGTGCTGCGATGAAGAAGCATAAAAGTCTCCTTTTCAAAGTGCAGGCGGCAGAGCTCAGCGTTCAAGCGGCCATTCCTGCAGATGCTCAGGCCACGCCCCTTGCTAGGTTATTTTTAAGTATTTGTGTGTGACACACACAGTTCTGGTACACACACAGCTCTGCTATACACACTTAGCACTGCCATGTACACATAAAGATCTGCTATACACACACAGCACTGCCATACTCACATACAGCTCTACTATACACACAGCACTGCCATACTTGCATACAGCCTGCTACACCCATATAGGTCTGTTACATACATACAGCTCTGCTACATACATACTGTTCTTCTATACCCATACAGCGCTGCTACACACATACAGTTGTGTTAGAGGCATACAGCTCTATTACACACATACGGCCCTGCTACACACACACTTAGCATCTTTAGTAAAAACTTACATCTCTCTACACCAGTGTCGGCTGTACAGTCTTCCTGCTCTGGCTCCTCCTATTGATGACATCATCAAAGGTCCTTAAGCTGTAGTTTTAATCTCCTTTCAGTACAGTGTAGGAACTTCCTCCCCCATGATCTGAACGGACTGTTCTCCTGCCTGCCAGCTCTCACTGATCAGGCAGATCTGTATGTGCGTTCTGCCTGATTACTAATGAAGCAGTCAGCGGTCTGGCCATGCTGGATCTCCCCGACTGCTGTTTATAAGACACTTTTAGCAAGATTTTTTTCTTATTAAAAGGGCGACTTATAAATTGTCAAACACGGTAAGTCTGATTTTCAGTGATGTGGTCCCGGTCATAGGAGAGAACTGCTGAAAGATATCTACCTTGTGAATTGGTTCTCTGGGACTTAGATATCGATGGCTTGTCCTCAGGAACAATATCTGACTGGTGGGGGCACCCCGACACCCTGGTGCTTTAAGAGGCAGCGGCGCTAGGTGAGCACTTAGGCGCCAATTTATTAAGACCGACATTTTTCACGCCATTCTTAAAGGGGTTTTCCGGGAATTAAGAAAATGAAAATACTTAAATATTACTTTTATTATAAATATATTACCAAATACCTTTCATTAGTTATAATGGCTTGTTGGGGAGCAATCATTAGGAAAAATAAATTGGCCGCCATCCTACTAGTCCACACAAAACCTGTCCTAATCACACAGGAGGACAAGTTAAAAAGCTGCGCCATCTTCCTGTCTTTATTGTCAGGGATTATGATCCTGAATGCAGTTTAATATGATCTTCAGATGAATCTCTGTAGGAATGGAGTTTATGAGGAGACATGAAATACAGAGAGGAGGTGGGGATGTGGGTAATGAGCAACAGCACTTGTTTATAGTCTCCATTACCACAGCCCCACATTACCACAGTCTGTCCTGTCCATCCTCACCGTACTCCATGTCTCCTCATGAACTCCATTCCCACAGAGATTCAGCTGAAAAGCTTATTAGCTGTATTCAGGATCATGATCCCTGACAATCAGAGCAAAGGAGGATGAGGCAGCTCTTTACCTCAGTGTTGTGAAGTAACCTGTCCTGCTGTGTGATTAGGACAGGTTCTGTGTGTACTAATAGGACGGCGGCTATTTTTTTTCTCCTGATTATTGCTCCCCAGACGAAATGAACTATTATAACTAATGAAAGGTATTTAGGAATATATTTATAACAGTAGTAATATTGAAGTATTTTAATTTTCTTAATTCCCGGAAAACCCTTTTAATAAAGCCCTACAAGAAAATTTAGACTAGCACATCCAAAGTCACAGGTGCACATACATAAAGCTAGCATGCAGGAAGCTCACCCTAACAGGCTTAGGTTAGGCCTAGGAGAGGCAGTCGTGTTAGTGTTAGGTACCTATCTGTGGAAGCCACCTTGATGCCGGTAGATGGGCCCGACACACGTATGATCAAATATGTGCGCAAAGAACTTCCATTTTTCATGTATAGTCGGTATAGTACCACTGTAATCCAGAATAATCCCTAATCCTTGGTTCTAATATTAGTATTAATAAAGCCCTAAACTTGTGGTAAATCTGTCGTAGTTATGAGGCGCAGGCCTCTCCTTAACTTCAGGGCATCCAGCGCCAGTCCTAAGTGTAAGACAGCTTCTGAGCCGTCTTACATTTACACCTTTTTCAAAACGTGAATCCCCTTCCCCGCCCACTGTAATACCAAACACATCCACTATACACTGTACTGCTCTGTAATACCAAACACATCCACTATACACTGTACTGCTCTGTAATACCAAACACATCCACTATACACTGTACTGCTCTGTAATACCAAACACATCCACTATACACTGTACTGCTCTGTAATACTAAACACATCCTCTATACACTGTACTGCTCTGTAATACCAAACACATCCACTATACACTGTACTGCTCTGTAATACTAAACACATCCGCCATACACTGTACTGCTCTGTAATACCAAACGCATCCGCTATACACTGTACTGCTCTGTAATAGCAACACATCCACTATACACTGTACTGCTCTGTAATAGCAACACATCCACTATACACTGTACTGCTCTGTAATACCAGACACATCCACTATACACTGTACTGCTCTGTAATACCAAACACATCCACTATACACTGTACTGCTCTGTAATACTAAACACATCCGCCATACACTGTACTGCTCTGTAATACCAAACACCTCCACTATACACTGTACTACTCTGTAATACCAAACACATCCGCTATACACTGTACTGCTCTGTAATACCAAACACATCTACTATACACTGTACTGCTCTGTAATACCAAACACATCCACTATACACTGTACTGCTCTGTAATACCAAACGCATCCGCTATACACTGTACTGCTCTGTAATAGCAACACATCCACTATACACTGTACTGCTCTGTAATAGCAACACATCCACTATACACTGTACTGCTCTGTAATACCAGACACATCCACTATACACTGTACTGCTCTGTAATACCAAACACATCCACTATACAATGTACTGCTCTGTAATACCAGACACATCCACTATACACTGTACTGCTCTGTAATACCAAACACATCCTCTATACACTGTACTGCTCTGTAATACCTAACAGATCCACTATACTCTGTACTGCTCTGTAATATCAAACACATCCGCTATACACTGTACTGCTCTGTAATACCAAACACATCCCCTATACACTGTACTGCTCTGTAATACCAAACACATCCCCTATACACTGTACCGCTCTGTAATACCAAACACATCCACTATACACTGTACTGCTCTGTAATACCAAACACATCCACTATACACTACTGCTCTGTAATACCAAACACATCCACTATACAATGTACTGCTCTGTAATACCAAACACATTCACTATACACGGTACTGCTCTGTAATACCAAACACATCCACTATACAATGTACTGCTCTGTAATACCAAACACATCCACTATACACTGTACTGCTCTGTAATACCAAACACATCCACTATACAATGTACTGCTCTGTAATACCAAACACATCCGCTATACACGGTACTGCTCTGTAATACCAAACACATCCGCTATACACTGTACTGCTCTGTAATACCAAACACATCCACTATACACTGTACTGCTCTGTAATGCCAAACACATCCGCTATACACTGTACTGCTCTGTAATACCAAACACATCCGCTATACACTGTACTGCTCTGTAATACCAAACACATCCACTATACACTGTACTGCTTTGTAATACCAAACACATCCGCTATACACTGTACTGCTCTGTAATACCAAACACATCCTCTATACACTGTACTGCTCTGTAATACCAAACACATCCACTATACACTGTACTGCTCTGTTATACCAAACACATCCGCTATACACTGTACTGCTCTGTAATACCAAACACATCCTCTATACACTGTACTGCTCTGTAATACCAGACACATCCGCTATACACTGTACTGCTCTGTAATACCAAACACATCCGCTATACACTGTACTGCTCTGTAATACCAAACACATCCGCTATACACTGTACTGCTCTGTAATACCAAACACATCCACTGTACACTGTACTGCTCTGTAATACCAAACACATCCACTGTACTGTGTATGAAGGAGAATCGAGGCCACAGTGACCACAATAGATGGTGGAGGAAGGTGAATGGAGGCCATAGGAGCCACAGACTGAGGGCCACAATAGATGGAGGAAGGAGAGCTCTCAGCAGCTGATGACGCTGACACAAGTTCCTCCAGCTTTATGACTCTTGTACATTCATGTGCTGCCATCATTACTGATTTATGACATGCCATAAAGTGAGGACATTCCTCAGGGGTTCTGGATCTCTAGGACATGGACATATCATATAGCTGCCGCCATTCCTGACATCCACCACACACAAGAGGCGGCTTCTAGTGATGATATTTATGGATTTTACTAACAGTCGGGGACATTTTCTCTCCACAGTCACAATCTACAGACTTTATACTAACGCTCTGTGTACGCCTCACCCACATCTCATCTTCTTATTCTTACAGATTGGGTTATAATCGTCTACCAGACACTTCCTGCATCCAGTTGGCATCTGTAATAAGGAATAACCGGTCCCTGAAGATACTTTACCTGTCTGGTAACCGTCTGTCTGGTCCTCACTTCAGTGACTTGATGGAGGCTCTGTCCAGTCCGGCCTGCAGGATAGAGGAATTACAGTGAGTATAAGAGATGTGTCCAGGACGGAGACATGTGGGGCACAATTTATACATTGATGTTATCCTATTTTATGCTCCGCACCATTGTTATGTCTATGAGATAAACTGCTGACTGATCCTTGATATGTGACGTCTCTACTAATGTCTGACTAATGCACCAGGTCTAGTTGTGTCAGCAGCCACCGCCCACCTTACCTGCTCCCCTGATTTTGGCACCGTTTGTATATAAGTGTCATCTGCAGCAGATTTATCATCTTCTCTCCACATTACTGATAAATATTTTTCCTTTTGCTTTTTTTCCCGAATTCTAGGAACTATAAAATTTCTACTTTTCCGTTCACATAACCGTCTGAGGGCTTCATGCACGCTGCTGTATTTTTCGGTGCGTCTATAGGAAAGTTCCTTTCCTGTCCTCGAAATGGAGAAGAATAGGACGTTTTATGTTTTTTGTGACCATAGGACAGAATTCAGGGTGTAGGGAGCACACGGTGTAATGTCTGCATGTTTTGTGGCCCCGTTGAGATTAATGGGTCTACATCAGATCCGCAGATCGGATGCAGACTGAGACTACGGTCGTGTGCATGAGGCGTAAGATGTATTTTTAATGGCTTTATTTAATTTACCATAACTTGTATTGAAAACACAAGAATTTTTTTTTGGGGGGGGGGCTACAATTCCACCATTTTTTATGTTGTTTTTTTTACGGTGTTGCTAGTGTGCCAAAACTGACATGACGACCTAATCCTGAGGATCGGTACAATTACAGCAATATCACATTTATATGGTTTCTATTATATTTTACTATTTTTAAAGTAATAAAAACCTTTGGAAAATCAAAATTTCCTTCATGACCGTACCCTGACACCATGACCGCTTTATATTTCCATCTACAGGGCTGAGGCTTGTTTTTTGCTGGGCGAGCTGTAGTTTTTATTGGTGCCATTTTGGGTCACAAATAACTTTCTGATCTTTTTATTTTCTTATTATTTTCAGGGGGGGGGGGGAGTGACCAAAAAACAGCGATCGCTGTGCGGGATAATCACTTTTACATATTAGTAGTTCGGACATTTTCGGATGCGGTGATACCAATTATGTTTATTTTTATTCTTTATTTTTATATGTAAAATTGGAAAAGGAGGAGATTAGAATTTGTATTTTTTAAAGATTTTGTTAGTTTTTTTCTCTTACTTTTAACTGTAATAGTAACTATAATTCACTTTCTATGCAGTGGATGAGTGAGAACAGACAGAACAAGATGGCGCCTGCGGTTTATATGGAGACTATATGGAGTTCTGTATGTCTCCATTTCTGCACTAACCCACGGTGTGTGCACAGACAAGGGTATATGAGGAAACACAGGGAAATCTATGGACACGTGAGCTGTCCACGAAGGACACAGATAGATGACTGGCGTGTTAATCAGCCCGTATGGGGTCAGAACTTAGCCGCAATGTTTTACATGTTTTAAAAGTAGTCACTAAAAGACCCTAAAAAATGCAGCAGCATCAGCAGGGGACAGAACAGATTTTGTCTGTTTTCAGCCGCGTTTCTTTCTGGACGTCTGTGAAATGTTTTTCCTCTATAATGAAAGATGTAGAACCGCTATACAATGTTCTGCTGTGTGATTCCAAACACATCCTTTATATAATGTACTGCTCTGTAATACCAAACACATCCACTATAAACTGTACTGCTCTGTAATACCAAACACATCCACTATACACTGTACTGCTCTGTAATACCAAACACATCCACTATACACTGCACTGCTCTGTAATACCAAACACATCCACTATACACTGTACTTCTCTGTAATATCAAACACATCCACTATACACTGTACTGCTCTGTAATACCAAACACATCCACTATACACTGTACTGCTCTGTAATAACAAATACATCCACTATACACTGTACTGCTCTGTAATACCAAACACATCCACTATACACTGTACTGCTCTGTAATACCAAACACATCCACTATACACTGTACTGCTCTGTAATACCAAACACATCCGCTATACACTGTACTGCTCTGTAATAACAAATACATCCACTATACACTGTACTGCTCTGTAATACCAAACACATCCGCTATACACTGTACTGCTCTGTAATAACAAATACATCCACTATACACTGTACTGCTCTGTAATACCAAACACATCCACTATACACTGTACTGCTCTGTAATAACAAACACATCCGCTATACACTGTACTGCTCTGTAATACTAAACACATCCTCTATACACTGTACTGCTCTGTAATACCAAACACATCCACTATACACTGTACTGCTCTGTAATAACAAATACATCCACTATACACTGTACTGCTCTGTAATACCAAACACATCCACTATACACTGTACTGCTCTGTAATACCAAACACATCCTCTATACACTGTACTGCTCTGTAATAACAAACACATCAGCTATACACTGTACTGCTCTGTAATACCAAACACATCCTCTATACACTGTACTGCTGTCACGAGGGTGTCAAGAGCCACGTCTGACTCCGTTATACCCGGGGTCAGGAAGTCGCAGCGGGTGGCTGCGCGCTCTATGTCTAAAGATAGTGCTGTTTCTTAATGGTAGTTTTCTGGATTTGCCTTGCAATCCTTTTTGGCTCGCTCAGGGATCCGTAGCTTCTTCTCCTCAGCTGTTTCTTGTCCAGCAATCCCAACCTCCTTATATTCTCCTCTCCCACTTCTCTGGTTGCCTGATATAGAGCTTCCTGCCTGGACTTCTATACTGACCCACTGGAGCTGTGTAGCTGTGATTCCTGGTTGTTGTTCCAGAGCGTTACCCTCCGGATCCCTGTTGGGCTTTTGTTGTCCACTGTTGTCGCCCACCTGGGATTATATGTATTGTCTGTCCTCTCCTTGGTGTTTTCCTTTAGTGTTAGTGGTGCAGACTAGTGTGCCCACCTCCCTATTCACTACCTAGGGCTCATCTCAGGGAAAGCCAGGGTTTAGGCATGTGATCGGCGTACGGGTGAGGAACCCGTCTAGGGACGTCAGGGCAGTCAGATGCCAGCCTCAAGGTGAGTTAGGGGTCACCACCTTTCCCTCTCCCTTGGACAGGGCCTTCCCATTTCCCTCCCTTTGCGTCACGTATGTGATCGGCACGCCGGTCATGATATTATATCTGGCCCTTATTTTGTGTAGGTAGAAAGAGAAAAAAAATAAAAACTGCAATTCTGCTCTGGGTTATCCGAAGGGGTTAAGGATGCGCTTGCGCTGTATGAGACCCCCTTTTTCCTTGATGCTGTTATGCCCCTTCTAATCAGAATAGATAGACGTCTTAGGGACAGATAGAAAAATCCTGAGTTATCGGTAAGCCCTCCCAAGCAGCAGTTAGTCTGTACGGACCTAGACGAGCCTATGCAGCTAGGAGGAACTACTCGTCGGGCCCGTCCTCCTGAGGCTCGCCGTAGGCGTGGGGTTTGTTTTTTCTGTGGGGGAGGGGTCATTTCATTAATGTCTGTCCTTCCTTTCTCAAAAACAAAAGACTGTCGGAACTACTAACCCCAGGCTGTGTGGAGGATGTCAGCCAGGGGGTATACGTTTCCTCCATACGAACATCTCAATTTGTGTTGCCAGTGGTTGTTGTTTTTGGTGTTAAGACGGAGACTATTTCTTTCTTTCTAGACAGTGGAGCAGGGGTAAATTTGATAGATGCCCATTTTGCCCGCACTATGGGTTTGTCTCTCTGTACGCTACAGAGACCTATTCCCTTATTCGCTATTGATTCTGCTCCCCAGAGAAACCTTACTCACATTGTCTATAACTTACACCTTTGGGTAGGGGACCACCATAACGAGTGTCTATCATGTTATGTTCTGGAGGGGCTTCCCACTCCTGTGGTATTGGGTCTTCCCTGGTTGGTAGCGCACAATCCAGTGGTGGATTGGCAGGCCAGGGAGATATTGGAGTGGAGTGAGCATTGCAGAGAAAATAGCTTAAATAGCAATTGCTTAGTCGCCGCCATAGCTACTCTACCTACATTTGTTTTGGACTTTGAGGAGGTTTTTTCTGAAAAGGGTTGTCAGAAGTTACCACCTGACCGTCCTTATGATTGCCCGGTTAACCTGATTCCCGGTGCACAATGACCCAAGACCAGGTTATATAATCTTTCGGGTCCCGAGAGACAAGCCATGAAAGATTATGTCTCCGAGAGTCTGGCTAAGGGACACATCAGACCCTCTTCATCACCCGTGGCTGCAGGGTTTTTCTTTGTTAAAAAGAAAGATGGGGGCCTGCGTCCTTGCATAGATTTCTGCGAACTAAACCGGATAATCATCCGAGACCCATACCCTCTTCCTCTCATTTCTGACCTGTTTATTCAGATTGCGGGTGCTAGGTGGTTTTCCAAACTTGATCTTAGGGGGGCCTACAATCTGATTCGTATCAAGGAAGGGGATGAGTGGAAGACAGCTTTTAACACCCCTGAGGGGCATTATTAAAATCTAGTCATGCCTTTCGGTCTGACCAATGCTCCTGCTGTCTTCCAACATTTCGTTAATGACATTTTTAGTCATCTTATCGGCAGGTTTGTGGTGATATACCTAGATGATATTTTAATTTATTTGTCTGATCTGAAAACACATGCAGTACATGTCAGACAGGTACTGCAGGTCCTACGGACAAATAAATTATATGCGAAAATTGAAAAGTGTGTCTTCGCCGTTTAGGAAATACAGTTCCTGGGATATCTATTATCTGCTTCAGGTTTCCGTATGGATCCTAGGAAGGTCCAGGCAATTTTAGATTGGGATCTTCCTGAGAACCTTAAAGCACTGCAACGGTTCTTGGGTTTCGCAAATTTCTATAGAAAGTTCATTAAAAATTATTCGGTGATTGTCAAACCCCTTACTGACATGACTAGGAAGGGGACTGATTTTTCTAAATGGTCTAACGCCCTAAAAATTGCATTTTCCTCTCTAAAAGAGAGGTTTACCTCGGCACCTGTAGTAATCCAACCTGATGTCTCCCAGCCTTTTATTGTTGAAGTAGATGCGTCAGAGGTGGGAGTGGGGGCTGTACTGTCTCAGGGTCCGTCTCCTGGCAAATGGCATCCTTGCGCTTTCTTTTCTAAAAAACTATCTGCAGCGGAGAAGAACTATGATATTGGCAATAGGGAACTATTAGCTATTAAACTAGCGTTTGAAGAATGGCGTCACTTTTTAGAGGGGGCAATTGTCACCACCAGACATCTGAGAAGCTCTGACAGACGTCCTTCAGAACGTCCTCCTTGAGGTTCCTTTTGTTTTGCTTTCATTTTCTCATCTCGTTAGCCTCTCTCAGCTGTCATGTAGTTGAACTGATTGCATCCCTTTAAATCCCTTCCCATACTGCATCACTTTGCGGTTTATACAACTTCCTGGAGTGTGTGCATGCTGATGCTACTACTGAGTCTTCTACAGATAAATTTTGTTCATTCATTTGTGTTTTCCTGTTTGCTGGATCCTAGGTGACCCTGACTCCCTCCGTATCAAGTGTAGGGAGCCGGTGGTCGTGTCCCCTCACTATTATAGGGTGTTCAGGTGTTATACAGTCGAGGTACGAGGATATGCGATCATCTACCATTGAGATTTTTGCATAGGCTGAGCAGTTAGGGAGAGAGCCAGGTCTGGTGCAGGGCTCTCCCTTTTGTTCCTTAGTTTTGAATCCAGTCAGTCGGATCTTCATTTTGTGTCTTCTAGTTTTCTGTACACCTTCCGTGACATTATAAACCGCCAAAACCGTCTCAAGCATGGATCCGGTTTCACTTTTGACTGAACACATGCAGGGTCTTTCATTGGAGGTAGCAGATCTCCGTAAGACTGTTTCTCAGTTTCAGGTGACCGGTTCAGCGCGTCAATCAGAATCTGGAGACATATCTGCTCTGTTTTGTGGCAGAGAATCAGGAGGATTGGTGTTCTTTTTTGTCCCTTGCTGACTTTGCTTTAAATAACCGTCGTCAGGATTCCTCTGATAAGTCACCATTTTTTGGTGCATATGGGTTTCATCCGCAGTTTGGGACATTCTCTGGAGAGGGGTCTTCTGGTTTACCTGATGAGGACAGATTCTCCTCGTCTTTGTCATCTATTTGGCAAAAGATTCAGGATAATCTAAAGAGCATGAGTGAGAGATATAAGCGTGTGGCGGATAAGAGACGTGTGCCTGGTCCGGACCTGAATGTTGGTGATCTGGTGTGGTTGTCTACTAAGAATATCAAATTGAAGGTTCCCTCCTGGAAGTTGGGTCCTAAGTTTATTGGGCCTTACAAAATCTTGTCCGTCCTCAATCCTGTTGCCTACCGTCTTGATCTTCCTCAGACTTGGAAGATCCATAATGTTTTTCATAAGTCCTTATTAAAACCTTATGTCCAACCCATTGTACCCTCATCTTTGCCTCCTCCTCCGATTGTGGTTGATGGTAATCTTGAATTTCAGGTCTCTAGGATTGTGGATTCTCGTGTTGTCCGCGGTTCTCTCCAGTACCTCGTTCATTGGGAGGGTTATGGTCCTGAGGAGAGGATGTGGGTCCCAGTGACGGACATTAAGGCCACTCGTCTCATCAGGGCTTTCCATAGGTCCCATCCTGAGAAGGTGGGCTCTGAGTGTCCGGAGTCTGCTCGTAGAAGGAGGGGTACTGTCACCACCAGACATCTGAGAAGCTCTGACAGACGTCCTTCAGAACGTCCTCCTTGAGGTTCCTGTCATGGAACCATGAACCAGACGTACAACAAGAGATGAGTGGAAATAAGAAGGCTTTATTGAAAATAAAGCTGTAAGGCAAAAGTCCAAACGGATGGCTAAACCGAAGCAGGGTCTTGCGAAACCAGGGATCAGGAACCAGAAGGGTAGTCAGACGAAGCCAGGATCAGGAATCAGCAGGGTAGTCAGACGAAGCCAGGATCAGGAATCAGCAGGGTAGTCAGACGAAGCCACAGACCTCCTATATATATGAGCTAGGCATCCAGCTCCTCCCAGTGGGAAGGAGGAGCCGCAGGGTGGGAGGCTACAAGAAACCCAGAAACCAAGATGGCCGCCAGCACATGTCAAACGAAGGAGGACAGCAAGGAGGTAAGACCATGACAGTACCTCCCCCTCAAGGGCCCCTCCTCCGCGGAGTAAGGAACGGTTTCTGAGGGAAGCGTGCGTGGAAGGCTCGGAGCAAGGCAGGAGCATGGACATCTGCAGAGGGAACCCAGGAACGCTCCTCTGGACCATAACCACGCCAATGGACCAAAAACTGCAACCGGCCGCGGACCAGGCGTGAGTCCAGGATATTGCTCACCTCATACTCCTCACGATTGCCCACTTGGACCGGACGAGGCCGAGGAATCGAGGAAGTGAAACGATTACACACCAGTGGCTTCAACAGGGAGACATGAAACACGTTGGAGATCCGCATGCCAGGAGGAAGCGCAAGGGCATAGGCTACCGGGTTTACCCTGCGAAGCACTCGGAAGGGACCAACAAAGCGAGGTGCCAGCTTGGGAGTGGGCACTTGAAGGATGAGGTTGCAGCTAAGGACCTACCAGTGGAGCTCGAGTCTCTTATTTCTTTCCTGATTTTGATTGACACCAGACTCAGGGAGAGACCTTCCTTTAAGGAGAGCCTGCGGAGGCCTTCTAACAGATTGGCGCCTACGTTTGCTGTCCCACCCGTGCCTCCCTCTCCTCCCACGCCTCCTGGGGATGACTTGTCTGGGGGTGAACCCATGCAGCTGGGGTTTGCTCGCCTGTCCGAGGGGGAGAGGGTACTCCGGAGACGCGAGGGCCGATGCATGTACTGTGGTCTCGGTGGGCATTTTCGGTTGGCATGCCCGAACCGTCCGGGAAACGCTCGCACCTGAGATCCTGTCGGGGGCAGATCTTGGGTGGAGTCTCCTCGTCCCCGGTTTCCCGTGTTGACAAACCACTGATTACTGTTGTCCTCTCCTGGGTCGGGGGCTCGGTGACGACCCAGGCGTTGGTGGACTCTGGTGCTGGTGGTTTGTTCATAGATAGTGTGTTCGCTGCCGCCAATTCCATTCCTCTGCAGCCTCGAGGTTCCCCACTGGCTCTTGAGGCGATAGACGGCAGACCCCTTCTGCCGCCACACGTGACTCATGAGACCCTTCCAGTGGGGATGGCCATTGGTGCCGTTCACAGAGAGTCGGTCTGTCTCCAGGTTATTTCGTCTCCACACTACTCGGTGGTCTTGGGGTACCCCTGGCTCCAGAAGCATAATCCGACTTTCGATTGGAAATCGGCCGAGATCCTCTCGTGGTCACCGCAGTGTGGGGCTAGTTGCATCCATGGGCCTGTCAAGTTGCTGTGTACTTCCTCGGACTCTCTGTTGCCTCCTGAATACGAGGAGTACCGGGATGTATTCGATAAGGTGCGTGCGGTTGCCCTACCTCCGCACCGCCCATACGATTGTGCCATAGAGTTACAATCTGGTGCCGTTCCGCCTCGTGGCAAAGTCTATCCACTGTCGGTAGCGGAGAATGAGGCCATGGAGGAGTACGTGAGGGAGGCGCTTTCACGCGGACACATTCGCAAATCCTCGTCCCCGGCAGGGGCTGGATTTTTCTTTGTGAAAAAGAAGGGCGGTGAGTTGAGGCCTTGCATCGATTACAGGGGTCTCAATCGCATCACGATCAAGAACGCTTACCCGATACCCTTGATTTCTGAGCTGTTCGATCGCCTCAAAGGGGCCACAGTCTTTACCAAACTCGACCTGAGGGCGGCATATAACCTGGTAAGGATCAAGACGGGCGATGAGTGGAAGACCGCGTTTAACACCAGGACCGGTCATTATGAATCCTTGGTTATGCCCTTTGGGTTGTGCAATGCGCCCGCAGTCTTCCAGGAATTCATCAACAATGTTTTCCGTGACCTGTTGCAGCAGTGTGTGGTGGTCTATTTGGATGACATCTTGGTATATTCTGAATCCATGGAGGCCCACATTCTGGATGTCAGACGAGTGTTGCAACGGTTACGAGAGAACAAGCTGTTCGGTAAGCTTGAGAAATGCGAATTTCACCGATCCCAGGTAACCTTCTTAGGTTACATCATTTCCGCTGAGGGGTTCTCCATGGATCCTGAGAAGGTTTCGGCTGTCTTACAGTGGCCCCAGCCCAGTGGTCTTCGTGCCCTGCAGCGCTTTTTGGGCTTCAGTTCCTTGCTTGGTCCTCCTGTGCTCACATGCTTCTAAGACTGCTGCTGCTTCTGGTTCCTTCAAGGCATCCGAGAGACCATGAGAGAAAGCAGCGACCAGAGCCTCATTATTCCAGCCCACCTCTGCTGCCAGGGTACGAAACTCAATGGTGTATTCAGCTACGGATCGTGAACCCTGTCTGATGGACATAAGGAGCTTCGCAGCAGAGGCAGCACGAGCCGGCACATCGAATACCTTCCGAAGAGAAGCAACAAAACCAGAAAACTCGGCAACCACCGGATTGTTGTTCTCCCATAAAGGGCTGGCCCAGGCCAAGGCCTTGTCCGAGAGCAGCGAGATCAAGAAGCCCACCTTTGATCTCTCAGTAGGAAAGGCATGTGGCAGCAACTCGAAGTAAATGCCCACCTGGTTAAGGAAACCTCGGCACTGAGTTGGCTCTCCCCCAAAGCACTGTGGAAGGGGGGCAGAACCGGTCATACCCCGAAACACCGCAGGCGCAGCAACAGGTGTCGGGGTAGACTCTGGCGCAACAACCGGAGCGGCAGTAGGAGCGGGCCCAGGAGCGACAACCGACCCATCGGCAACGGAAGCTAAATGAGCCGTGCGTTCAAGCAGGGTTTGCAACGCCACAGCGAACCGACCCAACAGGTGATCCTGCTGATCAAGTCTGGCAACCAGCGTAGGTAGCGAGGATGGCCCTGTACCTTCAGAATTCATGGCTTGGTCCTAATGTCATGGAACCATGAACCAGACGTACAACAAGAGATGAGTGGAAATAAGAAGGCTTTATTGAAAATAAAGCTGTAAGGCAAAAGTCCAAACGGATGGCTAAACCGAAGCAGGGTCTTGCAAAACCAGGGATCAGGAACCAGAAGGGTAGTCAGACGAAGCCAGGATCAGGAATCAGCAGGGTAGTCAGACGAAGCCAGGATCAGGAATCAGCAGGGTAGTCAGACGAAGCCACAGACCTCCTATATATATGAGCTAGGCATCCAGCTCCTCCCAGTGGGAAGGAGGAGCCGCAGGGTGGGAGGCTACAAGAAACCCAGAAACCAAGATGGCCGCCAGCACATGTCAAACGAAGGAGGACAGCAAGGAGGTAAGACCATGACAGTTCCTTTTGTTTTGCTTTCATTTTCTCATCTCGTTAGCCTCTCTCAGCTGTCATGTAGTTGAACTGATTGCATCCCTTTAACCTCCTCAGGACCGCCGTACGCAGGATTGCGTCCTGCCGGCGGCCCTGCTCTTCTGGGTGGACGCATATATGCGTCCTCCTGCGAGAGCTGAGATTTCCTGTGAACGCGCGCACACAGACGCGCGCGCTCACAGGAACGGAAGGTAAGCGAGTGGATCTCCAGCCTGCCAGCGGCGATCGCTCGCTGGCAGGCTGGAGATCAGATTTTTTTAACCTCTAACAGGTATATTAGACGCTGTTTTGATAACAGCGTCTAATATACCTGCTACCTGGTCCTCTGGTGGTCCCTTTTGTTAGGATCGACCACCAGAGGACACAGGTAGGTCAGTAAAGTCGCACCAAACACTACACTACACCCCCCCCGTCACTTATTAACCCTTTATGAACCCCTGATCACCCATGATCACCCCATATAAACTCCCTGATCACCCCCCTGTCATTGATCACCCCCCCTGTCATTGATCACCCCCCTGTCAGGCTCCGTTCAGACGTCCGTATGATTTTTACGGATACATGGATACATGGATCGGATCCGCAAAACACATGCGGACGTCTGAATGGAGCCTTACAGGGGGGTGATCAATGACAGACGGGTGATCACCCATATACACTCCCTGATCACCCCCCTGTCATTGATCACCCCCCTGTAAGGCTCCATTCAGACGTCCGCATGATTTTTACGGATACATGGATACATGGATCGGATCCGCAAAACACATGCGGACGTCTGAATGGAGCCTTACAGGGGGGTGATCAATGACAGGCGGGTGATCACCCATATACACTTCCTGATCACCCCCCTGTCATTGATCACCCCCCTGTCATTGATCACCCCCTGTCATTGATCACCCCCCTGTAAGGCTCCATTCAGACGTCCACATGTGTTTTGCGGATCCGATCCATGTATCCATGTATCCGTAAAAATCATACGGACGTCTGAATGGAGCCTTACCAGGGGGGTGATCAATGACAGGGGGGTGATCAGGGAGTCTATATGGGTGATCACCCCCCTGTCATTGATCACCCCCCCCCCCCCCCCCCCTGTAAGGCTCCATTCAGACATTTTTTTGGCCCAAGTTAGCGGAAATTTTTTGTTTGTTTTTGTTTTTTCTTACTAAGTCTCATATTCCACTAACTTGTGTCAAAAAATAAAATCTCACATGAACTCACCATACCCCTCACGGAATCCAAATGCGTAAACATTTTTAGACATTTATATTCCAGACTTCTTCTCACGCTTTAGGGCCCCTAAAAAGCCAGGGCAGTATAAATACCCCACATGTGACTCCATTTCGGAAAGAAGACACCCCAAGGTATTCCGTGAGGGGCATATTAAGTCCATGAAAGATTGAAATTTTTGTCCTAAGTTAGCGGAAAGTGAGACTTTGTGAGAAAAAAACAAAAAAAAATCAAATTCCGCTAACTTATGCAAAAAAAAAAAAAATTCTATGAACTCGCCAGGCCCCTCATTGAATACCTCGGGTGTCTTCTTTCCAAAGTGGGGTCACATGTGGGGTATTTATACTGCCCTGGCTTTTTAGGGGCCCGAAAGTGTGAGAAGAAGTCTGGGATCCAAATGTCTAAAAATGCCCTCCTAAAAGGAATTTGGGCCCCTTTGCGCATCTAGGCTGCAAAAAAGTGTCACACATCTGGTATCGCCGTACTCAGGAGAAGTTGGGCAATGTGTTTTGGGGTGTCATTTTACATATACCCATGCTGGGTGAGAAAAATATCTTGGTCAATTGCCAACTTTGTATAAAAAAATCGGAAAAGTTATCTTTTGCCAAGATATTTCTCTCACCCAGCATGGGTATATGTAAAATGACACCCCAAAACACATTCCCCAACTTCTCCCGAGTACGGCGATACCAGATGTGTGACACTTTTTTGCAGCCTAGGTGGGCAAAGGGGCCCACATTCCAAAGTGCACCTTTCGGATTTCACCGGTCATTTTTTACACATTTTGATTGCAAAGTACTTCTTACACATTTGGGCCCCTAAATTGCCAGGGCAGTATAACTACGCCACAAGTGACCCCATTTTGGAAAGAAGACACCCCAAGGTATTCCATGAGGGGCACGGCGAGTTCCTAGAATTTATTTTTTTTTGTCACAAGTTAGCGGAAAATGATAATTTTTCTTTTTTTTTCTTTTTTCCTTACAAAGTCTCACATTCCACTAACTTGCGACAAAAAATAAAAAATTCTAAGAACTCGCCATGCCCCTCAAGGAATACCTTTGGGGTGTCTTCTTTCCAAAATGGGGTCACTTGTGGCGTAGTTATACTGCCCTGGCAATTTAGGGGCCCTAATGTGTGAGAAGAACTTTGCAATCAAAATGTATAAAAAATGGCCTGCGAAATCCGAAAGGTGCACTTTGGAATATGTGCCCCTTTGCCCACCTTGGCTGCAAAAAAGTGTCACACATCTGGTATCGCCGTACTCAGGAGAAGTTGGGGAATGTGTTTTGGGGTGTCATTTTACATATACCCATGCTGGGTGAGATAAATATCTTGGTCAAATGCCAACTTTGTATAAAAAAATTGGAAAAGTTGTCTTTTGCCAAGATATTTCTCTCACCCAGCATGGGTATATGTAAAATGACACCCCAAAACACATTCCCCAACTTCTCCTGAGTACGGCGATACCAGATGTGTCACACTTTTTTGCAGCCTAGGTGGGCAAAGGGGCACATATTCCAAAGTGCACCTTTCGGATTTCACTGGTCATTTTTTACACATTTTGATTGCAAAGTTCTTCTCACACATTTGGGCCCCTAAATTGCCAGGGCAGTATAACTACCCCACAAGTGACCCCATTTTGGAAAGAAGACACCCCAAGGTATTCCGTGAGGGGCATGGCGAGTTCCTAGAATTTTTTATTTTTTGTCGCAAGTTAGTGGAATATGAGACTTTGTAAGAAAAAAATAAAAATAAATAATCATCATCATTTTCCGCTAACTTGTGACAAAAAATAAAAAGTTCTATGAACTCACTATGCCCATCAGCGAATACCTTAGGGTGTCTACTTTACGAAATGGGGTCATTTGTGGGGTGTTTCTACTGTCTGGGCATTGTAGAACCTCAGGAATCATGACAGGTGCTCAGAAAGTCAGAGCTGCTTCAAAAAGCGGAAATTCACATTTTTGTACCATAGTTTGTAAACGCTATAACTTTTACCCAAACCATTTTTTTTTTCCCCAAACATTTTTTTTTTATCAAAGACATGTAGAACTATAAATTTAGCGAAAAATGTATATATGGATGTAGTTTTTTTTGCAAAATTTTACAGCTGAAAGTGAAAAATGTCATTTTTTTGCAAAAAAAATCGTTACATTTCGATTAATAACAAAAAATGTAAAAATGTCAGCAGCAATAAAATACCAACTAATGAAAGCTCTATTAGTGAGAAGAAAAGGAGGTAAAATTCATTTGGGTGGTAAGTTGCATGACCGAGCGATAAACGGTGAAAGTAGTGTAGTGCAGAAGTGTAAAAAGTGCTCTGGTCATGAAGGGGGTTTCAGCTAGCGGGGCTGAAGTGGTTAAATCCCTTCCCATACTGCATTACTTTGCGGTTTATACAACTTCCTGGAGTGTGTGCATGCTGATGCTACTACTGAGTCTTCTACAGATAAATTTTGTTCGTTCATTTGTGTTTTCCTGTTTGCTGGATCCCAGGTGACCCTGACTCCCTCCGTATCAAGTGTAGGGAGCCGATGGTCGTGTCCCCTCATTATTATAGGGTGTTCAGGTGTTACACAGTCGAGGTACGAGGATATGCGATCATCTACCATTGAGATTTTTGCATAGGCTGAGCAGTTAGGGAGAGAGCCAGGTCTGTTGCAGGGCTCTCCCTTTTGTTCCTTAGTTTTGGATCCAGTCAGTCGGATCTTCATTTTGTGTCTTCTAGTTTTCTGTACACCTTCCGTGACAGCAATCCACCCCGTCACGGTGATTACGGACCACAAAAACCTTCTGTACCTCGAATCAGCTAAGCGTCTCACCCCTAGATAAGCTAGGTGGTCGCTTTTTTTTTTACCAGGTTTAACTTTTTCATCACCTATCGTCCTGGGGCAAAAAATACCAAGGCAGATGCATTATCTCGTAGTTTCCCTGGAGGGGGTAATGTGGGTGATCCGGTACCCATTTTACAAAGAGGAGTGGTTGTCTCTGCGGTACAATCTGCTCTGGAGGGGAAGGTGTTAGAGGCCCAGGGGGACGCCCCGGTCTCTTGCCCCTCAGAGGAATTGTTTGTACCGTTAAACCTGCGTCTCGAATTATTAAAGGAACATCATAATTCGGCACTTGCTGGGCACCCGGGTAGTAAAGCAACCTTGGAGCTATTGTCTCGTCTTTTTTGGTGGCCAAGGTTGCGTCAGGATGTAATGGATTTTGTGTCTACTTGTTCTACTTGTGCACGCGCGAAAGTCTCTCATACACGTCCTGCAGGGTCTTTATTGCCACTTGTCATTCCCAAAAGGCCATGGACACATCTGTCCATGGATTTTATCACTGACTTACCTTTGTCTGCGGGTAAAACAGTTATCTTGGTAGTAGTAGACAGGTTTAGCAAAATGGTACACTTCATTGTGTTACCCGCACTACCTAATGCTAAGACTCTTGCTCAGGTATTCATCAGTGAAATCGTGAAGCTTCACGGGGTCCCTTCCGATGTTGTTTCGGATCGGGGAACCCAGTTTATTTCTAAGTTTTGGAAAGCTTTTTGTTCCCGTTTGGGGGTACACTTGTCCTTTTCGTCAGCTTTCCATCCTCAGTCGAATGGGCGTTAAACGAGGTGCAGTTCTTGGCTACCTGCTGTCATCTTCAGGTTTTCAAATGGATCCTGAGAAAGTCCGTGCTGTATTGGACTGGGATCGACCTAGGGTTGCCACCCGTACGCGATTGACCCGGACAGTCCAGGTTTGTAATCCTGTGCCCGGTTACAAGCCTTTTCAGACTTGTAACCGGGCACTGTCTGACTTGCTCGCTCACGGTTCTGACAGCTGGCGGTGAGTGAGCAGTGGCGAGCTGTGAGCGGCCAGCATTCTGGGACCCGTTCGAACCTGAAGAGGATGAGGCCGCCAGTCAGGATGGATTAGACGCCGGAGAGCTGGGGGCTGCGGGTGGTCAGGAGCAGGAGCACGAAGACACTGCTGAAGGAGAGCAGCAAACCCTCGCCCCACAGCATGGCGGCCTCGCCGGGACTGAGCTGCTCTCACTCCCAGATCAGGTCGGATAACAATGAGACAAGCCGCGAGCCTGCCCTCCTCCTGTCCCCAGCTCTTCTGCTGCGCTCCTTTCCTATCACGACACCTCCCCTCTCCCCGGTCTCCGTTACCGGGCCCAGGAAAGCTGCTGGACTCTCACACAACACTCTACAGTCAGTGTGCCGGCCCTGAGTGACGGTTCCCGGTAAGGGCCACATTACTCTAACTGGGGGTCAATAATGGGGGCATTATTCTTAATGGGTGGCACTAATGGGGGCATTATTCATTCTGGGGTGCACTAATAGGGCCATTACTTTTACTGGGGCACACTAATGGGGGCATTACTATTACTAATGGGGCATTACTATTACTGGGGGCACTAATGGTGGCTTTATTATTCCTGGGGAGCCACAGTATGACAGCAACTTCACACCCCGTGTTAAGCCATGCCCCCACAACGACACCCCCTTTGGGGTGTGGCTTAACTTGCCCAGTATTTTCTTGTTGGGAAAGGTGGCAACCCTAGATCGACCCGAAATCTGAAGGCTCTTAAGCGGTCTTTA
This sequence comes from Bufo gargarizans, assembly GCF_014858855.1. Classification (NCBI taxonomy): domain Eukaryota; kingdom Metazoa; phylum Chordata; class Amphibia; order Anura; family Bufonidae; genus Bufo; species Bufo gargarizans. The sequence continues at coordinate 84,440,826 of NC_058090.1, forward strand.
GGATTCACCAACTATTACTGAAAATATATTAAGAATTATTCAACAATAGTAAAACCCTTAACGGACATGACTAAGAAAAGGACGGATGTCTCTGTATGGTCTGATTCAGCGTTGGAAGCCTATTCTGTGATTAAGGAATGCTTCTCTTCTGCTCCGTTACCCATTCCAAAAATATGGGCAACAAATATAAATGTGTGGCTGACAGGAAACGTATAAATGGTCCAGACCTAATTGTGGGTGATTCTTTGTGGCTGTCCACAAGAAACATTAAGTTGAAGGTACCTTCCTGGAAGTTAGGTCCAAGGTTTATCGGCCCATATAAGATCACGGCCATATTAATCCTGTAGCTTTTTGTCTTGAACTTCCTCAGGCCCTGAAAATTCATAATGTGTTCCATTGGTCTTTGTTGAAAAAAAATGCGGACTTTTACAACCATCTTCCTTGCCACCCGCTCTGGTCATGGTGGACGGTAATTTTAAATTTGAGATCGCAAAAATAGTTGACTCTCGAGTTCTCTGTGGATCCCTTCAATATCTTGTCCACTGGAGAGGTTATGGACCGGAGGAGAGGATGTGGGTGACGGCATCCGACGTTAATGCCAATCGTTTAGTGAATGCCTTTCATAGATCTCACCCGGATAAGGTCGGTCCTGGGTGCCCGGAGGTCACCCGTAGAAGGGGGGGTACTGTCATGGACGTTCCCGTGGCAGGTACCAGGAGATCGGAGAGACTGGCAACTCGTGGGTTAAATTGACAAGTTCACTGTGGATCTTATTGTGTCTGTGTTTTGGTGAATGCCACCCCCCTTGCTGCAGGTGTTGCTTGTTGTTAAACTACCTTTCCCATAAGTAGCAGCTTCTCACTCTTGGAGGTGCGGTTCATAGATTTTCTTCCTGCCTTCTAACTAGCTGGTCGGTTGTACTGTGATGCTTCTGGAGTTGCCAGTTTTCTACTTTCAGATAAGTCTTGTCTGTTCTTATTGTTTTGTGTTTATCTGGGCCTGAAACAGAGACTTCCATTCGTCCATCTGGGGAGGAATGGGTTGTCCCTGGTCCTAACCTCATTCCAGGGCCTTATAGGGATATAGGGGCTTAGGTATACAGCATATGAATATTCCTACCTTCAAGGTCTATTCATATTGATATGTAGTTTGGGCCCGGATTAGGGTTGTTTAGGAGGTGACCTGTTTCTTCCCTAGTTTCCAGGCCCAGTTATTGTTCCCCTTCCCTCCTGTTTTTAGTGTGGAGTTTTTCCCCCACATTGATCGTGACAGACTAGCTCGGTAGGGGTAGAGCTGAGAGGACGAGCTAACACTTTTTTTGCTTAGTGTTGCCTCCTAGTGCCAGCAGCTATACCCATGGTCTCCTAATGATACGAGCGAGAAAATTATTTTTCAGCTGCACAGTGTCTGTGAAACAGGAATGACACACGGACAGCAAAAAACAGACAAACTGATCCTTCACCGAGGCATCTTTTCATTGACCATCATAAACCACCTTTTCACTGATTTGAGCACGGACACTGATGTGTGAATGAGGCTTAATATTGGTACCAATTACCGCATAAACTAGTAAACGCTTGGTCACGGGGTAATTAGAATCTTTCAACAGAATTAAAACTCATTGGTCAGTGGCAGATCGTGCTTTGTAATCATGATCTGCTGCCGGCAAACGATGATTCAGTGATGTTACATAGAGAGCTTTCCAGACATCACCAGTCCCTTCATCAGGCGTCCTACAAGGATGTATGAGGAAACAATAAGAACAGAGACATGGGGGAATGAAGGGGCATTTAAAAAAACAACAAAATATAAAAGATCTTGCCAATGAGTCCTTAATTATCTGACAGGTAAGTGGTGTGAAAGTTTTATGGTCTCTAAATTGATGTTATCTCAGAGACCTGGTGCCCCCACTATGTACATTCATTCCCCCATGTCTCTATTCTTGTTGGACATATAGTGCTGTTTCTTCAAATATTGTAATATACCTGATGAACGGACTGGTGATGTCTGGAAAGCTCACTATGTAACATCATTACTTCTATTTTTGTTAGCCATTAAAAGGCATCAAACCTGCAAGACTCTGATTTAGTTTCTCTTAATGAGAGCACTAAACCAAAGGGGAGATTTACAAAACACACAAGATTGTAGACAATAGACATCCTATGTTCAGGAGATCAATTCACTGACTGGTCTGATGTCAGGAGGAAACCTCACTAATGCTGGGGGCGCTGTTTTCTCTTCTAGTCTGGAGCGCAATGGATTATCTGAAGAGGAGAAGGAAGCCATAAGAAAACTGAAAAAGCAGAAACCAAATATGAAGGTAATTTTGTGAACAGAGAAGAATCAGGATTCCTCTCAGTGATGGGCAGATAACAGGACTTTGGTGGAGAAGACGTCTTCAGTTTGGTGTTAGGAGCGTCTCCTGGTGCATTATGGGTCATATCACTGATCTACAGATGATAAGGAAATGTCTAATATTATAATAAAGATGATACCAGAAATGTTCTTCTCCAGCTAATTATATGTCCAGTAACTAAATCCCTTCATAATGAGCCCAAATCCAGGCCTATGGGATGTAGCAGCGTCTCCTGAAGGTCATGTACGTTGTCAGCAGTATAATACCGGTTGTCACACCGGAGGAGGCCGCACATTGCACACAGTGTAACTAACAAATCACACAAACTGTTATTTTAGTTTCTATTTTAACTTTTATTTGATGCGACTCACGGACATACTAGGGTTGGATGATATAAAAAATATTCAGACGATAACGGTATTAACAAATTTATCGCGATAACGATATATATCGCGATAAATGCCAGTTTTAAAGAAAAAAACACAAGGAGATGTTACACTGTATGAGGGGGCCACAAGGACACGTTATACTGTATGGGTGCAGCTACAAGGAGACAGTATACTGTATGGGGGCCACAAGGAGACGTTACACTGTATGGGGGCCACAAGGAGACATACTGTATGGGGTGCCACAAGGAGACGTTACACTGTATGGGGGCCACAAGGAGACATTACACTGTATGGGGGCCACAAGGACACGTTATACTGTATGGGGGCAGCTACAAGGAGACAGTATACTGTATGGGGGCCACAAGGAGACGTTACACTGTATGGGGGCCACAAGGAGACGTTAAACTGTATGGGGGCCACAAGGAGACGTTAAACTGTATGGGGGCCACAAGGAGATATTATACTGTATGGGGGGGGCACTTGAAGACGTTACACTGTGTGGGGGCCACACGGAGACGTTACACTGTGTGGGGGCCACACGGAGACGTTACACTGTGTGGGGGCCACACGGAGACGTTACACTGCATGAGGGTCCACAAGGAGATGTTACCCTTTATGGGGGGCCACAAGGAGACGTTACATTGTAGGGGGCTTGGGGCCACAAGGAGACATAATAAAGTCTTGTGGCCACAGGCCACCATACATACAGTAATACTTTACGATATACTTTTCCCGCAGCTTCCTCGCTTGTGTGCTCCGATTCTGACATCAGATGCTGGTGGGAGGAGATTTGAATATGGGAGCAAGGAGGGAGAGCCGGGGACGGCCGCTGCGGGAAGTAATACGTTTGTAATTTTGTCATCAGAGCACACACTAGCGAGGCAGCCGCAGGAAAAGTCTCTCCAGAGACACCAGTACTCACACAGAGTTCGCCACATACAATAGAGCTGGTGTTCTGCCAAATCTCTATACCTTGCCAAAAGTCTTTACCGGAAGTAACGCGGCCGCACCGGAAGTGACGAAATCGCCAAGGAATCAGCTGGAGGAGGGTGTGCGCGGCACTGGTGGGTGATGACGGTGATGTCAGATGGTGGGTGGAGACTTGACTAAGGGAGGCGGAGCAAGAAGGAGCCAGGAGCGAGAGGAAGTAATGTTACTCAGCGCTATGCAAGGTGCAGGGGTGGGCGAACGCACGTTTAGAAGCGGTCAGCGCACATGACCACTTTGATGTCACAAAATATCGCGGTAATTAGGAAACAGCGATATCGCAGTTTTTTTTAATACCGCGGTTTATCGTGATACCGGTATATCGCCCAACCCTAGGACATACCAGTGTTCACATGATCTGCCGCCTGATCACCAGGACCAATAGAAGTGACATTGGGGTGTGCGGTATTTTACTGTAAATACACAGTTCGAGTGCTGTGTAAAATGACAAAAAGAAGACAAAAGGTATAAAATAGTCCTAATTGGACTTCTCTTGAGAGGACACCCAGCTGCCAGCCTACACATGAACTACAGAGAACCACAATATCCACAAGGCTGTCGGCGTGTCACAGTGAGTAGAGACTCTTGAATCCAAGTGGGAAAAAAAAAAAAAAACAGCACTGTCGTATTCCAAATTGGTTACTTTATTGGATGAAAAAACACTCAACCAATAAAAAACATAACCCTCTTGACGGGTTTCGGACACCCAGGCCCTTTGTCAAAAGAATGGCATAATCGTGAAAAACTGGAGTTAAAATACAGTACAGACCAAAAGTTTGGAACACCTTCTCATTCAAAGAGTTTTCTTTATTTTCATGACTATAAAAATTGTAGATTCACGCTGAAGGCATCAAAACTATGAATTAACACATGTGGAATTATATACATAACAAAAAAGTGTGAAACAACTGAAAATATGTCATATTCTAGGTTCTTCAAAGTAGCCACCTTTTGCTTTGATTACTGCTTTGCACACTCTTGGCATTCTCTTGATGAGCTTCAAGAGGTAGTCACCTGAAATGGTCTTCCAACAGTCTTGAAGGAGTTCCCAGAGATGCTTAGCACTTGTTGGCCCTTTTGAGGTCCAGCTCACCCCAAACCATCTCGATTGGGTTTAGGTCTGGTGACTGTGGAGGCCAGGTCATCTGGTGCAGCACCCCATCACTCTCCTTCATGGTCAAATAGCCCTTACACAGCCTGGAGGTGTGTTTGGGGTCATTGTCCTGTTGAAAAATAAATGATGGTCCAACTAATTCTCTTGATGAGCTTCAAGAGGTAGTCACCTGAAATGGTTTTCACTTCACAGGTGTGCCCTTTCAGGTTTAATAAGTGGGATTTCTTGCCCTATAAATGGGGTTGGGACCATCAGTTGCGTTGTGGAGAAGTCAGGTGGATACACAGCTGATAGTCATACTGAATAGACTGTTAGAATTTGTATTATGGCAAGAAAAAAGCAGCTAAGTAAAGGAAAACAAGTGGCCATCATTACTTTAAGAAATTAAGGTCAGTCAGTCCGAAAAATTGGGAAAACTTTGAAAGTGTCCCCAAGTGCAGTCACAAAAACCATCAAGCACTACAAAGAAACTGGCTCACATGTGGACCTCCCCAGGAAAGGAAGACCAAGAGTCACCTCTGCTGCGGAGGATAAGTTCATCCGAGTCACCAGCCTCAGAAATCGCAGGTTAGCAGCAGCTCAGATTAGAGACCAGGTCAATGCCACACAGAGTTCTAGCAGCAGACACATCTCTAGAACAACTGTTAAGAGGAGACTGTATGAATCAGGCCTTCATGGTAGAATATCTGCTAGGAAACCACTGCTAAGGACAGGCAACAAGCAGACGAGACTTGTTTGGGCTAAAGAACACAAGGAATGGACATTAGACTAGTGGAAATCTGTGCTTTGGTCTGATGAGTCCAAATTTGAGATCTTTGGTTCCAACCACCGTGTCTTTGTGTGACGCAGAAAAGGTGAACGGATGGACTCTACATACCTGGTTCCCACCGTGAAGCAGGGAGGAGGAGGTGTGATGGTGTGGGGGGGCTTTGCTGGTGACACTGTTGAGGATTTATTCAAAATTGAAGGCATACTGAACCAGCATGGCTACCACAGCATCTTGCAGCGGCATGCTATTCCATCCAGTTTGCGTTTAGTTGGACCATCATTTATTTTTCAACACGACAATGACCCCAAACACACCTCCAGGCTGTGTAAGGGCTATTTGACCATGAAGGAGAGTGATGGGGTGCTTCGCCAGATGACCTGGCCTCCACAGTCACCGGACCTGAACCCAATCGAGATGGTTTGGGGTGAGCTGGACCGCAGAGTGAAGGCAAAAGGGCCAACAAGTGCTAAGCATCTCTGGGAACTCCTTCAAGACTATTGGAAGACCATTTCAGGTGACTACCTCTTGAAGCTCATCATGAGAATGCCAAGAGTGTGCAAAGCAGTAATCAAAGCAAAAGATGGCTACTTTGAAGAACCTAGAATATGACATATTTTCAGTTGTTTCACACTTTTTTGTTATGTATATAATTCCACATGTGTTAATTCATTGATGCCTTCAATGTGAATCTACAATTTTCATAGTCATGAAAATAAAGAAAACTCTTTGAATGAGAAGGTGTGTCCAAACTTTTGGCCTGTACTGTATGTAGGGTACATGTATGTAATGTAGCGCACATGTATGTTATGCACAAAATAGGGAAATCCAGCTCACCCACTTAAATTCCAAATGATCCACCCTTGGTGCACGGTAATATAGGTAATACCTCAGCAAATAGAAAGATAAAAAAAATCCAGCACCTGTTATCTTTGAAGGACGATTTCTTTATTCCAGCAGTGGGTAATAAAACATCGATGGCATAAAATTCACACATCCAGTTACAGTCAACGCGTTTCAAACAAATGTTCTTACTCATGACTTGCCCTCTGTCTGCAGTGCTCCACTTGCTTATGAACTTTGTGATTCACCATCCCCCATGTTCTGGGCGGGTGGTTAAATTCAGGTGTATACAATAAAGTGGATAATCGCAGGCAGAGAGGCCGTCCGTTTTAAACCTCCAATATAGAAAAAACCATATGGTGCAGATTAAAATTGAAAACAATCATATAAGGAAAAGTTGCATAGATACAATGGATGCTTTGATTGACAAAATAACGATAAAAATTATTATCCTATATTCATTATAAAAATTGCAGTGTCTGAATTGTCATCTATAGCAAATACCTCATGTATGATACAATTAAAAACAAACATATAGAAGCATGGCCATGTGTTAAAGGGCTTCTGTCACCCCCCTAGAGTTATTTTTCATTTTTGGGCGACTTAAAATCCTTATACTGCGATTTATCAATATATATTGCTCATACCCTTTTTCGTTCAGTAGTTTCTTCAAAAACGGCACTTTGATAATATGTAAATTACCTCTACCTTTACGCCCTACTTGCTGGTAGCAGCTGCATCCTCCTTTCAAATAAACGCCCCCTCCTCCTCCTGTTGATTGACAGGGCCAGCGAGTGCTCTCGTCCTCTGGCTGGCCCTGTCTGCGTTCTAAATCTTGCGCCTGCGCCGTACCGGTCTTCAGTCGGCGCAGGCATACTGAGAGGTGGACGCTCGCTCGCCCGCTCCTTCCTCAGTGCGCCTGCGCCGGGTGTAGATGTGACGTCATCGGCGCAGGCGCACTGAGGAAGGAGCGGCCGAGCAAGCGTCCGCCTCTCAGTGCGCCTGCGCCGACTGAAGACCGGTACGGCGCAGGCGCGAGATTTAGAACGCAGACAGGGCCAGCCAGAGGACGAGATCGCTCGCTGGCCCTGTCAATCAACAGGAGGAGGGGGCGTTTATTTGAAAGGAGGATGCGGATGCTACCAGCAAGTAGGGCGTAGAGGTAGAGGTAATTTACATATTATAAAAGTGCCGTTTTTGAAGAAACTACTGAACGAAAAAGGGTATGAGCAATATATATTGATAAATCGCAGTATAAGGATTTTAAGTCGCCCAAAAATGAAAAATGACTTTAGGGGGGTGACAGAAGCCCTTTAACCACTTCAGCCCCGCTAGCTGAAACCCCCTTCATGACCAGAGCACTTTTTACACTTCTGCACTACACTACTTTCACCGTTTATCGCTCGGTCATGCAACTTACCACCCAAATGAATTTTACCTCCTTTTCTTCTCACTAATAGAGCTTTCATTTGGTGGTATTTTATTGCTGCTGGCATTTTTTATTAATCGAAATGTAACGATTTTTTTGCAAAAAAATGACATTTTTCACTTTCAGCTGTAAAATTTTGCAAAAAAAACGACATCCATATATAAATTTTTTGCTAAATTTATTGTTCTACATGTCTTTGATAAAAAAAAAAATGTTTGGGCAAAAAAAAAAATGGTTTGGGTAAAAGTTATAGCATTTACAATCTATGGTACAAAAATGTGAATTTCCGCTTTTTGAAGCAGCTCTGACTTTCTGAGCACCTGTCATGATTCCTGAGGTTTTACAATGCCCAAACAGTAGAAAACCCCCACAAATGACCCCATTTCGGAAAGTAGACCCCCTAAGGTATTCGCTGATGGGCATAGTGAGTTCATAGAACTTTTTATTTTTTGTCACAAGTTAGCGGAAAATGATGATGATTTTTTATTTTTATTTTTTTCTTACAAAGTCTCATATTCCACTAACTTGCGACAAAAAATAAAACATTCTAGGAACTCGCCATGCCCCTCACGGAATACCTTGGGGTGTCTTCTTTCCAAAATGGGGTCACTTGTGGGGTAGTTATACTGCCCTGGCAATTTAGGGGCCCAAATGTGTGAGAAGAACTTTGCAATCAAAATGTGTAAAAAATGACCGGTGAAATCCGAGAGGTGCACTTTGGAATATGTGCCCCTTTGCCCACCTTGGCTGCAAAAAAGTGTGACACATCTGGTATCGCCGTACTCAGGAGAAATTGGGGAATGTGTTTTGGGGTGTCATTTTACATATACCCATGCTGGGTGAGAGAAATATCTTGGCAAAAGACAACTTTTCCCATTTTTTTATACAAAGTTGGCATTTGACCAAGATATTTTTCTCACCCAGCATGGGTATATGTAAAATGACACCCCAAAACACATTGCCCAACTTCTCCTGAGTACGGCGATACCAGATGTGTGACACTTTTTTGCAGCCTAGATGCGCAAAGGTGCCCAAATTCCTTTTAGGAGGGCATTTTTAGACATTTGGATCCCAGACTTCTTCTCACACTTTCGGGCCCCTAAAAAGCCAGGGCAGTATAAATACCCCACATGTGACCCCACTTTGGAAAGAAGACACCCCGAGGTATTCAATGAGGGGCCTGGCGAGTTCATAGAATTTTTTTTTTTTTGCATAAGTTAGCGGATATTGATTTTTTTTGTTTTTTTCTCACAAAGTCTCACTTTCCGCTAACGTAGGACAAAAATTTCAATCTTTCATGGACTCAATATGCCCCTCACGGAATACCTTGGGGTGTCTTCTTTCCGAAATGGGGTCACATGTGGGGTATTTATACTGCCCTGGCTTTTTAGGGGCCCTAAAGCGTGAGAAGTAGTCTGGAATATAAATGTCTAAAAATGTTTACGCATTTGGATTCCGTGAGGGGTATGGTGAGTTCATGTGAGATTTTATTTTTTGACACAAGTTAGTGGAATATGAGACTTTGTAAGAAAAAACAAAAACAAACAAAAAATTTCCGCTAACTTGGGCCCAAAAAAATTCTGAATGGAGCCTTACAGGGGGTGATCAATGACAGGGGGGTGATCAATGACAGGGGGGTAATCACCCATATAGACTCCCGGATCACCCCCTGTCATTGATCACCCCCCTGGTAAGGCTCCATTCAGACGTCCGTATGATTTTTACGGATCCATAAAACACATGCGGACGTCTGAATGGAGCTTTACAGGATCAATGACAGGGGGGTGATCACCCATATAGACTCCCTGATCACCCCCCTGTCATTGATCACCCCCCTGTAAGGCTCCATTCAGACGTCCGTATGATTTTTACGGATCGATGGGTCGGATCCGCAAAACACATGCGGACGTCTGAATGGAGCCTTACAGGGGGGTTATCAATGACAGGGGGTGATCAGGGTGATCACCCCCCTGTCACTGATCACCCCCCCTGTAAGGCTCCATTCAGACGTCCGTATGATTTTTACGGATCCATGGATACATGGATCGGATCCGCAAAACACATGCGGACGTCTGAATGGAGCCTTACAGGGGAGTTATCAATGACAGGGGGTGATCAGGGTGATCACCCCCCTGTCACTGATCACCCCCCCCTGTAAGGCTCCATTCAGACGTCCGTATGATTTTTACGGATCCATGGATACATGGATCGGATCCGCAAAACACATGCGGACGTCTGAATGGAGCCTTACAGGGGGGTTATCAATGACAGGGGGTGATCAGGGTGATCACCCCCCTGTCACTGATCACCCCCCCTGTAAGGCTCCATTCAGACGTCCGCATGTGTTTTGCGGATCCGATCCATGTATCCGTAAAAATCATACGGACGTCTGAATGGAGCCTTACAGGGGGGTGATCAATGACAGGGGGGTGATCAATGACAGGGGGTGATCAGGGAGTGTATATGGGTGATCACCCACCTGTCATTGATCACCCCCCCCCCCTGTAAGGCTCCATTCAGACGTCCGCATGTGTTTTGCGGATCCGATCCATATATCCATGGATCCGTAAAAATCATGCGGACGTCTGAATGGAGCCTTACAGGGGGGTGATCAATGACAGGGGGTGATCAGGGAGTGTATATGGGTGATCACCCGCCTGTCATTGATCACCCCCCTGTAAGGCTCCATTCAGACGTCTGCATGTGTTTTGCGGATCCGATCCATGTATCCATGGATCCGTAAAAATCATACGGACGTCTGAATGGAGCCTTACAGGGGGGTGATCAATGACAGGGGGGTGATCAATGACAGGGGGTGATCAGGGAGTGTATATGGATGATCACCCGCCTGTCATTGATCACCCCCCCTGTAAGGCTCCATTCAGACGTCCGCATGTGTTTTGCGGATCCGATCCATGTATCCGTGGATCCGTAAAAATCATACGGACGTCTGAACGGAGCCTGACAGGGGGGTGATCAATGACAGGGGGGTGATCAGGGAGTTTATATGGGGTGATCATGGGTGATCAGGGGTTTATAAGGGGTTAATAAGTGACGGGGGGGGGGTGTAGTGTAGTGTAGTGTGGTGTTGGGTGCGACTGTACTGACCTACCTGTGTCCTCTGGTGGTCGATCCTAACAAAAGGGACCACCAGAGGACCAGGTAGCAGGTATATTAGACGCTGTTATCAAAACAGCGTCTAATATACCTGTTAGGGGTTAAAAAATTCGGATCTCCAGCCTGCCAGCGAACGATCGCCGCTGGCATGCTGGAGATCCACTCGCTTACCTTCCGTTCCTGTGAGCGCGCGCGTCTGTGTGCGCGCGTTCACAGGAAATCCCGGCCCTCGTGAGATGACGCGTATATGCGTCGTTGAGCCCAGGGCTGCCGCCTCCGGACCGCACATCTGCGTTAGGCGGTCCGGAGGCGGTTAAATACCAGTTTGAAGGGTATTTGCTTCTCAATAAATATACATTAGATCTTTCCTTAAATTTAAACCTAAGGGAAATCTTGTTTTTAATTTCAAGATCCAAAAAGCTTCCCTTTGAAGAGTTAATTTTTGCAGATCACCTCCCCTTGATAGAAGAAAATACGTTCAATTGCATATGCGGAAAAGTATGCAGACTTCTGTTGTGCGAAGTAATAAAATGTTTTGCAGCATTCGAAATGTTCACATATGCGCTGTTCGCGATATAATTTAAATGTTCTAATAGTCTCGATTTACATTTTCGAGTTGTATACCCACATACAGAAGTCTACATTCGATCACGTAGACCACTCCAATGGAGTTACAATTAATGTACGATTTGATGGGGAAGCTATTTTTTTCCGAAGAATCTCGAAAAGTCTTGCAAGGGAGGACATAACCACATGCTTTGCAAGGATGACTACCGCATCGTGTGAACCCAGTGTATTTTAGCCAAGTCTGTTTGTGTTTAGACTTGGGTGAAGAAATGAAGAGAGAGGGAGACAGTGAGGTCGCAAGAGACGGGGGTCGTCTTGAGACCACCCTGTGTCCATCTCTCAACAATCGATATAGCACTGGATCTTCGAACAGCAAAGAAAGGCACTTTAAGACAGATGCTCAAATTTGATGGAACTGATTACTTTATGTAAGTACTAAAGTCGGTAATGGTTTGATATTTTTGGAGGTATTGGTAGATTGCATGTTACCAAACAACAAATCCCTGCGTTTTTTTCTTAGTGTGATCGCCTGCGCCCGTTGTATCATCCAAGAGGAATAATTCCTGGAAGCAAGACTTTACTCTCAGTGTGAAAGGATATGTCATCACTGCAATTTCGTCTTGCGTGAATAAATTCGCCCACAGGAATCGACTTGATTGTGTGTATAGGATGATGGCTATCTGCCCTAAGAATGGTGTTACCTGTTGTGGGCTTACGATAGGTTTTAGTTTGAACTATATCTCCTTTAACACCTGTCAGTGCCAAATCCAAGAAATTAATCGAAACCGCATCGTGTGAACACGCAAAGCGAAGGCCATAGGTATTGCTGTTAAGGTAACTTTCGAATGAAGGTATGGCAGATACATTGGCGGCCCAAATCAACATCAGGTCGTCGATGTATCTGCCATACCACTGGATGTCCTCCAAATAAGGATTGTCTGTGCTAAATATGTAACGTTCCTGCCGATATGACATTGTAATATTGGCTAGGGAGGGGAAAAATTTTGCCCCCATAGAAACTCCTTGTGTTTGCAAATAATACGAATTATTAAAGCTAAAATAATTATGCACCAACAAAAATTGAGTTACTTGTAGAATGTATTGGATGTATTCATAGGTATGATGGCTATATTTATGTAAGTGAAATTCTAACTCCAAAAGTGCGGTGTGATGTGGAATTGAAGGATATAAGCTCACTACATCAGCAGTGAGCCAGATGTATTGAGAACACCATTTTTGATTGAATAAACTTCTTAAAACATCACTAGCGTCCTTAATGTACCCCGGAGTGCGTTTGGCTAATGGTTGTAGAATGGCATCTAACCATTGACCCAGTTTTTCGGTCAATGAGCCGATTCCTGAGACAATAGGGTGGATTCAAGCCTTTATGAATTTTTGGTAAGGCATGTATGATGGGTGTGATAGGAGCCTCCACATGCAAATAAGAGTATTCCTTATATGAGACATGCCCTGAATCCCTACCTTTACGGATAATATCCAAATATTCTTTACTATATAATTCGATGGGATTCAATTTTAACTTTTCGTATGTGGAGGAATCCGAAATAATATCCATCCTTTGTTTTTCGTGTATATTTCTATCAAGAACCACCACCGCTCCGCCTTTGTCAGCCATTTTGATCACCACACTGTGAGTATCTTTCAATTCTTGGTGAGCTATTCTATGTTGTTTAGTTAAATTATTACATTTATATTTGCTATTTTTGTTCTGATTGATAGAGGACAATTCCTTCTCCATTACATCTTGAAAGATATCCATACCCACAGTGCGTGACTGTTTGGGATAAAATTGCGAATTGGTAGTACAAAATTTTTGTGACGCACAATCGGGAGTACTGTTATCGGGGACTGTCTGCAATTTATTTAGAGTTATGAGAGATATTTGTTCTCTAAACGATAAACCTGTATACATATTATTGCAGTTACTTGTTATAAGAGGAGGATCTTCTGAATCAGAGTCATTCTCCACTTCCGAAAAAAGTTTTTTTACTGTTAAATTTCTGACAAATTTGTTAATATCGATAAGGCCTCTTTCACACGGGCGTCATGATTTTGGCCCGGATAAGATGCGGGTTCGTTGTGGCAAACTCGCGCGAGTAGGTACGCAATTGCAGTCAGTTTTGACTGCGATTGTGTTCCGTTGTAAAGTTTTTGTTTTTGTGTTTTGCACGCGTGTGATAAAAAATTTTTATGTGCTACCCAGACCCGAACTTCTTCACAGGTTTGGGTTAGGTCTTGTGCAGATTGTATTATTTTCCCATGTATTCTAACATGGTTATAAGGGAAAATAATAGCATTCTGAATACAGAATGCATAGTACAATAGGGCTGGAGGGGTTAAAAATTTTTTTTTTAACTCACCTTAATCCACTTGTTCGCGCAGCCGGCATCTCTTCTGTCTTCATCTGTGAGGTAAAGGACCTGTGGTGACGTCACTGCGCTCATCACATGGTCCATCACATGATCCATCTCCACAGTGCAGTGACGTCATCACAGGTCCTTTACCTCACAGATGAAGACAGACGAGATGCCGGCTGCGCGAACAAGTGGATTAAGGGGAGTTAAATAATTTTTTTATTTTTTTTAACCCCTCCAGCCCTATTGTACTTAGCATTCTGTATTCAGAATGCTATTATTTTCCCTTATAACCATGTTATAAGGGAAAATAATAATGATCGGGTCCCCATCCCGATCGTCTCCTAGCAACCGTGCGTGAAAATCACACCGCATCCGCACTTGCTTCGCGGATGCTTGCGATTTTCACGCAGCCCCATTCACTTCTATGGGGCCTGCGTTGCGTGAAAAACGCAGAATATAGAACATGCTGCGATTTTCACGCAACGCACAAGTGATGCGTGAAAATCACCGCTCATGTGAACAGCCCCATAGAAATGAATGGGTCGGGATTGAATGGGTCGCGTTCACGTCACGCATTGCACCCGCACGGAAAACTCCACGTGTGAAAGGGGCCTAAGAGTGGAGAATAAATAGAAGTCAGTAGATGAAACACATGCGGTCACCGGGAGCAGGCAGTTCCGAGAACGACAGGGGTCGTATGTGGCCTTAGGCCTCTTTTACACGGGCGTCGTGTGTGAGGGCCTGACAAGATGCGTTTGGCACGAGCGTGAGAATAATCGGCATGTTTGGTACCCAGAGCCGAACCCAGACTTCTTCACAGAAGTTTGGATTTGGGATCAGTGTTGTGTAGATTTTATTATTTTCCCTTATAACATGGTTATAAGGGAAAATAATAGCATTCTTAATACAGAATGCTTAGTACAATGTCCATTGAGGGTTTAAAAATAATAAACAAATTTAACTCTCCCCATCCACTTGATCGCGTAGCGGATCTCCTCTTCTTTCTACTTTCTTCAGGACCTGGCTAAAGGACCTTTTGATGACATCACTGCGCTCATCACATGGTTCATCACCATGGTGATGGACCATGTGATGAGCGCAGTGACGTCACCACAGGTCCTTTTCATCAAAAAGGAAAGAAGACATGCCAGGCTGAGCGTTCAAGTGGATTAAGGTGAGTGAGTTTATTGTTTTTTTTTATTTTTTTAACCCCTCCATCCCTATTTTGCTAAGCATTCTGTATTAAGAATGCTATTATTTTCCCTTATAACCATATTATGATTTAAGGGAAAATAATAATGATCGGGTCTCCATCCCAATCGTCGCCTAGCAACCATGCGTGAAAATCGCACCGCATCCGCACTTGCTTGCGATTTTCACACAGCCCTATTCACTTCTATGGGGCCTGCGTTGCGTGAAAAACTTACAATATAGAGCTTGCTGCGATTTTCACGCAACGTACCAGTGATGCGTGAAAATCACCGCTCATGTGCACAGCCCCATTGAAGTGAATGGGTCTGGATTCAGTGCGGGTGCAGTGTGTTCACCTCACGCATTGCACCCGCACGGAATTCTCGCCCGTGTGAAAGGGGCCTTACTAATGAAAGGTATTTGGGAATATATTTATAATAAAGTAATATTTAAGTATTTTCATTTTCTTAACCCCCGGAGAACCCCTTTAAGAACCAGGTTAATAACTTTGGAACGCTTTTACTTATCCAAGCGATTCTGAGATTGTTTTCTCACGAAACATCAAACTTCATGATGGTGAAAAAATGTTGTCGATATAATTCATCTTTATAAAAAAATCTGAAATTTACAGAAAATTAGCAATTTTTAAAATTTTTTATTTATCTGCTTTTAAGGCCTCCTTCACACGAACATTTTTTTTTCTGTTTACGGGCTGTTTTTTGCGTTCCGTATACGGAACCATTCATTTCAATGGTTCCACAAAAAACATACGGAATGTACACGTATTGCATTCAGTTTCTGTATTTCCGTTGAAAGATAGAGCAGGTCCTATTATTGCCCGCAAATCACGTTATGTGGTTCCATACAAGTCAATGGGTCTGCAAAAAAAAACGGAACACATACGGAATGCATCCGTATCCGTTCCGTTTTTGCTGAACTTTAAGTGTTCCACAAGAATTAAAGGAAAAAGGAGATTACATTTTTAAATATAACTTTTTGGGGGCAGATTATCCATTTTAATTCATGAATGGGTCTGTGATCAAATTGAATGGGTGTGTGATCCGTCCGCACCTCAAAATAGAACATGTTCTATTTTTGCGTTGCGGAGGCACGGCCAGAAACACCATGGAAGTACTCCGGAGTGCTTCCGATCTGTGCTTCTGTTCCGCATATCCGTGATTGCTGAGCCATTCAAGTGAAATACGGCCAAGGGCACACAACGGCCGTGTGCATGAGGCCTAATACACTTTTTTCTATACTTTCCAAGCCAGTAAACTCTTAGGCCTCCTGCACACAACCGTTTTTCCTTTCCGTAGTGTTTCCGGTTCCATTCTGTTTTTCCGTTCCGTTTTTTCAGTATGGCATATACAGTATACAGTAATTATATAGAAAAAATTGGGCTAAGCATAAAATTTTCAATAGATGGTTCCGTAAAAACTTAACGGATATGGAAGACATAGGGATGCATTTCCGTATGTGTAACATTTTTTTTGCAGACCCGTTGACTTGAAAGGAGCCACGGAACGTGATTTGCGGGCAATAATAGGACATGTTCTATCTTTCAACGGAACGGAAAAAAGGAATGCATACGGAGTACATTCCGTATTTTTTGCGGAACCATTGAAATGAATAGGTTCCGTATGCGGAACGCAAAAAACGGCCTGTACGGTCGTGTGCAATAGGCCTTAGGCCCGGTCCACAGTAAATTGGAACCCTTTGACAGTAAAATCTCCATTTATCTGAATATAAAAGCGTAGTAGACTAGGACTATGCAGAAATATCTGGGCAATATATGGGCGGTGAATGCAGCTGTATTCCTAGACAGTATGAAACGTTGGAGGTATTTGCTCAGCTACAGTATTTTTGCATAGCAGTGAATGGAGAGCATGCCACTGTTAAAGCTGCTCTCAATCAGAGCTAAATGCATTTGTTCTACTGCTCTAAATTGTCTTGATCCTAGGATTTTACATGCATGGGAGAATCAACACTGACACCAGGCAAGAGTCAAAGCAGGTCTCATTTATTCACGGAAGTTAAGCAGTTTCTAAGTACATCAGAGAGGGCACCCCCCTTAAGGTTCGTGGCATTGTTCCATTGGCTAGAATACAAAAATCTGAAAAGAGATAACACTTGGCATCTGCGCATTGTTTTACTATCTGTGGTATGCAAACTATGTAACTATCTAAGTGCCAGCGCCATCTTGTAATGGCTTCACACTAACAGCAGTACAGCGTGCGTCATATATGACACATCAAGGAGGAGGGTTGGGTACATAAGACGTTGTGTGAGAGCTGGAGGATATGGGGACTATCTTAGTTGATCAGGAATGATATCCACATCTCTATCACCACACATGCGCAGTGTGCTCCACTTCACTTCAGGAGCCCACTTCTGGAGATAGGAGCAGGTCCAGAGTAGGTATTCGCACTTATCTGACATTGATGGCCGTATCTTAGCGATTCCTCAATCCTTTTACCTACGAATCGGATGCTGTCAGTCTCAAATTCAAACA
This sequence comes from Bufo gargarizans, assembly GCF_014858855.1. Classification (NCBI taxonomy): domain Eukaryota; kingdom Metazoa; phylum Chordata; class Amphibia; order Anura; family Bufonidae; genus Bufo; species Bufo gargarizans. The sequence goes on from NC_058090.1 coordinate 84,458,475, forward strand.
ATGAAGTGGAAAACGCTGCGGAGGAACTGAAGTAGGGCTGCAACAATTAATCGAAGTTATCGATAATATTTGATAACGGGATTCGTTGTCAACGAATCCCGTAATCGGATAATCGGCCGATTCGTTGCTATGCGTGCGGGAGCAGGCGGACAGGCGCTATGCCTGCGGGTCCTTAACCGGCAGTCACTTTTACTTCAACTTTAAATCAGCGCATCTTTATTACCTTACAATGAAGCTCCAGTAACAGGCAGAGCGGGCGGCGGCATAACGTCACTTACTCACGTGACGTGCATGCTCCGCCTGCTTTATTCATAAAGTGGGCGGAGCAGACACGTCACATGGGTGAGTGACGTTACGCCGCCGCCAGCTCTGCCTGTTAGTCGAACTTAATTGTAAGGTAATAAAGATGCGCTGATTTAAAGTTGAAGTAAAAGTCACTGCCAGTTAAGGAATAGTTTACTGCTGTGAGCGGCGGGGCCGGGGCTGTTATGGGGAGGGGGATCTGTGGATGGCACTGTTATGGGGGAGATCTGTGGATGACATATATTGCAAGATGCTATATAGTGTCATCCACAGATCCCCCATACCAGTCTCATCCACAGATCCCCCATAACAGTGTCATCCACAAGATCCCCCATAACAGTGTCATCCACAAGATCCCCCATAACAGTGTCATCCACAAGATCCCCCATAACAGTGTCATCCACAAGATCCCCCATAACAGTGTCATCCACAAGATCCCCCATAACAGTGTCATCCACAAGATCCCCCATAACAGTGTCATCCACAGATCCCCCCTACTGCTTCCCCTATAACCAGCACCCAACCCATCTGCCCCTAAATGCAGATCTCAGAGCAGATCCTCCTCCGGGCGCCGCTACCACTCTGGCTCTTGATCTCACCACTGGGCAGCACTTCACAGCGTCCTGACATCGCACAGCGTCAGGTCATAGTGAGCTCCTACGCGCACTGGAGCTGTACACTGTCAGAACATAGGGTGGTGCCAGCGCCTGGTGAAGAGGACCAGGGTGCAGTGAGTAACGTCAGTGCACCACTAGCGGTGACATACTGACTGCTCCCTGCTCCTCCTGTTCTTTACTAATGAGCGCTCATCAGTTAATATCGCGCCTTTTTTCCCTGGAGGTCTCGCCATCTGCACTCCCATCAACCATCTAAGGCCTAGGGCATTGTGCAGAAAGTGACAAATAATGGAGACTGGGTACAGTATGCAGTGTATAACGCTGACCTGGCGATAGGAGGACCCGAGCCGTACAGGAGCCTCTTACAGTCTTCCATCTAAATCAGTGGAGTGTGGCATGCCTATAGAAAGCGGTTTCACAGATCGCACTATACCCTTCAGGAGCAGAGGATCCAGCGAGAGGTCCAGTCCCCCCAAACTGTGCCCCTAAACCATGCCTCAGCTAAATATTGAAAGGCAAGAGGTAATACCATGACGTCTCCAGATCCGGGAGTCGGGGAAGCGAAGGATTATACAACAAATAGACATTTGGGGGATTATTTATTAAGACCGGCGATTTAGACGCTGCGCTGGCGGTGCCAAGGTTTTGTTGAGGAGCAGGCCTCTACATGACTGTGGTGCTTAGTGCCTTCGGCTGTGTGACATGCTTTAACCCCTTAGTGACCACTCATACACCTTTTTACAGCGGTCACTAAGGGGCCGTATGCTGAGTCGCTGCCTTTTCACGGCAGCTCAGTATAAGGGTCCATTCACACATCCGTGTGTGTTTTGCAGATCCGTAAAACACAGACATCGGCGATGTGCGTTCTGCATTTTGCGGACCGCACATCAACGGCACTTATTAGAAAATGCCTATTTTCTTGTCCGCAATTGCGGACAAGAATAGGACATGTTCTATTTTTTTGGGGATCGGAATTGCGGATCCTGGCAGCACATCGTGCTGCCCCATAGAAACGAATGGGTCTGCAATTCCATTCTGCAAAATGCGGAACGAAATTGCGGACGTGTGAATGGACCCGTAGTGGAGAGCCGCGCTCCTGCTCTAACAGCCCGGACCATCAGGAGTGCAGATTCGGGCTTTTTATTTAACCCGTTACATGCTATGAGCAATGGCGCCTGCTTCACGTAAGTGGTGACAGAAGGAGCCGACTACCTCTCTCTTCAATCGGCACCCTGCAAATGCGATCGTGGGGTGCGGATGTGAGTATAGGCAGACTGGGACCTGATGTAGGCCCCAAGCTTGTCCCTCTCTTATCAATGTCAGTATAGCACTGGCCTTAAAATGCAATGCACTATAGGGATAGATGAGGACAGTGCATTTTATTTTAGAATCTATCAAATGATTTCCTGTCATAGTCCACTTGGGACTATTAAGTAGTTAAATGAAAGTAAAGAAAAAAAATTGGAAAAAAATTCCAATTAAAAATAGGCTTTTTAATGAAAACAATTGCAAGAATAAAAACTCCCAGCCGCGCCCCGACATGCTGTAGATTTAAATACAGATGTCGGGGAGGTAAACTGAAGTGGGGGCAGGGCTCGTGCGCAGTGCCTGAGGCAGAGTCATCCCAACGGTCAGTGATTGGCTGAGCAGGCTTTTCCTGTGCATAGAGATGGTAGGAGATGCCAGCAAAGCCCTATTAGATGTCAGAAGCAGTGAGAGATGGACCTGGGAACAGTCTGGGTGCCATCCAGGGGTGTAACTGGTTGGACCCCACACACACTGTGTGTATTGGCACTGCCACTGTCACCCGGGACAGAGGGTGACGACACAACACAGAACGGAAACCACAGTCTACAGAACTGCGTCAGCCATATTACACTAGAAGAGACATCTGGGCTTTACTGACCAGATACTGAACACCTTTCCTCACTGCCTCCAGGAGTGTGTTATTACATGGAGGAGGTATAAGAGGTAAGGACTACAACTCCCAGCATGTCCAGGCTGTTATTACGGATATCAGACAACATTACAGGAGGAGGTATAAGAGGACAATAGTATAACTCCCAGCATGTTCAGAGGATATTACAGTAGAAGATGAGAGAACAGAACCTTCCAGCGTGTCTAAGCTATTATGTGATATCAGAGGAC